>NC_077230.1:319310914-320025914 GCF_027887165.1 Monodelphis domestica | reverse complement strand
ATATATATATATATATATATATATATATATATTTATGTCTTGTCATTTCATCCTATACAGTTTGTCACTGTTCCCTCTAAGTGTAATTCTTCTAGCTGCCCAGGTGATAATAACAATTTTTAAGGGTTACCAATGACCTCTTTTCTTATAAGGATACATATCATTTTAACTTATTGGGTCTCTTAAAAAAAGGGGGTTTTTGTTTTGTTTTTCTTTTTCCTCTCTTTCTTAATTACCTTTTGATGATTCTCTTGAGTTCTGTGCTTGGGCATCAAATTTTCTGTTCAGGTCTGGTCTTTTCTTTAAAAATTCTTGGAATTCTTCTATTTTGTTGAATACTTCCCCCCTGTAAGAATATAGTCAGTTTTGCTGGGTAGTTGATTTTGGTTGTAGACCTAGTTCCCTTGCTTTCTGGAATATCATATTCCATGCCTTTCAGTCCTTCAGTGTAGATACAGTTAGATCCTGCATTATCCTCACTGTGACTCCATGGTATCTGAATGACTTCTTGGCAGCTTGTAATATTTTTTCTTTGGTCTGATAGTTCTTGAATTTGGGTATAACATTCCTGGATGTTGTCAGTACAGGAGGTGAACTGTGAATTCTTTCAATCTCCATTTTTCCCTCATGTTCTAGAATATCGGGGCAGTTTTCTTGAATAATTTCCTGTAGTATGATGTCCAGCCTTTTTCTTTTGTCATGGTCTTCTGGTAGACCAAAGATTCTTAAGTTGTCTCTCTTGGAATGATTTTCTAGATCTTCTGTTTTGTGAATAAGATGCTTTATATTTTCCTCAATTTTTTTCATTCTTTTGGTTTTGTTTTATAATGTCCTGCTGCCTTGTGAGGTCACTTAATTCTAGTTGTTGTGTTCTGGTCCTTAAAGACTGGATTTCATCCCTGGCTTTTTAGTCATCCTCCTTCTGGTCTGATTTTCTTTGGAGGTCATCTTTCATTATCTTTACCTCATCTCTTATCCCCTTTACCTCATCTTTCATCCCCTTTGCCTCATGTTTCGTCTTCTTTGCCTTATCTTTCATCTCCTTTGCCTCATTTTCAAGCTGGTTGATTTTGGCTTTCAAGACACTATTTTCTGTTTCCAGATGACTCATCTTAGTTTTTAAGTTCTTTTCCCAATTGTCTTCAGCCTCTCTTAATTGTGTTTTGAGTTCTTCCAAAGACTATACCCAATTCCCTCCTCCTCTGTTTCCTTTGCTCTTTGTTCATTGCCTGTATAGAAGCTGTTGATTGTAATTTCTTTTTCTTTTTCTGTTGCTTGCTCATATTTACCCCTTCTTTGCTCCCTGCAGTTGTCTGTGCTCTTGCTCCTCTCAATTTTTTTTTTTTTTGGTCTTGGGGTTTTCTGTCAGTCTCCCCTCTTGGTGCTTTGTCAGGAGGTCTCTCAATGCAGCCTTAGGGGTAGGGGTGTTGGAGCTTGAGCTTCCGTTACCTCTGAAGACTTTTGATGGGATTAAGTTCAGCTGGGTTGGGTTGGATATGCCCTAAGGCCAAAACCTCCTGGATGGCTAGAGCAATATGGAGGGTCTCCGCCGCTGTGACCAGGCTGCTGGCTCTGCGCTCCTTCTCCAGCTCCTTCCCCACCGCCTGTATTTGATGCTCTGAGCCTGGCACAGCCCTGCCCACAAGGTACTCCCTCCAGACCAGCACCTTTGACAAGCCCAGAGGTTCCCGCTGCTGCCGGAGGCTTAGAGCTCTAGGTGGGTCCTGGGACCTTCCTTCTTCCTTACCCTTAAACCCAGGTGTTCTCGAATTCAGGCTTTTGGGAGCCTTTTGAATTGAGTCCAGCAGGAGGGTTCCTTGGCTCTGTCTTGTTAGGTTTGATTTTCAGTCTCCTAGGAGCATTTAGTTTGTAATTGGTAAGGAAGGGTTTTCAGAGGTCTGAATTTTTGCAGCCTCTATGCTGCCATCTTGACTCCGCCTCATTATTTATTTATTTATTTAGATGATAGAAAGGCAGCATGTTGTAGGGGGGGATAGAGCTTTAGACTTGAAGTCTATATATAATTTTTCAATAAAAGATATTTTTTCCCCTTTAAGTACAATTCCTTGTACAGTGAAAGTAATTAATGTTTGTTGAATTGGATTAGATTGAATTAAGTCTCTGTGTTAGAACATTTTTAGATAATCTTCTTATTCTTCAGGCCTTTGCTCTTATCCTCTGTTTTAAAATCCCTTTTCTCTATCGTCTACTGATCTTATTTTAAAAAGCTACCATTTTTCCTCCTCAGTTTTAATACTAATTCTTTCTGCCTACAGAAAATATGTAAGATATATTATAGAATCATAGATCATCTAAAACAAGAAAAAGGACCTTAGAAGTTACATAATCTTAATCCCCTCATTTTACTGAAAAAGAAAACTGAAGCCCAGATAGATGGAATGCTTAGGCCAACTTTTATTAAAAGAAATAAAAGAACTGGTCTTCAAACTCAGATCCTGTTGACTCCAATTTCAGAGATCTTTACACTGTACCAATTAGAGGAGGATAAGGCTACATCCTATACTAAAGAAATTCATGAAACATTTTAATGATCATTATGTTAGACTATTAATTTCTGCAAGTGAATGAGAAATGGTAAATAGTGCAAAACTGTATGTGGTTTGTAATTATATGCCAATTCTTAATAAAGTCTATATAGACTATTTCATTAGAAGAAAAATGAAACAAACTAACCATACTATTTAGACTTGTGTTTGACATTTTGATAAAAATAATTTCAAGCCAGCTATATGGTTATAAAGTCACAAGATCATCTTTATATACTTTAAATTTTCTTGGGTTGACTATTTTCCTGGCATAATGTTTTTTCATTTGGTAAATTCTGTAAAGGTATTAAAAACTAAAGAAATCAATACTTTAAAAAAATTCAGATATCCTATTTGCAATCTGACAGGAATAACCACCTATTCAAAGAATCTTGAATTCAGCATTAATGTGGCAAAGGCTCTTTTATTTCATTTTCATGGAGAACGGGTACTCTAGAGCCAGCTTTACAAGTGTTAGAGCCAGCAAATACAAAGAATGGGAGCATTCAGGCTCCCTTTTATTAATGCAAATCAGTACCCTCCCCTTATTGGCCTGTTAGTAGAGACCAGGAGTCTAGTCTCTCATCAGGAGAACCTGCTGATCCCCACACAATTTATAACCCCAGTCATTCACGTGGGTTTTAACTAATCAAAGTAAAACAACTTCACTTGTTAGCCTCTTAAAGGACTTAACATATCATGTGTTCCTCAGCATGTCCTGCTGACATGGTTGTGGGAGAAAGGAACTTAAGCTAGGAACATGAAACTTGATTCAATTTTTTTTTATTCTATTATATGGGCTTATGACAGGAGTCCACCATCTTGTCAGGACCTATTCCTCATAAAATCTGTATCCATCTCCATTACTTGTTAGAAGTGAACCTTTAAAGCTTTAACATCATGTCTAGACATATAAACATAAAAATTTCAAATAGTATATTTAATGTCATATTGTTTTTGCTTTTTTAATCCTTTCCTTCTGTTTTAGAATTGATACTAAATACCAATTCCAAGGCAGTAGAGTTGTGAGCATTGGACAATTGAGGTTAAGTTGCTTGCTCAGGATCACATAACTAGGGAGGTGTCTGAAGTCATATTTGAACCCAGTTTCTCCAGACTCCTGGTCTGGTGCTCTATTCACTGAACTATCTCATTGTCCCCCTATTAATTTTTAGTTTTTTATTAGAATTTATTTAGAAGTATCTTAGCTCATACCTCCCCTCTCTACATCCTAGAAGGTATCATCCAGGAGACATATGTAAATTATGTCTTTCCTATTTCTATTTTCAGTTTATTCTCTGAAGGTACCATTCACAAGTTATTCTTTAATTATTAAATAAGCAACTGTGCATTATGTTCTCTTGGTTCTACTAATTTGTTGTTATCCCATATAATTCTTTCCAAGTTTTAAAAAATTTAAGCTGCCCGTCATTTAAAAAAAATTTATTTTTATTGTTATGCAAAACATACTTCATATTGGTCATTGTTGTAAGAGCTCATGCATTTCCCCAGATTATTGCATTGCTGAGAGTAGCCAAGTTTTCATAGATAATCGATTGTCTTGCAATATTGCTGTTATTGGGTACAATATTTTTTCAGGTCTGCTTCTTTTGCTCTGAAATCTTAAAGCACAATAGTATTCCATCACCGACATGTACCACAGTTTGTTCAGTTATTTCCCGATTGATGGATATCCCCTCAATTTACAATTCTTTTTCATTACAAAAAACTTCTCATCATTTCTTGTGGTGCAGTAATATTTCATCACAATCATATAGAACAATTTGTTTAGCTATTCCCAATTGATGGACATCCCTTCAATTTCTAGTTCTTTGCCACCACAAAGAGCGCTGCTATAAATATTTATTTGGAATATATAGGTTCCCCCACCTATTAATTATTGAATAATATAGAGCTTCTCGTGTGATTTGAATGAAAACATGTGCAATATGCTTATACAAATTTGCATATAAGAAATATTGGGTAGAGAGGGATCTTTTGTTTTTGTTTTTAAATCTTCATTGCTTAGAATTTTATATGAACTTAAATACTTTTTGAATTGAATCATGGAGTCAGTATCTAAAAAAGTTCACTGGGCTAGCATAATGGGCCAAATCTAATAAGATGAAATTAAAAGGAGTAAATGTAAAAAATTTAGCTGCGTAATACATTAGTTAGAAGATTGCGAGCTTCATAAGGGACAACAATATGAAATGTGAGCCCTGAGAAAGCTAATACAATTTTAATCTGCATTAATAGTAATCTGATGTTCAGAATGAGGGAAGTATTGTCCCACTGTGTTCCACTTTGGAGAGACCACAATGAAAAGTGTTATGTTTAGTTCAGAATTACCTTATGTTAAAGGAGGGTATTGACATCCTTACAGTAGGGCCAGAGGATAGTGAGCAGACTAAAGAGCATGTAACCGAGGGATTGGTTTAAATTAGTAATGGTTAGACTAAGGAAAAGACTTTCAGAGGACATATTAGCTATCTTCAAATATATGGAAGGCTGTTGTGTAAAAGAGTACTTAGATTTGTTCTGTTTATACTTAGAAAGAACCTTGGGTAGTGTTTACAAATACTTTGTTT
Organism: Monodelphis domestica; assembly: GCF_027887165.1. Taxonomy (NCBI): domain Eukaryota; kingdom Metazoa; phylum Chordata; class Mammalia; order Didelphimorphia; family Didelphidae; genus Monodelphis; species Monodelphis domestica. The sequence continues at coordinate 320,020,777 of NC_077230.1, read as the reverse complement.
TGGCATAAGGAAAAATTTCTTGAAAATATAGAATCGTTTATTTAAGGATATAGTGTTTTATTTTTATCACTAGGGGTTCACAGGGAGAGCTTAGATGATGATATCATAGAAGATATTACTATTTAGGTATGAATTAGACTAGATGACCAAAAACTATTTCAGCATTGAAATTCTATGATGGTGAGATATAGGCAGTTCTTTATTACAAACATGAGACTTAGGAAAAATCTGTTCATGTATACCATTCCCATTTCCCTGTTCTGCTGTGGCCCCCTAGTCCCCAGCTACTACCAGAAACTGTCAGTGTCAGAGTTGTAAGAACCCTGAAATTGCTGTAAGAGTTGACCAGCCATTGGAGCTTCTCCTCATTCCTTACCTATATACCATGTCTCACCTCACCATGGGCTTCAAGCTCATAAGAGTTGGTGGCTTCTATTTTAACACATGGTTAAAAAGATATTTGTAGGCTAAGTTAGGAACTTAACCACCATTTATGTTATTTCTATAAGAAAAGTGCATTATGAATTCAGACAACTGACTGAAACAGATTTGAAGGACACATGTTATAATTTGTTTACTGGCTGAACATTTCAGGTTTATAAGGTAATGGTGTATTTTGTACGTTTTTTTTTTTCTTTTACGGTAGTAGCTATTGGGAAAGAACCATACTGATTCTTAGATTTTTAAGAGAACTAAAGAAATTGAGTAGAAAAGAATGTTTTTCAATTCTGTATTATATAACGAATACTAACATATTAGTATTAATAGAACTTAATGTGTGATGAATAGATTATACTATATTACTGAGAAATTTGATAGCCAGCCTAAAAATAAATATTTTTTTAAATTTTATAACTCCAGTAATTCTGGTATAAACTATCATAAACATGTCATAAGCTCTATTAGTTAGATATTATCTAATCTATTCTTGGGATAGAGGTCTTTTGCTAATATGGCAAGTATCTTCAAATTCTATCAGTTTAATTCCTTTCATACCTCCTATATGAAATTAGTTGCCAAGTCGTAATGATTTTTTTCTCCAAAATAATTCTCTTGAACATGTTCTCTCCTCATCATTAATGTCATAAATCCTCTATCATAGTTTAGGTCCTCAACCCTGCTCACCTAGATTATTGTAATAGCCTTCTAAGGTCTCTGCCTCACAGCTTTCCCTCTCCAGTTAATCATTCACACATCTGCTAAATTGTTTTTCTCTAAATCATAGATTTGACTGTGTTGCTGCTCTCCTGCTCAAGAAACTTTAATGACTCCCCTTTGATTCTAAGATGAAATTTTTACTGGAGCTACAGGTGTAGGGCTTTAAATGTCAGTCTTTCTAGGATGATTAAACATTACTTTTGTGTAATTCGAATTTTGCTCCTCAAGGACTCACTTTCCCAGCATCCCATTTATGTATCTATGTAATGTACTAACGTATGGAAGATATGTTGTGTATAGCTATGCCTTTGCGCTCTCTTCTTCCCGGAACGTGGCTAGGGAGGCCAAGGAGAGAGCTTGGCAGGAAAAATTTACTCACGTGGCTTTACTAAGGTTTTTATTTTTGTTCTTTTACTTCTACTTCAAGTGATTATTAATAAACTTTATAAAATATGATACTTGGACTTATTGGATATTAATTTAAATTTTATACTTTCCTTCACATGTTTATCCAAACCAGAGAACTTGCTATTTCCTTTATGTGGCATTCTATTTTCTGCCTCCATACTTTCATTTAGGCTGCCCCTTACACTTTGAATATCCTTCTTTACCGCTTCCTTCCTATCTTTACCATAACTTCTTTCAAGGTTGAGTTCAAGTTCTATCTCCTTCAGTAGATCTTTCATGGTTCACTATGATTAATACCATGACCTGTCCAAATTTTTATATTTTATATGTCTTGCTTTTATAGATCCATGAACATATGGTATTACTTTGCATTTTACTTTTGTTGTTTAATTAAGAACTTATTAATTGATAATGTATAATAGTACTTTGTACAACTTAATGTTATAAATGAAAATTATCAGAATTTAAGAATTGAAATTCTTTTAAAGTAGAAACACAGTAGGGCCCTATATCTGTAGGATATGTTCCAAGACTTACTGTGGATAACAAACTCAATATAAGTCAACACCTGCTAACCGCTTATACACAACCCTCTCCTGGCTTATGTCCTATGGCTTAGTACTTTGCAGCTTCCTACCTTCTCGTTTAAAAAAAAAAACCTTAAAGTGAAAGCAGAAGACACCTGGAGCTTATTGACTTAGGATAACTGAAGTCAAAGAAAGCAAAACCACAAAAGCACCTTACTAAAACTGAGAATTTTAAAAAAATCTTTCTGACTTCTAGGCACAGCCATATCCCTAGCTTTTGCATAGAAAATTTTTATGCATCTTATATAACTTCTTTAGAATCAATTCAATTGTATTTACCTTAGTTTTATTTTTTCTAAAGATTTATATTGTTTCTGTTCTAATTATATTTAATAGTTTTTCTAGTGACTAGAGAATTTTAATTATGAAGTTGCAAGACCATCTAGAGGGGAAGTTATACTTGATTTGCTGCTTCTTACTGATAAAAAAATTGGTTGAAATGGAAACTTGGTAGGTCTTCCATGTGTAATTAGTAAATTTAGCATAAGTAATAAAAATTTAGCTCTTAGAGCTTACCTCTCAAAGCAGTAACTTCATGGTAATGAATTTTGAAGTTTTTCTCCTAGAGAAAATTTTATCTTAAAATATGTAGATGTCTAAGGAAAAAAGACAATATTGCCTTCATAAAAAACTTGCTTAAAATCTGTACTGGAAGAAAATCAACACAAAGGAATTATTCTATATAAATATTTTTAAAGTGATGTCTTAGCAGAAAAATATGAACGTTCTTGTTACTTCTTCAAAATTAAAGGAAAAAGAATATTGTTGAGAAGAAAATGTAGACCTAGAACTAAACACAGAATATATCTAGATGTTAACCGCTTAAAAAATTTGTTGTTAATCAGAGAATGGAAGAGGAGAAACGTGGACCCTTGGGAGATAATACAGATGTGGCCAGAGTACCTATTGACAAAAAACAGGTGAATGAATTAAAAGACAAAACCAAACATACCTCTATCTATGTCAGTCTATGTATCTACCTATCTACCTAATCTACCTATCTGACTGATGTATAGCCACTGTTTAGTCCTCATATATAAAAAGTGAAGTGGTTGAATTTGGACCCTTTTAGCACTAGATCCATGAATTGGCTCTCTGAGCTCAGGTGGGGGAGTTTTATATTTGCGTGTTTTGTTAAAAAAAAATCCAACATTGAAAACAGTTCAACTAAGTATGCTTATTTACTAGTTAGGCTGATTTCTTTCAGTTATTATTAGAAGCATTAGAAGAGGTATTCAGTCAGTCCCTCTTAAAATTCTTTTTTGTTCACTCATCCTCAAGAATGACATTTTTTGAGTAACGGAGTTTTTGTTGCTCTTGATTAAGCAACTCAAAAGTCAACATCATAAGTATGTAATCTATTATTAAAATTATAATCAGTCAAGGTTTATAGTAGATTAAAAAAAGACACTTTCTTATACCAAACTTCATATACCTAATACTTGAACTAGTGCTCAGAATTTATAAAAAAAATTCATTGAGCCATGCTAACTAAAACAGAATTTATAAAAGGCTCCAAATGTTTTGTGAGATGTTGCTATAATTTTCCAAGTTTCTAGAGTGCATATTCTGCATACAGAGAATTGTAAATAGCAATAGTGTGATGACACTAAGAAGAGGAAAATGTTGGCTAACATAAAATATTCCTGATAATAAGAAATGTGAGCTTAAGTAAAAATTGAGGTAATAGATTCCTTTTCATTTGGAAGTAGTAAAATAAGATGTCATTAATTTTTGTACTAGAAATGACCTTATAGATTGTTCCTTTTCTTATGATACTCTTAAGCCTCTGCCAAGAGGCAGGAGAATTGTTAAGTTTCCGATCTGTACATCTCTTAGCTGTACCCCATTTGGGTGTTGTGTTTTTTTTTTTGGCAATAATGGAGTGGTTTGCAAACCATTTCCTTCTCCAGCCATTTTACAGATGAAAAAGTGGCAAAGATTATGTATGAGGATCACACAATTATTAATAAGTGTCTGAGGCTTGATTTGAACCCAGGAAGATGAATCTTCCTGACATCAGTCTAGTACTCTATTCTCTACACCACCTGGCTGTCCATCTCAAAATAATTTGGACTTTTCTGGAAATCCTTTTAACCGGACTCTGAGATACTTGGGTTTTAACCTTGCTGTGGTTTGAAATTTGTTCTCCTGTTAAGGTCCGGGAATTCACCTCCCACCAAGGAAGGATCTCGGGCAATGTAATCAGACACGGAACAGGCCCTTTATTGCAAAAAAACCTGATGTGCATCAGTGGGAACCTCTACCATCAGAGTTCCAAGTTGCTTCTGACAGGCTGGGGTTTAAATACTTTTTCATGAATAACCTTTGTTGGAAAGTTGCTTTTTGCACCTGGGGTCTCAGTGCTGGAGTTTATCAGGGACCTTGGACGGCCCCGGCACAAGCTCCTGTTAGAAAGTTGTTTTTTGTGCCTGGGGTCTCGGTGCTGAAGTTTTATCAGGGACCTTGGATGGCCCCGGCACAAGCCCGGAGCTTATCTGTCTGTGGGGCCTTGGCATTTTCCCTGGCTGAATTTCTTAGGGCAACTTTCAATTTTGATCTCCCTCATTTCCAACTTCTTTTTCTCTTAGGGGGGCAGAGGGGGTGCCTGCCCACTGAGGCTAGATCTCTCTCATTTCCAACTTCTTTTTCTCTTAGGGGGGCAGAGGGGGTGCCTGCCCACTGAGGCAGCTTGTGGCTTTAAGCCCGGGGCTCACTAGGGATCGGTACTGTTGTCGGAGGGCCAACACCTGGGTGGCACCCAGCCGGCCTTTCATGAACTGAACAAGGCGGTTAAAAACGCAGGGGCCAAATGTTAAGAGTAGGGTTAAGATTATGAGGGGTCCTATGAGGGATGTGACTAGGGAGAAGAATTGAAAAGGTGGGCGTACCAGGGGCCGGCAGTTTCCCTCTCCTTTCGTCAGAGCTTCTAGACCCTCTTGTAGCTTGCTCAGGGAGTCCCTAATAATCCCTGAGTGGTTAACATAGAAGCAACATTCCTCACCCAAGGCTGCACAGAGACCCCCTCCTTAAGGAAGAGGAGGTCCTGCTTGGCATAGTAGGTCACTTGGGGTACTATTGTGAGGGGGTGCAGCGGGCAGTGAGGGAGCTAGGGGAGGCCCAGGGCTGTAGGCCAGAACGGGGGCACGGCCAGTGTGCTCCTGTGGGTGGGATAAGGTATTTCCCAGTTGAGGGATACTCTATGACCAAGAGGCGGGGGAGAAAGTGAAGAAATGGAAGCGAGTGGGTCATGTATTCCTTTTGCTAGCTGTCTCCCCACTGTTCCTGGTGAGTCATGCCATCTGGCCAGCCCAGCCATCCATAGGGGAACCACACAGCCTCCTGGAGGGCCAGAGTCTCAGGCCCCACCTGGTTCAGTGCCATCCCATCCCCTCCTCTCTCTCCAAATGTCTAAGGGAAAAAGGGCGGAGGTCCAAATCTTCTGTAGTTTCTTCAGTGCTGAGCATGGATGTAGAGCTGTCCCTACCTATGTGTAGGAGAGAGAGGGAAGGGAATAAGAGGGGGAGGGAAGGCTGCAGACAGTGTCTTTAGGGGCGCATCCTCAGTGGATTCCAGGGTCCCAGGTCGGTGGAGAACTGTCTGGAGATCTGAAGGGTGTCCTGTCACAGTGTCTCCCGATTGGCAGACCGGTCACAAGGGGAAGAGTCAGCCCCCAAGATAGAAGGGTACTGGGCCAAATACTAGAACAGCATATAGGAACAGAACATTAGTACATAGTAATTGGCATCACATATGCATTTGGGTATCTTAACCAACAGACTTCATCCTCAGAAATCATCTTCTGACAGGAACAGATCCCTTCCTGAGTTGTTTGCAGAGTTGGTATGTGACATTTCTGTTAAAGAATATCTCATTGCAAAGTACACATTAACTATAACATCTATAAACACTGGAGTAACAATATCTTACAGATGAATTTCCTTACCCCAGAGGCTGGGGAAATCAAGAAAGCTGTGAGCTATATTTCCAAGCTTAAGAATCAAACCTCAACTGTGGTAAATTAAGGCTACAAATATAAGCCATCTAGGAATAAACTCCACTTATTTCTCAAAGCATTTTCCTAACAATTTGAGAATTCCCAATTATTAGGGTTGTTTGAGGAAATGGAAACTTTAATATCACAATTTGCATTATGTGCTGATCATGGGAATTGTCACGAAGGAAGAAGTCCCTGAAAGGGAAATATCTCCAAGTCACAAAAGACACCCCAAGCAAGGCTGTCACTTGCCATTGTTGTTCCACTCGAGGATGGTCAGGAAAATTCAGTCCAAAGTGAGCCTTGGGCTGCCTTCTCTATAGCCATCCTAGGACTTTTTCTCTCCTTAGAGCACTTGCCACTGGGTCCCAGAAGCCTTCTTTTCCTTAAAAGACAAGTTTTCCCCCATTTCAGTTGAGAGAAATTTGCTTATTAGCAATCCAGAAATAAATCTCCACACCCCCAAACAAGCCTTTAATATCCCTACAAGGCTGATCACGCAAGTATTTTCATGTATTTACACATCAGGTGTAGTCACATGAGTGCTGAATTAAGTAGTTCCCTATAAACCAGGGCTGTATCCTCTCCTGGACATAGGCCATCTGAAAGACTAAGACAAGGTCATGCAGGAATCACTTCAGGGTAACTGTCCAGAGAAATTAAAGAATCATGTGTGATTTTCCATATATACATTACTGTATATATTATTCCTAAGTTAAAGAGCCAATTATGAGAGCAGAACGTTCATCTGTTCCCTTTCACCCCCTCTCTCCCTTTCTGTTCCTTCAAAACCCTCTGCTTAAAAGCAGAACACACAGTCCATTCTTCCTTTACAAACCCACATACTAAAGCTTTATGGACTCTAAATTAAAGTCCCCTTCTACCAAATTCAAACCCAACATACCTCCCCACTTTCTCTAACATGCTTTTACTATCATAAGTCAAACAACCAGCCCCCTGGTATCACTTCAATTGCTAATCGGTAACCCCAAAGAATTCTGATGTAAAGGATGACATTATTGAACAGTCTTTAGCATAGAGCTCAACCATTATAAATTTCAGTTCATAGTACAAATGGTAGACTGAGGTAACAAAATATATGGTAGAATCAGGTTTACAATAAGGTTTTGTTTACATCCAAATAATACTTAAACACATTTTAGCAGTCATTCACATAACAATAATAAATTTCTGAGCAAGCATTTTCACATATATGTCATTTTTTAACACCCTACCTATTCTTTGGCTATTGTTTGCCACATATATCCTTATACAGATCAAAATGTAATAAAAATATCAACCAACAATCCCCAGAGCTCGTATGAGGTAACTTTATCAATTACATATCACTCAACTCGTTTTATCATTCTGGACCTGGAATGTTTGTAGTGAGATTCCACAGCTGCAAACAAGCTTTTTTTGGTCAGCCAGGACTGGCAATATTTGCTTGCTTGAGCACCTTAAAACCTCCATTTCTACAATTAAGATATACTCATCTTTAAGTTCTATCACACAGCGGTTGTTAACTCTTTGAAGCCCCTATGTCAGTTCATAAGTATCAATGTAGAATAATTATAAGCACTTCCTTCTCCTTCCTGTGTGCAAGGAAGGGGTTAATAGCTTCTGAGCAATTTTATTCCAAGGCTGCTGGCCTTGACTTAAATCTTATTACCTAGCAACCCTGGCCCATCCGTCTTCAACCAGTGCCTCTTTCATAATAATTTACTCTCAGTGAATTTTTTTAGTTTGAACTTCACAACTTCCAAATTACTCTGATTAAGTTCTTTAGCAATCTTTCAGTGTGTAACAAAACTGAAGTATAAAGCATTTAGATCCTCCTTTTTAGTTTTCGTTTAGCCCAAAATATTGCTATATTCCTGATTAAATTCCATCAACATTATTACAATTATATCTATTTCATACTAGAATTTATAATATGTTAGTATCTCTATTCATTACTCTTATTGAAGTGGAGCACTTCATAAAATGAATCCAGACACCCCAAAATCCAATTATTAACTTATCTAGCTAGGTTATAAGATATGAAGTTATTTCCTTTCACATGGATTTAATCACCTTTCCCTAGCTACATGTTACCTGGCATTCCAGCCTGACCTCTCTGATATATCTGAAGCTAGACTGTATTTAATCCTCATGAAAAATCCTGTTGATTACAGGGCTGGTTGAATTTATCTTGTTAAGGGCATACAGGTTGTATGTCATATACCCTTAACCTATTTAGGTGGAAAACTTAATCCTCTTCATAATACAATGCATACATATTTAGCATTCACTCAGCATTACTCATTTCTAGCATTTGGCATCTGAATACATACATGTTCATTTCTAGATTACAAATTCCTTCCTAGGCATTTTGCATTTTACACGTTTAAAAACAATACATATGACCTTGATTAAAAACAACATCATTTAAAAATTACCTCTTTTGTAAAACATAAATTCTTAGCACTTATCTCATTAATCCCATGCACAAATTAACCACTTTAAAAAAGAAAAAAACATCTTGTGTGTGTAATATAATTTCTTGCTGCAATTTCTGACAGCACATACATTAAAATAAATGTGATTTGAAGGATTCCCAAATTCAAATTCTAGAATAAGTTCTTTTCAACAACATAGCAACTTTTTTTGTATGACTTTTACATCTATAAAGTAGTCAGTACAAGTTCTGTTCATACAGAATAAACTTTCCTCTCTGCATCAGGCTTGTTATCAATCACATTTACACAATTCTCAAATTCACTGAAATCATTATGCATTGCAAGACCTAACAAAACAAACCCCTAACCATGAGATTTTGTGCTCAATAAAAATCTGGCAACATTTCACATTTAACTGGCAAACAGTAATACATGAAATTACATTTGTACCATATCAAAATCATTATCAATCCTCCCAGTTTGAGAATTAATTTTAAGAGAAAGTTTCTAACTGTGGAGTAAGAATCTTCCTTTTCTGCTCAGAATTTTCTCTCTTCCGCTCCTTTGGGGGCCCATCCAAAGGGAGAAGGATGGAAAAATCATTGAATGGATAATTGCACTCTCTCTCTCGCCCTGAAGCCTGCTTGCAGGAGCAGGAACAGTGTTGTTACTTCATCATAGCCTTCCTGGTTGGAACGCAGGCAGAGGGAGCAGGGGTACAAAATCTATTCTCCTTTGTGACCCTGCATCCCAAACTCCCCCCCTCTTTTTTTTTCCCCTTAATCCAGCCACAACAAAGACTCAAAGAACCCTATAGGACACCCTCTCCCACACATCCACATACCTGCGTCCAAATACAAAAAGACACACAAGACAAACAGCAAAAGCCAGAAGACAAATAATAGAGATATGGACACATAAACTCCCCGATCCTAGGAGCTTATCTTAAGATCTCATTTCTTGGCATGTACTTGTAAGGACCGTAAAACCCTTAAGCAAGCTGATTGACAAACAGACTGGTTTTCCATTATTGAGACCAAGAAGTTGCAAGGAAAGGGTTAACAACTGCCCAAAAGCAGCTGGGTTTTTATCAGGAAAGAAACCTTACCTTCAGCTTTTTTTTTTTTCCGGCTTCCTTTAGTTGCCTGTCAGGCCAGCTGCAGTAAAGAAAGAAACCTGATACCCGCAATTACTCATCAGTGGCCAGCTCCCTTCGAGGGCCTCCGGAGTCCTTCAGCTGCCTCCGGCTATCTGTCAGGGGCAAGCAGCCAGCGGCTGGCCACCCGATCCTTCCATGTGGCAAAAAAACCTCAGTGTGTCTAAAAATCACCTAGAGATCGTGGGGCGTCCCCGAGTCTCTCCTAGGGGTGCAATATCTTCCCAAAAAGGGGACTGAAAAACCCCTTTCCCCACAGGGACTCGAACCCTGTGCCCAGGGAACCGGAATTCCCAAAAGTGCCAGGGTACCTGACAGGGACATGGAATCCCATGCTCAGGGCCTGACAACTAGATGGAGACTCGAACTCCATGCTCAGGGGCCTCAAACACCCTGAAAGTTCCGAGTGCGGGACGTGCCCTGGACCGTATTCCTTCCCCACCCCTGACCGCAAACGCTTCCTCCATTAACTGACTGACTTTCTCGTGAAAGTTCAGAACTGCAGCCCTCTGGAGTCCGCACTCAGAAACTGGTGGGAGGGTCGGACCAATGCCGCGGGGCAAACCCCTTACCCCAGAACGGGATAGGCCTCAGAGCTTGGCATAGAATGTCCTGTATTAACCGAAGGCACGTGTCATTCACTAAGCCGTATGCTCATTGAGGGTCCTCTCCTCCCCCATACACATTCGGTCACCATTTGCACCCACAGCCACACCACACTCAGCTCACCTGAAGGTCTGGTCCAAGGCAGTGCCTTAGGCCCTCCTGTCTGGGGGTTCCAAGGTGGGGGAAGCGGGTGAGCCCCCAAATGTTAAGGTCCGGGAATTCACCCCCCACCAAGGAAGGATCTCGGGCAATGTAATCAGACACGGAACAGGCCCTTTATTGCAAAAAAAAACACAAAAAAACAAAAAAACTGATGCGCATCAGTGGGAACCTCTACCATCAGAGTTCCAAGTTGCTTCTGACAGGCTGGGGTTTAAATACTTTTTCATGAATAACCTTTGTTGGAAAGTTGCTTTTTGCACCTGGGGTCTCAGTGCTGGAGTTTATCAGGGACCTTGGACGGCCCCGGCACAAGCTCCTGTTAGAAAGTTGTTTTTTGTGCCTGGGGTCTCGGTGCTGAAGTTTTATCAGGGACCTTGGATGGCCCCGGCACAAGCCCGGAGCTTATCTGTCTGTGGGGCCTTGGCATTTTCCCTGGCTGAATTTCTCAGGGCAACTTTCAATTTTGATCTCCCTCACTCCCTTCTAAAAATACAGTGTTTTATATAAATAGTATTCTGTTTAACTTAACAAAGGTAGCTAGATCTGACTTCCAGTGAAGAGAGACCACAAGCCCTAGCAGGTCTTAGTAAGCTGGAAGGACTTTGTGAGTTGGGTGAAGCACTGTGTGCTTATCTGTTGCCTATATACCTGCCTGCCTTAATTTGAAAAAAAGGATCACTACAAGCCTGGCTAGTAGGTGAGGAATTTTTTTCAGTCACAGATCTTGAAGACTCTTGACAAAAAAGTGAGGGTGTTGCAGTCTACATTGATAAGAGGAAATCCCATACTGACAAAATCATAGATCCTTAAAAGGTTGAAGTATACATAAATATTTTATGTTCTGTTTTTATTGTGCTTTTATGTTCATTTTTAAGACTTTTAAAAAATAAGAGTATATATTAGTGTAGATGTCTTGTGTTATTTCTTGTCCTGTAAAAGTAAGTTGTTCATTTAGAGTACAGAAAATGAAACTTAGCGAAATGAGCTATTGGTACAATAATAAAGGATGTTGGTGAAGAGGAAATGGGGAATGAGGCGCCATTGTATAGTTTTGAGTACTGAATGGACACTATCTGAAGGCGGATAACCCAACTTAAACACTTAGCTTTGGGTAAATAATATTTGTATAATTGTCTCATAATGTCATTGTGAGGAAAAGGTTATATGAATTTGGTCCATCATTGATTAAGTATCTACTTAACGTATAACATTTTGTAAGCATCTACTATGTGCCAAGCTCAGTGTTAAGCACTGGAGATTTGATTAAAAAAAAAAAGGCAAAAGAGTCTCTTCCCTCAAGAAACTCATAGTTTAGTGGGGCAGATAACATATACATTTATACAAAAAAGCTACATAAGAGAATAAGATATCACAGGAAAGGCATTCTAATTAAGAGGAGTTGAGGAAGATTTCCTGAATAGGATTTTAGTTGGGACTTAAAAGGAAGCCAGGGAAGCCAGTAGGCAGAGATGAGACAGGAGATTACCAGGCATGGGAAAAACAAGGAAAAAATGTCTGGAGCCAAGAGAAGGAGTTTGTGGCGCACCAAAGAGACCAGTGTCATCGAATGGAAGAGTATGATAGTAATTGACAAAAACAAAAATAATAAATGGTGAATCACTGATAATAGCAAATATAGTAATTCTTTTCTAGAGCAATCTATTCTTAGTTGCCTGTGTTTAATTGTGGATTACTTGGTAAATAGGATCACATGTCCTTCATAGTTGTCAGTGAAATAAAGCAAAACAAGGATCTGAAATAATTCACTGAAAAGGTTTATTTTTCCTAAATTCTTTTGAGAATGCTATTAAATTACAATAAGAGGAATGCAAATTTGGAATTTTTCAGTTTGTTAAACTTTGGAATGGAAATTCATCCAAAATTCTGACTTTTTAATCAATCAACATATTAAATGTTTACATTATGCACAGGACTGTGCTAGACACTTGAACTTTTAAAAATTTATTCAATTTAATTAATTTATATTTTAGAATATTATTCCATGTTTACATGATTCATTTTCTTTCCTCGCTTCCAGAGCCAACAAGCTCCCTGGTTGTACAAATGTTGTCACTTGATACCTATTTCCATATTACTCATTTTTGCTATAGAGTGATTTTTTAAAAGCCTAGATCCGAAATCATATACCCATATATACATGTGATAAGTGATGCCATATGTTTTGCTTTTGCATTTCTATTCCTATAGTTCTTTCTCTTAATGTGGATAGCATTCTTTTACGTAAGTTCTTCAGGATTGTCCTGACTTGTTGCATTGCTACTGGTAGCAAAGTCCATTATCTTGGATTTTTCCAGTGTTTTACTTTCTGTGTACAATGCTCTGGTTCTGCTCATTTCACTTTGCATCATTTCATTGAGGTTCTCTCAGTTCATATGGAAGGCCTCTAAGTCGTCAGTCCTTACAGCAAAATAGTATTTTGTCGTCATCATACACCACAATTTGTTCAACGATTCCCCAATTAATGGACATCCTCTCATTTTCCAATTTTTTGCCACAACAAAGAGCACAGCTATGAATATTTTTGTACAAGTATTTTTACTTATTATCTCTTTGGGGTACAAACCCAGCAGTGGTATTGCCAAATCAAAGGGTATGCATTTTTTTAAAAGCCTTTTTTGTATAATTCTAAATTGCCTTCCATAATAGCTGGATTAATTCACAACTCCACCAGCAGTGCATTAGTGTCCTGATTTTGACACACCCCCTCCAACATTTAATATTTTCCTTTACTGTCATATTTACCAATATTATAGGTATGAGGTAGTACCTCAGTGTTGTTTTGGTTTGCATTTCTGTAATTAGGAGCAATTTTGAACACTTTTCCATGTGCTTATTGATAGTTTTGATTTCTTTATCTGAAAACTGCCTATTCATCCCTTGACCTTTTGTCAATTAGGGAATGGATTGATTTTTTTGTACAGTTAACTTAGTTTGTTATAAATTTGAGAAATAAGACCTTTGTCAGAGATTATTGTTACAATTTTTTTCCCTTCTAATTTTGGTTGCATTGATTCTGTTTGTAGAGAAACTTTTAAATTTAATATAATCAAAATGATTCATTTTACATTTTTTGTAGTATTCTCTATCTCCTGCTTGGTCTTAAATTCTTTCCTTTCCCTTAGATCTAACAGATATACTATTCTATGTTCATCTGATTTGTTTATCATTTCCCTCCTTATAGTTAAGTCATTTATCCACTCTGAGTTAATCTTGGTATAGGGTGTAAGATGTTGATTTAAGCCTAATTTCTCCCAAAATGTTTTCCAATTCTCCCAGCAATTTTTGCCAAATAGTGGGTTATTGTCCCCAAAGCTGGGATCTTTGGGTTTATCAAACACTATCTTGATACTGTCATTTACCGCAAGTCTATTCCATTGATCCACCCTTCTTTCTTTAAGCCAGTACCATATAGTTTTGATTGATCACTGCTTTATAGTATAGTTTGAGATCTGGTAAAGCTAGGCCTCCCACCTTCACTTTTTTTCCCCCTCTTGATATTCTTGATCTTTAGCTCTTCCAGATGAACTTTGTAATAATTTTTTTCTAATTCTATTTTTAAAAAAAGTGTTTTGGTAGTCTGATAGGTATAGCACTTGAATAAGTAAATTAATTTAGGTAGGAATTTCATTTTTATTATATTAGCTTGTCCTACCCATGAGCAATTAATATTTTCCCAATTGTTTAGTTCTAGTTTTATTTTTGTGAAAAGTGTTTTGTAGTTATGCTCATATAATCCATGAATTTGTCCTGGCAGGTAGATTCCTGGGTATTTTATCTTGTCTAGAGTAATTTTAAGTGGAGTTTCTCTTTCTAGTTCTTTCTGCTGGGTTTTGTTGGAAACATATAGGAATGCTGATAACTTCTGTAGGTTTATTTTGTACCCTGCAACTTTTCTAAAGTTATTGATTGTTTCTACTACTTTTTTAGTTGATTTTCTTGGATTCTCTAGTTATACCATCCTGGCATCTGCAAAGAGTTTTAGTTTTAAATTCCTTACTACCTACTTCAATCCCTTCAATTTCTTTTCCTTCTTTAATTGTTACTGCTAGCATTTCTAGTACAATATTAAATAGTAGTGGTGATAATGGGCATCCCTGCTTCACTCTTGATCTTATTGGGAAGGCAGCTAACTTATCCCCATTGCAGATGATCCTTGCTGATGGTTTTAAATAAATACTATTTATTATTTTGAAGAAAGGCCCTTCTTTTCCTATACTTTCTTGTGTTTTAAGTAGGAATGGGTATTGTATTTTATCAAAGGCTTTTTCTGCATCTATTGAGATAATCATGTAATTTCTACCAGTTTGGTTGTTGATATGGTCAATTATGTGGGTGATTTTCCTAATTTTAAACTATCCTTGCATTTCTGATATAAATCCCACCTGATCACAAGGAATAATCCTTGTGATAACTTGTAGCCTTTTAGCCAGTATTTTATTTAATATTTTTGCATCTGTGTTCATTAAGAATATTGGTCTATAGTTTTCCTTCTCTGTTTTTGTTCTTCCTGGCTTGGGAATCAGTACCACATTTGTATCCTAAAAAGAATTTGGTAAGATTTCTTCTTTGCCTATTTTGTCAAATAGTTTGTAGAGTATTGGGATTAATTTATCTTTAAATATTTGATATAATTCATTTGTGAATCCATCTGGCCTTGGTGATTTTTTGGTAGGGAGTTCGTTGATGGCTTGTTCAATTTCTTTTTCTGATATGGGATTATTTAAGTATTCTATTTCCTCTTCTGTTAATCTAGGCAATTTATATTTTTATTAATATTCACCCATTTCATATGGATTGTTATATTTTTTGCAATATAATTGGGCAAAATGGTTTTTAATAATTACCTTAATTTCTTTATCATTAGAGGTGTAAACCTTAAAATTTCTTAGACTTATGAATGTTGGAAATTTCACCATTGGAAAATTTCATACTTGGAAAAAATTTCCTACTGATAGTAAGAACTCTATTGGAATGTGAACCCCCTTGGCATGGGAGGATTCTTCTCCTCCCTACCTAAGACTACTTTAGGACAGAAACCTTTTGCTAAACAATGGAAAGGGCTTTGACCTATGCTTAAGCATAGAACAGGAAGTTCTTTGAGTCATGATTGATTTTAGAATTGATACAATAGAGATACTTGGAATGACAGAACCAGGTCTTGAAACTACAATCTCCACCCTACTCAGAGTAAAAGGATTTAGGAAGGGCTGCAGCAAGGATCAAGATTTAATTATTTGAGAATATGACCTTCAACAGACATGTGCAAAGGGGCAGACCTCTGGGCGGTCCTGGATTAAGCTAGAGCCACCATTGGCACAGGGAAGACATGGACAGTGATTGGTAGATGTGAGAACTGAGGGGAGGGAACTTAGATGGTTTCCTTAAAGATAGTGGGGTCTGAGGAGAGGGAGAGGGGTTTTGCTCTGAGGAGGTTGCTCTGAAGGAGAACTCAGGAGGTTGCTCTGAAGGAGGACTGAGGAGGGGGTGGATGCTCTGAAGGAGTCTGAGAGGAGAGAGGTCCTGGAGGGAGAGCTCCTGGAGAGGTCTTGAAGGAGGCTGTGGAAGGAGAACTCAGGAGGAGTCAGGAGGAGAATCCTCTGGAAACATTTCTTGAAAGGAGGCTCTCTTGAAGGTGGAGCCTGAGGTTGGCATGAGAAGCCTTACCTAGAGAGATCTTGGGTGAGTGATAAAACCAACTGACTGATTTATTCATTCTTATTCCTTTCTTACTTTCTCTCTTTTTCTATTGATTAATCAGTGTATTATAAATTAAATTTCTCTATAAAACCCAGTTGGCTTGGGCATATTCATAAATTGGGAATATATTCCCTGGCGACCATCTTATATTTATATAAAACCAAGACACAGTAGAAAACATATTTCAGCGGTCATAATTGATATATATATATTTCCCTTGCTCCCAAACATTTTAATTATCACAGTTTATGACTCCCACTCTCTTATCTACAACTATTTGACACTCAAAACTATTTTAAATCTAACAGAGGTAAGATCTCTCTTTTCATCTCTCACACTATTAATTTGATTTTCCTTTCTTTTATGAGATTAACCAGTACTTTTATCTATTTTATTTGTTTTTTCAAAATACAAGTTCCTAGTCTTATTCATTAGTTCAATAGTTCTTTTACTTTCAATTTCATTAATTTTTCCTTTGATTTGTAGAATTTCCAACTTAGTTTTTATCTGGGGATTTTTAATTTGTTCTCTTTCTAGTTTTTTTTTTTATTTGCATGCCCAATTCATTTGACCACTTCCCTCTCTGGTTTGTTGACAAATGTACTCAGGGATATAAATTTTCCTCTGAGTACTGCTTTGGCTATATCCCATAGATTTTGGATATGCTGTTTTCTCATTTGTATTCTCTTCAATGAAATCATTGTTTATATGATTTGTTCCTTAACCAACCAATTTAGGAGAATCACATTATTTATTTTCCAATTAATTTTTGATTTGCCTCTCCATGTACCCTTTATAATTTTTATTGTATTATGATCTGAAAAAATTGCATTTATTATTTCTGCTTTTTTGCATTTGTTTGCAAGGTGCTTTTTTTAAAGACCTGTTTAATTAATTAATTTTGAATTTTTTCCCATGGTTACATGATTCATGTTCTATCCCACCCCCCTCCCATAGCCAACGAGCAATTTCACTGGGTTTTACATCTATCATTTTCAAGACCTATCTCCATATTATTAATATTTGCACTAAGGTGATCATTTTAGAGTTTACATCCCTTAAATCCCCATTGACCCATGTGATCAAGTAGTTGTTTTTATTCTGTGTTTCTACTCCCACAGTTCTTTCTCTGGATGTTGTATTCAAGGGGTTATTTAGTTGTAAACAAGGGGTTCAGTCTAGAAAGGAGGAAAAAGAGGAGGAATCCCACCCTTCTCAAAGCAGGGTTCAGGGGACACCGCTGATGTATAGGTTTGGCTCAGAGAGAGAAGAGGGGGTTTGAAGATTTTCCCTCTTTGGCCTTCCCTCCTTAGCTAAGGCTGCTCTCCCAGACTCGCTTTTGTCCCTCTTGTTCCCCCTCCACTACTCGAGACCTCAGGGTCTCCCCTTGATCTGCTCACTCACACATAGCTTGGGGAACAATGAACTATTTTAATGTCAAGGTAATACAAAGGAATAACTAGCAGGGAAAGGATGGGAGAGAAACTTGGGGAAAAGGGGGTCCCTGTCTCTATCTAAAACCCTTTTCCCTCCCTCCTTGAGTTTGGGGGGAACTCAGGCCTTGGCAGCCTGAGCCCCCTGAGAAAGTCAGGTTGACTCACCCTGGGTTTGGCCCCTTGGCCACAGTTCAGACTCAGGGCAACAGGAACTAAAGTAAAGTTGGACAGAGATTTAAAATGTCTTTCTCAGGTTTCTTCTTTAATAGTCTTTTCAGTTGGAAATGTCGGGGGGGGGGGGAAGATTTCCAGTCACCAGAAGGAAAAGTAGGTAACCCTCAGGAGAAAGTCTTTTTCCACATTCTCTCTTCGGCTTCTCAAGACTAAGAGACCAACTCCTCTACCAGCCAGTCTTCTGAAGATTCCAATCCCTTGGGGGCCCCTCTCCCGTCGAGGTGATCAGTTTCATACTCTCTTCAGCCTGGCACTTTTTCTTTAGTGCCAGCCTCTGTCACTATGTGAATAGCGTTCTTTCTCATAAGTCCTTCAGAAATGTCCTAGATCATTGCATTGCTGCTAGTAGAGAAGTCCATTACATTCTATTGTGCCACGGTTTATCAGTCTCTGTATATAATGTTCTCCTGGTTCTGCTCCTTTCACTTTGCATCAAGGTTATTCTAGTTCACATGGAATTTCTCCAATTCATTATTCCTTTGAGCACAATAGAATTCCATCACCAACAGATACCACAATTTGTTCAGCCTTTCCCCAATCGAAGGACATCCCCATCTCTTCCAATTTTTTGTGACCACAAAGAGCATGGCTATAAATATTTTTGTACCAGTCTTTTTCCTTATGATCTCTTTGGGGTATAAACCCAGCAGTGGTATGGCTGGATCAAAGGGCAAGCAATCTTTTCAAACTCTTTAGACATAGTTCCAAATTGCCTTCCAGAATGGTTGGATCAATTCACAATTCTACCAGCAATGCAATAATGTCCCAATTTTGCCACATCCCCTCCAACATTTATTGCTTTCCTTTGCTGTCATATTGGCCTGTCTTCTAGGTGTGAGGTGGTACCTAAGAGTTGTTTTGATTTTGTTTGCAAGATTTTCATGCCCTAGTACATGGTCAAACTTTGTGAATATACCATGTCCTACTGAAAAGGTGTATTTCTTTTTGTCCTTGTTTATTTTTCTCCATATTTCTATTAACTAAGTTTTCTAAGATGTCATTCACACTTCTTTCTCATTTATTTTTTGGTTTGATTTATCTAGATCTGATAGAGGAAGATTGAGGTCTCCTACTAGTATAGTTTTATTTTCTATTTCCTCCTTAAGCTCCAATAGTTTCTCCTTTAAAAATCTGGATGCTATACCATTTGGTGCATATATGTTGAGTACTGATATTTCTTCATTGTCTACACTGCCTTTTATCAGGATGTAATTACCTTCCCTATCTCTTTTAATAAGATCTATTTTTACTTTGGCTTTGTCAGATATCATGATTGCAACTTCTGTCTTCTTTTTCTCACTTGATGCCCAATCTGCTCCAGCCTCTTACCTTTACCCTGAGTGTGTCAACTGCCTTGTGTGTTTTTCTTGTAGATAACCTATGATAGGATTGTGGTTTCTAATCCACTCTGGTATCTGCTTCTGTTTTATGGATGACTTCACCCCATTCACATTCAAAGTTATGATTACCTATTCCACTGAGAGTAAGGTTTAAGTTATTGCTCCCGTCCTCTTATATTATTTTATAATTCTTATATTATTATATTATTCTTATATTATTCTTTCCTGCCTCCATGTGCCTCTTTATGTGGTATAATTTTTCCTATTTTTCTTCAAGTTTCTCTTAGTACCATCCCCCCTTTTTTTTACATATCATATTAAACAACTTAGTACCACAACCTCTACCTATGAATAATTCTTGTTTTTTTTTAAATTTTATAGTATTTTATTTGATCATTTCCATGCATTATTCATTAAAGACAAAGATCATTTTCTTTTCCTTCCCCCCAACCCCCGTAGCCGACGCATGATTCCACTGGGTATCACATGTGTTCTTGCTTCGAACCCATTGCCATGTTGTTAATATTTGCATTAGAGTGTTCGTTTAGAGTCTCTCCTCTGTCATGTCCCCTCAACCGCTGTAGTCAGGCAGTTGCTTTTCCTCGGTGTTTCCACTCCCACAGTTTGTCCTTTGCTTATGAATAGTGTTTTTTCTCCTAGATCCTTGCAGATTGTTCAGGGACATTACACCGCCACTAATGGAGAAGTCCATTACGTTCGATTATACCACAGTGTGTTTGTCTCTGTGTACAATGTTCTCCTGGTTCTGCTCCTCTCGCTCTGCATCACTTCCTGGAGGTCGTTCCAGTCTCCATGGTATTCCTCCACTTTATTAATGAATAATTCTTCTATCTGCTATGATAATGAAAACAGTTTTTTTTTTTCCAAACCCTTACCTTCCATCTTGGAGTCAGTACTGTGTATTGGCTCCAAGGCAGAAGAGTGGTAAGGGCTAGGCAATGGGGGTCAAGTGACATGCTTGGGAAGTGTCTGAGTCCAGATTTGAACCTAGGACCTCCTGTCTCTAGGCCTGGCTCTCAATCCACTGAGCTACCCAGCTGCCCCCATGAAAACAGTTTTTAAGAGTTATAGATATCATTTTTCCATATAGGAATATAATCAATTTAAACTTACTGAAGCTCTTAATTTTTTCCCCCTCTTTCTTGTTTACCTTTTTATGGTTCTCTTGAATTTGTATTTGGACATCAGATTTTTCCATTGAGTTCTGGTCTTTTCTTTAGGAACTTTGTTAAATGCCTATATTTTCCCCTGAAAATATATAGTTAGTTTTGATGGGTAGGTGATTCGTGGTTGTAGACCCAGTTCTCTTGCCTTCCTGAATATCATATTCTAAGCTTATGGAGGTTGCCAGGTCCTGTCTAATCCTAAGTGGAGCTCTTTGATATCTGAATTGTCTCTTTCTGGCTGATTGCAATATTTTCTCGTTGGCCTGGAAGCTCTTGGACAGGTTTAGAGATGGGAGTCCTGGTTTCAAATATGACCTCAGATACTTTCTGTGTTAACCTGGGTAATTGTTAACTCCAATTGCCTAACTCTATGTAGGTGAACCTATAGCATGCATGCCAGATGGGGATGCTCTCCTCTCCCTTCTCTACCACATCTCAGGACATTTCTCACATGACCCACCCCTCTGCCCAGCAGTCCAATGGGAGTGCTTCCTCCCTCCCCTGTCTAGGGTAAGGAATGGCTCACATGAGGTATGAGGGTTGCAGTTTGGGCACTTCGTCTCTAAAAGATTTGTCATCATTGGCCTAGTCCCAACTCTTCTGCCTTGGATCCAATACTTAGTATTGATTCTTAGGAGGTGAGTTTTTAATAAAGAAAGTAATTACATTGCTAGGTAAATAGGATTCTTAGGAATATAAGCAAGACAGTATCAAAAAATTGATTCAAAGGTTTACCTAAATAAAATTTAGTTAAGTGAGTCTGATTTTACCTTGTACTTCTTTTATATTAGAGTAGGTTTGAAAAAATCTTCCATATTCCATATTTCTCTCTTAATCACCAACTTTCAACTATTAAGTAAATCTCATGCCAAAATCAGAATACTATAACCAATTGTCCTGATCACTTTGGTTGGTTCAATTTTGTCCATTGAATTTTAATTGTGAGATTTTTGGATATGTGGCATCAATGAGTTTCAAATATGACATTTTTTAAATTATTTTCCAGCTTACTGAAGTAGGCAAATAAAGTGAATAAAGGGAGCTTGTGTTTAAGACCATGACACTGATAAATATAATAAGAAAAAAGTAAAATTCCTGGTTTTCCAATTTCAAGATGTTTAGTGTTTTACTTTAAAATTCAGTGCATGTTGGCCTTTTTTGACATATTAGTAGCATTCTTCTAGATTTATGCAAAGACTAGATAGAGCATTTTGTATATAAGAAATCTGTGTACTGAATCAGAAAGTTAGAAGCAATAGAAAAATAACTAGAATTATGTTTCTATTGGAAAAAGGGAAACTTACTTAATATCACACTTAATCTTATTTTTCACTTCTGGTAACAGTCTAAATTTATCAGCATGCAACCTTAGTGCAATTGATTAATTATTTGATTAGTGCATTTAAATTTCCCACACAAACTCTGCAAAAAGTCAGATGAGTTTTTTTAACGTGTAGTCTTTTAAAGCACACTTTGAAGTAGGATGTGAGGAAAAGTAGCATTTTTTTTTCATTTGAGTCAATTTAGAACATCATTCCTTGGTTACAATAATCACATTATTTCCCTCCTTCCCCTCACCCACTCTTCCCGCAGCCAACGCACAATTTCATTGGGTATTACTTGTGTCCTTGATCAGAACCTGTTTCCATGTTGTTTACACTAGGATATTCATTTAGTCTACATCCCCAACCATATCCCTTCGACCCATGTATTCAAGCAGTTGTTTTTCTTCAGTGTTTTTATTCCCACAGTGTTTCCTCTGGATGTGGATAGTGGTTTTTCTCGTAGGTTCCTCCGAGTTATTCAGGGTCATTGCATTGCCACTAATGGAGAAGTCCGTTACATTCAATTGTACTACAGTGTATCAATCTCTGTGTACAATGTTTTCCTGGTTCCTCTCACTCTGCATCAATTCCTGCTTCTTAGATTCTGTGTCCTCCAAGCAGCCTGTGCCTGATTAGAAACAGGTGATCTGTACTTTGCCATGCATCTCCTTTTCACCTTACTTTGGGCTCTGCTTTTTGTAAAATCATAATTTGCCTAATTTACTGCATAATTAATATTTAAGGTGCTATGTCAAAGTAATGAGACAGGTTCTATATACCACAAATGAAAGTCAGGTTCATTACTTTATAATCACACTGCTTGTGCCTGTGCATTGTTATTGTCAATGATCTAGCATTTAAGGACCTGCTATTTCTAGTCATTGTGCTGAACTCTAGGGAAATTCTCAAAAAACTAATAGTCTAATGGGAGGGACAATGTGGAAACTCAGAGGAAAAATAACAAGATTAAGGAGGGTCTCTAGGAAAGGCTTCTTGCATAAATAGAATCTTTGCCCAAGAATTGAAGGAAGCTAGTAGGGGAAAATGAGGTGAGAGAGCTTCCTAGGCATGGTTGGCAGCCAGTAAAAGTGCTTGGAGTTGGGGGATGGAGTGTGTGTGAAGAGCAGCAAAGCGGCCAGTGTCCCTGTGAATGGCTGAGTTATGAGGTGTATTGATCAATTGGCAAGAGAAATCAAAAACATCAAAAAAATCCAAATAAAAAAAGTTAATTTCTGGATGAAATATAGGCTATCAAAGTCTTATGTGTAAAAATTCTAAGTAAAGGAAAAATAAATCTATAATAGGTCCTTGAATCAGGGCCCAATTAAAATGATTTAAGCAATTATGCATTTACCCAATCAGTAGCCAAGACTATAGAAAGTGTGCCACACCCTGAAAAACAAAAGGGACTAAATTATAGGAGCCAAATTTGAGATACTTGGTAGAATGTGGGACAAGGAAGACCTGCTTTTAACACATGTTAAACAGCTACAATCTCAAACACCAAACTAGTTCAGATACTCTTGTCTTGGCTCAAAATTTTCATCAGTTACATCAGGCTTGGTTGATCTCTTTGCCCTTGTGCTCGATTGGCACTGTGCAGTTTAGCTTTGTTCTTCTTTGGCACTGTGCAATGGCTCTTTTTGTATTCTCTTGTCCTGGAATCAGACAGAATCATTAAGCAAAGTCCCATAATTTTTTTAAACAATCAATGGCATCATTTTTACAGTCTAAAGCTTTTGGGGTATGCATTGACATTATAGCAAATGTATTTTAAACTTATATTACTTCAAAATTTAAAAAAGTTAAAAAATATTCTCTCCAAAAAGTGAGATCTATTTCCTTTTTTAACTTAACCACTGTGTGAGGACAAACGATTTTCAGACTAAAAGAGTAATACAATAGGTAATACATATTCAAATGAGTACCAAAGTCCCCAAACTTCACAATAGCCCAATTAATTACTATAGCAAACAAACGCACTATCATATTGCATATAAGTTGTTATATGACAAAGAAAACAACCTATGAACTGATGGATATTTGTCACAGTTTTTACAGACATAGCAAATCTTTCAATCTTGGCAAATATATTTTTAAACAAAGTAAAACTTTTTTGGGTCTAGAACATCACCAAGAAATCTAGATTGTTCTGGTGCAAGTAAATTAAACTGAAGAATTTTGCAGGAGCTCTTTTTGGCTTCCAGGCCTGGAGGGAGGGCAACCAAGCAAAAAGTAGGGACAACTCCAAAGGCAGCAACTCCAAAGAGAGTTCAGAGTTTGTGAGGGTTGGTGGGGTGGGCGAAAAGCCTTTGCAGGAGAAACATGGCTTAAAAAAAATTTATCTAGGCTATCTTAAAAAATTGAGAAGTTCTTCTCCAACTAGTGGTTGCCATCAATGTAAAAGTTAAAATTAAATCTCAATAATACAAATATTATATTTTAAGAGATTTATTAGTGATCATTAGAAATCAAGGAATAAAGAAGATACAACATAAAGACCATGTGCCCATGACTGATCAGCTAGTTAGAACACCTGTTTTACCACCACCAAGCTCAGGACAGGAAGTAAAGAGGTAGGACCCTTCATGTCCTCACCTAATATCCCCTGCCTGTAGGAAGTACATAAGGACGGGAAGTCAGTGGGCTCCTGGGAAATGTAGTTCTTTTTTTAGGGTAACTGATTTTCAATTATACAGAACTGGAGTCTTATGGCTACCAGGCATGAGACCTTTTTGTTATACTTCACTTCTTTCTATTAGTCTTGAGACTTCCAGCCTTCTAAAAACTTAAGTTGATACATGTGTAGCTGATTATTATCAGTCAAGCTATAAATTATCAGTCAAGGAGTAGATAAGAAAAACATACCAGTCTACTTTTATTAATAGTAAATAATACTTAGAATGCAAAAAAAAAAGTAATTAAAACCTATTTCCTCAGAAGATTTCCTCCATGCTAGCAAAGAAACATTGAACCCATCACTGGCAGTTAATCTGTTGGCCATTTTAATAGTTGGTAGATCAAAGGTTGTTGTATGTTTCATAAATTTGTTGAATTTGCTGAATATTCTTATTTGTTGTTCTTCCCTGATTTGTACTACACATTTTCGTTAATGATTTGGGTGGGATCTTTTTGACATCTTTGTCATCCCTCAGAAATAGTTACTCAGGGGAACATGATCTTTACCCTTTTCTGAACTAAAAACAAATTAGGTTATTTGTAAGTTATATTACTATATCTTATCAGGACAATCTAGCTATAGATCTCTAAAAGCTTTATGAATAATTCAGATAATAGACTATAGGTTTGGAACTCTCTCACATAGTAAACATTAAAATTTTACAGTTGTTTTTTTAATAATAAATTCGCTAAACTTAGCTGACATTTATTTAAATGTCTGCTATGTGCAAGAGACTATGGTAGGCCTTGGGGTGTCATAAATAAATGTGAAATAGTATCTGCCTTCCAAATGTTTCTTTTTGTTCCATTTTCAGCTGTGGAAGCTAATTCTTTTATTTAATTAGAGTAAACCAAGTGTTATCTATAGTTTTCCCTTTAAATGTTTCAACTCTAATGAAGTATTATTTTGTATTTTGATATAGGTGAAGAAAACTGGTCTTGTGGTGGTGAAAAACATGAAAATTGTTGGTCTCCATTGTTCTAGTGAAGATTTACATGCTGGGCAAATTGCTCTTATTAGACATGGGTCAAAGATGAAAAACTGTGATCTTTATTTTTCCAGAAAGCCATGTTCAGCTTGTTTGAAAATGATTGTAAATGGTAAGTGAAGAAATGCATATTGGAAACAGATGTCATTGTAGAGTGAATAAAGTTTAGCTGAGAACACTGTAGTAATTAGCTACAATGAGAGAACTTGTACTGAGAAGCACTGGCAGCAAGAGTTAGAAAACCCAGTGTGCCATTGATTAGTGATAGTCACTTGGGTAAGCCACTTGTATTATCTAGTCCTGATCTTTAAAAAGTCTGATTCTTTTCTAATAATGGATAACTAAGAAGATGGATTCTTTCAACAAATTTATTGGATGTAGATTCTGGGGATTTATAAGATTGCTCGTTTTGAAGAAGTCTTTACTGGGGAGATAAAATAAACACATGAAATGTAAAAAAAAAATCAAGGCAGTATTTATAAAACTCAGATGAGTAACAGTAAATAAAATATTTCAAGGGAGAGAGAGAACATTGTAAGTTGGTGTAATTGGACAAACTTCTAGGAGAGGATATTGACAATTTAGATAGGACAGAATAGAATGAAGTCAAAAGTAGTAAGAACCAGTGAGGAGACCCTGAGTGTTGCTGTTGTTAAATATTAAGAAATAAGATTTAAAGGGACAAATTGTTGAGGGCCTCAATATCAGCCACATTTGGATTTTTGTTTTCTATGTTTAAAAATCTCCACTTTTTTTTTTTTGTGGGGAATAGCTGTTTTGTTATTTAACCAGAAATTCTAAGATTGGTGGTTATAACCTATGGAAAGGAGGTTGGTAATTTTGAAGAATCAGTGATTGGGACATTTCCATATGGTGAGAAGCCATCAATAGGACTTCTTCCTTGCAACATTTTTTAGGTATCATTCTATTGGGGAGGAAGCTGTGATGATGAGTTTTGGCTTCATTTCCTTCCCCATTGAAAATGCTGTCAGAGAAGGGAGGCGAAGAACAGAGCTGTAACTATGGCAGGTTGACCAGGGAATGGCAATTTTGAGAATATTGACAATACTTAAACTTTAAGCTGATGGAAACAACTTATTTTAGTACCTAATTAATAAGAATAATTTTAAAAGGAAGCTACCAGATGGCATACTTTGTGATACTCTCTTCTCCTTACAGTCTAGGTTAGCCCTTCTGTGACCCAGCTATGCTCTTTCCACTGTCTCCCTATAGTAGTGTTCCTGTGACTTCTCTCATAGGATCTTGTGTCCTATTTAGGCATCTTAGGGCATCTTTAATGGTACTTGCTCTGGGTTCTAAAAATATTACAATAGCCCTGACAAGGTAATAGCTAATTCTTTTCCATCTATGTGGTTAGCTTTTGTAAGTAATTTATTACTTGTGGCCTACCACTTAGAAGAAAGAGGGATTCATACTAGTGGTAATGGGGAGCCACTGAAGGTTTTTGAACAGGGATAAAGCATGTCAAGACCAGTGTTTTCAGAAAGATTGATCTGGTGTTATTGTACAGAGTGGTTAGGAAATGAGGGAAGGCTAAGGGCTGTTTATGTTCTCTTAATGGAGGCTTAGTTCTTGGAAGAGGGTGATAATAGTAAGATATTCATACAAAGACTTTACAAAGGAAGAATTTAGAGCACTTGATAATGGATTAGGAAAGGGAGACAAAATTATATGATGATTTCTTTTAATAGAGCAGCAATGGACTAAAGATATGAAGAGTGTTAGATATACTTTTAGGCATGGTTGCTATGTCTTTTTGCTCTTCTGTTTTTTCTTTGTTACATGACTGAATTTCTGTAGTTGGTTAACTTGAAATGTTAGCATGTTTGCTACTCAAAATTTAGAAGGCAAGTACTTCTTTCGAAGTTGAACCTTAGAGACATGAACAGGGGAGTTTAGTACCATTGGTACCTAGAAAAGAGTTTCTGTGTCCAATCTGTTCCCTCTTTGTTTTCCTACTTATGCCTTCATTTCTTCCAATTTTATCCATCCCTGTTTTGTTATTCATCTAAAAGTTACATATGACCACTCCACTCTTGAGCTCAGTAAATATGTATGTGTAGGCCCAACTATTTATTGTAAATAGTTAAATAGGATGTGGTTAATAGGAGAACACACTAAAAGTCTCTTTAGACTTGTTCAGAATTAGAATTTGCTGTATTAGTTAGAATTTTAAAATAATCTTATATGAAGAGAAAAGTAAAAGGATACTTGATTTTCTTTCAATTAAAAAGTGTTCAGATTTGGCACGTGAAATAATGAAGTGGAGGAAGCTAGAAGCAGTCTAAAGTAGAACTACTTTAGAGTTTTGTTTAGGGGCACAGGGGAGACCTATAAATAACCTGATATAAGAAAGCTGGGTATATACCATTACATAGTATATAGAATGAGATCAAGAAGATGTGGTTTGATCCTCTCAGATGGTAAAATCCAAGGTATTCTACCCCCACCATGTTGGTTATTGGACTCAATGGGTTGTTTTTTTTTTTTAATTTCTTGCAAACTCTGCCAGAATGCAAAGTTCAGAAGTTTCTATACTGTAAATAGTGCTATAACTCACGGACTTCAAAGCACTCATACAGCCCAGCAATAGCCCTGGGATGATTTCTTCGCATCTGCTTCACAGGTGGATTCCTGATGAACCTCCATTTTCTCAAAGTTTCTAGGTTTACTGCCTTGTTGATGGTGGGTTTATTCCATAAATCCCAGGTTTCAGAATCTTTCAGATGATGTTCGGATATATTCAAGATGTTTCAGATCTTTTACATCTTGTGTTCCAGCTGGAGTGAACCGAATTTCCTACTGGCCTGCTGATCCAGAAATAAGCTTGCTTACGGAAGCTTCCAATCCAATGAGTACTGGAGATGCAAAACTAGATGCCAAAGCAGTGGAAAGACTGAAGTCAAACAGTCGGGCCCATGTGTGTGTCTTGCTTCAACCTTTGGTGTGTTATATGGTGCAGTTTGTAGAGGAAACCTCCTACAAATGTGATTTTATTCAAAGAATTGCAAAAACACAGCCTGGCTTTAACTCTGACTTTTATTTTGAATGTAAACAAGAAAGAATAAAGGAATATGAAATGTTATTTCTGGTTTCAAATGAAGAAATGCATAAGCAAATATTGATGACTATAGGCTTGGAGAACCTGTGTGAAAATCCATACTTTAGCAATCTAAGGCAAAACATGAAAGACCTTATTCTACTTTTGGCCACAGTAGCTTCCAGTGTGCCCAACTTTAAACACTTCGGATTTTATTGTAGCAATCCAGAGCAGATTAATGAAATTCACAATCAAAGCTTACCACAAGAAATTGCAAGGCACTGCATGGTACAGGCCAGGTTATTGGCCTACCGGACCGGTGAGTTGCTCTTAGTTTGTAAATTGGGGCTTGCTGGTAGTATATTTGTCAGAAGCTTTGCTGCAATTCAGCTAATTCATGCTAAGCATTTTGTTTGCTTTTAGACACTCATAATTTGCCATATTATAGCATAAATGAGTGGGACACTTAGCTAGGCAGTAGTAGTATTCCTTAGAATGGTATTACAGTTCCTCGTGATCCATGTGCCATATCTACATTGTCAAGTTGTAAGTACTTAGGGTACAGTTTTCTAGGGGATTCTTTCTTTTGCCTGCCTTTGATATTTGGCCCCCAGAGGGCAGGCAGAAGAGAGAAAGTTAGTAAAATTCAGCAGTCACTTTGGGTACTTTAGTAGTAGCTTTTGGAAAGGATTCCATTAGGGAAGAATCATGGATCTGGAGCTAGAAGGGACCTTGAAAGCCATCTAGTCCAACCCCATCATTTTACTGGTGAGGAAACTGAAGCTCAGGTAGGATAGGAGTTTTGAATCAAAGTTATTTTAAATATCCATTACCATTACTCTCTTCCCCCCAACTAGTTCCCTTTGAACTCTAGATCACTGAAATATACCTGTGATCTAGATAGATTTCTCTTTACCTGATTAGTTGAATGTCATTCTAGTTAGTACATGATAATTTTCCTTTAAAAAATCCAAGGAAAAGTTATAGTAGAAGAGCAAAGTCACATCTCCTTTTATGAATCTCAAAATACATATATTTAGTTCATGATGGTGTTGGATGAAGATGATGTTACATCTAACAACAATTACTTTCATAATATGAAAAGGTATGCCTTGAAGAGAAGCCTAGTTTACTGAGTGGAAAGAGTGCCAGACTTGCAAATTCTCCTTTAGATATTATAGGACAATTAACTCCACCTCTCAGTGCCTCAATTTCATCTGTAAAATGGGGATAATACTGCTTCCTATCATTTGGAGTAGATAGAAAAAAGGCATTTTGTAAACGTTGTCTTTCTCCCTTTTTCCTCTTTCTCACACATAAAAAGTTATTGTTGTTTTTGAAGGCACAGATTTAAAAGTAAATTTAAAAGTAATTGTGTCTAAAATGTCAGTATAAGTAGTTTGTTTCAAATTGAGTGTGGATGATACAGATGATATGTTATCCCAATTTTGACTAGGGAAAACAAACGCAGAATATGTTTAATTATCTTTCAGCACTTATGCCTCATGCTATTCAATATAGCTTCATCTACTTACTATAATCTACTCCAAGTTAAAGCAAATGTGAAATTGTTGATTTAATATCCTTTTCTAGTTAGTATATGTAATAATAATTTTCCTTTAAAAAAATCCAAAGAAAAGTTATGGTAGTATTTCTACCATAAATTAAGCTAAATTCTAAGGTACTTTAATGCTTACTGTTTTTAATGTCAGAAACCTATGAAATGTCAAAATTAAATTGAGATTACAGTCAGGGACTATAAAAACATTCTCTAATCTTAAGAGAAACAGTCTAAAAAAATAAAGGGGTTGGACTGAATAATCTTGAAGGTTTCTTCTAGCTTCTGTGAATCTGTTTCAGAATCCTTTTGGGACAAAACTCAGAATTTTCCTCAATCATTCTAAATTTGAACTCACAGTTATCAGTTAAGAGAATCATAATGGGAGGAACCATTTCAATACAGTTTTAGAATTAGAAAAATGAAAGGATTTAGACATTTCTAGCCTTGAAGCTTTCAAAATAGGACCAAATCTGGTATAGATGAGAATTTATTTTTGCATTTGCCTTCTAGAAAGGGTGATGATATACATTGATAGAATTTCCTTACCCAGGAAATTTCCTATACCAGTGAAATCACAGGTCTAGTTCATTTCCCTATTAAAACTTATAATGAAGATTTTTGAAATTCATTCTCTTCTTAACCAGAACTGACAGACATTTTTCTTATTCTTTCTGACAGTTATCAAATTGAAATTAAAAGGGGTTGATCCCCAAATGAAAAAATTCGTAATTATATTGTTTACCTAAGTCCATGTTAGTGAACCTATATATAGTACGTGTGCTGGAGAGGGCTTCTCCCATCCCTCTCTCTACATGTACCTGAGGACACTTCTCTCATCACCCGCCCCTCTGCCCAGCAGCCCAACAGGAGTGCTTCTTCCCTCCCCTGTCTGGAGTAAGGCATAGGGCTCACATACGGTGTCAAGGATGCAATTTGAGCACTTGGTCTCTAAAAGGTTCTTTATCACTGATCTAAGCCCAGGAGACCACATATTGGCATGATCTTGTTTGGGAAATCTTGGCTAAAAGTAATCAATGCTCTGTGCCTTTGATAAGGCTGGAATTATAGAAAGGATTCAAAGCTGGAAGTCTAGAGCTGAGTTCTAGTCACAACTTTTCCATACCCCTTTGTTTGGTCTGTAATAGCTAGGTGGCTCTATAGTGTCTAGAGGGTGGAACTTGGAAGTTAAGACCTGATTTACAATCCAAATTCAAACACTAACTGAGCTTGGGCACGTCATATAATCTCTGTCTGTTTCTGTTTCTTCATCTGTACTATTATGGCAGTAATCCAGTCTATTACACCAGGCTGTAGTGAGACTAAAATGTGTGTAAGGGATTCTCTAAACTGTAAAGTACTATTTATATAAATGCTGGCTAGCTCTAGTATAGATGATGAAACCTCCTATTTTGGAAGGAATTTGAGAGGGAAAGTAAAATGCTAATTGACAATTACTTTTGAAAAAAACCCAACACAATTGTTGGATGATAGTCCTACTATCCTAAACTTCCTTAATCTTAGTGGAAAATTTTACTTTGCCAAAAGTGAAATATTAGGAGATTTTCATTGCTATTATGTTGATAATTGGCTTTGTGTACTATGGAATGGATATATAAATATGGATTCATTCAGTCCTTTTTTTCTCTTAGATTTAGAGCAGTAGTTTTGTTATCAGTTGCTTACAAGGTTGAATATCAGTGACATGAGACTTCTTTGTGTTTATAATGAAGAACTTAATATTTCAACATGCTTTTTAATCTGTTGGAGGAAGAGCCTCCAATTTTTAGAAAACCTCAGGACAGTTGCACACCTTTGGGAACTTTTGAGAAGCCCTATATTTTTCAAGCTCTTAGCTTCATTAATACTTTTACACTAACAACTCTGATGTAAATATAAATTATTTTTTAATATAGTTAACTTTGCCACAGAAGCTTAAAATAAGCTTATGTTGGTGAGAGGAAAAGCAGAACCATAAAACTTGGACTTGAATTTTTTTTGTTGTTGTTTCAGATTTATGTTTATACACTGCAACTTTTCTTAGAACAGACGTTTTGATCTTATAGCAGTATTTTATGTTTATGACTTGCAGCACTTTAGAAATGAACACAAGGTTGCAGATTGAGCTTTTTTTTTCCTTGAGCTAAACAAGCAGGGAAGGAGCAAATGTGTGTTAAACATAATCTCTTATAAACCTAAGAAAAACTATTTAATGACTTTTAAAATTATATTTGTTTTTCACATGCGTTGATTTTTTTCCCACAAGATTATTGTCCTATAAGATTTATGTCTTTTCTATGTCTAGAGTATATAAGAATGACTGGAGTCAAGATCTGAATATTTTTGTGATCAATGTGAGCCTTAAACCCACTAAGAAACATTTAAGTAATTTCAGTCTCCAACCTTGAGGGGAAAGTTTGCTACTGTAACATGGTAGTTTAGAAGAAGATTTGAAAAGTTACATTTAACTCTGATTGTGCCTATGAAATGGGCTGCCTGCAAGCAATACTGAACTGAACTTGTCTTAATAGCTCATAGTAATAACAGTTCTGCTGGTAGTGTTCTTTTCAGTTGTGTCTAAATCCTTATGACACCATTGAGGATCTTCTTGGCAAAGATACTGGGGTGGTTTGCCACTTCCTCATCCAGTTCATTTCCCAGATGGAGAAACTGAGGCAAACAAGGTTAAGTGACTTGCCCAGGGTCACACAGTAAGTGTCTGAGTAGGATTTGAACTCAGGTCTTCCTGATAAATCCAATGATTTAGCCACTGTGCCACCCAGCTTCCCTTAACAGTTGTATAGAGCCCTGTAGATTTCATTACAATTCTATGAGCAAACAGCTGAGGAAATTAAGGGATAAGATTTCAGAGGTAATACTGGGTGGAGCTTGGGACTTGGTTCCAAGCATGAGTCAAGAAGATGGCATATCTGGTCAGCTCAGCCATAAATTATATCAGTTATAAAACCAGTCACTGACGTGCAACATTTTGACTTCCTATACTGGAAACCTTTCAAGTCTAATTCAGTACCTTTTTGGTGAACAATGAAAAGAGCTGTTGTCACTGAAGCAACAGTAAAGCATTTTGGGAAGAATTCTGAGCTTAGAGGTCAGGAGACCTCTTGCCAAATTCTGGCTTTGGAATTACTTTTAAAAAATTATATTTTGGTTCAGTTAACAAAAAATATTACCACCACCACCCAATTGAAATAAAGAAAAACAAAGACTTTGTTTAACAGATGTTCATAGCTCTATTTCTTAGCTTTATGATGATGATGGGAAAATAATTTATATTTCTAAATATGTTTCCTC
Organism: Monodelphis domestica; assembly: GCF_027887165.1. Classification (NCBI taxonomy): domain Eukaryota; kingdom Metazoa; phylum Chordata; class Mammalia; order Didelphimorphia; family Didelphidae; genus Monodelphis; species Monodelphis domestica. The sequence goes on along the minus strand of NC_077230.1, from coordinate 319,987,423 downwards.
ATCTCTAAAATGAGCATTGCACTTGCCCTACTTATTTAAAGCACTATGCATGGGCTATATCATGATTTTAGTTTTTCTCATAAGAAAACACTTTTTCCTCCAAACACTAGGTGGCTTAAGTTTCTTAGTAAGTTAAACCCTTTTTTGGGGTTGTTTCTTTCAGAGGATCACAAAACAGGAGTTGGAGCTGTGATTTGGGCAGAAGGGAAATCTGTAAGTATGAAGAACTCTTGGCAATTCTATTTCCATTTACTTTCTATCTATTTTGTTGCTTCATTCTTATCTTAATATGCTGTAAGTAGAACTTGATCTGAGTGGGAATTTTGGTGTGTTAGATTTTTAAGGGTGATCTGTTAGATCCCTGGACATTTGTCTCAATTCTTTATCAATTTTGTGGCCTCTCAGGGACAGACTAGGTGGCTCAGTGAATAGAGAGCCAAGCCAAACCAATAGGAAATGGAAGGTCCTGGGTTCAAATGTGGTTTCAAGCAGTTTTTAGCTATGTGGCCCTGGACAAGTCACTTAACCCCTCTTACCTAGCCCTTACTGTCTTCTGCACTGGAACTAATACATAGTATTGATTTAAAGACAGAAGGTAAAGGTTTAAAATGGATGGATAGATAGATAGATAGGAATTCTGTTATGTGAATTTTTTACCTTTACAGTTATCAACTCAGGGTTAAATATAAGTGACACAAGGTTTCTTTGTGTTCACAATAAAGAATGTGTATATAATGAAGAAAATGATCTTTCAAAATGTTTTTTATTTAATCCCTTGAGAAAAGAAAGACACAAATTCCTATGCACACACATATTTTGGATTTAGATATATGGCATATGACAGACTGAGCTGTTACAGCAGGATTATTGGTCTAATACCAACATAGGCCCTACTATTTTTTTATAGACCTAAAGAGTCAAGGCCAGATTTTAATTCAGGAACACTCATCTTCCTGACTTGACAAGAGGTACTTTATGCTCTGAGCCACCTAGCTGCCCTATAAATGCTTATTCTTTTCCCTGCTTAGCATTTAGTATTGTGTATTTTAGTTACCTGTATTTGTATCTTATTTTCCCTCCAGACAGTAAGCCACACATCTTACATAGCAATAAATCTTTTCTAAATTTTATGTGTCCTCTAGGAATCTAGTGTAGAACTATTTTCTCAGTGAGCCCTTTGTAGATGTTTACTTAATGAATGGCATTTGATAGGATTTTTTCATTTTGATATGATTATATTGATTTCACTATATTCTCATTTGTGAAGATAGTGGCCTATTTCCAAATCTTATTGTTAGTACTAAATCACCAGCTTTGACAACTAATAGATAACTTCCCATTATTGCTCTTAGAACATTGAAGGAACAAACAAAATCTCTGAAGTAGAAAGAAAAGTCTTTTCGGTAAAGGAAGGTGTTCAGTAAATACTCCACTGATGTAGTCCATTTTCTTCATTAGTAAAGAATAGACATTCTAAGGCCAACATCTCCAGGTTATATTGATGTACTTACTGTTTGAAAATTTTTTTCTGTTTGAAAATATTTTGCTACAAATCCTCTGTGTCTTTTGACAGGATCTCTTATTCAAGTTCTTATCTTAACTTCTTAGCCCACTAATTATACCTCTTGCCATTCCATTTACAGACATTTATCAACTTCCTTCTTTTTATCACAAACACTCCTAGATATGGGGATAACCAAGAAATATAATAGAAAGTTTCTGAATTAAGCAGTTAGAGAACAAACTCAAACATAACAATGAATATAACATGAGATTTCTTTGAGTATTTTCTTTTCCTTGGAACATAACTCTGACAAGGCCACATTTCAGCAAAAAGATTTGGACTCAGTATTTACTTCTTGATTGGTTAGTCAAAGAAAATATATGAATACCTACTGTATGTAAAACATTGTACTAGATGCCCAAGTGATGATGACTTTGTTGTAGCCCCCAGTAGTGAGACCCTAGAAAAAATCAGAGCCATCAGTTAGCTGGGGGCTATACTTTGTGGAGTGTGATATATGCATCTTGAATTATTTTTTTAAAATATTGAATGAATTTAAAATTAAACCTATTGGTTGTTTCCTTATACTTACAGAAAACCTGTGATGGAACAGGGGCCATGTATTTCATAGGATGTGGTTATAATGCCTTTCCTGTTGGATCTGAATATGCTGATTTCCCACACATGGATGATAAACAGAAAGATCGAGAGATAAGAAAGTTCAGATACATTATCCATGCTGAACAGAATGCCTTGACATTTAGGTATGGGAATGTTTTAGGAGTCTGGTGTAGAGGGTGACTTTCAGGCATTTTTTAATATTTTTTTACTTTTTAAATACAGTCTATTTCAGGAAAAATTAAGATGATTCCCCCCCCCCCCCCATACTTAACTGTTCATGAATGGCCTGCATCTGGGACCTTCAACTAAAGTATTTTGCAGAGTTTTTCTGATTCCCCCCCACCCCCCTTTCTGGCAATACCAAGTACAATCAAACTGAAACCGATTTCTCCATTTCCCTTCCCCTATCCAAATTAATACTCTTTCTTTCCCTTCCTCTCCTTCCTGGAACTACTTGAAGTTTTGTTTTTAGGTCTTGCTATTCTGCCTTTCACTATTGAGATCTCCTGTATCTGTAGCACATTATTTTAAAAAATTATGTAGAATTTGTCTTAATACTTCAGAGATTACCTTCATCATGGGTCCTCTTTCCACCCGTGCAGATCACAGCCACCCTGCAACTTAGTACTTGGTCCTCAAGAGTGGCTTTGGCTAAGGACTTCATTATCCAGTAATTCATTACTTTTATAGATGTAGTGAGACTGGTCCACAGGAACCTGGCTCTTTAAAGCTTAACATTGGACCTGCTGATCTTGTATTCTATTATCTTGTTCCAGAAACCAAGTACATTCCATTAGGTAGTGAACTCCTCAAGGGTAAGGACTGTCATCGATCTTTCTTTGTATCTGCAGGGATTGACTGGCTTACATCTTGCAATCTGAGATGATGACATTAACAACATGAACTGGGACACCACTTGCCAAGATTCTTTTCAAAAATTTTAAGGCAGTGTGCTCAGGCTTGTCATTCCTTGTCAATACTAGTATTGTAGTTTAAAACCAAGAGAATTTGGAACTGAAATCATTATCACCTGCAATGAGACTTCTGGGAGAAAAGCAGAGTGTAGGCAGCCTCTTTTCTCTTTTTACTGTTCTTCTAAGCTATAGTTTGCATGCACAGATTTGCTAGAATTTAGGCTGGGAAATCTGTTCTTTTATTTATAGTTCATGACTGTGACATTTGTTGCATTTTGAGGGGGAGTTGTTTTGTCGCATTTAGTTTTTGTGAAGTAAATTGTTAGGATGGGGAAGGGCAGTATGGTAGAATCGGGTTACAAGAAATGCAGCTCAAAACATAAACATAAAAAAGCGATGAAAGATTGCTTTTTAAGAGGACTAAGTTCTTTCTCTGTTAGACTCTAAATTCTATGAAAGCATGGATGAAATCTTAATCTTTGTATCTTCCACAAAACCTAGTGTAGTGCTCTTTACATATAGTATAAGTACTAAATAAATATTGAAATTGAATTGAGGCCTTCAGCAGTGTTATATAAAAAGGTAATCCCACTGCGCTTATACTTCACTGTTCTCCATTTGCAGTTTGTTTTTTTGTCTAGAGTAATTTGTACCCAATCCTATCAGTCTCTTGAAATCTTAACTAAGTTTTATAGGTTGTAGATGTTCTTAAGTCAAGCATGCTTTTTCATCAGCAGCAAGCTTAATGACTTTTTAAATTGCTACAGTTAAGTTTTAACAAACCAGTTTCAATCTATTCTTCTCAGTATTTAAGATTTCCTTTAAAAACAGTAGCTTATCTGGGAGAGAAGAGGGAGGAAAGGGAGGGAGACAATCTGGATCATATAACTTTGGAAAACTTATGTGGAAATTTGTTATTTCATGTAATTGGTAGGAAATAAATAATTTTTTTTTAAAAAACAGTAGCTTAAATATGGAAACATGTTTTGCATGACTTCACATTTATAACCTTCTTTAATGAGGGGGGAAGGGAAATTATTTGGAACTCAAAAAATTTTAAAAACAAATGTTAAAAATGGTTTTTACATTTAATTGGAAGTTTAAAAAATTTCTAATAGAAATAGTAACTTAACACCTTCCTAAATTCTTCTTTTTATTTCTAGGTGTCAAGAAATAAAGCCAGAAGAAAGAAGTATGATTTTTGTGACTAAGTGCCCATGTGATGAGTGTGTACCTTTAATTAAAGGTGCAGGCATTAAACAAATCTATGCTGGAGATGTAGATGTTGGAAAAAAGAAGGCAGACATCTCTTACATGAGGTTTGGGGAACTTGAGGGTGTTAGCAAATTTACAGTAAGTAGATGAAAGTGTTTTTTTTACGTGCCCTTCCCTTTGTGTAGTTAAAAATAGTTTAAAGCATGAATCCCCAACTGTTTTTGCATTTATGGGAAATCACGGTGGTTGATTTGATTTCATATGGAGAGATTCTTAACTATGAACATTGGACTCGCAGAATCTGTACATACATAACTTATTATGCTGCCCTACCCAAATTCCTTCTCTACCCACCAAACACATTCCCTGTGCTACTTGGCCTCAATGAGACCTTTTGTCTGGAGAGGGAAAAGGGTCATAAAAATGCCATTCTCCCTTTATCTTTTACTACTCAACTTGGTAAAATTCTACTTTGGGCAAATTGTTTTCTCATGTATACACAGAGATTATTGTTTTTAGTCCTTTATTTTTTTTTCAGAACTCTAACCTGATTACTTCAGGAATGGCTCTTATTTCTTTCTCAAATTCCTATAAAAGGAAATTTACTTTAAAAAATTAATATAATGGTCTAGATATCCTTAGTTTTTTTTTTTAATTTAAAAATGCCAGCAAAGAATCAGTACTCTTCATGTCAAAAGCTTCCCAAGTTATTGAGAATTTCCGTCTACCATATCATCTGTCTCATAAAACTGCTTCCTTGAAAAATCAGCTTTCACCCTCAATTAAAAAATTTTTTTTTCTTACTAAGTAATTATTTTGTTTTAATTGTAATAATATTTCAGCACCATTATGGACCAGATAGACTTATTTAGGATCATCTGGGAGTTTGAGAATCCTTGTTCCTCTGTCAGAATAATGTTAATAAATATGTGGAGATGTCAGCACCCCATCCAGGTTAACATTCTCCCTCCTCCTATACAGATACTGGCTTCAGCAGCCTCTCCTGTGCCCTTTTGGAAAACATAGCAGAGCCTCTGCCTTCCCAGCACCTGTGAACTTGGCTGGGCCAAATACCTGGCCCTAGACTTGGCCTTATGATCTTTTCCTGAGCAGCTACTCCACACCCTTAGATGCTGCTGCTGCTGCTATTGGGCTCACCTCCACTCCCAGAGTCTATGTGATGCATTCCCTTCCCAGCTCCTGACATGCCCGCAGCTCAGACCCTCTGGTAGGCCAAACTGACCAGCTAGTTATACACCCTCATAGTTTGTCAGTGTTTGCTTTTTACTCTAGTGATAATTTGCGACAAATCATTTGGGTTGCCATCCTGTAGTGAGCCCTTCCCAGTGGATTCTCAGTGTATTTGTTTAGCTTGTCATCTGGCCATGCCATCCCCTCAGCCTGGGCTTTCCAGAAGGTTTCTGCACTCAGGCACCCCTCTGTGTGCTAAGGCCTCCGATGGGCCACACGTCCCTGGAGTGGTCGTGCTAGGGAGAAGTACCTAGAGCTCTTTGTTTGAACTCAGTTCAGCAATAACTTATTACCAAGACACATGATAGTTTAATGCTTTTAAACTTTAAGGTGAATTGACATGACTTTTATTTTGGTTATTTTTCACCATATCATTGGGAGGTAATTGGTTTTTGCTCTGGAATACTGCCATACCAGGACTGGGATGCACTATCTTAAAAACTGATTTTACATAGTAAATTGGTAGCCATTTCCCAGACTACTTCTAAGTGATCCACATAGAACCAAACTCTTTATCTTACCTAATTCCATGTATATCCTCATCAGAGAACTGAAGAAACTAGGGGTATAGAGCACCAAGCTTGCAATTAGTGTGACAAGGAAATCACTTTAAAAGACTGATATATATTAATTTAAGGTCGCCAAGGAATTCAGCTATGTAATTCCTAAATGAAAACTCAAGTCAGCAGTCAACCTTTTATAGAGTTTAATTACAAACAGGAGGAAGAAAGGAATTCGAGATATAGAGAGAGAGGGAGAGAGAAAGGGGAGAGAAGGGAATAGGGCTTAAATACCCCCTCTGTTTAGGCTGGGCCAAAAGGCCCAAGCCCTTAGATAGCTGGGGCAAAGAAAGGAGATCAGTCCCTATTACTCACGTGACCAAAATGGAGAAACAGTCTCAGGGCCCCCACCTCCAGCTTCCTTCAGAGCAAGCTTCTCAGAGCACCTCTCCAACCACTCAGAGCCAAAACTCTCCAACCACCCCTCAGTCCTCCGACCCCTCTATCTTTAAGGAAACCATCCAAGTTCCCTCCCCTCAGTTCTCACATCTACCAATCACTGTCCATCATTTTCCCTGTGCCAATGGTGGCTCTAGCTTAACCCAGGACCGCCCAGAGGTCTGGGCTTTGCACATGTCTGTTGAAGGTCATATTCTCAAATAATTAAATCTTGATCTTTTGCTACAGCCCTTCCTAAATCCTGTTACCCTGAGTAGGGTAGAGATTGGAATAATTAAATTTTGATCTATGCTGCAGCCCTTCCTAAATCCTGTTAGGACTGAGTAGGGTGGAGATTGCAATTTCCAAGACCTGGTTCTGTCATTCCAAGTATCTCCATTGTATCAATTCTAAAATCAATCATGACTCAAAGAAATTCCTGTTCTATGCTTAAGCATAGGTCAAAGCCCTTTCCATTGTTCAGCAAAAGGTTTCTGTCCTAAAGTAATCTTAAGAAGGGAGGAGGAGGAACCTCCCATGCCAATGGGGTTCACATTCCAATAGAGTTCCCACTCTCAATAGGAAATTTTTCAAGTATGAAATTTCCCAATGGTGAAATTTCCAACATTTATAAGTCTAAGAAATTTTAAGGTTTACATTGGGAAGACCTGAGTTCAAATCCAGCCTTAGACACTAATTAGCTGTGTGACCCTAGGCAAGTCACTCTGTCTCCATTTACCTTAATTACCTCATCAGTAAAATAGAAATATTTTAATATTTAATAAAATAATAACAGCATCTACCTGCCAGGGTTGTTGTGAGGATCCAGTGAGCTTAAATCCAGTGTTTAAAAGTGTCTGGTGCATAATAGGCACATACATAAACACCCATCTTCTCTTCTTACTAGAACACTGGAAGTAAAGATTGATTCTGAAACTAAATTAGATGAGGAATCCGTTGTTTGTTTTTAAATTCCTATAAAATGGGAAAACAATGAAGGAAAATCCCCTTGTAAATGTCTTGAGAAGGTGCCCAAGTGGTCAGTGGCCTGCCTCTCACTTTTCCCTCAAGAGGTTCTTTTTCTGGGCGTACTGTTGAGCAGTCGGGAAGACCATTTGTGTGTGGGATATCATAGCAGGTCCTTGAAAGCACACTGCCGTCTTTGTTTGGAGAGGGGAGAGGCGGTGCCCTTTCCCTTCAAAGACAACAGCTCTGCCCCATTGCAGACCCTGGGCACAAATTGTAATGTAGGCCAAGTGTTGTAAGATATCCCTGCTCTCCCTGCTGTTCCCCACAGGCACCCAAGCCCCCATGCCCACCCTCCACCCCAAACTTACTGCTCCCATGTGCCCTTCATTGAAATTTATCTGTCTTGTGTCTCATCCCCTTAGGGCCCAAGATACCAACTAGCTAATGTGATAAACTAATTCATGCTTATGTGCTCATGGAAACAGGCTCCCAGGTAACGTGCATTTGAACTGTAGCTTCCTGAAGACAGTGCCTGGGCCTTTATCTGGCCTCTTAGTAACTAAGGATGGGAATGTCAAGTCAGGTAGGAGGGGAGAGCAGCTCTGAGGCAGCCTAGTGGGTAAAGCTATTTCTGGGAAGGGAAGCTTTCTCCTTTTCCCTCTGCCCAGGAGCCACTCAGGGGCCTTTTTTTTCCCCCTTGGGGCAGATCCCTTCACCTCTCTGGGCCTGTTTCCTCACTGTAAAATGAGCAGGTTTATTAGATGATCTCTAGGATCCCTTCTAGATGTTCCTAGGAGACAATAATAAAGCATTCTATAATAAATGTAAAGCTATAATGAAAATATTTCTGGGGGTATACCAACCCCCTTCTCTTGTTTCTTCTTTCATTGTTTTAAAAGCATGGAGTTTGGCAGTGCTCTTGTATTTTTTTACATAAATGAAATGTTTGTACCTTTTACAGTGGCAACTGAATCCAACAGAAGCTCATATTCTGGGACTAAATGAGTCTGAAACGATAGAGAGTAAGTATAAGTATTGTACTGTCAAGAAACCTGTCATTGAGTACAATGATGCTTAAATTTATCTTTTGGGATGTTTTCTCTTTACTAAATAGATATTTGCCATATAAATAATTGGACTGATTATGCATGTAGTTATGCAAACCAAATTTATGAGTCAAATCTATATATTTAGGTCCAACCAATTATTAAAGCCATTAAAATTGGTTAGTAATTAGCCAATTATTAAAAAAAAGTAGTAGCTAATATCAAAATCAGCTTTTAAAATTATTGTAGAGATTAAGAAAGTTATTTCATGGAATTAAATGATGGAAATATATGCATTGTTAACAGAGGAAGTTGCATTTATTCAGACCGATAGGGTGGGAAGAGAAAGATTCTGATTAACTGAGAGTTGTTATATGTTATGTGCTTAGGTTTTCAAGTATAATTAACATTCTAGTTGTATGGAGTTTGTTTTAATCTTGGATTCAAAAGGTATCTCAAAAGAAGACATCTTTATATAGTGGAAAAAGAATTGAATTGGAGTCAGAAAATTTGAGTTCACATCCCAATTCTGTTACCTGTAGGACTTTGGTCAATTCACCCAACTTTACTGGACCTATTTACTCAACTATAAACTGAGAGAGTTGGACTGAATAATCTCCAAAGTCCCTTACAACTCTAACATTCTGTGGCTTTCCAGACTCATAATTAAGAACCTGGATCATTGTATAATTCTACAAAAATTTGAGTTATATTAGCCTTTTGGTTGGCCTTGTTCCAGATCAAGATTCTTAACCCAAAGGGTCAATAGACATATTTCAGGGAATCTCTAAACTTGTAAAGGAAAAAAATTGCATCTTTACTTTCACTGAACTCTTAATTGTAATTAAGAATTTAAAGCTATTATTTTGAGATAGGCTCTTTAGGCTTTCCCATGCTGCCAAAGAGTTTAAGAATCTTTGATATAGATAAACATAAGTTTATGTTGCAACAAAACAATATTTATTCAATAATTAGTACACTCTGATTATAAGTCAAACCCATCCTGGTATTAATGATGCATCTGAACATCTTGAAGTGTAAAGGACAAATAGCTAAATCCAATCTTCACAGAAGGGAATTAGGTAAAAGATTATCAAAGTGGAATTCTAGACTTTTAGAAATTAGAATTTATGAGGATTTAAACATGCATGTTTTAATTAAAATTAAAACCATAACTCACAAAGTTGCAGGTTTAATGTAAGTTCCTTGAGATTTTTGCACCTTTTTTTTGCATTTTGCACTATCTTGTTTATGTAGAGTTGGTTATAGATTAAGTCAGAACATTTATCCAGGTCTAGAAAGGGCAACATGGCTTTTAACAAGCTTCATCCTGCCACCATAAAAAACTGACAAGCCACCAGAATTTCTAGTTCAGTATTCCAAAGTGTAAACAATTTTTTTAAAAGTGTATTTTGACTTAATAATACCCCGATCTTCCAATATTAATGTTTTAATCCAATTTAAAGTCGTTTTCTTCATGTTAACTTTCTGTGCTTCAGATGGTATCTTGAGACCTAAGTTAATGGAGGAAGAACGTCACCAAAACAAGAAGTTGTGTCTTGGAAACCACTAAATGAAAAGAAAGTCCTGTCTGAATCAGAGAGGAAGCCAAGAGGATTTTTACTGCACTTTTAAAATTCATCCTTGTTGCCTCTGCAAATTAGGATGGAGTTTAGGAAATAATTGACAAGTATTTTTAAGAAAGTTAATTTATTACTGAAATGTGAATAATGTTAATGAGAATATTTTCATTTTAGATTTCCTTGTGTGTTTTCTAGGGTACATTTTTTTTTTATTACACTAAATGAGGTATCAACAATGAATAAGACTTGGTTGGCTGATTTCTGTTGATCTAGAGTTTAGATCAGTTTTTTATCCTGGGAAAGTATTCATTCAGACCATGAGATTGTTGAGTAGTTAGCTGCCATAAAGAAATGACTGGCAACCTCATGATCTGGAAAAGTCAGTGCACTCCCTAAAGACCAGGGTTTATTAATCACTAGTATCTGCTCTATTTCAATTGATTCTTAGAAAAGTAAGGTAATTTCTGATAGACCATGATCTCCATTTTGAAAGCTAGTTTCTAAAATGATCATTAATCCCAAATCCTTTGATAAAATACAAGTCAAATTGAATTATCACTGAATTATGGTGGCAGCAGGAAGAAAATATTCTGTGATGACATTCTTGTTCATTGGCATTATCTCTTAAAAAGACACCCAAATTGAAAATATTCCTTAAATTGGAGGATAATTTTAACAATAAAATATTTTAGTGTGGTAAATTCTGATGCGCACTTTAGAATTACTTTCCTGTTCTTTATTGTTCCTTATAAGTGTTGTTGAAAATCTCATTGCTTTAAAGTGAAAAAATGAAGAAATTGGAAGAAAAAAAAACACTCACTGCCTTGAAAATGCTAGAACACTCTTAAAAGCAAACACTAAATGGAGTTGTAAGTTCCATTTCTAACTGCTCTTTATTTGTGGGAGAATTCCTAGAAAATTTCCTTTTGGGATAGAGAATCAGTAGTCCTAACCCAAACATGAATTATAGTGGGATGGACTGGTCTCTTTTCTGCATTTTTCTAAGGGTGAGGAGGGACATCCATTGGCTGTTTTAAAAGCTGTCTTGTGCCCTCCCAAGTTGCTCCTCTTACTTTCTTTTCCTTTCCTTACATAGTAGCATATAACTTTAAGGGGCCTGCCCTTCCACATGCCCACTTTTCAGCTAATCTCTGCTAATATATTACATATATTCAGAATAATATATTCAGGCAAATACAGAGATGAAGAAGAAAGGGGATGTTGGGGAGGAAACAAAGCATACGCACACAAAACAACATTAAACCAGTTATCCAGACAACCTTTCAAGAGGAACTTTAAAAACAAACAAACACCTAAGCTCCTTTCTGAGCAAGATTCATACATACCAAATGTTGAATGTATACAAAACAGCTGAAACACGTTCAATGTGTATTTTTCATTGGTATCTCTATTCCGAGTGGACTGGAGTTATCTTGTGGTAGTGGATCTTCCAGCAGATATAAACTCAGCCAGCCTTTATAGATTGAATATGGATTTGTGTGTCCAAATTTAACACAGGGTTCAGGTGGAAAAACTTGTGGTAAAAGCTCCAAGCGAGATTTCTTTAGAATATTACTTAGAAAAGGCTAATTGATTACTATAGCACAATGCATACCTCCATGGTGTTTGCTCTCACTGTTATTTGGTTTAGCCTGCAGTTTAAGGAGGTACTTCTACTAGTGCCTTAAAAGGTTCGTACTTTGCTTTCTCTGTCTGGTAGATTTTCAGGTTCAATATTACTTTCTTATACATTATTTTGTCCAGAAACAAAGTTTTTATAGAAAATTAATTATTTGATAAATTTATTTCATTGATAGCTTTAAGCAAACTTTTAAAAAATAAACAAGACTGAACTAGGCTATGTTCCAATTGGTAATAGAACCTTAACCATGCAGCTTTGTGTGCAGCAGCAGTGGAGATTTACATAGCCAAAAAACTAGGCAGGAGCTTTTCTTCTCTGCAACAGAATTGCAACAACAGGAAATGAGATTTCTTCTTTATTCTTTTAAATCTACTGTTTTCCCTAATGACTAAAATGAGGATGGATAATAATTGAGAATCTCTTCCTGTTGGCTCCTTCCCCCCACCTCTCAGCCAAATGCCAAAGGCCCAGGTTGCTTACATCTTTTATACCATGTTGACACTTTAGCTAATTGGATTATGGACATAATTTCATTGTAGCTCCTCTGGAGCTTTTGCCTTGGTCTGGGAGCTGTCTTTCTCACATGCTTTTCTGAGCTGGAGCATATAAGATGTATCTGTTGACTTTTCTTGTTTCATACTGAGAATAGGTTGCTAGTAGAGATGGTCTGTGCTATGCCTTTCTGTACCAGTATCTCTGAAGCCGTTTGGTACCCAGGCAAAAAAGGCCTGGTTCTCAAGTCAGAGGACTTGGATTCAGATCCTACCTCTCACGCTTCTTATATAACTCTGAACAAATCACTTAAACTCTCTGGGCCCTAGTTCTCTCTCTGTCTCTGTCTGCCTCCTCCTGTTCTCTTTCCCCTCTTTTCTCTCTGTCTCTGTCTATCCATTTATCCATCCACCCACCCATCCATCCATCTATCTGTCTATCTGCCTATCCAAGTCCAAAGTCCCTTCTAGTGCTAGAAGGCATTACATGGGATAGTTGGAGCATTCTTACATTGAGTTGAAGCTGTTAATGAAAACTTCTGTAGCTTCTTTTGAGTCATTACCAAGCACACAAGGAACAGTGAATTTTTTTTAACTGGTTCTCATTCAGAAGGTTAATCTCTAACTTCAGGAGCCACATTTTATGTCTTCCTTTTGTATCACCTTTCAAATGAAAGACTTTGCTTCCTGTCTCTAGAGCTGCTCATCTTCAGAGAATTGTCATGAGCCAGACTCCCAACCAAAGGATGACAGGTTGGGACAATATTCTTTTATTGAGGAGCAGTTTTCCTTCCTAGTTTTCATCTCTGAAGGTTCCCAGGCCTATAATTTTACTTGGAAAATAGTCAGTTCCATAGTATGATGTAGTTGTCCTGTTTTCAGTACATAATGATACTCTTGCTAGCTTGAGTATTTTTCAGACCACGATTCTCTGACTTCTCTGGAATGTCTCCTCAGTTAAGTTGTCAGGCATGACTTAGGCAATGACATGTATCCAAAAGACCTCAGGGGTAGGATGAGGCACAGGGTCACAGCCTACTTGAGCCCCCTACAAGGGAGAGTTCAGGAATTAAATTTTTCCAGAGAACATTTGGCCTTCTTTACATTTGTTGCCAGCCCATTGAGTTTTTTCCCCTAAATTTTATTTTAAAAAGTAAAAAAGTTATGATTAACATTGGATGACTCTAAAATGCCAAAGGAATTTGTATGTGAATTCTTGAAATAAGTTTATAAATTTGTTCAATGACTTTCTGCATTTTTCACTTATATACTTTTTTTTAACCCTTACCTTCCTTCTTAGAATTGATATCCCATCTCTAGGCCTTTTTCTCAATCCACTGAGCTACCCAGCTGCCCCCGCCCCGTATGTGAATTTTAAAAAGGTTTGTTGTCCTTTTTTTTTTTTAATTTGCCCAGAGTTCATGTGAATGTACTTAAATTTCTACTTTTCCCACTTTGTAATAAGTCATCATTTTTTGTGCCCTTCTTGCATGTTTAAAAAGGACAAAAACTCTTAGCTTCTGTTTTTGAATCAATACTATTTATTGATTCCAAGGCAGAAGAACAGTAAAGGCTAGGTAATTAGGATTAAATGACTATCTAGGGTCTAGAATGTACATATATGAGGTCATATTTGAACCCAGGACCTCACATCTCCAGACCTGTATCCTTGTCCACTGAACCACTTATCTGCTTCTCTTCTTGCATTTTTTAAATTTTTATTTAGTCAATTTAGAACATTCCTTGGTTACAAGGATCATATTCTATCCCTCCCTCCCCTAACCCCACCCTTTCCTGTAGCTGACCCGAAATTCCACTGGGTTTTACATGTGTCCTTGATCAGAACCTATTTCCATGTTGCTGATGTTTGCACTGGGATGTTCATTTAGTGTCTACATGCCCAATCATATCCCCCTCGACCCGTGTGATCAAGCAGTTGTTTTTCTTCAGTGTTTCTACTCCCACAGTTCTTCCTCAGAATGTGGATAGTGTTCTTTCTCATAGATCCCTCCGGGTTGTTCAGCATCACTGTATTGCCACTAATGGAGACGTCCATTACGTTCGATTATACCACAGTGTATTAGTCTCTGTGTACAATGTTCTCCTGGCTCTGCTCCTTTCACTCTGTATCACTTCCTGGAGGTTGTTCCAGTTCACATGGAATTCCTCCACTTTATTATTCCTTTGAGCACAATAGTATTCCATCACCAACATATACCACAATTTGTTCAGCCATTCCCCAATTGAAGGGCATCCCCTCGTTTTCCAGTTTTTGGCCACCACAAAGAGCACAGCTATGAATATTCTTGTACAAGTCTTTTTCCTTATTATCTCTTTGGGGTACAAACCCAGCAGTGCTATGGCTGGATCAAAGGGCAGACAGTCTTTTAGCACCCTTTGGGCATAGTTCCAAATTGCCCTCCAGAATGGTTGGATCAATTCACAACTCCACCAGCACTTTGCCACATCCCCTCCAGCATTCATTACTTTCCTTTGCTGTCATGTTAGCCAATCTGTCAGGTGTGAGGTGATACCTCAGATTCTTGCATGTTTTTTTGGAACAACAGTATTGTTACATAGAGATAGATTCATTTAGTTTCACCCCAATAATTGCTAGTGACGGGTTATTTTGGGGGTAGGGTGGGGGTTGGCCAAACTATTTAACGTGAATTGGCCACAGACTGCTTCTGATTCTAATCCTTATACACAATAGATATTTAATAAATGTTTTTTGAAGATATTGGCAAAGTCCTACATTTTAATTTTCATATAATTTTTATTTCAAATGGGGATCCCCTCCCCCATAATCCTAAAAGAAACAAACTACCAAACTTTTATCTAGGCAGCCGTTCTACTATATTTATGTCCTCTAGTGGTGATGAAATCATGAACATTTACTAAACTGAAGTAGCCTTTTTTTTTTAAACCCTTACCTTCCGTCTTGGAGTCAATACTGTGTATTGGCTCCAAGGCAGAAGAGTGGTAAGGGCTAGGCAATGGGGGTCAAGTGACTTGCCCAGGGTCACACAGCTAGGAAGTGTCTGAGGCCAGATTTGAACCTAGGACCTCCTGTCTCTAGGCCTGGTTCTCAATCCACTGAGCTACCCAGCTGCCCCATGAAGTAGCCTTTTTTAAAAAAAGTGAATATTTGGAATGAGTTTATAACAGAGTGACTAACTCTAGTTCCTTCTCTTTAGAGTTGTGGCTTAAAAATTTTTTTTTTAATTGGGGTGTTTCCCTACAGTGTAGATTTGTGTATGTGTGTGTATGATTGAGTGTGTGTTTGTGTGGAGAGGTGGATTAGATCACTATTGCTACTAGAATTAGTTTAATTCTTTAGCAATGCTCCAAAGTATTGACACTGATCATTTACTAGGTTTGACTGAAAAACAGCTTATGTTGAGGTGGTTTTACTTATGGGTATCTTTGACTAGATCATAAAATGCCAAGAGAAAAAGAGCAAAGTCTCCCTTTATGCTGAGTCTTGTGTAGAAAGAATGGAATTATTTTCTGAAGATTCAGTCCAGTCTAATTATCATTGTCAAGGGAAATAATGTCACTGTTTATGTAAAAACATGTCCTTTTGTTCTTGATTTTTCTTCCCAGTTTATATAAGGAAAAAGAATTTCAGTTTCTATTTGTATTTAAAAGGATATCCATCTTTGTCAGTCTTGTGGTCAGAGTGGTTAGTAAAAGATTTAGAGTTGTAGTCTCCATTGCAGTGTTCTGCTAATAAATTATTATTTTGAGGTCTCAAGTCACTGTGCCTTTTCCCTTTTTTTAATGAAAATTCTTTCCCCAAAAGATAAATCAATAATGGAGTCATAGATCAGTTCTTGGAAAGGATATTAGGGATCACTGTCTGCCTTCCTCATTTTACTGAAAGGTATTTGTATACAAATAGGAAGGTGAGGAGCTAGGATTGTAATGGGTACTTTCCCCACCGCTCCCATAATTCCACATTTGTATTATGCTTTAAGGTCTGCAAAACATGTCTATGAGCTCATTATATCCTCCCAACTGGTAGGTGGGTGCTATGTACCATCATCTCCATTTTACAGAGAAGTTCAACCAAGACTTGGATTGGCTGATTTGCCTGGCATCACACTGCTCTTCCTGACTCCCAAGTCCAACACTTTTCACTGTGCCCGTGTTGTCCTCCCCTCTCCCCCACACCTGAGGGCATTTCGCCCAGCAGCCCAATGGGAGCACTTCCTCCACTGTCCGGGTTAGGGGTGGGAGGTTCACATGGGATGTAAAGATGCTGTTTGGGTACTTGTTCTCTAAAAGGTTCACCATCGCTGCATTATGCTTTACACCTTCAACATTACCTAGTCAAGGGTATGATTCCCTCAGCTCGTTTCTGTCCTCGGAAGGCCCCCTTTCACATGGAAAATTTGATTTTTGACCCAACAATGATATGTTAAACCATTAGTGCATGTCTGTGTCAGGCACTTGCTCACAGAATCTCATCTGTTGAATTTCCCTTGGGATGAAAATCCCATGTGGTGCCCAGAGTTAAATCAATCAGTAAGCCACAAATCCAAAATAAAATGGCCTTGGCAGGGATGGGATTCCTCCAGGAGTCCATTGTCTTTATAAATAACTCCGCACATTGAGGAGAACCAAGTATTTCCTTCTTTGTGCTGTGGAACCATCACAAACCTAGGCAAAGTATGCCGGCATAACTAATAAAAGGTAAGCTAAAAATGGTGTCTCACTTGTCAGTATGCTTGTCTCCCAAATCCACTGGAGATTGAGGGGGGAAAGCTTTGGAAGTCCAATGGGGTATATCCTTACACTGTTTGCTGGAGAAAGCACAGTTCTTTCCAGAAGGATACAAGCCAGCCCTTGAGTAACTGCCATCTATCTCCAGCCACTTTGGGTGAAACAGAAGAAAAGTTGGCTGGCAAATTGTTTTCACGCCACACACCCTACCACCTATAAAACGCTGGCATCAGTGAGTCCTTCAAGGACACACGAACACCAAAAATCAAATTATTCAAGTGGAAAGGAAAAGGCGTTCAGTGTTTCAGTACATGGTGGAAACCAACATTGAGAGAAGGCTAAAGAGGGGGATGGGGAGGGGCCTGGAAACTTCCTGATGACCCCCAAACTCAAGAATGACGGCTATCTCCAAGGAGACAAGGAGACTTCGGAGGATGCACCCTCATTGTGACTTAGTGACTATGATGCCACGACTACCTTGGCCATGACATGATTCACAATTTACCCAGGTGGTGAGGTGCTTTCTACTCACATTTTAGTTGCTGGCAAATATTCTTTTTGGATAAGGACAATGGTCTACAGTTTTCCTGTTTCTTGTGCCACATACCCAGAATCCTCTGCAAGCCACAGGGAAAACTTCTCAAACTAGAACTGATCTTTTAGCAGATAAAAATGCCTATTTTTCCTGCTCTGATTTTTTTCACTTTCAACAGGTGTCATTTTTTTCCCCTTAAAAGGGTGGGGTAGGGGGCAGTTGGGTGGCTCAGTGGATTGAGAGCCAGGCCTAGAGATGGGAGGTCCTGGGTTCAAATCTGGCCTCAGACTTGGTAGCTGTGTGACCCTGAGCAAGTCACTTGACCACCATTGCCTAGCCCTTACCACTTTTCATTCTGCCTTGGAACCAATACACAGTATTGACTCCAAGACAGAAGGCAAGGATTAAAAAAAAAAAAGCCTTTAGCTACCATCTTAAAATCAATTCTAAATACTGGGTTCAAGACAGAAGAGCCATAAGAGTTAGACAACAGGGATTAAGTGACTTGTCCAGGTTCAGACAGCTAGGAAGAGTCTAGAGGGCAAATTTGAACTCTGGACCTTCCATCCCAGGCTTGACTCAATCACTGAGCCGCCCAGCTGCCCCCATCCCCCCTCCTTTTAAAAACAAATACAAGTACCCACAGACTCAATACACTCCACTCCAACCCCGATCACCCCAAACAGTTACACAGCAACAGAATTTTTAGTGATTGTTCCTAGTGTAAAGGCAACTCGAACTAGGTGTAAGAATGGACACTGACCATTCTCTGGGCGGAGTTCTGTTGTCCTTTAGAGCTGCTTTCCTGTAAGAGCTCTCCTGAATGTTACTGGATTGCTCTCTGTGGCAGGGAGATAGCGATGGGCACCACGAGGTGGAGGTGATGCTGTGAGAGATCATTCTCGACCCGGGGCTTCGCTCCTTCCCAGCTGATGCGATACTGCTGCGGAGGTGGAACCCGAGGCCCCGGGGACCATGAGAAGTGCGGGTCCAACCAGAGGCATTCGGCAACCCGATTCGGGGCTTCGGCTGAAAACTATGGGGAAGGCTGGAACCCCCGCTAGGGTACTGAGGAGAAAGAAATAGCCTTCTGTTGCGGAAGCCAAAACAGCATCTGAGGGGTGAGGGGACACAAGCCAAAGCCAGAGTGGATTGAAAAGCAAACCCAGGTGTCCCGTCTCCCAGACAGAGCTCTGTTCCCAAGACTCAGAGCCCTGGAGTCAGGGAGTTTTTGCAAGGGATTCATGAAACCACAAATAAGCAAATAGACTTCCTGACTCCAAGAATCCTATTTGTGGAGGATATATTTTTCAAATGTAAATGCAGCTGTGATTAATGCAGTGCAAGAGCAAATAGAGCTATCAAAGGCAGTGCCATTTTCTTCTCTGGCTCATTTTACAGATGAGTAGACTGAGGCAAACAAATGACTTGCCCAGGGTCACACAGCTGGTAAATGTCAAAAGCCGGATTTGAACTTGGGTCTTTCTGACTCGGAAAGAAGGGAATGGAGTTTCCATTCACAATGTAGATAGGTACTAGCCAAAATGATCATGAGCCTGTTTCTTGTGCTGACTGAGCAAGTTACTAGAATCTTTTCTCATCCATAAAATGCTAGAATGATGCCAACTAGAATAGTAATTCAGTGTCTTCACCTACCTCACAGGGTTATTGCAAGGAGAGGGCTTGCAAATTTATGTTCAAATCTGACCTCAGGCACTTACTAGCTGTGTGATCTCTATCAGCTTCTGTTTCATCATCTGTAAAATGAGGATAATGAATGGTATCTCCCTCCCAGGATCATCATGAGGAAGAAATGAAATAATATTTGCAAAACGCTACATTATCTAGTACATAGTAGGTGCTATAGAAAGGCCAACTATTATTTTTATTATTCCCTATAAAATTTAGTATGAACATTGGCTTCATAGAAACCCTTTATTTTAGTTACACTTAAAATTAATTTAAAATAACCAATAATATCCATTCTGTATTTTCTCCATTACAGTATGAACTTGAGAGCAGGGACTGGGTTTTCTTGTTTTTGTTTTGCTTCATTTTTACATTTCTTTGTATTCCCAGCACAGTGAACATAGTAGCATTTAATAAAGACTGCTTCATTGACTTGTTATTGTTGTTCAGTTGTGTTCAACTCTTCTTGATACTGTGGATCATACTATTCGTGGGTATTTTTTGGCAAAGATACTGGAGTCGTTTGCCATTTCCTTCCTTGGCTCATTTTATAGAAACTGAGGCAAACAGAGATTAAGTGACTTATCTAGGATCACACATCTATTAAGTTTCTGAGAGCTGGATTTGAACTTGGATTTTCCTAATTCAAGCCCAGAATTCTATCCACTGAGCCACCTAGTAGCTTCCTAGTCTACAATTACCCAGTATGATTTTTTTTTTAATGTTAAAGAGGAGACTTTATATTCTCAAAGATTGAAATCTACTGTGCTAGGCAATCTGTTAGTAGATCATAGTCCTTCTAACTCTCTACTAGAGGGTCACTACCCAACTCACCTCAGTTCTCAGAGCCTAAAGGAACTGGTTGACATAGAGGATTTCTTGCCCATTGATACTACCTCTAGGTCATTCTATTATCATCCCTCAATACATTTTAATTTTATTTTAAATTTTTATCCTTTAAATTTTTTAAAATGAGCAAACCAACCATTGGACTCCTTCAATAGTATAGGAATGAGATGATAAAGGACTACCAAGATGGTGGCATTGTTGGGGAGGGAAGGAAGCTTAAATGAGATGTTAGGAAGGGAGAAATTACAGAATTTGATTGAATAAGGAAGTTGGTAAGGAAGGTAAGACTTGAGGGTGACATTTAGGTTGCTACTCTGGGTGGTTGGGAAGATGGTTGTACCCTTGATAGTAACAAGGAAGATAGCTAGAGGCAAACACTTGGGAAGAAAGATGAGTTCAATTTTGTTAACAATGAATTTTAAGAGATTTATGAACTATCCAGTGAGAGATGTCCAGTAGGCAGTTAGAGATGTGAGTTTGGAAGTCAGGATAAAGATTAAGATTGCACAGATAATCTAAGAATCTTCTTCATAAGAGATAACAGAATCTATAAAACTTGTGAGATCACCAAGTGAAATAGTGTAGAGGGAAAAGTCAAGAGCAGAAACAGTGAGGAGTAGTGAGAGGCATAACTTGGATGAAGATTCAGCAAAAGGAAACTGAGCAGTGACCTGCCATGCAGGAGGGAGAAGTTTGGCAAAAACCTAGAGAGAAGAGAATATCAGATAAGAACAAGATAGTGAAAGACAGTGTCAAAGGCTGCATAAAGGTTAAGAAGAATAAATATTGAGAAGAGATCATTAAAGTTGGGAGTTAAGAGAGTGTTTGTTCCATGATAGCCCAGGAAGATTCATGATGAAAAATGCTATCCACTTACAAAGAGAGAGAACTGATGAACTCTGGGTACAGATTGAAGTATTTTTTTTAAAATTTCTTTATTTTTCTTGCTTTTTTCACAATGTGGAAACTGTTTTACATGCTTTCATTTGTATAATATTTATTTCTTGCCTTCTCAACGAGTGGAGAAAGGTAGGGAATTTGAAAATGAAATAAGAATAAATTAACCAAAAAAAGATAATTGTTAACTTTGGAAAGTCCAGTTTCTGTTAAACAATGCAGTTAAGAAGGGAGAAGAAAGTAGAGGAATTGATTATAGATGGCCTTTTCAGGGAGTTGACCCACAAAAGGGAGGAAAGTTGTGAACTGATAGTTAGCAGAAATGGATAGATCCAGTGGTTTTTTCTTACCAAGAAGGAGACCATATAAATCTTCAATTCCTTCAATTTCTCCTTTTCCAAACTAATTCTTTCCCTTCTGTCTATAACCATGTTCAAGCTTTTCTAAATCCTTATAAAGCCTTCCTTTGCCCCTTCTATCTTCTCCAATTACACGTTCATCTTTCTATTCTCTTTATCTACTAAACTTCTTGAAGAAATTATCTATTCCTATCAAGTCCCACTTGCTCACTATCCCATTTTCTCTTAAACTCCTGAATATCTGCCTTTCCAGTGTCTCCCTCTGCAAATTTAGGATTACATAGTTCTTGGTAATCTCATCAATGTGGGCACCTTCTGCAATAGTGCTATGATGGCAAACCTCATTCTTTGTGACAATAATTCCTGGATAGGGAGTCTACCCGACAATCAGAGGACCTTCCTCTACATGGCTTTACATTGTCTGGGAACCAAACGGACACACACATTCTCTTCTCAGTTATCTTTTGCTTTTGTTATATGGCCAATCTACCTCTGTGATTAGACACTTCTCTGGTTCATATTTTTTTTTGTGGCTTTTCCCACACATTTCTTCATTGGTAGTACTCTCTAGTCTAATCATACCCACCATGCACTGCCCTTCAAGTGACCTGTAATTTTAATTATTTTGGAAGCTGCTGCGGTATTCCAAGATAGTGGAAGACCTCGAGTATTCAGAAGATTTATTTTAGGGAGAAGCCTGGGGCCATTGAGACCTCAGTACCCTTTCCCAAAGGCAGCTCTCTTCAATTTCTTCCCTTCTGCCCAATTCTTTGTCTGTAGGCAGCCTCTGTACAAGATATATGTGCCCATGGACCAACCACTTATACGAGTTATCTGCCCAATTGCATTTCAAAGTCTGGACGACAGTGTCATAAGAGTAATTAAACAGCATGTAGAGCAATGTCCTGTGCTTTACGCTTCCTAAAATCATTTTATATATACTGGACTTACTCAGTCTTCTGAATTCGGGTCAACCTATATTGGTTTTAAAGTTTTAAATGTCAGAGACAGCAGATAATATCGTAGGACCATATTTATGTTAATCACTAGAGGGCAGCAGCATCCCTAACTGGAGGAAGTTGCTGGTCTGGACAATGAGTCCATTCTTTGGCCCCTCAGTCTTCAACGTTGCATTCTCCCTGCTATGTTACCAACTGCCCGGATATGTGGTTCTTTATGAGTGAAAATACAGGTATTTTCTTAAAGTGATGATATTTTCACAAAAATTATCTAATATGATGGACGGTGGGGAATTTGAAAATCAGAGCATCATCGCCATCATTCCCACCACCACCACCACCACCATCACATCATCATAATAAACTAACATTTAGTAGGAACTTCACATTTTGCAAAGTATTTAGTAATATTTGATCTTCATAACAACCCTATAAGGGAAAGTGATATTAGCATCCTCGTTTGCAAAGTGAGGAAACTGAGGCACAAAGAAGTTAAGTGACTTGCCCTGGGTCACACAACTAGTAAGCATAAGAAGGAGGATTAGAACGGAAGGTTTTCCTTTCTCTAGGCTTATTCCTTAGGCTATGGACATTTCTGGTAGAAAGGCGATAGAAAGTGAAGAAAAAAGGATAGAAGAAAGAACATTGACAAATAGCTGGACTTGGGAGCAAAACAAGCAGGAGTCATTCCCAAAGGAGATGGAGGAAGGATGGTCGGAGAGGTAGGAAAAGACCCAAGAGACCACATGTCACGGTAGTTAAGGGAGAAGTCAGCGTCCAAAAGGCAGGAGAGTCTAATGGGGCTAAATACAAAATGAGAGTTAAAGAACGAGGACTGCGAAAATGCCACTCAATTCAGTGATCTGGAGGCCGTTAGTGGGGAATGGGGAGCAGAAGTCAGATGGGGATAATAGATGCTGAGGGAGATGCTCTACTGGGTGGGTGGAGGCAATTTGTTGGAAACCAGTTTCCCTGGGGAAAGGAGAGATGAGATGGTGACCATTCAGACAGGGAAGGAAAAGTGACCTTTTTTTGCAAGAGAGGGAAGAACTATTGATGTTTGTCAGTAGACAGGTAAGACTCCAGCCAAAAGGTGGAGTGGGAAGGGATGATAAGTGAGGCCACTGCATGACAAAGAAGAGCTTGGAAATAATGGAGGCAGGAGACCAAGGTAGGTTGGCCAAGGGCATAAGAAGACTGAAGGAAAGAAGAGCAGATGAAGCTTTGTTTCAAAATAGGTTCATCAACAGAATGCATACAGAGTAATGGGCCAATACTTGGTGAACTCAGTGTGGACCCCCATGTTACAAACTTGTACTAGGAGCCAGGTGAAGGATGAAAGACAGGAGGAGGAGCGAGAGAGCTTGCTCCTGATGACTTTGGTTTCCTCAGCAGGAGAGGAGCCTGTCTTCTGTTATTTAAAGGACTGTCATGGGAGCAGCTGGATGGCTCAGTGGATGGAGAGTCAGGTCTGGAGATGGGATGTCCTGGGTTCAAAGATGACCTCAGACACTTCCTAGCTGTGTGACCCTGGGCAAGTCACTTACCTCCATTGCCTAATCCTTACCACTCTTCTGCCTTAGAACCAATACCCAGTATTGATTCTAAGATGAAAGGTAAAAGTTTAAAAAAAATAAAGCAGTCATGTCAAAGAAATTAAATTTTTCTAAAAAAAAAAAAAAGGTGTATTGTTGCTTTCTCCTTTTATCATAGAGTTATTTCCCCTGGCCCTTTCCTTATACCAAAGCAAAATATTTAAGCCAAGCCAATCTAGCAACTGCTTCTAACAGTGTGCACATGAAGAGGCACTGAATTTCCTCTAATTTGCCCAGAGAGTGAGAAATAAAACCAATGGATGGCAGTAATAGGGAGGGTGACTTTGGCTCACAAGGGTGAAAAAGTCCCTAAAAATCAGAGCTGTTCAAAAATAGAATGGGCGCCCCCTGGAGAAGTGGGGAAATGCGGAGGCTAAAGAGCTGCTTGTGTAAAGCAGTCATATTTCACTGGGATTTGGCCTAGATGACCTCTAAGGCCTCTTCCAAATCTAAGAGTCCATGAGCCTAAAAGGGAGCAGCTCTGGGAACACCGATTGGACTCTCTCCAAATGGGATCAGCAAAGCGACTCCATCAACACTTCTTCATCAACAACTCGCCTAAGAGACTGGCAAGGCGGCTATCAGATGAAGCCAGGGATCTTGGGGTTTTCTAGTAATGGAAATGGGAGGCTTTTTAGAATTCCACCGCTTGTCCCTGTGTCCCTGCGGGACACTTTCTGATCAAGAAGGTAACTTCTAAGCAGGGCTTCAAATCCACATAGCAATTTGGCCACTAAGAAAGAAGAATCAAGTGAATCTCAACTGGGAGAGAATGGAATTCTGGGGGAGGTGAAGGGCAGGAGCTGCTCCTCCCCTTCCACACCCCTTTGACAGGACAGAGTCTCATTCATAAAAGCTGAGAAGGTCATTGCCTTGTGAATGTCACACTCCAGGCCCCGGAAAAGTGCACTTTTTTTTCTTCCAATAGACAGAACAGTATACAGTCCCTGCCTTGCCTCCTTCTCCCAAGAGCCTCTTTATGTTACAGAGTCTCCATTCTATTCTATGCCCGCCCTAGAGCTCTCCTCACCATGGCCAGGGTTGTGCAGTGGGAAATGCCATTGACGTGAATCCAATAAGGCTGGCAGTGAGTTAACCCTTCCCTTCCCAAAGGCAGCCCAACTGAGCTGTTCGCTGTGAATGATGGTCATTTTCATGCTCATAATTAATATCAATTGCCATGGTTTTACAGACAATAAGATCAAACAAAATGTCAGAAGCCCAGGGTAAGTTTTTGGTGAGGTAGAAAACTAGTCCATAGGAGTCTAGCAATTTATTTGATAGTCAGTCATTTTGCCCGTTGAATCGTTCCCCTGTCTTTTATTTATTTTTCATTTTTAATTTCCCCCTAATTACTAGTAAAAAACAGTTTCCAACATTTTTCAAAGAATATTG
Organism: Monodelphis domestica; assembly: GCF_027887165.1. Taxonomy (NCBI): domain Eukaryota; kingdom Metazoa; phylum Chordata; class Mammalia; order Didelphimorphia; family Didelphidae; genus Monodelphis; species Monodelphis domestica. The sequence goes on along the minus strand of NC_077230.1, from coordinate 319,962,243 downwards.
GGGCTCAAATTCTTTCCCTCCCCCCCTGTCTGCCCTTTGAGATGGAAGACAATCGAATATGGATTTTACTTGTTCAATCATGTGCAATCACTTTCCTATATTAATCCTTTTGTGGAAGAAAATCTGAATAAAAAATTAAGAAAGAAAATGAAAAAGTTATTTGGGTCTGGATTCAGAATCTATTAGTTCTTTTTCTCTGGAAGCAGATGGCGTGTTCTTTTGTTTTTGTTTTTGTTTTTTTTATCATGAGTCCTTTAGGATAATTTTGGATCATTGTATTACTGAGACTAGCGAAGTTATTCACAGTTGTGCATTGTACAGTATTGCTGTCACTGTGTGCAATGTTCTCCTGGTTCTGTTTCTTTCACTCTGCCTCAGTTCATGTAAGTCTTTCCAGATTTTTTCTGAGTTCCTCCTGCTTGTCATTTCTCACAACACAGTAGTATTCCATTACAATCATATACTATATTTTACTTAATCATTCCCCAGTTGATGACTATCCCCTCACTTTCCAATTCTTTCACCCCACCGAAAGAGCTGCTTTTAATATTTTTGCACATATAGGTCCTTCCCCTTTCTGTTTTTTATCTCCACAAACCAAGTAATACTATTGCTGGGTCAAATGCTATGTATTGTTTTATAGCTCTTTGGACATAGGTTCAAATTGCTCTTTCATGAATGATTGAATCTGTTCACAACTTCCCTAACAGTGCATTAGTGTCTCAATTTTCCCACATCCTCTCCAAATTTTGTCATTTTCCTTTTCTATCATAATAGCCAATATGACAGGTGTGGAGTGGTACCTCAGACTTTTTTTAAATTTTCATCTCCCTAATTAATAGTGATTTAGAACATTTTTTATTAAACACTTACCTTCTATCTTGGGATCACTACTATGCATTGGTCCAAGGCAGAAGAGTGGTAAGGGCTAGGCAATGGGGGTTAAGTGACTTGTTCAGGGTCACAGTGCTAGGAAGTATATGAGGTCAGATTTGAACCTAGGACTTCCCATCTCTAAGTCTGGCTCTCAATCCACTAAGCCACCCAGCTGCCTGCCTAGAGCATTTTTTATATGACTATAGAAAACTTTAATTACTTTGTCTGAGAAAATATCCTTTGACCATTTACCAATTGGGGAATGACTTATATTCTTATTTTTTTTACTCATTTCTCCATGTATTTAAGAAATTAAGCCTTTATTGGAGATTTGTAATAAAATTTGAATTTTTTATTTCTGTTTATTACTCTTAATCCTATTTTCTGACCACCTCTTTCCCCCAATTTGCCTTCTTGTCCATCAACCCCACCCCCTTTCTCTTACCCCCTTCCCCTCTTGCTTTCTTGTGGGGAAAGATAGCTTTCTATGTCCGATTGATTGTGTATGTTCTTCCCTCATTGAGCCAGTTCTTATGAGAGTGAGGTTTACATGCTCTCTTTCTCATCTCCCCCATCTTCCCCTCCACTGTAAAATCTCTTTCATGCCTCTTTTATATGAGATAATTTTCCCCATTTTCCCCTTTTCCCTCCTCCCAATACAGTCCTCTTTCTCATGCCTTAATTTTTTTAATATTATCCCATCATATTCAACTCACAGCCTTTCCCTCTATCTTTGTATGCTCCTAACAGACCTAATAATTGACAAAGTTCTTCAGTTATGAGAATCATCTCTCCAAATAGGGATATCAACAGTTTCACCTTATTGAATATATTTTTTATTTCTCTTTTCTGTTGACTTTTTTATGTTTCTCTTGGGTCTTGTATTTGAAAGTCAAATTTTCCAATAATTCTTTTCATCAGGAATGTCTGAAAATGCTCTTCTTCATTGAATATTCATTTCCCACCCTTAAGGATTATGCTTAAAAATATCCTATTCCAGGCCTTTAGATCATTTAATGCAAAAAGCTGTTAAATTTTGTGTTATCCTGACTGTGGCTCAATATTATTTGAATTTTTTTTTTGGCTGCTTGCAATATTTTCTCCTTGGTCTGGGTGTTCTGGAATTTGGCTATAATATTTCTGGGAGTTATCCTCTTGAGATCTCTCTCAGGTGGTGATCAGTAGATACTTTAAATTTTGATTTTGCCTTCTGGTTCTAGAATTTCAGGACAGTTTTCCTTGATTATTTCTTGAAAGATAACATCTGAGCTCTTCTTTTGATTTTGGCTTTCAGGGAGTCTAGTAGTTCTTGGGTTATCTTGCCTGGATTTATTTTCCAGCTTTTTTTCCCATGAGGTATTTTACACTTCTATTTTTTTCATTCTTTTGACTTTGTTTCTTGATATCTCATGGTGTCATTAGCTTCCACTTGCCCAATTCTAATCTTTAAGATATGGTTATTTTAAATGAGTTTTTGTACCTCTTTTTCCATTTGACCAGTTATATTTTTTAAAGAGTTTTTCTTTTCAGTGCATTTTTGTACCTCTTTTTCCATTTGGCTAATTTTGCTTTTTAAGAAATTCTACATTGAATTTTTGTGCCCCTTTTACCAACTGACCTATTCTTAATCCTATTTGCCACAGTTTCCTCATTTAGAAAATTAGCTGGAGAAGGAAATGGCAAACCACTCCAATATCTTTGCCAAGATAATTCCAAGTGGGGTCACAAAGAGTCAGATAGAACTGAATAACAATAGTTATTCAATCATTGCACAGGCTTTTTGTTCCTGTCACAGGCCTGTCCCCTTTTCTCAATGACCCCCAAAATATGTATTCTTGTAGCTGAGACATTTTCAATTGCATTCAACTCTTCACAACCCCATTTTGAGGTTTTATTGACAAAGACACTGAAGTGGTTTTCCATTTTCTTCTCTAGTTCATTTTACAGATGAGGAAACTGAGGCAAACAGGAGCAAGTGATTTGCCCAAGGTCAGACAACTAATAAGTGTCTAAGGCTGAATTTAAATTAAGGTCTTCCTGATTCAAGGTCCAGAGCTCTAGCCACTGTGGCACCTAGCTGCCTAAAATATGTTTTGACTATATAGCATTAAAATGTAAAATATATTTATTGAAGCAAGTGAAAAGAGGTGGTGACCTTTAATGTATTATTATCATCTCATTGGCTTATCTAAGATGAAAATGTTGTTGCAAAGGAATTCAAGGTGTTTCTGGTGTGAAAATGGAGGGACTCCTGGCTACCTAAGTGTTAGAAAATGAGGACTAATCGTAGCTAATGGAAAGAAGCAACAAAGGCAACACCGTAGAACTTCATAGTTAGTAAATCTAAAGAAGTGAAATATCATCTAGAGCAGAGGTATTAACCTGGGGTCAGCTAGCTTATGTTTTTAATATATATATATTTTGATAACTATTCAATTTAATTGGTTTCTTTAATAATTATATTTTAATTTTTTTAAATCCTGTTTTAATGACTGGATTTAAAAAAGCATTATGTTAAGAAGGAATCCCATGAAACAAAAAGATTAAGAATTTCTGAAATCAAGTTTCAAAATACTAAAAATTAGGAAGGAGTTTAACTTGGCCAGCCTTCTACTATCTACAGATTCTAAATTCTTTCCAACTGGGTCCACCCTATTCCTGTAAAGCTCTCAAGGTTTTACAACCTTGGGTCAACTTTTTCCATATTAAACTTATGTGACTTTTATAATTCTTTTGACGTAATTCTTTAAATGAAAACTCAATCTTGGTTTTGGAATCTTCTAGTTATTCTTTTCTGAGTCACTGTGATGAATGAGTCATTTTTCTTGAACACTCTTATTTTCTTTCTAAAATAAAGTTGTACCCTTATCTACACATACCTTCATCTGGCTTATTAGCATGATTAGTAAGTCAGTGGCTGTTCTTTGGTGATATTTCAGTCTCTTACACCTTTTAATATTAAAATCCTTTTTGAAGGAACAAATAGAAAAATAAATTTATTTTGTTACCATACACATGATGTTCCTTTGCATAAACGTGAAAAGGAAATTTTAAAAAATTCCATGTTGGGCATGTTCTTAGTAGTATCCTGTGATCCTTAAATTTTTCTTTCCTTCTTTACCATTACTTACTCAGTTTAAAATTTCCACTGTATAGAATATTTCTTGAATTCATCAAGGTGATTTTGGAGATTTCCAAAATACAACGTACATCTCAGAGCAGCTTAAGTTGGAGGAATATATACAGATATATATATATATATATACAGAATATACAGATACAACTGGTAATGTTAATGATATTATGATAGTGAAAGATATTTTTTCTAGATTTTTTTTCATTGCACATCTATTGGAAATGGATTAAAATGAAGAATGAAAATAACATTTGTAAGGATGGCAAATGCTAGAAATGATGGAGTCTTTGCAACCAGAAGTAAGTTACTGTAACTTCTCATGAACAGATCTTAGGTAGATTTCTAGTTGCTGCTGTTATACTTTGTATGCCTGGTTTTTTAAATGTTTCTTATAAGCAACAGATTACAGGGTTTTATTTTCTTAACCAATCTTTTTTTTTTTTAATTCCATTGGACTGTTTAATTCATTCACACTGAAAGTTACGAGACTTAGGTTTATATTTTCCTCCATTTATCTCTAAAATTGTTTTTTTTCCTTTCAAGTTCTGATCCTCACCCCCTTTCCTGTATAGCTATTACACTTTGACCAGCTAAGAGCAACCCTTGCCAACTTCATTCTACAACTTGAAGCTGCCATATGCTGGTTTCCAAGATTATGGTTTGTCTCAAGACTGACGGATGGTAAAGAGACAAGGCTCAGCTACATTAAATGCCATTGGAAGACCAATGTGACTTCTCAGAAGTGTTTAGTGTGTTTAGAATGAGTATACTTGTGCTTCAAACTGTAGTTTTAATAGACACAAAATTGCAGCAGGGTATTTGTTGTATTTAATCCGACCTAAGCTTTGTATAACTACAACAAGATTTCATGTAGATCTTACTCATTTTTCAGGCTAACGTTTTCAGAAAGAGGCTAAATAATTCTAATATAGATGAATATTTGAGAGTTTTGAAAATTGTTTTTCTTTTTAACAAGGTTATTTCAAATTGAGTTTGGTAGTACTTTGTTTTTTCAAATAAGTCTTCAGTAAGTGATAAATTTTTAAGTCTCGAATCTTGTCAAGTATCAAGTTAGCTTAGTGACAGACATGGACACTGACTCGATTGCCCAGTGATGTAAACCAACTAACATCTGAATTCAAGTTATTGTTTGTTTGTAAGTCCCCACTACCCTATTTATTATATTTATTTTTATTATTTTATTATTAACATTATATTATTATTATTTATTTATAGTCCAGCTTTTCCCTCATTTGAAGCTGTAATAGGAATACAGCAATATAACATTGTGAAGACAGCAGAGGAATGCATCTGGCAGAAAATGCATACCTTTTATTTAGTCAGTTTTTATTTAAATGTGAGCTTTTAAAATTGTTTGTTATGTCGGACCTTTTTCTCAATTCAACACCCTGAAAATATTTACAGTGAATTATGTTTGCACAAACCTCCTTCGACTCTGGGCTTTCTGATCTACTTATACATTGATAATTCACATCTTCAGAACATAATGACGTTCCAGATATGGATTTTACTGCATCTCAGAGGCTGATTTCCTGTTTTAGCTGGTGTTAAACTGGATACAGGAGGCCTGATTCTAATCCACAGGAAATGGAGGCCTTGCCTTCCAATTAATTGGAAGAAGGAGTCCTCTAAAGCTATGAAATAGCAGGAAGGAGTCAAATGGATTTCCATAAAACTTGCTTTGCCTTCACATGTTTTAGCCTTTACTTATTCCTAATATTAAAGAAGCAAAACCTGAGCATCGGAATTCTGGACAGGCTCAGGAGGGCCAGAAAGATTCTGGCCTTTGCTGACCAAAGAATGAAAGGCTATGAGTCATCAGTTCTGCTGACAAACATCTGGACTTTCCCATAATGGTTTCTATGAAAGCTGTCGCAGCATGAGGTCCCCTGAATAGGGGTCAGCATTGACTACCCCCCGGCCCCATGCTTGGGGTGTCAGAGACAAAAACCCGGGTCCCAGGGGGTCACTGACAAAATCTTGCCTAATTTTTGCTTCACATGTGATGTTTCTAGGCTAAGGGCTGTAAAGAACTATCAAGTTCATTCAGAAAAATGGTGCCTGGTGGGAGGGAAGCAAAGAACCCAGAGCCCAACAACTCTAAAATATGGGAGTTCTTTAGTGAGAAGGAACAACGCATTTTAGAAATAAAATCGGAAAAAAACTGCAGCTTAGTAACCATGCCTTTAATAGCGTGTAAATAGAGCTTTAAAATTCAAGAGTGCTAAGACAAACATCATTTTTATACATCGGGGAGTAAGCCATGACCTGTTCGGGTCCATGCCTTTTCTAAAGAGCATAAATTAAATCCTTAATCACTCTAATATGCAACCAGTATATTGGGCCACAGAATCTCACAGGTTTGCTTTCCTTTTGCTAGAGTCTGCTATAGAGTTTAACTGATTTCAAATCAATATGTAACAGTTTTCTCTTGTTTTAGGGATATCTCTTCATATCTTTTATTTACCTCCTCCCTAGTTCTGTATTTTCCTATGAAAATGAGTGCCCCAAACACCTGTGCAACCTTTGGACCCAAGCCTTTGCCTCTGATGTCACTCCTAGGTCTGTGAAAGTGACGTGACATCCACAAGATGTACCCAGAATCCATTGGGGTGACGAGCAGCATTGATACCACTTTTGGTTCTAGATTAATTGCCTTTGATCGTCTACTTGAAGTACCAACAAGGACATAATTTCTTAGATTTCGGGCTTCCCTTAGGGATCTTCTGGATGGCCACTTTGAAGCCAAGACTCCTCCGTAGAGGCTGGGTTGCTCTGGTAATCACTGGACTAGCGTCAGGAGCAGCTCAACCTTGTTCTAGAAGCTAAAAGATAGTCCTGAACAAGCTCAAATCTCAACTATGGCAAGAGAATAGGAATTTCTCCCAAAGGCTAGGAACTACTCATTTAGAATCAACCAAAGGACATCGGGACGGAAACAAAGAAGGAAAGACAAAAATGCTTACAGTGATCATCTTTTTGATTCTAGCCTCTCCTGACTTAAATGCTTTTGCTATAAGCAAACGTGGCCAAAGAGCTCGGGCTCCTTCATGGTTCCCACGTGTGCACAGTCAGGACTAGAAGTGCAAAGAAAAAGATCAGGACAATCACCTGAGCTCCTACTTGGTGCAGTTACAGTAAATGACAGCTCAAGTCTGCTGGTAGTAAAGCAAGGACGAGTTGCTGCAAACACGTGGAAAAAAACTGGTTGGTTTCTAATGCAGAGGTTTGCTAATTTGACAAATAATCACAGACTTGATTAAAAAGAATATATTATTCTAGTTTTTTTAACTTTCCCATTTAAAAAGTTTTGTACTCCACTTATCTGAACAATGAATTAAAATAGGCATGTGCATGCCTTCCCAAGCACTATATTAAATGACGTTTATACAAAGTGACCAAATAGGATTAATGCCTATGGCAGAAAATTAGGTAAAATCTTCAAGGGGTTGTTTTTTTCAAGTCTCGGATTTGTTTAATCAAATAATTCTTCTCGTCGGTGAATTGCTCATCATCCGTCCTTTCCTTCTGGAAGGTGCTCAGAAACTCAATGAGCTTTGGTTGATTTTTTAACAGAATCTCCACAATCGGCTGGGTCTTGTGAGGGCTGGCCACGAACACCTAAGAGGCAAAGAGACACGGGCTCACAAAGTTAGAATCTCGGTGCTGCTCCCCCAAATCATTTCCTAATGAATGCTTCAGAGTGCTGGGCCTCGTTTGTGTACCCACTCCCAAACTCAACTACAAGCCCACAGACACTCGGCAAGAGAACAGTGATGGGTGCGGCACGATGTGTGATGGCCCAATTAGGTTTATGTCCGGAATAAAACAAAACTGAGAAAACGGATTATGTTTTGTGGCAGTGTGGACGACTTCAGGACCTCGAGGCCTGGTTGTTGTTGGGGTAGCCGCTCAGAGCCCTCTTAATTCATAAATAAGCTCTCTGATGCCAAAGCAGATGGCAGGGGTGGCAGGTAACGCGTGGCCATCCTCTAGCCCACCTGGGGCTGATCCTCTACAGACTTTGGGAGGCCGGTTCTTAGAGATCACCCATCCGGTTCATCAATGGGCAAGATTACATCAACACCTAAATTCATAATAGATTGCATAGTACTTTGCAGTCTCAGAATCCTGGTAATTCAGACCTGAATTACAACAATCCTGTGGCCAAGGATAAACCAAATGAGACAGAAAAGAGGAAAAGGGGTATTTGGGGAATTAAGGTTGATGGAGTTGTAGTGTGTAACACAAATACTGCATATACTTTGGGTGTCAAATATGCAACTTGCAATCTCCAGAGTACAGTCTGAATCAGATTAAATTGTAATTGGGAAATATTTAACAAAATAAAAATACCGTCAACCATAGAGAATGTTATATTTTAAATCTAAGCCAACAGGGATCCTCAACGTACAATAAGTAGCTCTTGTTTCTATTTGAATTGGACACCATTGCTGTACACAAAATATTTTTTGAAAAGATGTTAAAAACTACTGGATAGGATTTCAGATGAAATGAAGGAAGTCAAAAGTCTTTGGAAAACGAATGCTATGAAAAGGCGGCATGATTACTATTACTAATATAGATAACAAAAATTTGGAACATATGAACTTTAAAATCAATATGTAAAATGGAGCAAGGTTTCTATAGAAAAAATCAAGATCTGGGAGTTGGACGTGTGTAGGTTTTAGTCTCCAACTGCAACATAGAAAAGGCAAGGCCACAGCTAAAGGAGGGGGAGGAAGAGGGAAAGTAAGACTGAGAAAAGGAATTAGAGAAGCAAGAATTGAATAAAGTTGTAAAGTTGTTAACACAGAAATATTTCACTTAGTATCTCATAACGGTGCAGTCTTACTTATCTGACCTCCACCTGGGACATCTCTAGTTTATTTTTCTGGGCAAATTTTTCACAAGGTCTCTTCAGGTTTTCAGGAGAGAGATCTTGAACGGAATGTTACAGAGAGATTCTTGGTCATCTTGAAACTGCACATATGCTAGAGATGTACCAGAAAATGGGTCCATCTCCTAAGATGGGGATCTTTAAGACATTCTTCCAGATTATCTGAATTGTGCTGGTAATTTCTTTCTTTTTAAAAGTTCTTACCTTCTTTCTTAGTACCAATTCTACAATTGAGGAATGGTAAGAGCTAGGCAATCGGAGTTAAGTGATTTGCTCAGGGTCACACAATTAGGAAGTATCTGAGGCCACATTTGAACCCAAGACCTTCTGACTCCAGATCTAGGGTTTTATCCTCTGTGCTACTTAGCTTTCTCCCATGTCCAGATAACCATTTACAAAAGATAGGTAATTCATTTGAAGTCATTCATTATTAATGGTGATTGTGTATAATTTTTCCTAAGGTTATATTCACAAAATTAGGGACTAAAACTCATAATCTTTTAAAATATCAATGAAATCATACTACATTTCTTATTACTATCAGAGCTCATTTTTTCCATGCTTTTGTTTTTTGTATCAGTAATAGCAGTAATGCCACTTTTCATTTATTTTGCATTCAGTTAAAGTCCTCTTCGTAGTCATTATTTCATTTGATCCTCAGAACAGCTCCTTAAGGTATATAGGGCAGCTATTATTTTCATTTTTATGAAGGAAACTGAGGCTTAGACTTGTCCAACACCCATAGAATGGGCAAGCTGGCACACACTATTGTTTGCACAATCTGGACCAGAATCCAGAACTTCTGAATTCTAGTTCCGTTTTCTTCCTACTGTACCAAAAGGCTTCCATGGTACATCACCATCTTCCTCCTCCTCACTAACATTTATATTATAATATTAGCAGCTAATCTTTATATAGTGCTTTTGATGTACTGGTCCTTGAGCTAAGCGCTTTACAATTATTATTTCATTTAGTCAGAACCTCAGAGGTAGGTGCTACTATTGTCCCCATTTACAGATCAGGAAACCGAGACAGCCACTTATCCATTCATCCTTTAGAGAGGATTTACTTTTCTGAAGTCACTTTTGGTCCTTGAGAAAATGAAACCCAGTTAACAGCTCACCTTTACCTCCTCTGTCAATTTAAGACAGTTTCCTAAACACATTAGCCTGCACTGGTTTTGGTGAAATGAAATTTGAGGTCAGGCAAGATAGTGTTGTGAACGATTTTTCATGTTTCAAGAACATCTAGCTTGAAAGTACCATAGGAGCTCAGGGATTCAGTGGACAGTGAGATCTTCTTAATCGTTAAATTCTCAGAGAAACTACCTGACACTCCAAGTATGCAGCCTCCAAGTATGCCTGGACATCCCATGCTAGTACAAATGTAAATTACTACGTCTAGTTACCACTGTTTACAATGGGGTTGCTGTGGAGTTTCAGCTAAATATTGGCTGGTATTTCGTGGCAACTACATAAATAACTCATGGAACCAGGCTTTCTAATGGAAAAAAAAAGAACAAGGTTAAATAAAATTGGAAAAAATTCAGCTTCTGTGTCCTAATCCAAAATAAATGTCAAACATGGTTGAATATACAGACACACATTCCATTGGACCCAACTCTGGAACATCAACACACCCTACCATAAAGCTGAGGTAACTGTTAAGTTTGTCTTTGTGTTTTTAAACTTTTTTTTTAATGGTTCCTTAACCCTGGGACCTCCCTAAATATAGTAACTGACCAGAGGCAACTGACTCAGAGATGTGAAGCCATGCTTGAGGCAGCAATTACTCTGAATATCCCTTCTTGCCATCTCAAGTACCTGAAATGCCATATTTATTATTAGGAAGATATTTTTGATTCCAAGTATTCTGGACATCATGTGCAGGACAGAAAGTTACCTTGTTCAGTCATGAATGTCCCCATTTAAAAAAAATTATGCTATTTTCAAACTATCCCAATATCCTTAAACACGTTTGTTTTTTGTTGTTGTTGTTGTTTTTTTGCTATGGCATTTGGAAATAAATGATTTGTGATGTCTCCATTTAAGATTGTCATCTTACTGGAATCCCCAAGAGCAATTTCATGCAGAAGAGGCACTATAAAATAATTCATCTGAATCCCTTAAATTAAAAGTTGCCTTTGCCAGAAAAGTAGAGGATGCCTGAAGTTTAGCTTTGAATTGAAGGCATATTCCAATTAAGTGGGGTTTGCTAAAAGCAAAATTCATATGCCGAAAGGGCTTTAAAAGACTGCCTGCCCTTTGATCCACTATTGGGTTTGTACCCCAAAGAGATAAAAAAAATGTTGGTACAAAAATATTTATAAACGTACTTTTTGGGGTGGCAAAAAAATTGGAAAACAAGGGGTTGTCCCTCCATCGGGGAATGGCTGAACAAATTGTGATATCTGATGGTCATGGAATACTATTGTGCTGAAAGGAAAAATGATCTGGAGGCTTTCTATAGGAACAGGGAGAACCTCCATGAACTGAGTCAGAGTGAAATGAGCAGAACCAAGAGAACATTGTACACAGAGAGTGAAACATGGTGGGATGATCATGTAGCAGCAATACAATGATCCACGACAATCCCGAGGGCCTTATGAGAAAGAATGCTATTCACATCCAGAGAAAGATCTGTGGGAGCAGAAATGCAGAAGAAAAACACATGATGTATCATGTGGTTCTATGAGTATATGATTGGGCGTTTGGTTTTAAACGATCACTCTATTACAAATATGAATAATATAGAAATGGGTTTTGAGCAATAACAGGTATAACCCACTAGAACTGTATGTCAACTCCGGGACGGGGGAGGGAAGAGGAGAGGGGAGGAACATGAATCATGGAACCATGGAAAAACTATTCTAAATAAATAAATAAAAGCAAATTTCATTCTCCATTGTTATATACCAATAGAAAAAGAGAAAAATCTGGTGTTATTTCATTTGATTTCTACATGTTTATTATCTTTACCCTCTCCCTCAAGACTTCTCTGGAATCCTACAGGAACAAAAATTTGAATATTGTGAAATAATTACCGAGACGTAATTATTTCACAAATTCTGAGAAAAAGATACCAATGCTCATTGCCCCATCGCCTCACCTCCCATTCTCTTCTCTATCATTTTTGGTTTGGGTTCTGAGTTCACCATTTGGCGAACCTGCTCTTTACAAGATTAATAAGGATTTCTGAAACTGTTAAATCTGGTGGTCTTCCTTTAGTTTTCATTTTACTTGACTTCATAATAGTTTTTCTCACCTCCTCCTGAACAATTTCTTCTCCCTTATGTGTTTCTTTGCCTCCTAAAAGCTTGTTCCTTCATTATTCCTTCCTTCCTCTTCTTCCTGTCCCCAAGGCTCTGGTTTGGACCTTTTCTTGCTACAATCTCTTCCTTAGTTACCATGGATTAAATTTTCACCTCTATGCAGATGATTCTCAGACCTATAAAGCCAGTTCAAATCTCTCTCGAATTCTAGACCCATGTTTCTAAGTCCTGGTTGGTCATCTCTAATACATCCAAAAAAATTGAACTCATATTTTTTCCTCAAATCTATTCCTCCTTAAACTTCCCTTTTTAAGGGGGGGGGGGGTTTAGTCACCCAGGTCAGTAAATGAGTCATTGTCATTGGCTTTACTTTCTTTCTCTTATCCCATCAGCCAACATGTCTTGCTTATTCTTTTGCACCCCTCACATCTGTCCCCTTCTCTCCCCTTGTACAGCCTCTTCCAAAGTTTGAGCCATCATCACCTCTTGCCGGGATTATTGCAGTAACCTAATGGATCTCCCTATACCTACTCTCTCCTTCCTACCATTGCATATAAGAAGGGAAGGGAGCAAGCATTTATTAAGTGCCTACTATTTGCTTATAAATATGATCTCATTTGATCTGTCCTCAAATTATCAAGGGTTTTCCCAGGCTATGAGGCTAACATACAAAATCCTGAGTCTGACCTTTAGGTGCCTCCACAATCTAACTCCCACTCTTTTTCCTAGGCTCCTTTCATTCTACTACCCTTGTTGTTGTTCAGTTGTTTCTGACTTTTAGTGACCCTGGTTAGAGTTTTCCTGTCAGAGATACTGGGATGGTTTGCCATTTTTTTTCTCCAACTCATTTTACAGGTGGGGAAACTGAGGTAAAAAGGGTTAGGTAGTAAGTGTCTGAGGCTAGATTGGAACTCAGCTCTTCCCGACTCCAACCTCTATCCACTGCACCACCTAGATGCCCTAGTAACTACCCTTAAACACTATTCAGGAGAGTCTAAATAGATCTAAAGGACCACAAATGCCATGGCTTAGGGGATTCCTGATGATTAAGGTTAGAAATAATGTAGAAGTTAAATTCTCAAAGCGTTGCTCAAGAGGCTGCCTGGGGTGGGGGCTTAGAGCGAGGTAAAACCTAACCCCCAGAGCTCCCTGGGTTGTTACATTTTCATCAGCAAATGCTGCTAATCAGGACTTGTTTTATTGTTTGGTTGATTGTCTAGACTTGAGAATGTGATGGAGAAAATCTTAGTCACGCGGATGATAGTTAAGCGTGCCAGTTATGTGTGCCCCACCCCATGCGCCCCCCGTCCCTTCACCCATGGCTGCTGGCTAACGCTTACCAGCCACTCTTGGAAACTGTGAATAGTCGAATTAGACTGAACTAGTTCCACCTCAAAAGCATGGCAGGGACTCACTTTATGATGAATGTGAAAGAGAATTTGAAATAAGATCACCCACTCTGAGCACCCTTTTTTCTTTCAGATACAAATCTAAGGCCACTTTCGCCAAGTTAAGCACAGAGGGACCCTCTACCGTGTAGCCCCAAACGCTATTTTATTGCCAGTCTAATGGTAGGACGGCATGTGGAAGGGGATCAGGAGTGAGGGAGGGTCACGCTTTATCTTCGGCAGCCTGCCTTAGAACCACTATCTTGAACCACCCAGAAGGATTAAAGGAACGGCAACCATTTTTCTCTTGCCTGTTTGTAACTTTATCCACCATTTTGGAATGTCCCTTTTCAATAACAACGTATTTTGAAAAATTCCTTTCAATATGCCAATACACACTAATTTGAAAAACATTTCTTGAATTCTGTAAGATGTGTCTGGCTTCACTGTGAAGAAACAATCATCCAGGGGGCAGCTGGGTGGCTCAGTGGATTGAGAGTCAGGCCTAGAGATGGGAGGTCCTGAGTTCAAATCTGACCTCAGACACTTCCCAGCTGTGTGACCCTGAGCAAGTCACTTGATCCCCATTGCCTAGCCCTTACCACTCTTCTGCCTTGGAGCCAATACACAGTATTGATTCCAAGATGGAAGGTAAGGGTTAAAAAAAAAAAGAAACAATCATCCATGACCCCTGTAAGCTTTCATTTCCTCCCCAACATCAGTTTGCTGCCCCAGATGGATAGATTTTAGGACGCTGGTTTAAAGTCACTAGCTCACTTAAATTCTGAAACTACTCGTTCGCTTAAAAAGCATTTTTTGTCAACTATGATCTGAAGTATTATTATTCTTTCAAGAAAGCAGTTACTTTTCTTTGACACTATTTCTTATGTTGGAGAAACTGGCTCCAAGTTGGAAAATGTGAACAAATAAAATATAATGCCATGGGACACAATGTCAAAAGAAGCAAATTGTTTCAGTCCTGCTGGGAAAAGTGTGGTATTGCTTCTGAGATACAGCACATTCATTGAAAAAATGAATTCATAAATGTTTTGCATTATAAAATAATGTATAATCCAGATTGAATCACCTGCCAACCCTGGGTGGGGGAAGGGAAAGGAGGGAAGGTGATAAGTTCAATCATATAACTTGGGAAAACTTGGGTTTGTTATTCCGTGTAATTGGCAAAAAAAATTTTTTTAAGTTCATATTCTAAGTCTGTTTCCCAAAAGTAATCAGAGGAAGAAAGAAGGGCCTCAAGGATGAGAGGAAGCTTAGTAGGCTTCCCTAAGGGACTGCATCATTCTGGCTGGCCTCTTCCCAGAGCTGAACACAATGTCCACAGGAGGTACACTGAGAAACACAGCTGGGCCACCAGCTATCTCATTCTTATTATCATTAACTACTGACGCTTAAAGTTTACGCAGCACCTTAATTGCAACTTACAGATGAGCAAACGGGCATTCTGAGGACTATTCCCTTCCTTAAGGCAACCTAAGACTGAATGAGCAATTCTTTGGCAAAGTGATGCAGCTGATTCATGAATTTTTTAGTTGTCTAAAATATTCCTCTTCTTTTTCGGACAAACTACTGCCTCCCCATCTTGTATTTGTAAAGCTGACAATTTGTACCCAGGTTTAAGCCTTTACATGATTTCCTATTAAATTTCATCTTTTGAGATCTCTCTCTTTACTTTACTTCATCAAGGTTTTTTTTATCCTGTTATTTCATCTGTACATTTTTAAACATTTTTTCCTTTATCCATTCATCAACAAAAATAATGAACAGAAGAGAGTTAAACCGTTAGAGGTCTTCTGGTACATTAAAGCTAACTCTTTTGGTTTGGCCATTTAATTCACTTTGAATCCACCTAACTGAATATTATCTAATCCATATCTCTCCATCTTGTTCATAGGGATAGCATGAAAGACTCTATTTTCTGGGATACATGAGAAAAGCTGAAAAAAATGACCTATTTGAGATAGGTTACTCATATAGCCATTATAATTTTTTATTTTTAATTATAAATGTTATATATTTATATTATTAATTATATTTTACATAACATGCTATATAATTATATAAATTTAGTTATGAAATTATAAATTTAAATCATAAAATTTAGATTTTTTATTAAGGTTATCTCTTAAAGAACCTTTCAACTTGACACTTCTTTGATTTTACTCTACTGAAAATCTGACTAAGGCATGCCAAAACATTTGTAAATGCTGATATCTCATTGGTTTTTAAAAATATGTTGTTTAACAGCATTAATTTTATTATCCCATAATCTATTCCTGTCATTCTTGTCCTCGTTATTCAGGTCATGTTTTCTTTTTCTCATATAGCAAGAGTTTGTTTTTCCTCTCCAGGAGCAATGACTCTATATTTGACCAGGACAAGCTTGGTCCTGGTAATTCTGCCATTTTTCTAGTTTGCAAACACTGTAATTTTAAGACCATCTTCTATAGTGAGAGACTTGGGTATTTTCATTCCTCTAAAGAGCAAATTTGATCAGCAAATTTAATGAGCATACTCTCTCCTTCATTATGTAGGTTACTAATGAAAATGTTGAACAACATTATGTCTATGATTGATTTCTAAAGATAATCTAAAAATGATTCCCAGATAAGATGACAGCTAGTTCTTCTCACACAGAAATTGTTGGGTAAGTGAAATAAGAATTTCTTAGTTAACTGATGAGTTGCCATGTAAAAAAGAATTACATTCCACCCTCAACTGAAGACAACTGATAACTAACATGGTCTTCTCGGTTTGTCAAGCCAGAGTAGATTAGATAAATGTAAAAGGATAACATCTATTCTGATTAATCATTCCAATTAATACTATGTAACTTATTTTTCCCCAGGTAATTATGAATTAATTAAATGAAAAGATTTATCGATATTTTTCCAGATATACAAGTTAAACTTAAAAACGTATCTTCCCCAACCTCCCACCCTCACATTCTTTAAAACAAAACAAAAATAAAGGATAAGCACATATTAGCATGGCCAATTCTAAGGTTCTATTCTCTACAGCCAATTGTTCCAATAACTTGGAATCTAAGACAATAACGCAGGCAGATTCCATATACTGAGAGAAAAAAATGAAATTAACTCTTTAACTTCAATTTACAGTCTTAGACGGTTTTTTACTCTCATGCTAAAGAGTGCTAGTTTTTCATTTGAAAGTATGATATAAAGTAGGCAAGCACATTCAGATTAATAACCTATAAACTTTTTGCCTTCTATGTATATTACTTGAAAGATATTAAAATGACATGTAAGAATAGTTGAATACAAACTTTGAGATAAGAGTGTCAAACAGAGGAGGGGGAGAATGAAAAAGCAAGGGATAGTTGTAAGCATACCAAACTTCTTGATCTTGAGAAGGAGATTAAAAGGGAAAAACAAAGAATTGGAAATGGAGGAGCTACTCATCAATTGAGGAATAGCTGAACAAATTATTATATGAATGTAATGGAATATTATTGTGCCATAACAAATGCCTAAAGAGATGATTTAGAGAATATCAAGTACTATGAACTGATGCAGAATGAAATGAGCACATCAGGAGAACAAGTTATACAAGGACAGAAACATTGACAAGAAAAACAACTTTGAAAGTCTTATAAACTCTCTCATCAAAGCGATGGTCAACCAAGAATTAACAACAAAGCGATGGTCAACCAAGAAAAAGATGGAGATAGACATTTCTGGTCATGGCAATTGTGTGGATTTGTTTTGCTTGGTTTTGTTTATCTGTTTAAAAAGTCATTGTTTTTTCTCTCAGTTTTTAACTTGAAGAGGGAGGAAAAGGGGATTGGCAGTACTGATGCTCAAGAAAAGAAGGTCATTGAAACATTTTGGAGAATGCACCAGAAAGAATAGAAGGCAGTTCAGAAGGAAACAGATAAGCAGGACAGCTTTGAAAGTAGTATGTGGAATTTATTACTTCTTTTCTTTAAAAAAAAAAAAAAGTGGTATAAACATTCATAGCTCCAAATATAATCCTCTTTATGTTCTGCTGTGCGTGTAGAAATGTTCAGGGGTTTTTTATGTGTTTAAGTTCAGAAAAAGAAAAAAACATTTTTTTAAAGAATACCAAACTGAGCTCCATAAAGGTTTGGCTTGCATTCTTGTTTGGTGCTATTAAAAAAGTGGGTTGGAAACATCTACTGAGAATCTTCTTATGTACAAATAAACAGTCTTAAAAATAAATGAATCTTTTAGAAAAAAATTAAAGTACTTTAAAAAATAGAAATGGGAGCAGAGGTCCTAATTATAGCTTTTCACATTTTAAGCACGACTTCTATGTTTAAATGATGCATAGGGATTATAGCAGGATCAACTAAGGACATGTTAAAATAGAATATTTTACATAATTTAAGATTCATATTACAGTTATTTGATAGAAATATTTCCTATTATATTTTTAAAGAAATATTTTTTGGGAAAATTACTAAGAAAGAATGATAAGGAAGAGAAAGGGGCAATTATCCTATTCATTTCTCAATAAAATACTCTTAATAAGTATGGGTTTTTTTCTCACTCTTAACCCTCAGGAGGCATGAAGTTTGTAAACTATAAAGAAAGCTGTTGAGAATCCTAGACTGGGTCAGAATTGGTCAGCTGAAGTTTTCACTTAAGAATCATTTTTTAAAATGTGCATTTTAGAGCCAAACTAGCTCTGGAGAAGAATCTAGACAATTTTCCTCTGAACATGGATAGAATTGAGGCAGAATTTTTTAAAAGTCTGAATTAACAAACCTTTTTTGATAAAAGTTTTACAAGTACTTTAAATTTACAAATTCATAGATAGTTATTGATGCTAACAGTAGCAACATCTACAATTCCTTTCTAGAAGTGTCAGACTCCCAGCAAAACTCACCAGGTAAAGCAGGACTTATGCTTTGATTACAATTAAAATGTAATTGAAAAATGTTTAACAAAATAAATAAAAAATACAATACAAGACAGTGTTCATTTGTGGTTTTCTTAGTCAACATACCACTTGTAAGTACCTCCCTCATTAGACTATTAGTTCTTTGAGAACTTCCTTGCTTCCTTCCTTCCTTCCTTCCTTCCTTCCTTCCTTCCTTCCTTCCTTCCTTCCTTAACAGTCCTGCTACAAGGATATTTATGGTAACAAGGACTGGGTCACAGGAAGCTGGTTAGGGCAAAGACTGGGTTTTGCACTCCTCCCCACCCCCCACCCCCAACCACTTCCTGTCTCTTTCAGCTGACTTCAAATGGCTTCACTCCAAATGGTAAGATTTAAGAGGGTTTTCAAGGACTAGTCTCACAATGTATGTCTTTACTAAAAGGGGTTTTATTCTTAAAGTAAGGAAGGGAAAAATGGAGGAGGTGAGAGAGGGGAATAAGGTTTCCCTAATCTCTAAGAGTTTCCTGTCCTTTGAAGGATTCTCCTTAGGTGTTAATTCAGGAAACAGGGTTAAATTTCTATGGGGAGATATGAATAACAACTATCAAGGTTCTTCAGAGCTAAGCTCCCAATCTTCTTAGTATTCCAGGTAACAGGTAATCAGAAGTTCAAAGCAAGTTTGTCTGGCAGCCTCTTTCCAACCATCAGCCAGGAAGAAGTGTCCTTAGTTCCTGCTGTTGGGCTTCTTAACTGTCTCCTTTCCAGATTCTTTTGGAATCTTCTCTCTCTCTCTCTCTCTCTCTCTCTCTCTCTCTCTCTCTCTCTCTCTCTCTCTCTCTCTCTCTCGTTGATTGACAGTTCATTCAACATTCCATCTCTTACTTCTTCTTGCAAAAGCTATCTTATGCTATAATCTTCTCTTTACACTTCCTTCCTTCCTTTTTTCTTTCTTTTCCTCCCTCCCTTCCTTCCCCCCCTCCCCAAACTCTTACCTTCTGTCTTAGAATCAATACTAGGTCCTAAGGCAGAAGAGCAGTAAGGGCTAGGCCATGAGGGTTAAGAGACTTGCCGAGGGTCACACAGCTAGGAAGTATTTGAGGCCAGATTTGAACCTAGGACCTCCTGTCTGTAGGCCTGAACAGCCATGGTCTTTTAAACTACAATATCGCCTACTTGAGTTAGACTTGGACAAAGGAAGCAGGGGAAAGTTGCCATTACAGAAAAAAAATGCTTCTCAAAAATATTTCTAAATAATTTTTTTAAAGGTTAATTCTCAAATGTAGAATAGCTGGGTGTGTGTGTTTGTGTGTGTGTGTGTGTGTGTGTGGTGTGCTTAACCTACTCAAATGTGACCTAGCCAAAAGCAAAGGATGATATGACAGGTGCCCAGACTCCTAGGTCTATTATTAAATGAATGATTTTATAACTTTTAGGGAAATTTATTGAATTAAGTTAAAAAAAATTTAAGTTCTTGTTAAGTGCCAGACACTGTTACAGATGAACCAACTTATTTTGTTGACTAGAAAGTTAGAAACCTGTCTGTTGGAGATGCTGTGAAGAGACGTTAATTAGCACACATAAAGTATTTAGAAAATATTGTGCATTTATCAAATGTTAAGGATCATGAAATCACAGAAATACCAAAAACCCTAGGAAATATCTATCTGGTTCAATTTTAAGACTTCATTTAAATTATTCAACAGCTTAGGTAATACTTATCACATAATTCATAGCTTCCCACATGACAGACTTTCCCTCCTCTCACATTCCCCTCTCCCCTCTAGAATATTTCTCTATACCATACTTTACCTTAAAGACATGAAATGCTTCAAACTGAATGTTTGGACTTTTATCTCGGAGAAGGTTCATCATTAACTTCAGATTCTCTGGCTTGCTGATGTACTTTGTCATAATAGCAAAGTTGTGTCGGTCTAGAATCAGTTCACCTAGCAGCTACATTAAAAGCAAAAATAAAAATTTATCAGAGAAACTTTTAATTGACAAATGACTTTTTTTCTTGAAAAAATCTTCAAAATTAAATGTAACATTAATGGTTTTTAAATTGACAAACATAGATAAGGCATAGAGTTAAGCTGCAGACAGTATATATATTTTCAATGCACCAACTAACTCCTGTTGTAATCTCTCTGCAGCTTTAAGAGCCATGATGGCATCCAGTAATAAATTAATAGCTGAATCCTTTATCTTAATTAGTTTATTTTCTCATTGCCTTCCCAAATACATTTATCTAGTCTGGCCTTTCAGATTGGGTAAAGATAACAGGAGGTATAGCTCATCAACTAGAACAAATGTGCTCTATCAAAATTAATTTATGTTAAATGAATCCTACTTCCCTGATGATTTTCATTATAAAATTAGAGATGTATGGAGCTGCCAAAAAAAATTGGCTCTGATAATAAAATCCTTCCTAATATAATTAATAATTCAGCAAATCTTTCAAAATTATACATGTAAAGAAAAACAAATCCTTTCTGATGAAAAATTAACATAATCACAAAGAATCTACACTCCCAAACAAGAAAGAATTAGATGTACCCATTAGATTCTAAATCTTATCTTTTACTTGAAAGGTTCATCACCCCCTCTACTTAGGGTTTCTTAAAATAAATGTTATCATTGGAATGTTCTTGGCTTCTCCATGACATGTTCTTGGAACATTCCCTCCAGTTATTCAGGTCTTCCTTTATTTTTGCAAATAAAAATTTGAAAATTTACAAAATTTGTCTAATAAATATCTCATGTATGGCCTGGTAGTTGACTACCTTAATATCTGATATGCTTCTTTGTTAATTCATTTCTACTAAATTCCTTATCAAATCTCTTATATTCTCTTGGCAAAACATTTGTAAATATTTTAATTTCTGCTTATAATCTCAGTGGTCATCCTTCAAATTTCTGTTTAATGTCTTTTGTTGCTAACGTTGCTAAATTTTATCAAATAAAAGTGGTTAATGGTGGACATCCTTGTTTTGTTTCTTTTTAAAGAAGTTTCTAGTGTTCATGGTATTCAATTTTGGTTCTTGATTTCAAGTAGACCTTCCTCCCCACTCCCCATGTTAAGGAAAAATCCCTCTGTTAATAGTTTTTATTTTTAATGGATTTTGGAATTTTTCAGACTTTTATATTTCCCTTAATAGTATCAGGTGATTTTTTCTTATTTTTATATTAATAATTTTCTTAATTTTGAACTATACTTGTTAAAAAACTATAAATTGGAATATTACTTTATTTTTCACTTTGTCTTTAGTTTAAAAATCAAGACTATGTTTGCCCCATAAAAAAAGCTGCACAATAGATAATTTTTGCCTATATTTAAAAAAAAGCCATATTTATGGTATATTTTATTATTTGAAGCTTGGGAAGAATTCACCTTTGAACTCATACAAGCCATTCATTAATGATTAGCCTTGTTTCTTCCTCTAAAATTGTTTTCATTTAAGTTGACTAATAATAATAATAATTTATATATTTATATAGTGCTTACTATATGCCAGGTACTAAGAATTTTACAAATATCATCTCATTGATCTTCACAATCATCCTGGGAGGTAACTGCTATATTAGTCCTACTTTGTAGATGAGGAAACTGAGATAAGCAGAAGTTAAGTGATATGCCCAGTATCACACCATTAGTTTCTGAGGCCATCTATTTCTTGTTATATAAATGTTAGTAATTAATATGCTTTGGTAGTTATTCACTTCAATTAACTCCTCAAGTTTATTAACATGTGTACAATACAAATTACTTTTCCCTAATTTGAAGTAAATTTATATTTATTTTCTTAGTTTTCTTTGATAATTTTCATTAACTTTTTAATCTCCTTTTCAAAATTAGATTCCAATGGTTTTTCAAGTTTAGTACAATATTAAAAATCTTAAAATTTAACTATTTTTCATTTTCAATTTTAAAAATTCCTGTTCTCATTTTGATAATTTTTTTCTGTCCATATTAGCACTTTATTCTTTTTATAACATCCTTAGGTATGAACTTAATTTACTTCATTTTCTTCTTTCCTGCTAATGTATTAGTAGGGGAAAGCTTCAGTTGATCCTTAGTATTGTGACATGGGCTTATTTTGTCATCTCTAAACAGTATGTTATTTTTTTTATTTCTACTTATTCAACTGTTTTTTTTTTAAACAACAGATTAATTTTTGGTATCTGTACAGATGGATGCCTTTTAATGATGCTTTTATTTATTTCATCATGGTTCTACAATACATGTAAAACTTCTACCATTTTATTTTCCTGGTATATTATGGATGTTTCTGAATAATGTATACATTATTCATTAAAAATGGATATTGCTTGCTTTTTCCATTTACTCTTCTCCAGCTATATAACTCCAATTTGTTCAGTTTCTGACTTCTTAAGTGGGTTTTGTTTGCTTGATTTCTTATAGCCTGATAATGAAGTCACACCCATTATCAGTTATCTTCTGCTCTTTATTGCTTCTAGTCATGATTTCATTTCCTCCCTAGTGCTTATCAGCCTCATATATTCTTTCTTTGTCTTCTCCAGAAGTTTGTGATTTGGGGTGGGGATGGTAAGCACCATATGATGGGAATAGAAGAATTTGTGTCAATTTTTTCTTAATATCTATTAGCCATTCTAGCTTTTTTTAAAGTGATTCTCAGAGTTTGTGTTGTATGTGGTCAGCACACATTTCTGTTGCATCTCCTATATCTGTTACCCCTGTCTGCTCACATTTCTGTCCCCTAGTTCAGGTTTTCATCACCTGTAGGTCTGTTACAGATTGTTCAATGGATTTCTCTCTGCCTCCACTTTCACCTCTCTCTAGTCTACCCTCAATTTCTTTGAACACAGTTTAAGTGTGTCACTCCTGATGAAACACCTTCAAAGGAGAAAATACAAGCTCTGGAGTTGTTTGAAGTCCATTCACAATTTGGCCAGAACCAACCTTTCCAACTTCATGTTGTACCCCTTCCTTTCATGCTGCCAATTCCAAGGCTCCATCTCTGGATCATTCTGCACACCCTCTGACCTCTCAGCACGGATATCCCCCTGCAGCTCTGCTGTAGGCCTCCTCTCTTCTTTCTTTATGACCTTTCTGGGGATCTAACCTGGGCTCTTGGGTAGAAGCCCTCTGCAGATAGTGCCTCAGGCTCTCTCCTGTGTCCCCAGCTACTCAGCGGACATTTCCATCTGAATTTCTCAAAGGCGTTCTCAGCAGGTCCCACACAAGCATTATCTTTCTCCCCACTTCTGAGGCATACACACTGTTCAGAGCTAAGTTCGTACAGGTTGTGTACAGCACGGATACCAAGTGAAGAGGGAGCACGCAGTGGGAGGAATGGTAGTGACCACGAGGTCAATCATGAAGAACCTCGTGACCGACGTGCCCCTGGGACTGAAGCCTGAAGAGGGGTTCCAGGAGATGGGGGTGAAGACAGAAGGCGTGTGAAGGCACGAGGTGCGAAAGAGAAAGCTCTGCACAGACATCCACAGGTAGGCCATTTGGGCAGGAGAGAATGATGGGATTGATGATCAGCCTGGAACGGCAGGCTGGAGCCAGATCGCGGAGAGCTTTAAGTGTCAAACAGAGACAATGAGAGTCTGTGAAGCCTCTATAACAGGGAAATGAAATGGTCAGACCTGAGCTTTAAAAGGAGCATCCGTGTGTCAGCTGCATGGAAGAAGGAAGGCCCATTGGAGGCCACTGAAAAAGTCCAAGTGAAGGGTGAAGAGGGCCGGAATGCATGATGGCTGTGAGTGGAATTCAAGAGCGGCGGAGATGGAAAGGACAAGATAGAGCAACGGACAGCATTATGTGCGGTGAGAGAGTGAGGGGCTGAGGACGACAGGGAAGTTGCAAACCTGGGTGATGGGAAGAAGGGAGGAGCTCTGGGAAAACTAGGGAAGTTGGGAGGACGGGCGGCTTTGGAAGGAAACAATGATTTCACTTTTGGACGTGTTGAGTTTGAGACTCCTATGCTCACTCTGTTTCCTCTAAACTTATTTTTTGGTCCGTTAACTAGTAACAGATGCCAGGCTGAAGGCTGGCTATTGCCTAAGGATGCTCATTCCCCTTGCTAAATGTCAGTTGTTGTTAGGCGTCAGCTGTTTACTTGTGTAGCCCTTAAGGTGTACAACAAAAGGAGCTGTATATTGCAGTTGGTAAGAAGAGGAAAATAAGATAGTCCCCAAGAATGCCTCGTCTTGTTAGGAGGGCTGATTTGAGCTTTTGTAGAAAGAACCCTAGAATCGAAGTGGGAAGATTCTGCCAACCGCTCCCTAGATGACCATGAGCAAATGACTTCACTTTTCTTAAATCTCTGTTTCCCTATTTGTAGAACTAGGATGTGCTCAGAGTGCAATTCACAGAAATGTTACATGTTAAGACAGACATGAAGTCTTACCTGTGCAGGTATTTTCTATGTCAGTGTCAACTGCAACTCTTTCACACTTGGTCCCTTGAAATTTTCATCCATTGTTTTTCATAAATTCTCTATAGAGGAAGGATCCACTCAGTCTACTGGGGACCTTCTTTGGGTTCATTTAATATGACAAGAATACCAATATAGTACTCAGGCTATCTATTTTCTTAGTTTCTACATTACAGAAATATCCTTTCTTTTAATGCATAACTTTGATAGCTTTTATATTCTGTCTCAGCTTAAAATCCTTGCTGTATGATATTAAAGATTATATAATTGTGAATTATCATTATTATAATAAATATAAAGGGCTTTACAAATCTCAAAGCACTACATAAATGTTATATTTATAGAACAAATCTATGATTCATTTATGAATTCTTTAATAGTAGAATTAAATTAATTTCATTTTGGCTAAGCCAGGGATATCTATATATCTATGTATGCTTAAGTTGATCCAATTCTATAACTAAAAAAAAAATTATATTATTATTTGGCATAGAGCCATTCCATTCTAATTTGTATCTATAATAATAAACTCATGTATTTTATTATTTACATTTAACAAGAAAGCTGTATAATATGACTAAAAAAGCAATTAGAAACATTTTTGTCTACTGCTTTAAATAAAAGACCTGATAAAATTGCTTGCAAAAACTTATTAATTATAAGATTAAACAAAAGTAGGGGGAAAACCCTAAACTTGTTTTGAGTTGATTGTTATTAGAGATTAAAAGTCAGGCCTAAAGAGAAGAATAAATATTCCTTACACTCACCCATAGAGATAATAAAATGGAATATGGATATTTTAATTATTTTCTAATTATACTAACAATCTAAGTACCAGGAGAGGCTTAGTAACACTTAGAATATGGCTAAACAAATTTAGGATTTGGCACCCAGTTAATCTGGAAAAAGAAAACCATACCATTCTTTGGGTAATGTATAATTGACAAACAATTGTGGACATTTTTCGCAGCTTTAATAGTCTGATCCCTCATTTCCTAAAACTCTGGAGTATCTTCTTGTAAAATAGGATTAACATGGAAACAAATTATAAAATCAGTCATCCTATCAAAACAGGGATTACACTAGTCCTCAGTTTAAAAAGATGGAGGGGGGAGAACCCTCATAAGGAAAGCTCTCAAGACAGACTTAATTTACTCAAAATAACTCAGTGAATGAATAAACTTTATTTTTATTTATGCATACATTCTTTTTCTTTATTATTTAAATATGATAATACTAGAAATCTCTACAGGAAAGAAAATAGTTATAATGGGCTTAAAATATAATCTGGCATGAATAAGGGTTATTTAATTTAATTTAATTTATTTTTTAATTGATAACTTCTGTTTATTTTTGTTTTTTTTTTCCTAAGCAACTTGGCTATATTTATTTTTTAAATTAATTTATTTAGTCAATTTAGAACATTATTCCTTGGTTACAATAATCACACTGTTTCCCTCCCTCCCCTCCACTGACCCTTCCTGCAGCTGACGTGCAATTTCATTGGGTACTACTTGTGTAATAAGGGTTATTTTAAAAAGTCTTTGGGGTTAAAAAATGATCAATTCCTAGAATTTCTTACCTTGTTTAGTTCCTGGTTTACAATACTATGGCTTAAATTTCCACAAAGAAGCAAATATATCAAAGCAAGGAATACTACATCAAGGTGAATATACAAAAGTAAAGATAAATGTGTGAGTTATGGACTTTTGTGAAAATTTTAGGAGAAAGATTTAAAAAGAAGAAACCTTGAAAAAATCCATGATTTGAAAAGGAATTTATCAATGGGAATATGAAGAGGTGAAAAATCAAAGCAATCAAAGCTAGATTTTCAAGACAGGGAATGAGGGTAATGCAGAAGGAATCAAGGAATCATGCTCTGTCTATCTGTCTCTGTCTCTCTCCCCATACCCCAGTCCTAAATTGGCAATGGAGCTCTGTGCTCGTACTGTCCCTCACAGGGAGTGTCAGGGTGGGAACTGGGAGGGCAACAAATACAGAGTTTGACCACTGTGAAACATTAAAGACCCTGGGCCCAGTCACCTTGCCAATGAAGTTACCACCAATTCCAATTTAGCTCAGTCTCCTTAGTCTGGTGAGATAGTTCACACAATACTCCGTTCTCCTCATGTACCAGGTGAACGTGAGTATTAGGCACCTTTTTCTGGGTAAACTGCTATAGGCCTCGTCCCAAAGTTCATTGGCATGGGGCCTCTACTGCTGGTGGAGGTGAGTGACGGGCCCAGTGTGAGGGGCTGGGCAGAGCAGGAGAGAGCCAGCTTTCTTCAGGTCCACTTTGGCTCTTGGAGCACCCGTCCTCCAGGACTCAGACTTTCACGTCTTCAAGGACTGGGCTGCTCCTGACATCCCAGAGAAGGCTTGGAGCTTGATGAGGGCTTTTGGATCAGGATTACACAGAGAACACATCCTTTGGGGATGGCAAGGCCAGTGGAATCATATTTGGTATTGTAGTATGACAGAGAGAGCACTGAAATTTGAGTCGAGGGAGAAGTAGATTTGAATCCTCCCTCCCGCGCTGTATGAGCCATGGGCAAATCACTCAACAATCCTAAGCCTCAATTTCTTCTTTTGTAAAACAGGGATAATAATCATTATACGACCTGCCGCCCTGGATTGTTGGCATAAGTGCCAAATGTAAGTGCTATAAATGTAAGTTATCATTATATTTATTCATTGGGCCTTCAAAGAGGCCAATTTTGGCTCTTCAGTAAGTTTGAGGAATCACTTTTCCTTTGGTAAATATTATCTTCACAACTTCATTAATTCCTCATTGGGGGGTTAGTAGTAGAAAATAGCAGGCCTTGCAAACAGTGACATTCCTGAGAGTTTGCTCCCTAAGGCAACAAGGAGCTCAGTCACGTGCTCTCCACAGGCAGTGACCCTGCCAATGGGTCTGATGCTCCCATGCACTCTGCAGGAAGCTTTTGTTTCTCTTTGTAGTTCTATCTTTAACATCCTTTATGACACAAGCACCTAATTACAGCCCTTTTGTTGTGCTCAGCACATAAGCTGTGACTAAGAAACAAGGCTTGTTCTGCTGGTGGTGCTGACGTATAACCTTCTCATGGTCTCTCTTCAGTGGGTTCTTCAGTTTAATCCAAGAGATGACTCGCTAAGTGTCTATGAAATACAAGGCGCTGGCCATGCAAAGACACAAGACTTTGGTGGTGTTTAGGGCACTGAAACCGGTTTGGTGGGAGGACCAGGTCTTTTCATAAGCCTGTTTATGAGGTAGATCTAATTTCCTAGAAACCTTACTCAGAATTCACAGCATAGAAGTTTAGAACTGAAATCTTTGAGAGGAGGCTATCTAGAGAAAGAATCATAGGGTAAGAGCTCAAAGATACCCAGGAAGGTGAGATGACTTACCCAAGGCCATATAGATAGTAAACATAAGAGGTGGCATTTGAACCCAGGTCCCCAAGACTCTTCAACCAGTGCTTATAGAATAACTCCCTTCATTTTACGAATGAGATCTTTTAGCACTTCAGGATTGACCATCTTTTCTCCCTCCCTCCCTTCCTTCCTCTCTCCCTTTCTTTCCTGGGTCTCTCCCTCTTGTCAAATATAGCAGCCACTCACTGCTAATCAACAGGAAAGTCAAAACGGCTCCATTTCCAAAAAGTTGTAGCTATCCTGGCTGTGTGATCCTGGGCAAGTCACTTGACCCCCCCTTGCCTAGCTCTTACCACTCTCGTGCCTTGGAGCCAATACACAGTATTGACTCCAAGACGGAAGGTAAGGGTTTAAAAACAACAAAAAGTTGTATCTATATTTCACCACAGAAGTCCCAAACTCAAGCAATCTACCAGCCTCAGCCTCCCCATTAGCAGGGATTAGTTTCTTGGTCTGGAATTGTGATTACACCAAGGTGGGGCATTCTGGGTATAGAGACTCTTCCTCTCCACTGATACAATTTGTCTATTGCCCAAGTGCCTGTTCTTTTTTTGCCTGGGGCCCTGAGAAGATATGTAACAAAGTTAGGTCGCATGTGAAGATGCCCCCCAACTCCGTGTTCCTGACTACAAGGCCTGCTGTCTCTTCCAGAGAGCATAGAGTCCAAATAAATAATGTCGGATGATGGTAAAATGGTGAAAACCATCCATAAACTGCTGAACAAAGATGATCAGGGAATGCAATGTTCTGACTTCTAGAATTACTTGGTTAGCTTAAATGTTTATAGCAACAAAATTAAACGATGAAAAATTATCTTTAGAAGCAATGTCCTATAAATCTCTCATTTGCTAATGTTGACTTTTCAGGTTATAAAATGAAATCCGCATACACATTGTAATTCCATGTTCCTTTCCCATGTAGCATTTTTTCCCCTTCAGTTGAAAAGTGTGAGATTATAGAGATGTCTGAATTTATAATCCTAAAATAAGATCTCTAGTACATTATAAATAAAATTGTATCAGATTCCACCCTTTCCAAAAAGCCCTCCCCTCACAGGTCTGATCTACTAATAGTACAATTATGTTTTTGAGATCAACAGATGAGTGTATTTTGAAAGTTATTTCCTTTGTTGTTCTCTTCCAAGACACCTTGAATAAGCATGGTAACATTACAGAAAAACTTCATTAATTCTCACTTCAAAATTAAAGTAATTTTAACAAAAATGTAATTTCCATTTTCAAATATTTAAAATGGATCTGTGGTCCCCTCAATGTGAACAGGTCCTATAAGGATACAAATTCCAGTCTATCTATGCCTACCTACTTTGTGTAGCTCTTGTCTACAAGTGCACCTCAAAGGCTTTAATCGATGTGCTATGTTCTTTTCTTGTGTTCTCCTGGCATTTTGAGGATGCCAATGGTCTAGTCATTGGAGAATCCTCACTCTTCACTTCTCCATATAATTAAACTATCTTTCTTTTCTCCCATATATTTCTTTGATGAGAGCCTCTCCTTGGGGACCTTTTTTACAATTTCTGACTTGTTCTGCTCATATTTTTGTATGTCTCCATGCACTTTGAATGCTTAAAATTTTTCATTTCTGTGATATTTTTCATGTCCTTTAATCTCTATCTCTAAAATGGGAGGTAGGACTGGATGGCTCCTAGAGTCCTTTTTAGCTCTAGATCTATGATCCTAATAAGTGTCTTAGCTCCGTTGTCCTTCAGGGTGAAGAAGGCTTGTTATACAAATCTTTATAGATCTTTTCTATCTCTCTTCTGTTCTTCCATTCTTGTAGGATGATTTTGCTCCTCTGATCTCTCAACAATTAAAAAAAAAATTATATTATGAGGGCAGCTGGGTGGATCAGTAGACTGAGAGTCAGGCCTAGAGATAGGAGGTCCTGGGTCCAAATCTGGCCTCAGACACTTCCTAGCTGGTATGTAGATTAAAAATTAATATCCAAAATATTCCAAGTATTATATTTAATAAAACTTATTAAATATAACTAAAATAAAAAACTAGAGTAAAAAAGGAGCTAACTCAGCCGCAGTTGCAAGAGGAGAGCCGCTGGAGTTACAGAAATGTATATACTATATACAAACAACATAAGCAGGCAATTTGTGGATGAAAAGGAAAGGGATGCTGGGTAATGAAAAAGAATTCTGGGAGATAGAGTCCAAGGGTTCAAGATTTCTAATGGGTGACCCTGGGCAATTCACTTGACGCCCCCCTCCCCTCCTCCACTGCCTAGCCCTTAACACTCTTTTGCCTTGGAACCAATACACAGTATTGATTCTAAGACGGAAGGTAAGGATTAAAAAAAAATTATATTATGCCCTCCCCAACTACTTCTCTGTTTTATGGAATAATACTGTGCATAATCTTTCAGCATCATTCTAATCTTTTACAAATCAATTTGTATTTTAAACTAAACTTGGTTAGTATAAAACTGATCACCAGCTTTCTCCATGTGACAACTGTCACGTTTTTAATGGTTAAGTGCGGAATTACCCTGACTAATGATATCAAGGATCTTTTTAAGTATTTGCCCATCATCACACAGCCATTTGCTGGCACAGTTTTGGGGTATGAATCTGAATTAGGGATTTGGTAGTTAATAAGAGTTTTAGCATTTTATATAAATTCTGGAGATATTCTACTTAACAACTAAAAACTTAGTGTGTCTGTCCTTTGTTGGTACTTGTCTCTGATCAGATCAACAGCTAGCACTTTTATAAAAGGAACAGACCACAAAATTAACAAGTTTTCCTTCTGCCTATTTGTTGAGCTACAAACCAAACAAGGTAGTGATATAGAAAAATCTCATAACACAGAGACATAGTTAAAGAATTTTGTTTTACCTTTAAAGATTGTCTCTTAGTCACATAATTCTCAGAGAGAAGCAACTTTTCATAGTCTTCAAAAATCTAGTGAAAAAGAAAATTAATGTTAAGGACTAGAATCAGCACAAGTTAAAAGTTGTTTGACCACGATGGGGGAAGCCACTTAACCATTCTGAGTAAAGGAGGCTAAGAGCATCTGTAGCATCTATCCTGCATCCTTCACAATCTTTAAGAGGCTCAAATGAGACATATGGATTTGCACATATACTCCACTAATATTTAAAACTCTGCTATTATAAAAACAATATTATAAATAATAATATAATACATGACAATATATTATATAACAAAATGTATGACACATAATACAAATATTATAATATAATGTATAATAGTAGATCATTGTTTTAATTTTATACAAAAGGAAACTGAAGAATAGGGAGTTAGAATAATTCAAAGTGATTCCCTAATTTACTTTTTTAGTCCTATAAGTAGACTAACAAAGGGAATAAATACTAGACATTCTAAAAATTCATTTAAAAATCCAATAAATATAACACATTTATTAGTGTCATTTATATAATGTCATATTGTTGCAAAGAAACTGGTGATAGGATACTTTGCATCATTCCTACATAATCCACATGTCATTTAAAAATATAAATTGTGAATCATACACACATTCCAAAATATCTTGAAAGAAGGACAGATATGGGGTACATGGAATCATGGGGATGGTCATTACTAATGCCATTAAGATAAGTGAGTATGTAGGGGGGCACAGCTAGGTGGCTCAGTGGATTGAGCCAGGCACAGAGATAAGAGGTCCTGGGTTCAAATCTGACCTCAGATACTTCTTAGCTGTATGACCCTGGACAAGTCACTTAAACCCATTGCCTAGTCTTTACTGTTCTTCTTCCTTGGAACCAATAATATTCTAAGATGGAAGGTAAGGGTTGTTTTTTTGTTTGTTTTTTTTAAGATAAATGTAGGCATTTTATATCATTACTAGAAGCTGAAGGCTGTGGTTCTTGCCTATGGTTCCTTGCTATTCTGGAGACTAAATGGCTTATCAGGGCAGGGAAGGCGGGATCTGCTCCTGTCTTGATCACTTTAAGGCAGTCCTGGTGGAAGTGGAAAAGGCCAAAACCCTAAGGATGCAACCAGGCAGATGCAAGGATGTGCTAGAGGCACTGTTGCATGTTCAGAGTCATCATGCTCACCTGGGAAATGGGCAGAGGTCCCAAACCAGGCTTATTCATTGTTTTGTTGATGTTTCCATTTAAGAAAGTGATGGAGAAAATGTCCCTCATGCAGACTAAGTGCTTTTAAACAGGCTTGGGCAGTCCCTCCCTTACTTGGGCAGGCTGGATGACAAGGGTGGGTAGCCCAGAAGAAGGGCTTGATCAGTGTTGGCCTGGGGGAAGGCCTGGAGCTCCTCCCTCTTACTGGAAGGAAGAGAGCGGGAGACTCCCCACCCATTGAGGCCAGGGACAGACAGGCTGCCTGGATGGCTCTGAGGCTGGCTGCCAGGGCTGGGGCTTGGTCTCTCAGACCAGAGGCTTGGGGAGAGTCATACAGTGGGGAAGATAAGCTACATAAGAGAATCCACTATGCAAAGCAATAGAGAATCAAATAAAGAACTGAATAGACTGCTCTAAGAAAAAGAAGTGAAAGCAAGAGAGGAGGGCAGGAAGGAAGGAAAGGCTTTTAATAAAAATCATTTCCCTAAACTCTTTGAAGTACCATTATATGGACAGAATTAAGAGGATGACTCTCTATACACACACATACAAACACACATACAGATCTTATGCAATCTATACACATAGACATACATCTATCTGTGTGGGGGTTTGCTGAGCTGAATTGTTGGAGCTTTGGCTCATAAATAATCTGGGAACTAGGAAGTCTTGGTTCAAGGGCTATTCATTTGAAAGGAGGCCTTTAAACACAGGTCCTCCACCAAAATGGCTTTAAAAAGAATGGAGGGTGGCCGGTGCCTGCAGGAGTTCCGAGCTACTGGAGGACTAAGGCTGATTAGGTGCAAGGCATCAAGTCTAGCCCCTTCTAGAAATGAAGTCCACAAATCTGCCTGACAAGGGGTGAACAGGCTGACTTTAGAAGGATACAAACAGCACATAAGCACATCAGCAGAAGGATCTGACACATAATTGTCTAGTGCATTTGCGACCTGGGTAAGATAAGGAGACTCAATTTTTAAAAAAATAGAGAACTCTTCCAAAAATCACCCCATTATGGGTGCCACCTAAGACCAAAAGAGGACTAGAAATTTTCTGCAGGATGGACAGCCTTGTCCTCCACTGAAATCTTACTCTTGGGCCCAAATGAACTGTGGAAGTGATCTTGGGGTTCTCAAAGGCTATTTAAGGGGAGCACAGACCCTTGCAAGTTTTAGCAAGCTGGAAAAATTTTAATTCTGGATATGGAACTAGATTATATACCCACAGTCCAAAGACTAGTCAAACCAAGTTTAGAGAGACTCACTACCATGTTGGCCACAGGGTGATGAATTTTTCAACTAAGATTTCAAAACAATTTGCTAAGTTTCAGAGGGGCTACTTTCTTCATCTACATTCTTGAAGTATTGAAGAAACACTTGCAACTGTTTAAGTAGAGCCAGGCTCATAGGATCATAAACTTGGACCATTTAGTTCAACCCCCTCATCTCACAAATAAGAAAATCAGGGCTCAGAGAAGTTAAGTCATTCAGATCATAAACAGCAGAGCCAGAATTTGGACTAAAATGCTCTGATTCCAAATATACCTCCTAATCCATCATACCGCAAAGTGGTTGCAGCTTCCCATATTCTTGGTTTCATCTAAAGCTTCTTTTGAATCTGCCTTTAAGATGATGAGATTTTAAAACTTTGGGGCAGAACTTGAGTATCAGGCCAGGACCTAGTCACTAGGGTAACTAAAAAGTCAGGAACAATCCTGTATTACTAATTGTTGGGTCTCAAGAGTATACTAAGAAAAGAAAATACAATTTTTGTTACTAAAATACACATAAAATAATTTTTAAAGATATAAAAGTGATCTATACTTACAGTGTCATAATTTTGTTCTAAGAATTCTGCCACCAATGCTTTGTGTCTTGTTAATAAGTCCTAAAAAGAAGAAAAACTATTATATTTGATATATTCTGAATGCATTTATTTTCCTTTACAGACCTGATCATCTCATTAATTGACAACTTGAAAAGCTACAGACTATTTTACTTCTCTTATATTACTACCCAATTTCATGAAGTAAACTATAAAATTTAATATAGTTTGCAGGTAATTAATAAAAAAATTTCAAGGTTAGAAAGATCTAGAAGTTAAAAACTATCCTGTTATACTTATAAGACAAAATATTTCATTGGTAAAATAAAAAACTAAATATAAATCAAATGTAAAATTAGGTAAAATAGCATATTTTCAAAATCATATTTTATGTCTACAGAAGGTAGTATATAGCACAATAGATAGAGAGCTGGCTTCAAAAACAGAAGACCGGGATTCAGATTCAATTTTTATTTTTTAAAATAATTATTTTATTTCCCCCCTATTACATGGAAAACAACTTAAACATCCATTCTTTTTTTAAAGTTTTTAGTTCCAAAATCTTTCCCTTCTTCTGACCCTCCCAGTCTCTTCTCTGAGATGAATCTTATATAGATTTTTCATGTGTAATCATGTAAAACATTTGTCCTTATTAATCATTTTGTGGAAGAGTTCTCAAATAAGAAAAAAATGAAATATAGTATGATTCAGTTAGTACATTCAGACTTAAGTTCAATTGTTTGGACAAAATCTTTACTTTCTGTCTTAGAATTGATACAGTGGTAAGGGCTAGGCAATTGGGGTTAAGTGACTTGCCCAGGATCACCAGCTAGGATGTATCTGAGGTCAAATTTGAACTCAGGTCCTCCTGTCTCTAGATTTAGCTCTCTATCCACTGGCCTACCTAGTTGCTTCTCCAGTCAAAATTTGATATGATTGCTGGTTACCCAAGCAAGTGAGCTAATTTGTCAGTGCTCTAGGCAACACTCTATGGCTATAAACTGTAGAGACAGTACCAAGAGTTGCTGATGGAAGGAACATCCTCACTCAGGGGTTGTCTACACCAGGAAAATCCATAGGTCTAGTCTCTATCCTTAACCTATGATTACAATACACTTCTTCAATCATATTCAATTCAGGGAACCTTTATAAGGCACCAAAATTGTATAAATCACTCTGCTATGCCCTGGGGCAGATGTAAAATTTAGATGAGATATTTATGAAGCTCACAGTGTACTACAGATAAATGCAAACGCATGTGAAAAAGCTAAATGGACTTGGGGGTGAGGGAGGGAGACACTCTAGACAGCAGAGATGCTGGAGCAGCAGCACAGAGTAAGGAGCATTTGGGTTGGGCCTTAAATGAGAGGCAGGACCCAAACGACTAAGTCAGAGTGAAGGGATTTTTATAATTTAAAAAAAACTTTATAATAATTTAATAATTCAGATATAGGGTATTAAAAAATAGAGATGGAAAAACATAAAGGGTGCTCATGAGATGGAAAGAGTCCGATTTAGTGGAGCTTGATTCAATACTCAATAGCCACTAGCCAAAATTATTTGAACAAATGAGTAATATCAACAAATCTACAGAGAAGGAAGCAGTTTAGCAATGACATGAAGGAAGGATTGGGTGGTAGTGGGGAGATAGGAAAATCGATTCAGACGATATCTGCAATCTCTTGGGATTTGGAACTGGAAGGAATCTTTAAGTCCAGGACCCACAAATGAGGACACTAAGACTCCAAAAGGGGAAGGACTTGTCCAGAGTCACAAAGTTAAAAAATAGAAGTAGTAGGATGGGGATCTAGGATCCCTAAACCAATGCTATTTCTTCCTCACCACAGAGGCTTCTATCAGAAGTGCAGGTGGGTTGAAAGAAAGGTCATACTTGATAGTGGTAGTAGGAAAAGGGAGAAGGGGACAAATCCAAGCAATGATTATTTTTAAATAGGCATATATTAAAATTTCAGACAGAAGTAAATATATACAAATAAAACTGATTTGTGTAATTTAACAGTGCTTCTAAGCCATTTCCCTAATTTTTAAGCATGCTAGGAAAGATCAATTATGTTTAAAATGTACAAATCACTATAACATAAAATGTATAGAAATAAGAATTAAAAAAATAAAATTGTGAATGCTGAAGGCTAAGTGGCCTCATGAAAGTGCTTAGTACAAATTGTTCTGTGCATGGAGTTCTATGTTACTATTGGAATAAACTACAAAACATCATATAATGGAATGTAAGAGAATTTTTCCTTTTCTACCCACACCTCAGCTGTATTCTAATTTCAATTAAATCTTTTAATAATTTCTATTCTGCCCTAATCCTTTCAGAGAGCACATTAATTAAATACCCTATCCTGAGCACCTTACAGAATTTAATTAAAAAGCACGCATCTAATGACCAACAAAAATTTCAAAGCCTTCTTACTCTAAATATTGTTAGACCTTAATAAATGTCTAATTAAAAACTTTTCTTGGGGATATGGGAAAAAGTAAGCCAGTACCCAAATTCCTAAGTTTAATATTTTAGAAAATAAGGAAAAAGGAATCACTTAAGGAATAGTATTCTGCATTTTCATTCCAAGTTGAACATGATAACATTTTGGCTCTTATTTAAATGACACTTGCTATAGCACTAAATAGATTGGATACCCAAAAACCTACTACTTTCCCCCATGAGGTCCTCTGTAATATTTTGGAGTTAAAACATTAAATGAAAACCCCCCACCTCCCAGTCCCCCAAAAGATTTCACTTCTGGCTTGAACTAATTTCTGTACTGGGGGATCCCTGAGGAAAAAAGGTAGTTTTAGGATTATGATGAGGTTTTCAGTCTGTTCTGGGAGGTGCAATAAGAAGGTTATTTCAGATTTCCATAAAGAATTGGCCCTTCTTCTTATGCTCAAACCTTTAATTTCTTCCTTTCCTTTCCTTTCCTTTCCTTTCCTTTCCTTTCCTTTCCTTTCCTTTCCTTTCCTTTCCTTTCCTTTCCTTTCCTTTCCTTTCCTTTCCTTTCCTTTCCTTTCCTTTCCTTTCCTTTCCTTTCCTTTCCTTTCCTTTCCTTTCCTTCTTCCCCCTCCCTCCCTCCCTCCCTCCTCTCTCTCTCTCTCTCTCTCTCTCTCTCTCTCTCTCTCTCTCTCTCTCTCTCTCTCTCTCTCTCTCTCTCTCTCTCTCTCTCTTTCTTTTTCTCTCTCTTTCTCTCTCTCTTTCTTTCTCTTCATTCCTTCCTTCTTTCCTTCCTTTCTCTGTCTCTATCTGTCTCTCTCTCTTTCTTTTTTTCCTTACTTTGTATCTTACAATTGATAAGTATTGGTTCCAAGGCAGAAAAGTGGTAAGGATTAGGCAGTTGGGGTTAAGTGACTTGTCCAGGGATATATAGTTAAGAAGTGACTTCCCATCTCCAAGCCTGGTTACTGGTTCTCTTATCTACTGAGTCAGTTACCTGTTCCTGCTTTTCTTTCTCAGCCCATAGGAATCCCACACCTTTTCCCTCCTCTCACATTAAAAAAAAAATCCCTTACTTTCCATCTTAGTATCAATACTATCTATTGGTTCCAAGGCAGAAGAGCAGTAAGGGCTAGGCAATGGGGTTAAGTGACTTGCCCAGGGTCACAGAGCTAGGAAGTGTTTGAGGCCACATTTGAACACAGGACCCCCATCTCTAGGCCTGGCTCTCAATACAGTGAGCTACCCAGCTGCCCCCCACTCCTCTCACATTTTAAAAAACTATTCATGAGATCTTTCAACTTTCTGGAGCCATGTAGCCTGTATAATATGTCTTTCCAATATTTAAATAATCTCTCTATAAAATGGGGGAAAATTTTTATGTCAAATTACTAGACTGTTTCCAGGGAAAAGCAGGCCCTCACCACATTCCCATGTTCACTCCTGACAAGACACAGGTTAGGGTACAAAGCAACTGAAGTTCCTATCCAGTCTGTATCAAATATCATTGAGAAGAAGAAATCTCAGGACTGGTAAATGAAATGAAAGATTTTGACAACCAGTAAAAATGTGTCTCACACCAACACTGGTCTGTAGGCCAAAATCTGGAAAACTATCCTATAACTTACATTTATGGAAAGGTCAGCTAGGATGAGAGATACAGTCTACACATAAGGAATAGTTTTTTCCTCCCCTTCTTCCCCCCTCCGCATCCTCTGAAGTTCTCCACAGAAATTGGAACTTGGGTTCCCAGGATTAGTTCTTACTTCCACAGATAAGCATGTCAAGCAGATGCAAGATCATTTACCTTAAATGTAGCAAAGGCATCTGAAGCAATGTCAAATGTGGACAATTCCACATACTTGAAAAATTCTCTGAACTGACTGGAAAACAGGACAATTTTGGCAAGTGGCTCATATCGGATACATTCTCTCAGCATAATTCCACAACGTAAGGCAACCTGTGGTGCTTCATATCTAAAATGTTAAAAACATAAATATAGTGTTATTTTGAGATGCAAAATATTACCAAATGTTTATGATATAAGAGAGCACTAGACTAGAAAGAAGAACTCTCTTCTGAACCTAGATTTGTTTTTTGTTTTTATTTTCCCCAAAAAATTTTATTATATTTTTCCCAGTACTCTGCAGAAACAATTTTTAGCATTTGTTTTCTGACATTTTATGAGCCTAATTCTTTCCAGCCTTCCCTTATTTCTCCCTTCTCCAAGATGGCAAGTAATATAATATAGGTTATACATATGCTATCATGCAATACATATTTACATATTCAACATGATGGGAAAGAAGACACATCGCATGTACAAGAAAATATTCAGCAAACATCATGTGCAATGGGGATAAATTAGATGCATTCCCAATAAGATCAGGAGTGAAATAAGGATGCCCATTATCACCCTATTATTTAACCTTGTACTAGAAACACTAGCTGTAGCAATTAGAGAAGAAAAAGAAATTGAAGGCATTAAAATAGGCAAGGAGGAGACCAAGTTATCACTCTTTGTGGATGATATGATGGTCTACTTAAAGAATCCCAGAGAATCAACAAAAAAGCTAATCGAAATAATCAACAACTTTAGCAAAGTTGCAGGATACAAAATAAACCCACATAAGTCATCAGCATTCCTATACAATTCTAACACATCTCAGCAGCAAGAATTAGAAAGAGAAATCCCATTCAAAATCACCTTAGACAAAATAAAATACTTAGGAATCTATCTCCCAAGACAAACACAGGAACTATATGAACACAACTACAAAACACTCTCCACACAACTAAAACTAGACTTGAGCAATTGGAAAAACATTAACTGCTCATGGGTAGGACGAGCCAATATAATAAAAATGACCATCCTGCCCAAACTGATCTATTTAGTGCCATACCCATTGAGCTTCCAAAAATTTTTTTTGCTGA
Organism: Monodelphis domestica; assembly: GCF_027887165.1. Lineage (NCBI taxonomy): Eukaryota > Metazoa > Chordata > Mammalia > Didelphimorphia > Didelphidae > Monodelphis > Monodelphis domestica. Next base: position 319,922,623 of record NC_077230.1, on the reverse strand, counting down.
ATTAGAAAAAAAACATAACAAAGTTCATTTGGAAGGACAAAGGATCAAGGATATCTAGGGAAATAATAAAAAAAAATACAAAGGAAGGGGCCTTGCAGACCCAGATCTCAAACTATACTATAAAGCAGTGGTCATCAAAACAATTTGGAACTGGCTAAGAGACAGAAAGGAGGATCAGTGGAATAGACTTGGGGCAAATGACCTCAGCAAGACAGTCTATGACAAACCCAAAGACCCCAGCTTTTGGGACAAAAATCCACTATTCGATAAAAACTGCTGGGAAAACTGGAAGACAGTTTGGGAGAGACTAGGTCTGGATCAACACCTCACACCCTACACCAAGATAAACTCAGAATGAGTGAATGACTTGAACATAAAGAAGCAAACTATAAGTAAATTGGGTGAACACAGAATAGTATACATGTCAGACCTTTGGGAAGGGAAAGACTTTAAAGCCAAGCAATACTTAGAAGAGTCACAAAATGTAAAATCAATAATTTTGACTACATCAAATTAAAAAGCTTTTGTACAAACAAAACCAATGTAACTAAAATCAGAAGGGAAGCAACAAATTGAGAAACAATTTTCATAACAAAAACCTCTGACAAAGGTTTAATTACTCAAATTTATGAAGAGCTAAATCAATTGTAGAAAAAATCAAGCCATTCTCCATTTGATAAATGGGCTAGGGACGTGAATAGGCAGTGTTAAGATAAAGAAATCAAAACTATTAATAAGCACATGAAAAAGTGTTCTAAATCTCTTATAATCAGAGAGATGCAAATCAAAACAACTCTGAGGTATTACTTTCTGTCAATGCGCCTAGCAAAACATTGGTTTTGCTTCCTTTTCTTTTCTATTTCCTCTCTCACTATTCTAATTTCTCTTAGAAAATTGAATATCGTGTATATCTATAGTTAGAAGTGCATTTTGAATTACAAAATTGATTATGTTAATTGATCAATAGGGAGACTAGTCTCCCATGATCATCAGGGGGGATTGTAAACCTCAAAATTTCCCAGACTTATGAATGTTAGGGGTTTCCCCCATTGGGGAATCTTCTACATTAATGTCCCAACTTTGCCACATCCCCTCCAGCATTCGTTGCTGTCATGTTAGCCAATCTGCTAGGTATGATGTGATGCCTCAGAAGAGCTGAAAAGTCATTCTGAAACATTCAGATTGGAGAGACTCATTCTGAGGAGACTGATTCTGAAACATTCAGATGGAGGAGGGAGCTGGTGAAAGCAGCTGAGATGCTGCTGGCCTGATGTCATTAGAAATCCTTTCTTAGACAGATCTTATGGTGAGTTATAAAAAACTGACTGATTTCTCTTTTAAGACTCAGGTCTAGGCCATATTGGCTTTGAGGCCCTTCATACTTATTCCTTTTTTACTCTCTTTCTCTTTCTTTGATTAGTCATTGTATTGTTAATTAAAATCTCTATAAAACCCAATTGACTTGGGTATTTGAATAATTGGGAATATTTCCCTGGCGACCACCTTATATTTGATTTTAAACCCAAGACACTGTAGTGAAACATATTTCTGTGGTCAAATTTACTCACCCTCTCTTATATCTATCACAATTTATATCTTCCACTATTTTAATCACTACAGTTTAAGACCTCAACCATTTTAAATCTCACAGGTATCACCTCACACCCAGCAGATTGGCTAACATGACAGCAAAGGAAAGTAATGAATGCTGGAGGGGATGTGGCAAAGTCCGGACATTAATGCATTGCTGGACAAGTTGTGAATTAAGCCAATCATTCTGGAGGGCAATTTGGAACTATGCCCAAAGAGCGATAAAAGACTAGCTGCCCTTTGATCCAGCCATAGCATTGCTAGGTTTGTACCCCAAAGAGATAATAAGGAAAAAGACTTGTATAAGAATATTCATAGCTGCGCTCTTTGTGGTGGCAAAAAATTGGGAAATGAGGGGATGCCCTTCAATTGGGGAATGGCTGAACAAATTGTGGTATATGTTGGTGATGGAATACTATTGTGTTAAAAGGAATAATAAAGTGGAGGAATTCCATGGAGACTGGAACAACCTCCAGGAAGTGATGCAGAGCGAAAGGAGCAGAAGCAGGAAAACATTGTACACAGAGACTGAGACACTGTGGTACAATCGAACTTAATGAACTTCCCCATTGGGGGAAAGGTAGGAAGGGGCCAGGCTATGTTCCTGGGCTTTCCTGAAGAAGGATGGGGTGGGTGACAGGGCCAGACTTGAGCTTTAGGAAGATCATGGTACAGCCAAGTACAGGAGGGACTGGAGGAGGGAGATGGAGCTGAGGCTGCCCCAGGTGGTAGCAGTATCAGAAAGGGAGAAGTCAGTGCAGAGAGGAGATATTACCAAGGGAGAAACAATAGGACTCAGTGACTGCTTGGGTAAGGGGTAAGTGTGGCAGCAGGGCAGCTAAGGATGACACCCCGGGGTTGGGCTGGGGGAAGAGATGAGTGGGTGCCCTTGACAGGAACAGGAAAAGTAGAAATGGGAGGGGAAGAGATAATGAGTTGTGTTTTAGACATGTTGAATTTAAGGTGTCGGAAAATTAATTCAGGACGACCCATAGACAGTTGGAGGTTACTGAGAGAACAGGGCTCAAGACCAGAGATAGCAGGATCTAGGAAGGGAAGAGTTCAACCTCAAAAGGTGGTGGGTGGTTAAACAAATTAGAGATTGCCCAAAGGGCCCTTTTCAATGCACTCAGGAGAAAACGGTCTTTTTCTGCTACCATTGATTCATAACACTCTCATTTATCTTAAGGAAACATTTCTATTTTGGCTAAGGAAAGTGATAAAGAAATAAACATTTTTTAAATGCCTATGATGTGCCAGGCATTCTGCTAAGCTTTTTACAGATTCTATCTCATTCCATCGTCACCACCACCTTGGGAGGCAGGTGCTATTTTGATTCCTACTTTGTAGCTGAGGAAACAGAGGCAGATAGAAGTTAGGTGACTTGCCCAAGGTCACACAGCTTGCAAGTGTGTGAGGCAGGATCTGAACTTTGATCTTTCTGACTTCAGGCCCAGAAGTTCATCCACTATGTCACCCAGCTGCTTCTAGTGGCTAGGCCACTTAGAGAGTCAGAAAACTAGAAGGGAGCCAAAGGATCATTTCCTCCAGCACCTCAGTGAGCAAAGGCAGAGATCAAAGAGAGAACTAAATGGCACTGTCGAATGCCACAAATATGGGCGCTGGGCCATGAACCCTGATCTTCTGATTCCAATTTGCATGTTCTTTCTACTTCACGATACCATCTCAATATTAAAATGGAAGATTCACAACTATCTCCGAAGGCATTTCAGGAGGAGGGACAAATAAAACAGCAAGAAGCTTGAATGAGAAAACCCCCCTCAGAATCTTCCCTGGGTATATGGGCAGCCAGAAACTAAGGAGGCCAGCCCCTGGCTCACAAGGGCAGTGAAGCCTGTCCTCTCCACGCCAGGAGAAACCTGAAGGCCAAGTTAGGGCAGTATTGCAAAGCAGTTCTGGAAAGCACTGCTGGGAGATAGAATTTAAGTCATCAGGATTTAAAAGACAAGGGGTGTGTGGGAGATGACTATTCACCAGTCCCCCTAAAGCATTGTTGTCCTGAGGCCATTGTATGTGTATGTGTGTGTCCTGCACCCCTTACCATGTGTGAACCATAACAGCTATCTGATGCGTGGTCTCCTGACTCCCCTGCTCCAACAAGACCCTGAACTTGGAGCACAGGGCTCCAGATTTTTGAGTTACAACTTTTGTTTTAAAAGAACTTTTTTCTTCCTTAATAGAAAAATTATCTTTTTTTAATTTGAGACACTCCCTACTAGCCATTTAAAACACTACTTACTAGCCACTTAAAACAGGTAAGCAGTACATATTAAAAACCATTAATTAACATGAGATTTTTTAATAGCTCAGGTATTAACAGTTATCAAGATACTCTGTATAGACTATTTGATAAAATCCTTTCATCTTCACAACTGAATTTCTTCTGTTAAAAAGATCATTATACCAAAGAAGATCATTTTCATATATTGAGCACAACACAAAAGAGGGCTCTATGTGAAACCAGAAGCTTCTTTTCTCACTGCTTGCTTTTGTAACTCAATTTCTAAAATGAGACTAGTGGAAAAATTTTCCATCCCAAATTTTGAGTATATTATCTATTCTTTTCTTGATATAGTTTATGAGAACCATCTGTGAGACAAAAAATATGTGATATATTTATCACTGGTCTATTCTTGGGAATCATGATGACAACTTTAAAAAATCATACCAGGCCTGGCTAGTCCAGGCTACTATTGTTTCTGACAGTCATACCAACAATGTTTTAAAGAAGAGCAGAGCTCTAAGAAGGGGAATGATTTATTTTCCCAAACAAACTAGTGTTCATAAATAAAAATTATGGAGCTAGAACACATTTTGGAATTTGTATTTCATTCTATGCCAGTTACTTTATACTAACAAATCCAACAATTTATATCCCTGGTCTAAATTAGCAGTAATTAGGGGAGTATGGCAAAAGGTATCTGAATGATATATGATGAAGAGGGGGAGAAGAGAGAGCTCTCAGCAGGGCCTCATGTTTTTCTGTAAACTATGAAGTAAAGTTCTCAGCTGAGAAAGTGAGAGGAAGTGGAGGCAAAAGAAGTCCAAAGAAGAATAGAAAAGTTTGGAAGAACAATTGTGGAGAGTTGATAAGGGAAGCAGAATAGGATTGCCTTGCAGCAGTGAGGGCCCAGCTGAGGTTATGTAGCCTAAATTCATAGTGGATTTACTTAGAACAATTCTGTGATTTTCTCCACTTTTGTTTAGCAGCACACATGTAGGAGTGAACATAACAAGTTATTGGAGTCATTTAAGACTGAGGCTGGGATGGGGATTCAAGAGAGGACAATAATGTAGAGTTGAATTGGTTTATCAAGGAGTCACCATGGGGAGAAAAAAGAGACGGCCTGGGAGAAAAATGATGGGCCGAGGGATCGAAGGTCATGATGTGAATCAAAATTAGGCTTATGGAAGGGAAGGCAGAGGAAGAGCTGAAAAGCCAATAGATCATGGTCAGATAAGGGAATTTCAGAATTATTGAATATGGAGGTGGTACATTTGTGAATGATGACAAGATTGAGAGTTTGCCTGCCATTGTGTGTGGCTGACATGGGGGAATAATTCACAGGCAATGAGTAGGTTGAGACACTGAGGGGTTAGGGTCTTTGAGGGAGAACCAATATGCAAGAAGATAAAGTTCCCGAGTAGGAGCACAGGAGTTGGGAAGGAGTGAAAAAACCGTAAGCCAGGTAGCTATGAAACTCACTGAGGAAGGAAGGGGGGTAAACTGAGAGTCTGGAGATAACAACTACCAGGATTTTGATGGGGGGTAGAGATGAATAGCATGGGCACTACTGAGTTATCAAGGAAAGGGGAGAGCCTGGAACTGGCAATGGGGAGCAAAGAGAGTTCCAACTCCTCCACCTGGAGCCATGATCTGGGGAGAATGAGTGAAAGTGCAGCCAGGCCTGAAAAGGGTGGTCAGGGAGGCTGCATCATCATGGGGAAGCCAGGTTTCAGCAAGAGCTGAAGGAAGTAAGATGGAAGGAATGGCAGAAGAATAGATTTAATATGAAAGAAGTTTACTGCCTGTACACAGACATTCCAGAGGGCACAGTGGCAGGACGAGGTGGGGTCAGGGTGAAACTTTGGGGTGGGAGGGCTGAGGGAGATTGGAAGGAGGGCCTGGGTGGCAGGGGGTGTTCAGGGGGCTTTAGATGGTCATAGGTATGAGAATGTTCATCATTTTGTGTAGCTGAAAGAACAAGTCAATTTAACAAACATTTATTAAACCACTATGTGCAAGACACTGAGTTAGGTGCTGAGGATGCAGTGGCAAAAATGGATTGAATTAGGAAATCTGGATTCAAAAGCCAGTTTTGATACTTACAAGCTGCATGGCCTTGAGCGAATTCCTTACCCTCCCTCAGTTTTAATTCCCTCTTCCTACCTCAGACATTTATGAGCTCTGTGACCTTGGGCAACTCACTTAAACTCTTCCTGCTGTAGTTTCCTCAACTATCAAATGAGAGGATTTAATTCTGGCTTTAGATCTGTAAGTCTATCATCCTATAATCTGTTAAAATGAGAATAACAGTTCTTGTACCAGCGATCTCAGAGCTGTTGTGAGAACAGTACTTTGTGAATTGTAAAGTGCTTGATGCAAGTGGTATTATTATTTAGAATTATAATCCGAATGCTTCAGTAGACCTCTTCTTCCCCACTGCCACTGGCTTACTAGGGAATTTAAAATTAGGTGTTAGTTTTTGTTGCTCACGGATCAACTTAATAATTAGCTAGCAATGATCATTCTTTGCATAGTCACACCTGTCGTTTGGATGGCTGACTCTCAAACCCATAATTATAGATCGAGTGATAAAGCAGCAACCTCTGACCTGATCCTTTACATACTTGCTTCAAACTACTTTTGTTCTTTGTAAGTTGTTTCTTTCCTCTGTGAGTTACTGCTGACACATTTCAGCTTAAATTCATTATATATAATCAAACTGTATGTAAACCCAAACAGCTGAAGACTTGGAGATCTATGGTGTTAAGCACAGACATTTATTTTTTCAAACTAATGTGGCATAAGCTCAAAATTGCAATATCTTTTATGATCTTTAGAATATAGAATATTTGGGCAGTGAACTACCAAATGCCAATCAATCACCATGTATTTGTTAATAAACAAGTGGGTAGTTTATTTTCCTAGTTAGGGGTTGTAACATGGCAAAGGAAATTGGGTTTGTGCATTCACAAGTCTTACTTTTCATGCCAGGGAATAAAATTCAGTCAACAATTTCATATGGAAATAATTTGTACAAGTCACAAGGAATAACAAAAAAATGACATTTTAGACTTTAAAAAGTGAAGAACAGGGGGCAACTGGGTGGCTCAGTGGATAGAAAGCCAGGCCTAGAGATAGGAGGTCCTGGGTTCAAGTTTGAATTCAGATACTGCCTCATTGTGTGACCCTGGGCAAGTCACTTACTCCCCTTTGCCTAGCCCTTACCATTCTTCTGTCTTGGAACCAATTTTAACATGAAAGGTAAAGGTTAAAAAAAAAGTAAAGTGTAAATGGAACAAATTAATGTGCTAATTTTTCTTCCTTGACTAGGTATTATGAATATACTCATAATTTAAAGGCTGAATTGTATCATAGTAAACTATCACAGTGGGATCTGTTGTATATACATGTTCATGTGCAAATAATCAATTATGCTGTGTTACTTATTAAACTTGAGATTTGGGGAATGAGTAGTATCAAAACATAATGAGCCAAAAGGTAAGAACAATTATTTAAGTTAGCAACACAACAACCACAGTAAGTATAACAGGAAATGACTAGAAGGAAATCTGCCCACTTAACAACAGAGCTCACATTATGCTGAGGAAAAAAAAATGACCTTTGTTAGTACTGCTGGAGGCAAACTATGTCAGGCAGTACTGGAAAATTTTTGTATGATGCCATTCAACAAACACTAGCCCTCCTCAGCAAAGCTACTTCTGAGTTACTTCTGTTTTTCACTAGGAAGCCATTTGATTTTCAAATAAGAATTTCTGGGTGGGGAAGGGGGAGATCAGATTTAAGGATCTTTCAAGATATTCTGAGTGTAACAAACTAGGGTATCAGGTAAGATCCTTTTGAAATTCTTCAAAGAGAATGATTCTGAGACTGATCATAGATTACTTATCTAGTATACGATTTTACAAACTGGAAGATTAGATTATATGAAAAAAAAATGAAGACAATCACAGGATACCAGTCTGCTCAACTGGCATGCAAAAAAGTCATGATGGCATGGGGATGATGTGTGACAATATTTGGTTTAAGCTAAATTTCATATCATTCTGCTTGTATTAGTATAAAAACATTTAAGAGACATTAGATAATGTAATATTAAATTACTTCTGATTTAAAAGAATGGTTCTATCACATTCTTAATATTTAAAAAACATATTAAGGGACCCTGAATTTTCAATTAGATTTCTGACAACTTAACATTTAGTTAATCCATAAAAAATGTTGGCCTCTAGCAAGAGGTTTTCTTCAAAGGTCTGAATCAGTAAAACCAAAGGGTTTCAGATTACTGAACCATATGAACCTAGGAAATTAAAATGAAAGAGGTATATGCATTCTAAACAAGGTTTGGATATTACCCACTTAGTATGACTTCAGCCCCCAAAATGAAAACCTTTATTTTTACTGCAGAGGACACAGGGCTATATATAATATATATAATACTTTTTCCTATGATCAAGAATAAGGGGTTAGGGTTAGATGGAATTCCCATTTTTCATCCTTTGCTGTGTTCCTACTCACATTTATTAGATAAAAATGGGCCTCCCTTTTGGCATTCATTCTTATGCCTTGGAGATGCTAATTTTTACATTAAACATACATAAAGATTTAATTTTCATGAATAAAAATTAGATGATAAACCTAATCATAGAATTGATCTATTCAATAGGAATGATATACCTTTTTTTCTAAAATTGAAATACATCAATAACATTTAACTATACATCCCCAAATCATCTATTCAAATGAGATTGACCATTGGTAAATACTGGGCTATAATAAATAAAAATAACAAAAAAAATTCAGATATTTAAAAACTAAGCAAAATTCATGCTTAAATTCATTTAAGAGTTCAGTAATGAGGCAATTAAATTCACCTTAGAATTAAAAAAAGAATTCAGTGACAATAAGCAAAATGCAATGAGCATTATACTTTTGGATAAAACTAATTATCAAATTTTCCCCTTTATATTCAACCTAAATCTTTTTTACAATATCCACCCAAAGTTCCTGATCTGCCTTCTAAAATCAAACAATGCCAGTTTCATCTCCTTCCATACAACAGACTGAAATACGATGTCAACTACTATGCCTTTACTTTATTCCTGTATTTGTCAATCTCTTTTTTGATCTTCTTTCACGTCTACCTTCTCTTACACCTACCTGTATATATGTTTCATTCTTATAGGAGAACCCAAGTTCTATGAGGGTAGAAATGTGTCATATATTTTTGTCTTTGTTTCCACAATGCCTAGCACAAAGTAAGTAAGTTAATTGATGTTTGCTGAATTTGATAAACTTGTTTGGTGCTAAGACTTGTTTTGTAAGAATAGGCGGAGCAGCAGAAACTGTCATTCTTTGGCTCTGTAATTTTAGTTAGTTTGGGTTTTCTGAGACTTAAGACCAGCTTAAAAACCCAGTGAACTACAGAAGAGCATATTGAGTATAATCTGAAAGTACAGTTAAGTGGCCTGATGTACTGCAGATGTTATGATGTTTCAGTACTCTTAGAGAATGCCAAAAATATTCTTGCATAGATGGGTAGCTACTAAGTGTCTAAAACCATTTATACCACAGGTTCTGATTTTTAAAAATTAGTATTGGCAACATTTGAGACGAGGCAAATCCAGTATACCATTTACAAGGCCATTACTCCATAACCAGAACTTTTTAGTGGAGACCATACACTGGGTAAAAAAGAAAATCAACAAAAACAAAAGCACCTACCCTTTAAGAAGCATAAATAAGATATGAGGATGTGCACTAATGTATTCCACTGTAGGACTTCGAGTACCTATTTGTCTTCTCAATATGTTGTTAAATATCTGGGTTACATCTTTTTTCCCCTGTTGAAGAAACAAACAAGAGATATGTGATATATAATTTTAAAAAAGCAAATTGTACTTAACATTAAGTTTAATAATTCATATATAATCCACTTTTTGTTCTTTGTGTACTGAAATGTTCAGAGTTGTTGATGGTTCCTAATGGCATGGGATAGGGATAGGGGCTGACTGATTATGGCTTCATGGTATAATAAAAAAGAAACAAACCTACCATATATAAAATTATTCAAGAGCTCATGCTGATTATACTTGTTCTATAACCAAAAATTTTTGTTGAAATAAGAGAGATCATCTAGAAAACAGAGAGGTAGGGGTGGCCCCCTCTTTAGTGCCTTCCATCTATAAGACTCTAGACAAAAGCAGAAAAGCATAACAAGAAAATTTGCCCCCAAATTTGGGATTATCCTGTATAAAATCTTCATTCCAATAAAATAAATAAGTCCAGGATAGCCTGAATTTCTTAGAGAAGTCTTGGATAGAAACAAATTTTGTTCAGATGTCCTGGACTCAAAAGACTTCCATCACTTACAGGGCAAAGTTATATCCTAATTGCCTTTCAGACATGCTCTTTAAAAGGTGTGTGGTTGAGGCATGTGAGTAGGTAGGTGGCACAGAGGATAGAGCACCTGGCCTAGAGACAGGACATTCTGGGTTCAAATTTGGATGCAGGCATTTCCTATCTGCCTGACCTTGGGCAAGTTATATAACCCCCATTGCCAAGTCCTTACCAGTCTTCTATCTTGGGATCAATATTTAGTATTGATTCTAAGACAGAAGGTAAGGGTTTAAAAAAAATAAGTGCTTCTATCAGTAAGTAAAATGTGTCACTGAGCCAAGATTATAAATCTAAAGTTAAAAGAGACCTTAAAAGATTGAGGCCAATCCTTTCATGTTACAGGTCAAGAAACTGAGACTTGGAAAAGTGATTCCAGATCATATAGATAGCTAGTGGCAGAAACAGAATGAAAACCCAGATCTTCATTCATTTATATCAGACTGCTTTCTAATCTAACAGCTTCTGCAGTGTTGCACAGAAACAATCACAGAACTGCAGGTCAAAAGGAAAAGATAGAAAACGTAGGGTCTGCTGAAAATTATCCTCAAAAGATTTCAATGATCCTATCATACTAGTTTTATACATTCTTTATAATTTTAAAAATTAATGCCAAATAGTTTTGATCACCAGATTGAGTGATTCCTGGTGTTTTTTTAAATATAGGAATTTTTATACTGGGTTCATATCCCCTCTACCTTACAGTCTACAAGATAGAAGCATATGCCAAATTCAGACTCACCCTGTCTGTCTTTCTGTCTCATGAGTTCCCACTTCATGGCTCCAAATCTTTCTTACTTAACTATTCACCAGTTTAATATAATTGAAAAAGAATGTTTCTAACTAAATAAAGGATAGAGGCAATCTCAAAGCTAAAATAATTAGTTTCAAATACAATGGAAAGAATACTAGCTATAGAGTCATATCACTCAGTTTCATATCCTATTTCATTTACTACCATTTAGCCCTGAGGAAGTCACTTAATCTCTTTAGGCCATAAATAACTTAGCTGTAAAATGATGGATACGTGTTCTTTAAGGTCCCTTGCAACTCTAAATTCATAATGCTATTTGCTTTTTGATCAATACATCTGGGATAAGATGGAATTGTAAAATCAATTGGGAAAAAATTCCTCTGCATCAAATATTTTTGATAAGGGTCTGATATATAAGATATATAACAGAAATATATGAAGTCAAAAACCATTCATTACTAGATAAGTGGCCTAGTATATAAACTTTTCTTAAAAGAAGATGTTTCAAACTATTGATAATCATATGGAAAAATGCTTCAAATCACTAGTAATAGGAGAAATGCAAAGGAAAATAACCTAAGGTTTTACTTTACACACAGCAAACTGAAAAAGATCATAAAAGACCAATAATAACTAAAGTGGGGAGACTTTAGAAAGACATTAATGAATAGTTGGTGGAGCCATGAATGGGAATAACTATCCTCAGAAGCAACTTGGAATTAAGCAAATGAAACAACTGAAATGTCTAACCTCTCTGAAAGATTTCACTGATCGCCATATACACCAAGGAGGTCATTGATGAAAAAGATTTCCATATTTATCAAAATACTTAAAGCAACACTGCTTGCCATTGCAAAGAATCAGAAACAAAGTAGATGCCCATTAATTAGGTAAGGGATAAACACATTATGATATGAGTTAATGGAATATCATTGTGCTATAAGAAATAACAAATATGATGAACATAGAGGAAAGAATGATATGATGAAAAGAGAAATAAGCAGTTAGGAAGATAAGGTATACAATGATTGCAGCAATATATATAGAAAGAACATCATAACCACATAATAATCAAAATGGAATGTTCTGGTGAAATTATAAACAGTAAACTTGGCTCCAGAAAAGAACAGTTGAGAAGACATTTCTTCTTTCCCAAGCCCTAACTCCGCAAATTTAAATAACTCTATGGGAAACATTTCATAGTGCATCAGATTTTTTTCCAGTATGTTGATTGATATTGGTCAATTATTTTCTCTTCTTCCTGCTTTCAAAAAAAATTCTTTGTAATAAAGGATGGCTCTCTGGGAGGGGTTAGAGGAAGGAATTCAGGGTGAAGTAAGCTTAAATGACATATAAACAAAATATATCAACATACTCTATTTAAAAAAAATGAGAAGGTACTGAGAGTTTTTGAATAGAGAGTAATAGGTCATGATTAGAGCAGAACATAAGAATGATGACCCAGACAATGATTTAAAGGATATATTGGATAGAGGGAACTGGCAATGAGAAAAATTACCAGTTAAGAACCTATATTAAGTAGCATGGGTAAAAAAAGATGAGATCCAGATATGGGTTCTACAAAAATGGAAAGGTGCACAAAAATGAGAAGTATTGATGGGATAGAAAGTCAAAATGATTCTAAAGTTAAAATCTTGGCTAACTGGGAAGACAGCAATGTCATTAATAATAAATGCAAAATATGAGGGAAGATTGTCTTAGAAAGAAGTTTAATTTTAGAAAGGTAAGTTTGATGTGCTAATAGACTATCCAGTTGGAAAATATCAGGCAAGTAGATGGGATCTAAAGAAATGTTGAGGGTAGAGATATAAACATGGGATTATCTGCACAGGGGAGACGTATACAAGTGTCCAACTGAAGAGTACATAGAATGAAGAGGACTAAGGTCAGAACCTTGGGGACACACATTTATAAGAGCAAGAAAAATGAGGCACTGAGGAGAGAGACAGTGAAAAAAAGAGTAATTAAGGGGAAACAATGAAGGGCAATATTACTAAAGCTAAGAAAAGAAGGGTATTAAGAAGAAGGGATGGATGCATCTTGTCAAATACCAGGGAGAAGTCAAGTATGAGGACAGAAAAAAAGGGCTATTGAATTTAGCAATGTGGAAGTCACTGGGAACCTCAAAGAAAACTGTTTTTAACATAAAGTTAGGGACTAAAACCAGAATGCAATCCATGAGAAGATGATGAAGAAATGGAGGAATTAAGTATAGATCACTATAGAAATCTGGTAGTAAAATGAAGAGAAAGGGAATGTTGAGGGAGAAAGAATGTTTGACAATTAAAAACAACTAATTTACAAAATTAATCAACAAACATCTATTAAGCACCCACAAGGCATCAGATATTAGCCAGGCACTGGGAATACAAAGACAAAAATGAAATGTTAGAGCAGGGAGACAAATGTATACATGTATGAGTAAATCTGAAATAGACACAAAATAGTTTGGGGGAGTATTCTAGAATCTGGTGGGTTAAGGATGCTTTCATGTAAAACATTACACTAGAGTTCAGCCTTGAAGGAAGTGAGGGAACAAGCATGGTAGTTGACATTTACTAACTTTTAAATTTTCTTTCTTATTCTGAATATTTTCCTATACAAAGAATAGAATAGGGCAATAAATCTCTATAATTTACAGCCTGTTTTCAAAGAGTATATTAACTTTGTGAAGATTAAATTTAATTCTTCCCTGAATGTGAAAATGAAATTAACTCTCTCCTGATTGTGAAGATTAAATTGTAACTCCTACCCATTTTTATATTTAATAACCAAAAGTGTAAACACCCTCCTTATAGTTGAGTGGGGAGATCTGTCCATTTTTAGATCTAATCACCAAAAGTGTAAACATACCATTTAATTAATACAAATTAAGGAATTAATGAAAGGGAGAGAGAGAGTAAGAGGAAATAATGAGAAAAGGGGTAGGCCAGTCCAGGCCAGCCTAGGCCAGCCTCGGCCCAAGCCCTAAGAGAGATCAGTCAGTCTTTTATCCACTCACCACAAGATTTGTCCCAAGCAAGATTCTAATGTTCAGAGAGACCCAGCTATTCCAACTAGTCCGAGCTCCAATTCAGCTTTTGCAAACTGAATTTTCAGCCAGCCACTAAGCCCTTCAAGGCAGCTCTGGCAAGCTGCCTCTCTCCAATTCATCTTTGGCAAGCGGAATCTCCAGAGACCTCTTTTGAGCTCCTTTTAAAGAGAATTTTCTCCTGTCACCTCCCTTAAGTTCTCACATCTACCAATCACAGTAGATGTTTTTCCACAGGACAGACCATTCTTAATTCACACCTTCTTTAGTTCTCAACTTCTCTGGGTAGACTAAAACTTCTGAGTGAGTTCTCACCTCTTTGCCACTTGCAAGTTTACAAGTTGCTTGACCTTTATAGGTACTTAGCACCCTTTTGTATTAGATCTAAAAATAGGCACAACTTAAGGGCTTTTGCCTTAAGTACTTTTGGGTTAAGTACTTTTCATTGTTCAGCAAGGAGTTTACAACTTTATCTTCCCCTAAGGCATGCTTAAGTATGGCTGAAGTAGAGGTCTCACATTCCTGATCTAAGTCCCTTCATTGTTTAAAATGGGGAATGGTCTTAACCAAGTGTTCTGAAGTAGGGTCTGAGAATTTTTAATATTCACACTAGCTCTGTCCTGTTTTTAGATTTGATTTGCAGTCCCCTCAAACCATTGCATTTTTAATTTGGTGAGGAAGGGTTTGTGGAGGTCTGAACTTTTGCTGTCTCTAAACAGCCATCTTGATTCCACCTCTACTGTATTTTTAAAAATATTTCACTGACAATCTTTTTTATGTGTGTGTCTCTTTTTCTTTCTCTCTCAAAATCACTATCCCCCTACTATTCTACAACTCTTACTACCCCCACTTTCCCTACCTCCAAAAGTAAAATAAAGCAAAACAAATCCATGCATATATTTTTCTTATCTTCTGGTCCATTTGCCAAGAGGTGAGAAATATGATTCATCATCACTTTTTGGAGTCATGACTGGTATGATCTTAAATTTATGATTGGGATGGAATCTTATTGTGCTATAAGAAATGATAAGCAGGATGATTTTGGAAAAATCTGGAAAGACTTATATTAGCTGATGTACAGTGAAGTGAGCAGAACCAGAAGAACATTGTACACATTGACAGAATCGTTTTTTGACAAAATGAATTTGAATAGCCTAGTTACTCTCAGCAGAGCAATGAACCAAGAACATCCCAGAGATGCATGATGAGAAATGCCATTTGTCCTCCAAGAAAGAATTGATGTAGTCTGAATGCAACTGAAACATACAATGCTTCACTTTCTTCTTCTTTTTGTTTGAGATCTCTTCGACAAAATGACTACTATGGAGAAACACTTTACATGATTGCACATGTAAAACCTAGATCAGATTGCTTATCTCTCAGGGAGAGAGTGAAGGGTGTGAGCGTAGAAAGGAAGGAGAGAATTTGGAACTCAAAACTTTTAAAAAATGAATGTTAATTATCACTGATAAACATTTGAAGATGGGGAGAACCTCCCTCTATGAAAAGGGGAAAAAAGTCTGCTACAAAAAAAGGGCAAATAGCAATTTAATAGTTGACAATAGACCAAAACCATCATGTTTAATCAACTATAAATAAATAATTTATACCATACAAGGATTTCAAAAGTGTTTAAAAATCAACTAATTGGCAAAATAGTAATCACATGAAATGATATGTAAAAGTGATTACAATAGTTGAAGGATAAAAAACATGATCCAATACTATAATATACTTTATTCTCTCCCCTCCCCAATTCATCCTCCATAAAGATGAGAAAGTGATAATCCTAAAACACAGATCTGACCACCATTGATGGAACTCCCTTACTCACATATCTTCAAAGGTTCCCTATTGCTTCTAGAATAAAGACAAAAATGTCAAATGGCATTCAAGGTCCTCCAAAACCTGGCTCCCATCTACTTGTCCAGTCATTTCATCATTCCATTTCTTGGACTCTTGTTTTCAAATAAACTTTCCTGTTGGTAGTTCTCCACATATAATGTTTGTCCCACATCTGTACCTTTGCCCATGTCTAGAATATACTCTCTTCACTTTCACCTCTTGGAATCCCTGGCTTCTTTTATGACACAGATCAGGTACTATCTCCTACATGAAGCCTTTCCAGATTCTCCTGTTATTAGCAGTCATCTTGAAATCATATTTCAAATGACATACAGTAGTTTGATGATTCCAGAAAGGGGCTTTGAAGGGGCAGCCATATCAAGAAGCAGATTTACTGACATTAATTTGAATGCTGCTTGCCTGTTCGATCACGGGTTGATATCTTAGGAGAATCTGGCTGAGCATTATAAAAGCTATTTATGTAAATTGAATTCACTCTTAAATAAAGTATTACTTGTGCTAACTTCTCATCTCTACTATATCATCATATCACAATAAAGGGTATTCATAATGATGAGCCAATAATGGCTAAATTATCTTCCGTATACTCTACTTAGGAAGCAAGGCAAATGCATGGAAAATGAAGATTAAAAAAACCATAAAAGTCTAACACTTAAAGGCTTAACTCTGTTATGTGGTCCAGTTGGCTCTTTGCTATGATTCAGTGCTTGAGTGTTCTGGGCAGCTGATTATTAGGTAAGAGATAAAACCATCTGCTGAGAACTTACTAATAAAATCTGCTTAGCATCTCTCTCCATTTCTGAGAGTTAACTGAGATTTACTTGTGACAAATCCACACAGTCTTAAAAGTAAGCTAATGTTTGAACCAGGAAAATAAACCAAGATTCCTGTCTCGAACACTAGTATTTTCTCACTACACTACAATGCATTTATTCATGAGACAGAGGGAGGTAAGTGAAGTATGTGACAGGTAGTACAGTGTCTGCATTTACTATAGTTTAGGAGCTTGCCAAGTAACAATATAACTTCCTATTTCCATAGCTGTTTTTTTTGTTTGTTTTTTAATTTTGGTCCAGGCATGCCTTTTAAATTCCTAACACTGAACTCAGTCCAATATTACTGCTTACAACTTATTAGTAAACCGTGCATAATACTTAAGGATAACGTGACTATGTAAAAAAGTACAGGAAATTTGAGAGAGTTCTCCCCAAATTCTTAATTTGTTGAATTGAACAAAATGAATGATTTAGAAAAATCACAGAGGATTAACTGATTCAAACCAAATGACTCAAGCGACCCACTGAGACAGACAAGACAGCTTACCTCAAAGTCAATCAGCTGCAGGTCAGCTATCAGGGTTACAAGCAGACCACTAGTATACAATTCTTGGGCTAACTGGGCCACAGCTTCTGTGGGTGGTTCCTTGTCATTTGTACCACACAAAATTTCTTTCATTGCTTGCAGTGACTTAGACACTTCTTCTGAAGCCTGGTAACCAAAGAGGATATTAATGATAATAAATTTTAAAAGGAATGAAAATATCCAGACAACAAAACTCAATCATTACTTATAATTAGTGTGATATGACTGCTAAGAAAACTAACACAAGTCTAGGTTGGGGGCATAAATATCCCAATTACCAGAGGAATAATTCCACATTATCTTCTAATCAGTTCACATCTGAAATACTCTGTCTAGTTTTCAATTTCTGTAATTTCCAGGAAAGAAACCTATGTTATGAAAGGAATGGTTAAATAAATAGGATATTAGTTAAATAAAGAGAAGACTAAGGGAAGACATGATGGGCTGTTTTGTAAAAGTAGATGTAGATGTGTTTGGCTCTAGAGTACAAAACTAGGACCACTGGGTAAAAGCCACAGGGAAGATACATTTCAGCTCAAAAAAAGGAGCAACTTCCCAACAATCAGATCTATTCAACAATGGCATGGATGACCTCATGAAATTGTGAACTTTCTGTAACTAAAAGTATTTGTACAGGTGATCGCCTGATGAGAACATTATAGAAGGGATTACTGTATGCCCATATGGGGTTAAATTAAACTACTTTTAAAGATTCCTCTAACATCATATCTGTTGATGAATGTTGATGAATAGAATGATGAAATTTTAAGGCTAATCCCTAGGATATTAATTTTAATACTGACATTTATATCATGACAAACCATTTTGTCATTGCTTTTTCCCTCTGCTGTATATCAGGCCCATCTGAGTTTGTTTTTTCAACTATGTTCAAGACCCACCGAAATATTTAATCTTTCTTTTCATGGGATCACAGAATCTCAAAATTGGAAATGCCCTCATAAGTTATCTAGTACAACCTAGAAGCATGCATACATTTTTCAGATAAAGCTCTGTCACTCTTTAACTCAATAGATGCAGTGGTATCCTCTTGCCTCTGAAATAAAATATCAACTTTTATACTTAGCCTTTAAAGTCCCTACAACTTGGTCCCTAAGCTATCTTTCTAACCTCATCCCACCAGATCATGCTGAATGTAATCCTGGCAAATGGTCTTTTTCTATATCCATTATACATTATACGTTCCATCTTCCATCTCCATGTATTAGCACTGTTGACCCTCATACCTAGAATGTACTCTTTCTTCTCCTCCACCCCCTTACCTTCTGGCTTAGAATCAATACTATATATTGGTTCCAAGGTAGAAGAGCAGTTAGGGATGGGCAATGGGGGTCAAGTGACCTGCCCAGGTTCACACAACTGGGAAGTGTCTGAGGCCACATTTGAACCCAGGATCTTCCATCTATGGGCCTGAGCCACCCCGCTGTCCCCTCTTCCTCACAAACTCCCCCTCTCATCCTTTAAGGCAGTGCTCTAGCACCACCTTCTTTGTGAAGTCTTTTTTGATTCCCAACTACTAGTGCCTAATCTCACTACCTTGCATTTATTCACCTTCTTATTCTCTATGCATTGATATATGTACTTGATGTTTCTCAGGTTAGAACATGAGCCCCTTAAGGATAGGAATTGTTTCATTCTCCATATTTTTATCCCCTGTACCGAGCTCAGGTGCCTGACATTTAATAGATACTTAATGTTGTTGGGTGGTCATTTTTTGGTCATTACTGTTCATGACCCCACTAGAGGTTTTCTTAGCAAAAATGTTGGAATAGTTTGCCATTTCTTTCTCCAGCTTATTTTACAGATGAGGAAACTGAGGCAAAGAGGGTTATTAAGTGACTTGTCCAGAGTCACATAGCTTGTGAGAGTCTGAAACCCAATTTGAATTCATGAAGAGGAGTTTTCTTGACTACAGGCCTGGCACTCTATCCATTATGTCACCTACCTGCCTTAGGAGCTTAATAAATGTTTGTTTATTGATTTTTCAGTATCCCTGACAAGTGGTCATTCAAGCTCCACTTGAGTATTTCCAATTAAATTTAGGAAATACTTATTAGACACCTTCTATGTGCTAGTCACAGAGAAGAAAAAATCAAAACAAGTCTCTGAAGAGTAGGGAGTTACTGTGGCTAGTCTAGTGGGAAGATTCAACACTTAAACACATGAATAAACATAGTTTAATTTGGAGAAGAAAAGAATATAATTATGGGGATGAGGAAAGAAAGTCCTGAAAGAACTTGAGCTGAGCCTTAAATTAAACTAAGGATTCTAAAAGGCAGAGAGAGGTGAGGGGACTTCCGGGTAAACATGGCAGCAATCTAGATGTAAGACTCGTCTTCTCCTCAGCACTAACCAATATAGACTACCTCAAAAGTCCAAAAAAACAAAAAAAAAAACAAAAACTAATTCATAAGAATGAAGGGACTCTATAATAGGGTGCAACATCAAAGGTATGTGAGATTTGGGCATTTCCACACTATAAGGGGATAAAAAAGCTCCCAGCAAAATGCGAGCTGATTTACCCTCCCCGACTCCACCTATAGAGCCAGAGTCAGAGCCAGCGCAAGCCAGAATCAGCAAGTGAGCAAAGGGCACTTTTAAAGTGAGTAAAGGGGCACATCAAGGTCCTTGGGAGCTGACTAAGACCACCAAAGGCTTACCCCTGAGAGCAGCTACACCTGAAACTGCAGCAGGCTAAAGAACACAGACCACGGGCACCCGTGGGAAGATAGCACAGAGAAGGGCAGCAAACAGCAGAAGCTGCAGAGATTCGAGAGCTTGCCTCAGGCAAAATACTTGCTCCTTAACGCCATACACAGAGAGCCTGCACATCTCACTCAGATTTCTGACTAAAAAGGGAAGGTAAAACCTCCACAGTGATGGCAAATTGTGTCCAGAAGCAACAATCTCCCTCCAAGAAAAACAAGAAGAGGGGATTGACCCTGGAAAATTTTTGCAGAGGAAAAGCCCAGGCTACAGAGGAAATAGAGGAGGAAATTCAAATAAATGCACCAAAACCTTCCAAAAAATGGAAATTGTCCACAAGCTCTTGAAGAATTTAAATTGGAGCTTATCAAAAAGATGGAAGCCTTCTGACAAGAAAAGTGGGAAATATTTCAAAGAGAAAATAACAGTTTAAAGGACAAGAACTCCCAATTGGAGAAACAGCTGGAAACCACAAAAAGCAGGATAGACCAAAGTCTGTAAAATCCAGAATTAGGCAACTGGAAGATAATGATCTTGCAAAACAGGAAGAATTAATAAAGCAAAGTCAAAAGACTGACAAAATAGAAGAAAACATAAAATATCTCACTGAGAAGATGACAGATCAGGAAAACAGAGCAAGGAGAGACAATTTGAGAATCATTGGTCTACCTGAAAAGCCAGAAATAAACAGAAATCTTGACACCATACTACAAGAGGTCATCCAAGAAAACTGCCCTGATGTTCTTGAACAAGGGGGAAAATAGACAATGAAAAGAATTCATAGAACATCCTCTGCACTATATCCTCAAAAGACAACTCTCAGGAATGTAATTGTCAAATTCAAGAGCTTTCAAGTTAAGGAGAAAATTCTACCAAAAAGAGACAAGTCAGATACCAAGGAGCACCAATCAGGATCACACAAGACCTGGCAGCTTCCACACAAAAGGACCACAAGGCTTGGAACATGATATTCAGAAAGGCAAGAGAATTGGGTCTTCAACCAAGGATCACCTATCCATCAAAACTGACTATATACTTCTAGGGGAAAGTATGGGAATTCAACAAAATAGAAGATTTTCAAGTATTTGTAAAGAAAAGACCAGAACTAAGTGGAAAGTTTGATATCCAAACACAAAGATCAAGAGAAACATGAAAAGGTAAATAAAAAAGAAAGGGAAAAAGGGAAAAATGTTTTTTATTCAAACATTCTTCTTTAAGGGCTACAATTATATCAAATTATATATATTACTATATGGGGAAAATGTTATTTGTAACTCTCAAAAATTATATTCACTATTATAGTAATTAGAAGAATCATTCACAGGAAGAGATTGGGGTAATAAGTGCTATAAGATGATATGCAAAAAAAAAGGGAGTGGGGGAATCAAAGATGGCACCAAGAGATACTTGAAGAAATAAAATAAATAGGATAATCTTTATTACACAAAGATACGCATGGGAAGGGGAGGGGAAGAATACTCTCATAAGAAGGGGAGGAAGAGAGTGCTAATAGGTAATACTTAAACCTTACTCTCAGTGAAATCAATTCTGAGAGGGAAGAGCATCTAGATCCATTGGGGTCTTGAAATCTATCTTATTCTACAGGGAAACTGAGAAGGGAAAACTAAGTGGGGTAGGGGGAAAGGTAGTACAAAAAGGGAGGGAAAGAGAGGGGAGAGGGAACTTAACAGACATTTAAAAAAAGAAGGGAATAAAAAGGGTGGGGCCAGAAAGGGAAGCATATTAAGGGAGGGGATTAGGGGGATTGATTAAAAGTAAACCACTGGGGGGGCAGCTGGGTAGCTCAGTGGATTGAGAGCTAGCCCTAGAGACGGGAGGTCCTAGGTTCAAATCTGGCCTCAGACACCTCCCAGCTGTGTGACCCTGGGAAAGTCACTTGACCCCCATTGCCTAGCCCTTACCACTCTTCTGCCTTGGAGCCAATACACAGTATTGACTCCAAGACAGAAGGTAAGGGTTTAAAAAAAAAAAAGTAAACCACTGATTTAAAAGGATATAGCAAAAGAAGAAAGGACAGAAGAAAGGATATCAAAATGCTGGGGAATACACGTGACAATCATAACTTTGAACGTGAATGGGATGAACTCACCCATAAAATGAAAACAAATAGGAGAGTGGATTAGAATCCAAAATCCTACCATATGTTGTCTACAAGAAACACACCTGAGGCAGGTAGACATTCACAAGGTTAGAATTAAAGGTTGGAGCAAAACCTATTGGGCCTCAACTGATAGAAAGAAGGCAGGATTTGCAACCATATCTGACAAAGCCAAAGTAAAAATAGATCTGATTAAAAGGGATAGGGAAAGTAATTACATCCTGATAAAAGGCAGTATAGACAATGAGGAAATATCAGTAATCAACATGTATGCACCAAATGGTATAGCATCCACATTTCTAAAGGAGAAACTAGTGGAAGGAGGAAATAGATAGTAAAACTATACTAGTGGGAGACCTGAACCTACCACTATCAAATTTAGATAAATCAACTAAAAAAATGAATAAGAAAGAGGTAAAAGATGTGAATGAGATCTTAGAATAATTAGAGCTAATAGGCATATGGAGAAAATTAAATAGGGAAAAAAAGGAATACACCTTCTTTTCAGTAGCACATGATACATTCACAAAGATTGCCCATGTACTAGGTCATAAAAACATGGCAAGCAAATGCAAAAAAGCAGAAATAATAAATGCAATCTTTTCAGATGATAATATAATAAAAATAAAGATCAGTAGGGGTTGTGGAAAGGAAACAAGACTGACAAACCTCCCATTTATTCCCCTGTTTTCCAATCCCATTTCCTTTCCCAAAAAATATTATAGGGTACATGGAGAGTCAAATCAAAATTTTTTGGAAATTAAATAATATGATTCTCCAAAATTGGTTAGAGAACAAATCACAGAAATAATAATTTCATAGAAGAAAATGACAATGATGAGATATCCTTTCAAACTCTATGGGATGTAGCCAAAGCAGTACTCAGGGGAAATTTTATATCCTTGAATTCATATATTAACAAATTAGGGAGGGTAGAGGTCAAGGAATTAGACATGCAAATCAAAAAACTTGAAAGTGAACAAATTAAAAATCCCCAGAAGAAAACTAAATTAGAGATCCTAAAAATTAAGGGAGAAATCAATAAAATTGAAAGGGAAAGAACTATTGAACTAATAAATAAGACTAGAAGCTGGTATTTTGAAAAAACAAACAAAATAGACAAAGTACTGGTCAATCTAAATAAAAAAGGAAAGAAGAAAACCAAATTAACAGTATCATATATGAAATGGGAGATCTCACCTCCAATGAAGAGGAAATGAAAGCAATCATTAAAAACAATTTTGCCCAATTATATGACAATAAATATGCTAATATGATATGGATGAATATTTACAAAAGTACAAACTGCCTAGATTAACAGAAGAAATAGAATTCTTAAATAATCCCATATCAGAAAAAGAAATTGAACAAGTCATCAAAGAGCTCCCTAAGAAAAAATCCCCAAAGCCTGGTGGATTCACAAATGAATTCTATCAAACATTCAAAGAACAGCTAATCCCAATATTATACAAACTATTTGACATAATAAGCAAAGAGGCAGTTCTACCAAATATGGTACTGATTCCAAATCCAGGCAGGTTGAAAACAGAGAAAGAAAACTATAGACCAATCTCCTTAATGAACATAGATACAAAAATTTTAAATAGGATACTAGCAAGACTCAAGCAAGTCATCACAAGGGTTATTCACTATGATCTGGTGGGATTTATACCAGGAATGCAAGGATGGTTCAATATTGGGAAAACCATGCACATAATTGACCATATCAACAAACAAATCAACAAAAATCACATGATTATTTCATTAGATGCAGAAAAAGTCTTTGACAAAATACAACACTCATTACTATTGAAAACACTAGAAAGTATAGGAATAGAAAGGTCTTTCCTAAAAATAATAAGCAGAATATATCTAAAACAATCAGACAACATCATCTGCAATGGGGATAAACTAGATGCATTCCTAATAAGATCAGGAGTGAAACAAGGATGCCCATTATCACCTCTAATATTTAACACTGTACTAGAAACAATTGGCAATGAGAAGACCAAGCTATCACTCTCTGCAGATGATAAGATGGTCTACTTAAAGAATCCTAGAGAATCAACCAAAAAGCTAGTTGAAATAATCAACAACTTTAGCAAAGTTGCAGGATACAAAATAAACCCAAATAAGTCATCAGCATTTCTATATATCTCCATCCCAGTTCAGCAGCAAGAATTAGAAAGAGAAATTCCATTTAAAATCACCCTAGACAATATAAAATACTTGGGAATCTATCTGCCAAGACAAACACAGGAACTATATGAACACAACTACAAAACACTTTCCACACAATTAAAGCTAGATCTAAACAATTGGAAAAACATTAACTGCTCATGGGTAGGATGAGCTAACATAATAAAAATGACCATCCTACCCAAACTTATTTGCTTATTTAGTGCCATACCCGTCAAACTACCAAAAAACTTTTTTACTGAAATAGAAAAAACCATAACAGAGTTCATTTGGAAGAACAAAAGATCAAGGATATCCAGGGAAATCATGAAAAAAAATGTGAAGGAAGGGGGTCTTGCAGTCCCAGACCTCAGACTATATTATAAAGCAGCGGTCATCAAAACAATTTGGTACTGGCTAAGAGACAGAAAGGAGGATCAGTGGAATAGACTTGGGGTAAGTGAACTCAGCAAGACAGTCTATGACAAGCCCAAAGATCCCAGCTTTTGGGACAAAAATTCAGTAGTTGATAAAAATTGTTGGGAAAATTTAAATACAGTTTGGGAGAAATTAGGTTTGGATCAACATCTCACACCCTACACCAAGATAAACTTAGAATGGGTGAATGACTTGAACGTAAAGAAGAAAACTCTAAGTAAGTTAGGTGAACACAGAATAGTATACATGTCAGACCTTTGGGAAGGGAAAGATTTTAAAACCAAGCAAGAGTTAGAAAAGTCACAAAATGTAAAATAAATAATTTTGATTATTTCAAATTAAAAAGGGTTTATACAAACAAAACCAATGTAAACAAAATTAGAAGGGAAGTAACAAATTGAGAAACAATATAACAAAAACCTATGACAAAGGTCTAATTACTCAAATTTACAAAGAGCTAAATCAATTGTACAAAAAAAAAAGCCATTCTCCAATTGATAAATGGGCAAGGGACATGAACAGGCAGTTTTCAGCCAAAGAAATCAAAACTATTAATAAGCACATGAAAAAGTGTTCTAAATCTCTTATAATCAGAGAGATGCAAATCAAAACAACTCTGAGGTATCACCTCACACCTAGCAGATTGGCTAACATGACAGCAATGGAAAATAATGAATGCTGGAGGGGATGTGGCAAAGTCGGGACATTAATTCATTGCTGGTGGAGTTGTGAATTGATCCAACCATTCTGGAGGGCAATTTGGAACTATGCCCAAAGGGCACTAAAAGACTGTTTGCCCTTTGATCCAGCCATAGCACTGCTGGTTTGTACCCCAAAGAGATAATAAGGAAAAATACATGTACAAGAATATTCATAGCTGCACTCTTTGTGGTGGCAAAAATTTGGAAAATAAGGGGATGCCCTTCAGTTGGGGAATGGCTGAACAAATTATAGTGTATGTGATGGAATAGTGTTGTGCTCAAAGGAATAATAAGCTGGAGGAATTCCATGTGAACTGGAACAACCTCCAGGACTTGATGCAGAGTGAAAGGAGCAGAACCAGGACAACATTGTACACAGAGACTGTTACACTGTGGTACAATCAAATGTAATGGACTTCTCCATTAGTGGCAATGCAGTGATCCTGAACAACTTGGAGGAATCTATGAGAAAAACCACTATCAACTTTTAGAGGAAACACTGTGGGAGTTGAAACATTGAAGAAAAACAACTGCTTGATTACATGGGTCGATGGGGATATGATTGGGGATATAGACTCTAAATGAACCTTCTAGTGCAAACATCAACAGCATGGAAATAGGTTCCGATCAAGGACACAAGTAATACCCAGTGGAATTGTGCGTCAGCTATGGGAAGGGAGGGGGGAGGGGAAGGAGGAATAGAATTATGATTTTTGTACCCAAGAAATAATGTTTGAAATTGACGAAATAAATAAAAAAATAAAAGGCAGAGGTGGGGAAAGAATAAAACTGGGACAGAGAAGGGGGAGGGTCAGTGATTGTCATATCAGGTCAGTTAACCTGAATTCAGGTAAACACTGTACACATTACGGGGATATGCTCACAGAATGACATGTGCAATGAGAACACTTAGGAACCAGAAGAGGACTAGAATGATGGAGAACAATCAGGGAAAGAGAAATCAAAGGCAGAGATAGAAGCAAGTGTAAACTGCTTACTTGGACAAAAAGGAAAAGACTGGGAACTCAGGAAACAGATTTGAGAAGCCTGGCAGGATTCAGTGGAGATTAGGAACTTCCATTAGCACAAGCTCTGCTAAAGAGTTCTTTCTCTCTTTATCCAAAGCACAATAGCTAAGAATTATTTTTTTTATTAATCTTAATGATAATTTCTTGTTCCAAAACAAAGATAAACCTATAAAGGGAATGTCTATTCTCCATACCAACCACACTAAACAGATAATAAAAGAATTATAGGCCGAAATGACCACTTCCAAGGCAGGTAAGTGGCTCAGTGGATGACAGCCAGGTCTGGAGTTGGGAAGAGTCAATTTCAAATTTGAAAAATTCCTGAGTTTTCTCACTGCAATTTCAAAAAGAAGTAATAGTATGAAAAAGCAGTCCAAAAAGTTAATGTGATTTGGAGCTATACTAAACAAGTTACATCTTCTAGATATTTCCTAGCTGTGTGACCCTGGGCAAGTCACTTAACCCTGACTGCCTCATCCTTGCTACTCTTCTGCCTGGGAATTAGAACTTATAGATTGATTCTAAGACAGAAGATAAGGACTTTTAAAAATAAATGACAACTTCCCTCAGATTTTTGATAGAGTACAAAGTGTGGTCTGATATTCACCCTAGCATTTGGGAAAATAGTTTTCAATGGGTTTAGAGGAAGAATAAATAGAATTCCAGCTATACAAGTCAGCCCTCAAAACTAAGAAATTCTCAGGAATGAAATTAAGAACACAAAGACAATTCTAGGAGGAAGAAAAGAGGGAGGAGAGCTATTTGAAGATATTGGTGTAGATGGACAGGGAATCTATCAAATGACTTTGATATTAAAAAGATATATACAGAAGCAAAGGGAAGCAACAGGATGATTATAAAAGTGTGGCAGGATACTTTAAGAATAATGTCAGAGGGGAAGCTAGATAGCTTAGTGGATAGAAAGCCATGTCTGGAGACAGGAGGTCCTGGGTTCAAATATGACCTAAGATACTTTCTGGCTGTGTGACTCTGGGCAAGTCACTTGACTTCAATTTTCTATCCTTTACCACTTTTCTCTCTTGGAATGGATCTATAGTGATAACTTCTTAAGTAAGAAAAAAAAAATCTGTTAGTAATCTCTTAATAATTTAATATAATATAAATATAACAAAAGAGTTAAATATAAGAGGGAAGTAGAAAATATTTCCTAGCTAAATACCCTACAATTGCCAATTCAAAGAAATTCAGCTCAACTCTGACAAAAGCTTCCTCAGGTTCCAATCTCCACGTGGAAATCCAATAACCTCTTCAATATGGGTCTCACCAGTATAAGCCTCTTCCTTCAGTTCCAGTCATCCACCCAGAAAGCCTCCAGTGCAGAATCATGCAAAATCCTCCTTACCCAGGAAATTCTCGTCATAGAAGGGCCAAGGAATCAATGAATGACTCTTCTCCTATGCCTTGCCTTTTATAGTCCTTTTCCCACATCATTTCCTGTCCCTCTTCCACTTCATGGGAACAAATCACAGCTTCCAAATTGCCTAGCACTTTCCAGGGGACAGTGTCTGTGGGATCCACCTACCATCCTCTGATGGTATAAACTCTTATCAAAAGAATTCACAAGTTCCTGACTGATAGAGATAAAAGGGTGGAGTACTCCAAAGTACTTGATTAAGTTAAAATAAAGAAATTCCCTTTCTTGGCCAAGATAATGGAATGATTTGCCATTTGCTTCTCCAGAGGATTAAGGCAAACAGAAGTTAAGGACTTGCCCAGACACAGTTAGTAAATATTTGAGGCCAGATTTGATCTCAGGACTTCCCGACTCCAGGTCTGGGGCTCTATACTGTACTATCTAGCTTTATAGAGAAAGCCAATCTTGTGGTACCTCCTCTGATTTCCAGGCTTTCAAATATCTATAACACTGACTTAGCAATCATGTCTGCCATCTCTTTCAAGAAGAAGTCTTCTGGGCCCAGTGACTTTAATTCATCAATGTCCTTTAGAATCACCTTATCTTGGGTATTAACTCCCTGTTAGTCAAAGGTCATTTTCTGGGGCAGAGAAAACAGAAGCAAATGAAAAATGAGCAGCTCTCTATTCTCCCCTTTGCCAGTGATCACTATCATATCTACTCTAAGCAAAGGATTCATTCTTTCTTTGAGCCTCCTTCCCCCTTCCCCCCCAATATAACTTTTAAATCCTTTCTTTTTGTTCTTAACCCCTGTAGCTAGTCTCAGCTCATTCTGAGTTTAGCATTCTGATGTTATGAAAATAGGGCTGCCATGTGTTATATTCATCCCATTACCTAGTCTTTCTTTCATCTTCTTTATTTAAATTTAAATTTAAATTTAAAAACAAATCTAAGTCAGTTGGTAATTTCTCAATGTATTGGCATCAGTTTCTTCATATATTTTCCACTTTCCCTACTTATTTGAATTTTGAATCCTTGGTGTTTTCATAATTTCATTATTGCGCATATGCCATTCCTCCTAGACTGACTTTCTCTTTGGGCTGTTTAGCCCATGGGATCTTCTTTTTTTTTTCTGAATCATCTGAAACTCGCTATCTAAATTTCTAGGTGTCTATCATATTATGTTCACATTTCTTCTTCTTGTCATTCACAAATTCTAGAATAATCAGTTATTCCTAGTGTTCCCATAATTTCCACCCAACAACTCAGTTTCTCGTCAATGAGAATGGGATCCAAAAAAAATTCACACTGTTGATTCCTTCACCTTTTTAAAGTTTAAATTATCACTGAGGCAAGTCAAAAAGGTACCAGCTACTCTGAATTTGCCATCAAAAGCTCCAACTGATGTCTGGAAAATTGGAGTCCTACACCACTTTCATGAAGTCTACCACCACTTTTGTTATGTAGAAGCATCTGTTTCTTAAACTCCTCTTTCCTTCTCCTGTCTGGGCAGTAGGTAGTTTTAATGTCACAATAATTTATTTCTCTCTCCATTGACCTTAATCTAAATACTCTTCTCCATGTTTCTCCTTTCTAATTCATTAATTTCTTCACATGACAATATCCTTTTAATTTAAATTAATATGCCATGCTACTAGAGTCTTTTTTAATTATCCTATTTCTTCTTTAAAATGTATGCTTAGGGGGCATCTGGGTGGCTCAGTGGATTGATAGCCAGGCCCAGAGATGGGAGGTCCTGGGTTCAAATCTGGCCTCAGACACTTCCTAGCTGTGTGACTCTGGGCAAGTCACTTGATCCCTATTGCCTAGACCCTACCACTCTTCTGCCTTAGAACCGATACTTGGTATTGATTCTAAGATGGATGGTAAGGGTTTTAAAAAACAAATAAATAAAATGTATGCTTATTTAGGGCCTTGGTCTGGTCATAGATTTCATTCTTCAACCAACTCTTTGTAGGAGGCAAAATGCATCTCCTTTTTGTTAGCCAGAGGTTAGATAGTATATCTAGAAATGTTAGAGGCCATGGGATTTACTACTGGCTCCTTTCTTAGATTTTGTTTCCTGTGAACTTCTGGCTATCTCAACTGCTAATGTTCTCCTTTCTTTGTAACTATTCTCTACGGAAAGAGGTCTTTACCTTTTGTGAGGGTTGTGTACTACTTTTGCAGTTTAGTGTAGTCTATGGATCCCTCTTCAGAATAATGGTTTTAAAAGTATGGAATAAAAAACAAAGGATTATAGAGGAAATCAATTATATTAAAATACAGTTTTCAAAATATTTTTTAAAAACAAGTTAAAAGATTCCAGGTTAAGAATCCCTGCTCTAACTGTGAATTACCTAGTTATTCTCAGTAATACAGTAGTTCAAGACAATCCCAGAAATTCATGATAAAAAAAAATGCCATTTGCCTTCAGAGGAAGGACTGATAGAATCTGAAGCAAAACATAGCATATTTCACTTCTTCTTTTTCCTTTTGTTTTGGAAATGACTAATTGCTGGGAGCCATCAAAGACCACACTGTTTGACACAGTCACACATGGAAACCAGGGACTGCAAAGCAGCCCCCAGGAAGGATTGAAACACCCATTGAACCCTCCACCCCCCCCCCCCCAGTGACTTTCCTTATTAACATCCCCTTATTATTGGAATTGCTATGATTATTATTCTTACTTAGCCCTGGGAAAAATAGATGAGAGCAACATGATTGCAGGGTTAAAACAGATGTCCCATTCTGTCTCCCCAGAATAGGATTCCAAAATAGGTTTACCTTTTAGGAGAAGTCTAACTCACAACATAGTACTATTGGATGCATAATCTTGCTTGCTTGAATGCTATAAGATTTTCCCAATTATTAGGCCAAGTTTAGCTCCCTTCTAGCTATTCCATGGAATATTTAAAGTTATCTGTGTCTGTTTATAGGCTTTTATGAGTCCTTTGTATCTTGTGTAATTTCCACAGCATAAAATAAAGGTTTTCCTGAGCCCAGTATATTTTTCAGTACCTTAAGTGCTCAAAACTCCTTCACCCACATTTGGGAAAAGTTAGGCATAAGTATATTAAGAAATTTTCCTGAAACAACTTTAGGTATGAACAATGCACCAAGGAATGAAATTAGCATTCAGAAATTAAACCCAGTCCCTATGAGTGCAAAACTGTGGCAGAGAATTGACCATGGGTCTCTATAAACAATGACTTAAAATCTAAAAATAATCAAACTCAAATGGTCTTTGAAATTTAAAATGTAAATCATTTGAAATTTAAATCAGAGCAAGAAAAGATCTCAAAGGTCACTGAGCTGAACATTTTCATTTAAAAAACAAGGAGACCGAGTAGGGAGGTAAAAGATTTGTTCAGAATCCTATAGAAAGGCTGGCACAGAAGTTGGAGAGAGGGCTCTTTCAACCACACAATTGGGTAGTCTTCTAATAGGCAGTCAACATCTAAGATTCAGACTATCCTTTCATTTTGTATTATTCTTAGAAAAAAATACATTTTTACAAAACTCTAATTAAATTAACTCATACCTTATCTGTCTTTTTTTCTTGCTTTTCCAATATAGCCAGGTTGTCCTTCAGAGTTTTAACAATTTCTGCTGGATTTTTGTGTGACTTACTAAACAGAGGCATTTTTTTTTTCACTCACGGTTCTTCTTATAATATCAATGGAATGCTTTAAAGAAAAAAGGAAAAAGGGAAATTTAATAAATATTTTTTCTTAACATATATACCATGCAAAAATATCTTGTTAGTTTTAAGCACATTGATTTGGCAGTAAACAAAACATTTTTGTAGGAGCCCAGGCATATACTAATCTTGATAATATTTTAGGGGTGTTTAAAAAGCTAACTCTTGATATTTCTAATGATTGGTTTCTGTAACCTTGAGTTAAGTTAAACCTTAACCTTGTCAAATTCCTAACCCTTCCTTGAGGTTATACTCCAGAAGACTGACCAGCTATCTCAGTCTCCTTGTTTTGCCAATAACAATCAATTAATATCTTTATCAAATAAGCTTAGATACCTTAGGCCATATAAACTCCTGATTTCGGCATTAGCTATACCTATTGTCTTAGAATTAGGCAGTTTGTATCTTGTGATAATTATTTCATAATGTTAATGTATCAGACCACTTGTCTAATTATCATTCTCCCTTCCCCCTATACTGTTTTAACCCCAATAAAACACTAGTAGGTCAGGCTAAGGGTGAAGCTCTTTTACATCAGAGTTAACTGGCTGTCTGACTAATTCAAGTTGGAACTTTCTTGGTCTTTGTGTCTTTCTTCTCACCTTATGCTCTCCTTTCATTAGACTTTAACCCATCACCCATTTTTCTCTCAGTCCCTGGTTCCCTTTTCTGAGTGTTTCACTCACTAGGAACTTTTGTGAAGTCGGTGGACGGCTTCAATTTTCTCATTAAAATGATAGTTTTGTTAAGTCCTATACAAAAAAAAATCTAGAAATTGTTTTAAGGGAAGCATTTTTAATCATTCTTATACTTATAGTTTCTATGTATACTTACAGTTCCCTGAAATATCAAACAAAAGGCTTACTTTTACAGTACTATAAAAATTAAACTTCCTTCAAAATCATTTTATCCCCATTTTATAGTTAAATTAATTGAAGATATAGCTGAGAGGTTAAGTGATTTGCCCAAGGTCATACAGCTGGTACTAGAAGTCAAAATGAGATCTTAACTTTTATGCCATAAAGGGTAAAAGAGCTGAAAGGGACCTCAGAGGTTATCTAATTCAACACCTTTAATACAGAGAAAAAAGCTGAGGTCCAAAGAAGTGAAGGGGCTTGCCCAAATCACACAGAGAGTAAGGAGCAGAACCCAAGTCCTCTAACACTAAATCCAGTGCGCTTTCTCACTAGAGTGAATATCATGTTAGAAAGATTATAAATGGGCTAAACAATAATAGAGCCAGCATAATCAAAACTATTTCATGTACAATATTTTTTAAAAAACTAGACCAAATATATGGTGAAAAGATCAAAAGTTTGTTACCTTCCTAACCTTTGCTTCCCCTTCCCCATTTCAACTAAGCTACCAGTCAAATAAATGTTATATACATAGTATAGATAAAATTAGTATTTTGATGTCTTTTTTGTTCAAGTACACTTTTCTAACCCTTTATTTAAAGTTTATTGATTTTTTTATTTCAGTCATTTCAAGATGTTTCTTATTCTTTTTTTTTTCATTCCCACTCCATTAATCTCTCTCTTAACAAAGAAAATGAGTACACCAACCAACAATAGTGACCTTATTTGACAGTGACTGCAATTGTCAGTTCCATTCCATGCCCATTACACTCCCCCCTCTACAAAAAGAAGGAAGGGAGGTGCATTTCATTATGTGTCAAGATTACTCAGAGTTTGGCTTCCATTTATTGGAAACCTTTGTCTTTTAAATTTTTTCTTTCCTTTTTTTTTTCTATTTACAAGCATTTATTTACTTTGTCTCCTAAACCCCAGTTGGGGGGGGAGGGAGGAAACACCACACCCTTCTAACAAACATGTAGAAATCAAGCAAAAAAAAAATCCCCGAAATGGCTGTTTCCAAAAATATGTTTCATTTTCTATCGTCTTGAGTCAATTGTCTATCGGAAGATGGAACACTTCACTTTTAACAAAATTCTGGCACAACCCTTGCAATAAAATCTTTTTAAATGACTTGGGGGGGGGGGGGATCCAGACTTACTCATAGTACCAAATAACGTGAATCTATTTTAAATAAATAACATTTTTTCAGATAAATTCATGGATTCTCATCTGCGCTATGCCCCTAACTAGCTGTATGACTATCTCCCTGATCATTGGTTTCTTCATGTGTAAAATGGAAGGGATATGACTACACAGTTTCTAAAGTCCCCAGTAGTTCTAATGATCTGTGATTATAATTTTTACTATTGGTACCTTTTATAATTGTACAGTATAAGAGATGGTGGCTTACCTTAAGATATAGAGCTAGAAGGATAAGGCAGTGGCCCCATGTCCTCTAGGGCAGTAGTATCAAACTCAAATAGTAACAGGGGTCATTAAATCAGAGGTAAGGATACCTATGGGTTGCACAATGACTTAGAAAACATCATATTGATATTATCTATGTTTTATTGTATTTATTTTGTCATATATTTCCTAATTACATCTTAATCTGGTTTGGTCACACTCAGAAGGAGTGTGATGAACCAACCATGGCCCATATGTTTTATACCTCTACACTGGGGAACACAGTCTGGCCATCTCAGATGTTATTCAAAATACTATTGGAATAAGGTTTTGGGGAGAATATTATCATCCATCAATATTTCTGGTTGGTACAACACTTATAGTATACCAGAAAACCAATATGGATAAGAAAATTGGCAAGGATTGTGGAAGTAAAATAATAAAAAAGTACTACTAGAACACTAATTTTCTTCCTCCTTCCTCCAGGAAGGTATATTTCCTAATATCATCAAAGAAGGTATTAGGGAAATTGAAGTTGGGCCAGGCATAATAGGCCAGACATACACCTATGAGGTCTCCTTAAAGCTGGTAGGTGGCTTGAGTTTGGGAGTTTTCAGCTTTAGGTTAAATCAGATCAAATATGAGGGGCTCTGGGGGAATAAAGGGTCTCTAGGCTGCTCCTTGTTCAGTGATAATTTTTAAAAGTCTTAAATGTTATCAATATTTTGCTAAATTGTATGCAGACATATGTAAATACAAAACTGGAATGGAAGATCGATGAACTAGATATGGTCAAACAAAAGATGGAAAGATTAAATAATGACATCTTAGGGGTTAGTGAACTTAAAATGGAAGGGAATGGGTAAATTTAATTCAGGTGATCACTATATATACTATACCATGGGCAAAAATTCCTTAGAAGAAATTGAATAGTTCTCAGTTAATAAAAGGCCGAGAAAAGCAGTAGTAGGGTATAATCTTGACAAAATAATATCTGTTTAAGGCAAACTGTTCGATATCATAGTAAGACAAGTCTATGTTCTAACTCCTGATGCTAAAGAGGCCAAAGTTGATGTGTTCTATGAAGACCTAACACATTTTCTAGAAATAATATTTTTTAAATGTCACATTCATCATAGGCAATTGGTATGCTAAAGTAAGAAATCAAAAGATAATTAGAACAGCAGGCAAGTTTGGCCTAGGAGTACAAAAAGAAACAGAGTAGCGGCTAATAGAGTTTTGTCAAGATGACAAACTTATGAATCAGAGCAAATATAGATGTCAATATCAATCTCTTTAATAAAATAAGAGCTATAAAAGCAATATTTCATGTAAAAATGGGCATGTGGAGGTTACAGAATTCCAGCTATTTAAAATAGTAAAAGATGATGTTGTCAAAGTGCTGCAATCAAAATGCCAGCAAATTTGGAAAACTCAACAGTGGCCACTGGGTTGGAAGAGATTGTTTATGTCTTTGTCCCAAAGAAGAGAAATGTCAAAGAATGTTCAAATTACCAAACAATTATTCATTTCAAATACCAACAAGGTTTATGTTTAAGATTCCACAAGCTAGGGTTCAGCAACATGTGAATGGAGAATTGAGAGAAGAGCAGGCTAGATTTTTAAAGAGGCAGAAGAACTAGAAACCAAATTGCCAGCATTCAATGGATTATGAAGAAAGCCAGGGGGTTCTAGAAAACACATCTACTTCTGCTTCATTTACCACACTAAAGCCTTTGAATGTGTGGATCATAACAAAATGTGGCAAGTCGTCAAAGAGATGGTAGTACCAGATCATCTTACTTTTTTCCTGAGGAGCCTTTGTGTGGGCCAAGAAGCAATAGTTAGACTGAAGATGGAACAAGTGACTGGTTAAAGACTGTCATCATATTTATTTAACTTAAATGCAGAACACATCAATAAAGGCTGGACAAATAAAAAAACTGGAATTAAGATTGCTAGGAAAAATATCAACCATCTAGGACAGGGGTCCCCAGGCTTTTTACACAGGGGGCCAGTTGGAGGACTGGACTATAAAAACAACTATGAACAAATCTGTATACTGCTGTCTGGGATAGCGGAGGCTGCAGCCCTGGCTGTGATAGACCTGTCACACCTTGCACAGACCCATCACTGCCACCACTGTACTGGGCAGCAGTATACACAGTCCAGAATCCCCTCCCCCAGATTGCCACTCCATGCTGACATCTTCCATTGTGCAGCCACATAATCCTTTGCTCGGTGCCTCGTTCTCCTTCAGTTGCTCTCAGAATAAGGAGCTACACAAAGGATTATGTTACTGGAAGTAGTACTGTATATGAGCAACGTGGCGCTTTTACAGTACTCCAGGGACACAGGATGCAAATGCTGACCACCAATGAAAGAGGTGTCCCTTCTGGGAGTGCAGTGGGGGCTGGATAAATGGCCTTGGGGGGTCTCAAGCGGCCTGTGCGCTGTAGTTTGGGGACCCCTGATCTAGGATATGCAGATGATACCACTCTGATGATAGAAAATGAAGACAAATTAAGAAGTCTCTTGATGAGGATAAAAGAGGAAATACAAAAGCTTCTTTGAAGCATGACTTCAAAAAAAACCAAGATCCTGGTAACTGGTTCCATTACTTCCAGACAAACAGGAGGAGAAGAAATAGAAGCAATATTAGATTTTATATTCCTGGGTTCAAAGATCACTGCAGTATCTCTAATAAAAGCCTTATTTCTCAAATATATAGAAAATTGAGTCAAATGTATAAGAATACAAGTCATTCCCCAGTTGATAAAGAGTCAAAGACACAAATAGGCAGTTTTTAGATTATTTAAGCTCTACTTTGTGCCAAGAATATAGTATTGGGTACTTATCTTTAAACTTCCTACTTTCAATATTAATGCCATCTGGCATGAATTTAGATAGTAGGAAGATGAGGTAAACTCTATAAGTAATTTTTAGTGGACTAATGGCAAGGACTCCAAGGGGGGCCCAAAGGAACCTCAGGTACTTTAACCAAACACTATAAGAACAGGCAAAGACTTCGACAAGCCAGCTAAACCTTGTGAGGGCAGCCATCGGGTTGTCGACCCCTGGTGAACTAAGGCTTTGCTCACCCAGCATGTGAAGACTGCTTCGGCCGAACAGATGGAAGAAACCAACAAGAAGGTTCAATGGCTGAGATGGCGACGCAGCAAAGCACTGTGGAGTGCTTAGGGCATGTTGGAGCACAAAAGACAACTCGGCCATCCAATGCAGCTGAGGAGGTCTCCAGGTGTAACAACTTTTTGTGCCAATGGACCCAGGCTTCCAATGCCGAGAGAGTGGGACTGTCTCTGTGCATCGACTTTTCCACTTAAATCTTCATGAACAAGTGTTTTTGTGCATGCTCATCTACATCACAGATGAAAGCACACAAAGACAACCATCATCCTCAGTTCCTGAGAGACTACTACTATTACTATAAGAACAGTAGGAATTAAGTTGTAGTGAGCAGCTCTGAAGTGACTAGAGCTGCTCCTTCATTTCTGCCAACTGTCCAGCAAATGGGACATAGTGAAAGCACATGTGCAAGAACAGGGATGGACCAGGTGGTCAGAGCAGTCAGTGGCCAGTCATAAGGAGAACAGGAGAATAGGCTGGAGAAACCGACCAAGCTACAGAAAGAGACTGAATGCAGAAACTAAGTTGGGAGCTAAAATGGGCCCAAAAGAGATTAGGAGTGCCCACCAGAGCAGCGTTACATGAAGCTGACAATAGAAGAAGCAAGTTCAAGTGCTATTGTTTCTTTACTGAGGCTTCAAGTCTATTCCCTAAGAACAAAGCTATGAATGGCAAAGAGAGTGCTGGACTTTAGGAGGAGAAGCTACCAGAAAGGGCCTATATTTTGATTTCCTTTTTTGTACTCTTTTGGCCTCTAATTAACCTGTTCTTTGTCTAATATTTTGTCAGCTACAGAGCAAAAGGGCCCTTAAGGGAAGCATGAGCCTAATTACAGCAGTCCCAGGGATTTAGCCTAGAGAATCTATGCCCACATTTGTCATTTATTACCCCCATGACCTCAGAACAAGTTACTTAACCTGTCTGAGTCTCAGTTTATTCATCTATGAAAAGAGGAGACTATACTAAATGATCTCTGAGGTGTCTTCCAACTCTATATCTATGATCCAATGAATTTTAAGAGAGAGAAGCCCCCAAGACCAATCCAGACTATACTGTAAGTGCCCATTGAGTCTGGGCAATAAGTTTTGATGTATATCAACTCTAACTTCTAACTCTTGTTGTGCAAAAACTGATTTTCCTTAAATACTTAAATATAGGTTCTAAAAGATGAAATTATATAGCATCTAATTTTCAAGTATCTTCAAAACATTATTCAGACTAACCAACCAATTCAGCCAAATCTGATTATATGATACCTTTTCATAATCTAAATGCTAAATAAATCTACTACTTTATTAGATTTATCATATATCTAATACTTGGCTTAGAGTCTGATGCAAATGCCAGAAAGTGTTCGATTCTTGTCCCATGTAACGCAGGCAGCAAACATGTACTGGCAACATTCCGCTTCCTAACAGAGGGAAATGTTTCACATTCTCAAATTATAAAAGGATAAAACTGAAGATGGCCCAGATTTCATTAAAATTTTAATCATCTGAGCAAGCTCAGTAATACATGCATAGGAGAGGAGATTATGCTTTCAGAGAAGGGAAAAAAGAGAATAAAGATCATTTTTTTGGCATAGATATTCCAGCTACTGTTCCACTTTAAAAATTTTAAAAGGCAAAATGAGAGGACTGAACTAAAACATTAAAATATCTTCCAGCTCTAATAATTTAAAAGCATATGAGTAGTATCTAATGTTTCTGCCTGAATGCCATTCGGTAACAAGAATTGCAAGGTTTAGTGTATAAACTCTGCATATAAACTCTACAATAAGTAGAAACTCATTTCAAAATTCTGTTCACAAATCTAGGGTTATGAGGCAGTCATTTTCCTTAAGCTGAAAAAGAAATTTCAATACTTTCTAAATCTGGTAATTTTAAATATCCTAAATTCAAGGGGAAAAGAAGGTTCTTTTTTTTTTTCACTTTAAACATTATTTTATTTGGTCATTTCCAAACATTATTCATTGGAAACAAAGATCATTTTCTTCTCCTCCCCACCCTTCCCACCAAAGAAGGTTCTTTAGAATGAATATTCCCACTTGTCGGGTTTTTGATCTGGAAAGTGTTCATTTAAATAAAAATTACATTATAGGAAAACCATGACTAAGCAGTTCCTATCTTAGAGAGCCCATATCAAAAGAATACTTCACCTTCACAAATAGCATAGGACTAAGTGATTCTTTCCAAAAAGTGTTTCTTTGGAGCCCAGAATTCTAAAACTAAGTCCATTGCAAGGGTTCCTTGGTTGTAATTCAGCACTACTTTGTAAAGAATATACTGAAAAAAAAATCATCCAGAATTACCATTGTTTTATAAGTGTAAGATGATTCCTTCTTGTCCCTTTGCCTTCTCTGCACATCAAAATCAAAATCATTATGGTATCCTGAAGTATTAATAACAGAATTAATTCCAAAATGCACACCTTAAAGATCCAGTGAAATTCCTCTTGTAAAGAATCTGTCCCAATGCCATTGTTGATAGCAGCTTGACAATATTGTGACAATATGCTTTCACTTAATTTTTTGGTTAAGTGTTTTGTAATACTCCATCCAATTTAGTGCATCTTGTCCTGCAAGGAGCTACAGCCCTAGCAAATCAGTGTCTCCTCTCCTCTCAATTTCCCATTTTTCTTCTATATACATTTTTTAATATAATTAGAAGGCACAGTTAGCTACTCAAGGATATGATTGAAAACAAATAGATGGGGAAATAAGTAGATCAGAAACTACAAAAAGGTACCTACTATTAATTATCATTTCCACAGCAAAATGACTAACATTTTAAAGTTTTATTTTAACTGGGTTGAAATTGACATTTTAAGGGCGGGGGGACTACTATGGGAAAATGAGAAACAAGTAGAATTTTTAAAGCAACTTTTTCTGTATGACTCTTAGAAATTTTAAAGCCTAATGGCTTTGGTCATTAGAATTAGAATAAAAATTTTCTTGTGGGAAGAGAAAATTCACATCCCTTGGGACATATTCTACCATTTTGGCATGTCTCGAAAGCAGATTATATTGCCTAAT
The DNA here is from genome assembly GCF_027887165.1 of Monodelphis domestica. Lineage (NCBI taxonomy): Eukaryota > Metazoa > Chordata > Mammalia > Didelphimorphia > Didelphidae > Monodelphis > Monodelphis domestica. The sequence continues at coordinate 319,882,623 of NC_077230.1, read as the reverse complement.
ACATTGTGACCACACAGTAAATGTTAAAATAACAATAATAATGGTGCTCTCTTGAGAGCCAGTGGTGGCCTTTTCTAAAGTTGCCAAACAATTTCTTTTAAAAAGGAAGAGAGGAAAAGAAGGAGGTAGGAGGATGGTTAGAAGATTTCTTAGGTTAAATGGACTTTTTGAAAGTTACAAAAAAACTCAGAAACATGTAATTACTACTAGATATCAGAAAGTAGTAAAACAAACTATTAAATAATCCTCAATAAAATCTTAAAATTTATGTAATAGGCAAATACAAAGTTTTCCTACCTGTTACACTTCACCCTCCTAGATATGGTTTTTATAGAGTTCCAAAAATTTTCAGTGACTTCCTTCTAAAAATTAACTTGTTTTTCCTTTATTTTTTCTCATACCTTAAATCATCAATTAATTTATGATTTCCTCATAGCTTAAATCACTATGGCTAGTTTTATTTTATTTTATAGTCTCTGAAAACAGAGGGAACAATTGTCATATTATATAACAAGAGTAGCAGTAAGTTTATTCCTTATCATTCCTTCTTTTTTTAGATGCATAACTCTAGTTTATTTAACTTTTATTCTGTGTGTCATCTTTTCCAGGCCTTTACTTATTTTTTTAAAATCTTCTCTGAACCATGAACAGATTCTCTGTTTCATTTTTAAGTTGCCCCAAACTGGGCACATTACCCCAAGGCAATGTTTCTCAAAAATTTTATAAAGCCCTTCTTGAAAAACAAAAACAAAAACAAACTCTTTGATTGAACTTTTTAAAAGATATTTAAAATTTTTTTAAATGTTGCAATTAAAATAAATAGTAAAACAGTTTGCCTTATGTCCCTGTTTGCCATTATAACTTGAAGGAACTCCTTGGACTGCTTTATAATATCCCCAAGGTAACATAATTTGAGCAACATTGTTATAAGGATCAGTGATGAGCACTATGAGATTACCTTGAAAGTTAGACTCCTACTTTAAAAAATATTTATACTCCTCATAAATTCCACATATTTTTTTTATTGTAGTGCATTCCAATGAGTCAGATTTATCTTCAGATCTGTGATAGCTATCTTCACGCCTTCGAAAGACTGTCATATGGAAGAAACATTAGATTTGACATTGGTGTACAGCTGGAGGAAAGCTCAGATGTTTTACAGTTCAAACCTCTTCTTTTACAGATGAGAAAACTGAGGTCAGTGAAGTATTCCTGCTTTTCCAATGCCATTAGGTAGTAAGAGACTGAGATAGTTTGAATTCAGCTAAATCTAGTGTACTTTCCATTCTATCAAGCTTTGCTAGATCCCAGTAGGGTAGAACTTGGGATAATGGAGAAGTTGCTGAGAAACAGATTTAGGATGGAGTAGGTACAGTAGGAGACCTTTGGAGGTCTTCACAAAAAAAGTTGGATGATCACTTGCTAGGTACGCTGTAGAGGAGTCTCCAATCCATGTATAGGTTAGATTAAATAGATAGTCTCTGAGGTCTCTTTCAACTTTGAAATTCAGTGACAGTGATAGGCTCCTAAGTAATTTCTTTATTGTTTTCTACTAAGCTTTTTATTTTTCATGCTATAGGTCTGCAGTTTGAATTTCTTACATGTGCCATCTTTTATTTGATTCATTCAATTTATTTCTTATATACTTTATTAAGATAATTTTATATTTCATTCCTAACTTACAAAAAAAATCATACATTGGCTCAAATAGTCTAGAAAATAATTTAGAATTATGTAAGAAAAGACACCAATTTTAATACCTTTATTACATCAATCCCACTGCTTTTTAAATATATTCAAAGAGGTCAAACAAGAAAGATCTTATGTATACCAAAATATTCATTGAGATACTTTTTGAGATAGTAAAAAAACTGGATCCATATTGATTAAAGCAAGGGTTTTCAAACCACATCCCTTGGTCAATTCCAGTCACTGCTCATTTTTATATGGCCCTTGAGCTAGGAATAGATTTTTTTTTAAGGCACAGAAAAAACTCAGAAAAATATAATTACTACCAGGTATAAAAAAAAGTAAAAGAAAACCATTTGGATAATCCCCAATAAAATCTTAACATTTATGTAATGGGCAAATGCAAAGTTTTTTACCTGTTAACACTTCACTATCTTAGATAAGGTTTTTAGAAAGTTTAGATATGATTTAGAGAGTTTACAATTTGAAGTACAACTACATTTTATCTTAAAATGTAAAAATCATTCTTAGTTGAGACTGTGTAAAAACAGAGTACAGTCAAATCTGGCCCTCCAGCAGGGTTGGAGTTTATATGAAACTGGAATTGAGATTGGCTAAATAAATTATGGTATATGACCTTAATGGAATATTATCCTGCCATAAGAATTTGTGAATAGAAGATATTCAGAGAAAAAAAAAACACAGGAAAACTTGTATGAATGAATGAAGCATCAAATAAGGAAAACCAGGAGAACATACACAATCACTGAAATAATGTGAATTAAGACCACACTAAAAGACATCTAACCTCAGATTAGATGGTATGATGAATATTTGTCTGGGAGAATAGATAATGGAACCCAGTTCCCTCCTCTCCATAGAAAAGTAGAAACTATTATTACAAGGTATTTCATGTATTATCAGATGGGCTGCATTAGTATTTTTTCCTTACAGGTCACAGCTATATTGGGGAGAAGCATTTTTGGTTAATGACTGTTAAATTAAAAAATAAAGCATCAATAATTTCATTTTTAAAAATGTATGACATCTCCTTTAGCTTAGTGCCATCTACAAATTAGATGAACATGTTGTCTATTCCAGAATATTTCCTGGACTATACTGACTCAAACTGATCTCCCCTACCCTTGAACTTCTGTAGTATTTACTGTACCACTTATTTAGTACTTAATATTTTACTTTGTACTATTTACAGTTAGGTAACAGTGGATAGAGCACTAGGGCTGGAGTCAGGAAGACTCATTTTGAGTTCAAATATGACCTCATACCCTGTCTAGCTTTATGACCCTGGGCAAGTCACTTAACCCTGTTGGCCTCAGTTTCCTCATCTGTAAATTGAGCTGGAAAAGGAAATGCCAAACCACTCTAGTATCTTTACCATGAAAACTCTCAAAAAAGGGCCCCAAAGAATCAGACATAACTGAAAAATGACAAAACAATGACAATTGCTATTTATCTTTTTATAATTATAACCTTTAGCTCCAATTACTTTATCTATTTCTTAAATTCAGGAGTATCTGCACTGCCTTACACATAATAGATAATGAATAAATCCTTGTTGCTAAATGTGATTGTCATCCAGGTTGTGGATAGAATATGTTAAGCAGAACTGGATCTGACCCATGAAGAATGTATTTGATAAGCTGGCAGGCAAAGTTTAACAATAGTACTGAATCATATTCTCCAATGAGATCATACCTGTCCTCAGGTGTGCATGTGTCCTAAAAGAGTAGTTCTTAATGCTTTCTTTCATTTCCTCATCCATTTCAGTTGGCAAAAGGCATCATAAATACCTATTGCACTTGATGTCAGTGACCCTCATGCTGCCTTCCAAAAACATTTCATGAGGATTAAAATAATGACAATCCTTTGATAAAAGTGAATGAGGAGGAGAGTTGGGTAGCTCAGTGGATTGCGAGCCAGGCCTAAATATGGGAAGTCCTAGTTTCAAATCTGGCCTCAGACACTTCCCAGTTGTGTGACCCTGGGCAAGTCACTTAACCCCCATAGTCTAGCCCTTACCACTCTTCTGCCTTGCAACCAATACCCAGTGTTGATTGCAAGACAGAAGATAAGAGTTTAAAAAAAAGGGGAATGAGATCTGATTAATTCTCCAAATATGTCTTTTAATCCTGATTCAGTTCCTGCTTTGTGTCATATGGTACAAAGAATACAGGACTCCAAGACAGAAGATTTGAGTCGAAATTCTAGTTCTGCCACTTAATACTTGGGCAAGCTTGAAAAAATGACTTCATCTCCATGAAACTCATTTTCCTCAACTGAAAAAATGAAGGGGTTGACTAAGATGATACTTTAGAGTCTCTTTGAGCTCTAAATTCTATGATCTGATGAAATTCTGGCTAGGAATGTGATTTCTAGCAAAGTACTCAGAGAAAAATTCCTCTGTAACAAAATAATGAGGCTATCTCAAATAATGTTTCACAAGTGTTAATTTCATTTCCACTAAACATAACATGTGAAATCCAGATTTATGAGGAGTCAGATTTGGCCATTATTTTCTTATGTATGATTCAAACTAGAACTCTTTTAAATAACAAACTCCTTGAGTACATTTAAAATGTTTTGATTTATTAAAAAGTCAGCTGATGCACAACTTGTCAAAAACTCATTTGTTAGGTAAGATCAGCTATGCCTAAGATTTTAACTATAATTCTTGTCAAGAACAAAAGACTAGACATTCTAATTTTACAAACATTAATGTAACAAGAGAATAATAATCATAAAAATAGCTAGCATTTAAACTATATCTACTATGTCCCAGGCACTGTAAGCGCTTTACAAATATCTCATTTGATCCTCACATTAATTCTGAGAGGTAAGTGTTAATCTGATACCCATTTTTACATTTGAGATAACTAAGAAAAACAGAAGGTAGGATGACTTGCCCAAGGTCATACAGTTATTATGTGGGGTCACATTTGAACTCAGATCTTCTTGACTCCAGACTCTGGGATGCCTAATACCTATATCATGTTAGCAGACTACCTTTGTGATATTCTGCATAGTCTTCTCACTGGTAAAACACATTTTCAAAAAACATGGTTCTAACTCTGAGCAATGAAAGTGGACATATGGCTTGTACTTTCTTCCTAAGCTTAGGCAGCCACCTTATACAACTATTTATGTCAAAAGATTAACATGAGTATTCTAGAGAAGTGATACATATCTTGTAAGTAGACTAAATCAAAGACTATAAAATGAATGAGTCGAAGGAAATAGACTTGGATGTTTCTATTTTGAATGTATGACTATATAATGAAAATAAAGTATTACCATAATTTAGACTTGTTAAAAATTTTCAAGGATTTAAATATATTTTTGAGGAGAAATCAAATATAGATCATATCATATCCCTCTTTTTTTTTTAAACCCTTACCTTCCATCTTAAAATCAATACTGGGTATTGGTTCTAAGGCAGAAGAATGGTAAGGGCTAGGCAATAGGGGTTAAGTGACTTGTCCAGGGTCACACAGCTAGGAAGTATCTGAGACTAGATTTGAACCCAGGACTTCCCATCTCTGGGCCTGACTCTCAATCTAGTGAGCTAGCCAGCTGTCCCCTATATCCCTCTTTTAAGAAAAAACTTCTTACTTTCTGTCTTAGTAACAATTCTAAGACAGAAGAGCAAGGGCTAGGCTAACATGGTTAAATGACTTGCCCAGGATCATATAGCTAGAAAGTGTCTGAGGTTAAATTTTGTATGAATGGAGATTTTGAGCCTTTGGACTTAATTCCCCAGAAGTCCCTTAGTATTTCCCCAAATTCCATTTTCCTGCATCCCCACATTTTGCGTGATTCTATTTAAGTGGCTGTAACTCCTCCTGCTCTCTCTTTTGGACCTGTGACTGGGCTGAAGTCAGGAAGTTCTTTTGTTTTAGTTATTATTAATAAAACTTTATAAAATATAATATTTAGTTATCGATTATTAATTTTAAAACCCACAATTTGAACCCAGGTCCTTCCTACTCCAGAGCCTGGAACTATATCATATCTCTAAAAACTTAACTTTTTTTCCCCCAGACCTGTGATTTCATGTAAAGATGAACTCTCAGTAAAGAACTTCTGAAAGCAAAGACACATCTTTGCAATCTTAAAGAATAGTCTGGGGACTGAGATGTTAAGTGATTTGCCTAGGATCCTAGAGCCTTGTAAGTGTGACACTTGAACCCAGGTCTTCCTGACTTCTTAGGCTTGCTCTCTCTATATGACCCTGACACCATAATGATCTTTCATGTCATAATTATATATAGTTAAAGTCGGATATAAAACAATGTTAAGGTTACCAAGAAATAAATTTGGCAAAGCATTTTCCCACATTTTTAAGGTGTTTGCATATTTAGATGAAAGAAATATACCCTATCTGATGTGTCAATAACTCTTAAGGAGAACACTAGCCTACAATTACTTATTTTGTTAAAATGGGAAAATAGTTGTCAAAAAGAAATAATTAATACTACATTTATTCAAATATGTATATATTAAGGGTAACATCTCAATTTGGATTTAAATCCTATAAAAGAAGAATTAGCAACTTAATTAAGGTTCTATGTATGTTTCAACTATCTGCTTTAAACAAATAGTTTTTTCAAAGTCTGGCTGTGAACAGGAAAGAGAGATCTATAGAAGGATAGCTTGAGGAAATGGTAAGATGAAGTGGGAGAAATAGTCTTATTTCTAAACTACAGGAAAGGAGGCAGTAAAAAAAAAAAGGAAAAAATTAAAGAATAGAAAGAGGGGATGATTGTTGAACAATCTACCAGAGGGCATTGGAGGGGAAGAAATCAAATTTATTTCTAGAGGAGGTGGCCTTCATGAGAAGGGCCACCATCTCTTTGTCAGAGACTAGATTAAAGGATAGAAGGGGGAATGATGTCACAGAACTTTGAGTGGTAGGAAAGGGAAGAAGGGAAAACTCATGGTAAGTGATATCTGTTTTTTTCAATAAAATATGAATTGTGGTCCTCTGCTCAGAGAAGAGGAAAAAGAAATAGGTAGTATGAGATGCTTGAAGAAAGAAGACTTGAAATAGCCATTGAGGGAAGTCAACTGGGGAGGTGAAAAGCAATTGCCTTGCTGCAATTGAGATTGAATAACTTAAACTTGTAGTGACCTTGGTCAGCACAGATGTATGACATTGTCTAGCTCTACTCATCTGCACATGAAGAAGAGGAAGAAGAGTTAGATTTTGGGAGCAATCCAAAGTTGAGTTTTGGCAAAATCTCAGTAACAAAAGGATAGAGGTGTGTGTGATAATTTAAGATTGTATAATATTGACTCATTTAACTATAGAATCAAGACTGGGAAAAGAATAAAGTGGTTAGGAAGTACTGAGGGACAAAAAGCACATCATAAAGAACTGGTTTAGGGGAAGAGATGGAATGTTAGATGGTTATAATTAAGTCCAGGAATTTAGGAATTCTTGATCATGGAAGTAGAACAATTATGAGCGATAGTAAGATCAAGGTTGTAACTGTTCCTAAGTATAGCTGTGGTATAGTAACAGAGCAGATAGAAAGGTTATTGAAGTGGACATCAACGTGAATGTTGAAGCCTCCCAGATAAGGGCAGGGATTGAGATAGAGAGGAAGATGGAGTTTATTTATTCTACTTACAATAAAGTTACAAAGCTGAGCTAATTTGACATTTGCGTTGTCAGTCTCACCTTTTAATATACAAACACCAGTTAAGTTAATGGTTCTCTATATTTGGGCCTGCTAAATATGGACATGTCTAGATAAATAGCTACATTTCCTAATGCTGATAATAACCATTTGTATGTCTATGTCTACATCTAAAGATATGTACATGTGTATATGTATATTTTATTTATACATACGTGCATGCAAATATTATATATGAGAAAAAGAGAGATTGAGAACACCAAAAAAGTACAACTCAAATAGGCCAATGCCTGATAGACAGACATTCCATACAGCCAGTTCTTTCTACCTACTTCAAGGCTTCAACCAACAAGCTGTCCTGGCCTGCCACTTCAAGGCCAGAATAGAGAACTGCCTTATCTCACATTTTAAGCCCTACTCTCCCCCTTGGCCCACCTCTTCAGTGATCTTGTTCCCTTTCCTCTTTTGAAATCTCCAACCTTGATTATTTCTACCTCAGGTGACTCTCTCACATAAATCTTTTTTTAATACCTTCTCTAACTCCTACTCTTTTGTCTCAGAAAAGTTTCCCTTTGCTTTTTCTTTGATTCATTTATGAGACTCAAAAGACCACAATTATGGTTTATAAGTCTAGGAGTAATGTTTGTGATTTGCCATTAATTTTAGGTAAAAATGCCATTTCATTTTTTTTCTTCCTTGAAAACTCCTTTCCTTCAAACATGAGTATATATAATAAGTAAAAATGTTTTCTCCTTAAACTATTTTCTGCTTTATTTATTGTACTGCTGCAAGAATATTGTTTTCTATGATTTCTATTTGCAAATGTGCAGTATTTCTGTCATATAGAAATTATATCTTTCATGTTTCTAGTAGTTTATTCTCTGGAGGTGGCCATTTACAAGTTATTCTTCAAATATTAATTCTGAAGCTTTACATAATGTTCTTTTTTGGCTTTTGCAGGACAACCTAGATACTTAACCACTATTTATAATGTTTCTAAGGGAAGTCACATTCTGAGTTTCCAAAATTCAATTTAAAAATGAAATTTTAGAATGTAATCCAATGATAAGTTGGAGAAATACTTGGAATTCTCAAAAGTCTAAATCAGCTTATAGTACTGGAAATATACTAATCAACACCAGTAAACTAGTAGTTCAAAATATAAAGGAAACATTGTGAAGACTATGAAGGTAAATGGCAAGTTTGTGGCCAATCTAAAGAAGGGGTGTGTGTGGGAAATGCTTCAAGGAAGTGAAAGTGTCTGTGATCATATCACTAATTTATTTACTTTTAACTTTCAGGGAAATATAACATAACCATCCCTCCCCCTCCACCAAAAAAATCCACAACTCAGATGGATTTTTTAATATTATTATATAAAGTGCAAAACAAACAAAATCCAAATCTAACAACAATAACATGTTCTACAGACTTCTTCTTGTACACATAAATAAGACATTAAAAGTAAGTATAAACAAATCATTTTATTTTACATTAGTCAAACTACTTTTAATATGCTCATGAAAATACCATCCAACTTCAGTTTATAGCTCTCTCTCTCTCTCTCTCTCTCTCTCTCTCTCTCTCTCTCTCTCTCTCTCTCTCTCTCTCTCTCTCTCTCCCCTCTCTCTCATCCATACCTAAATGATATTTCTTACTAAATCTGTGATTCCATGGCAGAACTTGCAGAGAACTGATTAGCCTTTTGCCTAACACAGAACATCTTTATTTAATGACTCAGTTTTAACAGCTAAGAACATACACTTCCTTTCTTCCCCAACAGAGTGAGTGCATGCTAAATTTATTCATCCATGCCTTTTAAAAGATACATAATGTTAACATATAACTTCCTATTTTAAACATGTATAAATACACAAGGTTTTATTGGAATCTAGGTAAATATTTTAAGATTTCCTAGCTCTTTTGGGGGCATTTTCTTATAAAAGCATAATTGTTCTCATATTTTAATACTAATACTTAAAAAAGTTATAAATATGAAGCTAAAATGAATGTGAGACCTTGAAGAGATGTGGCTGAAAAATAATAGCCATTGGAATCATTATTTATCTTTGCTTTGTCGTGTACTGAAAAGTGACATCTAATTTTAGTGACTATTATATTTATAATATCTCATTTATATATTTCATTTCTCAATCATTTAACATTTAAATATTGCTCTCTTCCTCCTGAACTGTCATTACCATATAACATTTTAATTCTGGAGCAATGTTTAGTGTAACTTTTGTACTCACACTGAATTCTATCACATGATTTTAATAATAGTTTTGAATTAACTATAAACAGTTGACTTTTATATAAAGAAAATGATCAATTTCTACATTTTTAGGCAGTCTAGTGAGAAAGATGAGAAATGATACACTGCAACTGTTTTATTTTTGGAAACCCTCTGTAAATAAAAACCCATTTCCAAAGTAAGATATTCCATGGCCTCAGAATAGTTGGTCATGATTCAAGTGCCTTAGGCAACAGAGAAGTATTGTTTGGTAGTTGTTTTTTTTTTTTAACCTCTCCTGGTAACAGCAATTTTACAAGACACAAATGCAATAAGGTAACAGCAGCACAGTAACTATAAATTGTATCTTTAAAGTGAATATTAATATTAGCCCCCATTGCTTTAATGATCTAAATAAGAAGAGCTAACTCGAGAGATACTCACCCAGCCTCAGAGGAACATCCGGGCTTAAGCAGAAACTAATAGCCACATGGTGAGGTGCTGAAGACAGCTCTCTCCCAGTCCCAAAGTCCCTTAGATGAAGCAGTCTTTATCTTCCATTTAATAGATGTTGTCTTTTATTGCAGACACGTGGCACAGGAAAGCAGTTCCACAATTCAGTCTTGACTTTGCCTTTTTGACGATCAACTGTTACCAATGGAAAATGTTAGCAGAAAGTGATCACTTGAACACTCACGGAGCAGCTGTAAATTTCCACTCTCCTTTGCTGGACTCGGATTCCAAGCCTCCCTTGTCTCTTAATCTGTCACGGGCAGTTCTGTTTCTGGTCAAACCAGCTCTCTTGTGTACTCTCGCTCACTCTCTCTCTAACCCTCATATATACACATACCACACAGCCAGTTTAGCGCTCTCTCTCTCTCTCTCTCTCTCTCTCTCTCTCTCTCTCTCTCTCTCTCTCTCTCTCTCTCTCTCTCTCTCTCTCTCTCTCTCTCTCTCTCTCTCTCTCTCTCTTCTCTCTCTCTCCCTCCCTCCCTCCCTCCCTCTCTCCCAACTAAGTACAACGTCAGAGAAATGCATATAAAGCAAGGAAGCAGAATGATTACTCAGTTAAAAAAAAAAACAACCCTAAAAACAAAACCCTACAGAACCAGAAATGCAACAAATTCACATTCATTGCAAGGACACCCCTACTGCCTAGCACAGTGTCTGACACACAGTAGGCATTTAATAAGTGTTTAATGATTATTTGTCCAAGTTTCCCCTCATATTTCTGCAGGCTGCTATGATAGTTAAATTATTATGATCCTGAAGAAAATTTATACAAATATTTCTAATGAGGTCATAATTTAATTAAATGGGAAAAGTAAATACTAAAACAATTACAATTTTTTCTTGAGATAAGCAAATTAGGAAAAAACACGGTAGCAGAATTACAGTATCTAGAATGTGATTTTTGACAAAATTGAATGAAATAAAAACAGTTTTGCAAATTGTAGAATTTTGGGAGTTATTATTATTAAGAATAAATTTTCAGTTGAAGACAATAAGAAAAATTCATAGAAAAGATGCTGCAAATTAAATAGCATCCAATTTAAACTTTAAATAAGATATTGCTGTTGGAAAAAATATCTTCTTCTAGCACTGACTTATTAAGATATATATCTTTTCAGTAGGGATCTTAAAGTATGTCTGGATATTTAGCATACTTAGGCAGCTAGATGGCATAGTTGATGGAGTACTGAACCAGAAATAGAGAAGACTTGAGTTCAAATGTTACCTCAGATAATAGCTCTGTGACTCAAGCAAATCATTTAGCCTTTATTTGCCTCTCTCTCCATCCCATTTGGGAGGACAAAACACAAATATATTTATAAAGTGCTTTGCAAAATTTCAATATAAATGCTAGCTACTGTTTTTACATTAAAGTATGCATCTAAATAATTCTTTATTAGTTCGCACTCAAAATGCGTTCAGTGCTACAATTTGAAGTTGTGTATCACTGTAAAACTTGGAAAAGAGAGTTACATGGAAGGAAGAAGTATAAATATATGCCCATCAGATTAAAGAGATAGTGAGCTACGGTAGGGTTGAAATCTGGAAGTGAGAACTGAAGCTACTGGTTAAATATACACAACTGCTGTGTAAATAAACACAGCAGTATGAGCTGTCTTTGGGGTGTCATTCCTTTTGTTACCCAGCAGGTTCTCACAAACTAACATTTTAGGTTTTCTAACTGCTACCACTGATCCTTTAGGCCCTATCTAAGTTCTTCTGTGTTTAAATTACAGGGCATTCTTCAGGGTCAGCTAAGATTCTACAATTGTGTTAAGTATCATTTTTATCTTATTCTCTAAAAATTCCAAGAATGCAGGCTTCAGAATAAGACGTAGCCATCATTTACAGAATGGGCTATAATTCCTATAACCAATAAGTAAAAAAAAAATTATCCTGAATTCTGCTTCCTAATTTCAATTAATATCTAAATTACACAGTGTTTATATAGCTATAGTAGTTATGGAGTACGTTAAGGTTTACAAAGTGCTTTACATGTTAACTCATTTGATCTTCACAATTTAATATTTATTAAGCATTTACTAAGTCCAAAGCATTGTGTGAGATATTAAAAAAATAAAAATAAAAGTCTCTGCTTTCAAGGACTTTACAGCTTAGTGGGGAGATGAGATTAATACACAAATAGCCACAATATATGTAATATGTATTAATAAATATATAATCATGATATATAACAAAAATACATCAATATGTCAATAACCATTAAAACATAATGAGTTCAGAGGTACAGTCAGATGGAAAAATGTGTGTTTTAGGAAAGTAAGGATAATTTGTATTTATGGTCCTAAGAAGGCTTTAATAGTGAGTGAGACCTTAACTGGGGCTTGAAAAAAGGGAAGAATATCAGTCAGCAAAGATATGGAGGGAGTTCTTCACAATCTACTTTAGGTATTACTTCTGGCATTACATTCCCCTCACCTCAATCCTCCCAGATAAAAGTTATTTCCTTGTTTCTTGAATCTGAGTCTCAGGCACTTAATCATTTCCTAACCTGTGTCAAGATTTATTTGTATGACTAGCTCAGGATAGGGACTGTGCTGTTTTTATCTTTGTATACCTAGCACCTGGCACATACTGAGTGCTTTACAATTCAATTTGTATTTGCCGTATTACCTGAAAGCTATTTCCTTAATACATTTTTTAAAAACTTTACCTTCTGTCTTAGAATCTCAGTGTGCTAAGGGGTTGGCAACTAGGGTTAAGTGGCTTGCCCAAGATCACATAGCTAGGAAATGTCAGAGGCTAGTCCTCCTGATTCCAGGCCTGGCTCTCTATCCACTGAATCACTATCTGTCCTTCTGCATCTATCTTTAATAAAGATTGTTTTACCCTTTCAACACACACACACACACACACACACACACACAGAAATGAAGGAGAAATATGAAAGTTATGAGTTTTCTGGTTGCTTGGGTTTGAAGTAATTATGAGACTCCTGTTTTCTTGTTGCTATATCTGATAAGTTAATACCCTTTTCCTAATTTCTGACAAAGAATATAGCCTTTCAAAACTCTGGAAATATCTTCTAAGCCATGTAATTATAAAACTGAGTAAATTCTTTCTGACTTCACCCTGCTGAATTTTAGAAGATGGAGGGACTTGGTAATAGAGCATACATAGAAAGTGGGTCCTAAGGTCTGAGGCAAGAAGCTTTGACTTTTTATTTCCATGGCTTGACCTTGTCAGGAGTGGGCCCACAAGAAGGAAAAGCATTGCTTTTTTCTGCTACATTGTCAATAATGCTGTGGCTATTGCCTGACAGTGAGGTGTGAGAACAGCTTTTAAGTAACAAGTATTATTAAATGATTAATAAGTTCTTAAAGAACTTAAGATTCACAGATCATAGCTCAAAAGAGACTGAGAAACTCTCTTGTTTAATTTGTACCTGAACAGAATTTCAGTCACAGCTAAATTTTTGTCTTTGAAGCTTCTTGCCCAATGGTTAGCTCCTAGTTCTGCCATCTGGGACCAATCAAAACAAATTTAATCTCTCTTCCACACGACATCCCTTCAAAAACCATAAGCAGGATTTGAAGAACTGAAGCAGGAAAAATCTAGGTCAGAGCTAGAAGGAAAATGATCCAGTTCTCTCATCAGTGTAGATCATCTAATGTACTCTTAACTTTTGATCTCTATACTCTGAACAAAATACTTCAAAAAGCAATGGTCAGACCAGGATCACTGATAGGACCAACATCAAAATTCTTACTGAATACCATACTTTAAGGGTAGAGTGTTGTTTTGGATTCTCTGGAAGGCTTAGGGGAGGATGGATAAAAGAAATAATCAGCAGAATTTTTGTCAATAAACCACAGGCCTGAGATAGAGGGAGGGTGTCAACAAATGGAGCTTGGAATGCATAGGTCAGGTTCAGTTAGTCAATAAGAATTTATTAAGCACCCTCTATGTACTTGGCACTATGCCACATGCTAATGATACAAAGAAAGGCAAAAGACTGTTCCTGTTCTCTAGGTGCTTACAATCTAATGGGGCAGACAATATATAAGGATAAATGGGAAATAAGAGAGGGTAGGCACTTCAATTAAAAAGAAATGGGAAAGGCTTCCAGTAAAAGGTGGAATTTTAGCCAGGACTTGGCATTCCATGTATGGGGGAGGGGAGCCACAAAAATGTCTGGAGCTAACAGGTGAGGTATCTGTCTTGTTCTAGAAAAAGCAGAGAAGCCAATGTCACTGAACAGAGGAGTTCTTAAGGTTGAGGAGGTTGTGATATAAGAAGTCTAGAAAGGGTGGGGCTAAATTATAAAGAGCTTTGAATGCCAAAAAAATTGCCTGTGCTCTCAAGGACCTGACAGTCACAAATACAAATAGCTATATACAAACAAGATATATACAGAATAAATTGGAGATAGTCTCGGGAGAAGGCATGAAGATTAAGGTGTCCTGGGACAGACTTCTTGCAGAAGGAGGGATCTGGCTGAAACTTGTGGACTCCAGGAATGGGCCAGTGAAAACACAAAGTTGGGAGTGTTGTTTGAGGAACAATAAGGAGAGGTCAGTGTAGTCACCATATCACAGAATGCATGGAGGGGAGTAAGATATGAAAACTGACAAGGTAGGTAGGATTTTAAAAGCAAATGAAAGATTTTGTGCTTGATCTTGGAAGTGATATGAAACCAGTGGAGTTGGGTATGGGGGTAACATAGTCAAATCTGCCCTTTAGGAAAAATCAATTTGACAGCTGAGAGGAAGGTAGACTGCAGTGATGAGAAGTTAAAGCAGGGAGACAAACCAGCTGATTATGTCAGTTCAGGCAAGAGGTGAAGAGAGCCTGCCTTCAGGTAGTTGGTAGTGGGAGTGTCAGAGGAGAAAGGAGGTTACTTGAAATATAAATATGAACATTTATAGGGGTTGGAAACAGATTGGATATAGAAGGTGAGAGAGTAGAGTCAAGGGTGACATGTAGGTTGTTAATTTGCGTGACAAAGGATGGGGTACCCTTGACAGTAATAAGAAAATTGGGAAGAAAGGAAAGTCTAGAGGCAAAGAAAATGAGTTTAGTTTTATACTTGCTGACTTTAAGATATCTACAAGACATCCTGATCTAGAGTTCAATATAGCCAGTTGAAGAGAAGACGAGAGGTCAGGAGAGAGGGTTGATGTGAGAATCATCAGCATATATATGATAAATGAATTTATGGAAGCTGATGAGATTATTAAGTGAAATAGTATAGAGGGATAAGAAAAGAGGAGCCAGGATAGAATCCTGGGGAACAATTATGCTGAGTGGGTTCAATCTTAATAAATATAACAACGAGACAGAGAAGTACTGATCAAAGAGCCAGGAAAACTAGTCAAGATCAAAGTCATAAAAATCCAGAGAGAAGAGACTATCAAGAAGGTGATCAATGGTGTCAAAGACTGAAGTAAAGTAAAGAAGGAGGAATTATTAAGAAAAATCCATAAGATTTGTCAATTAAGAGGTCAAGTTAACTCTGGAGAGTGATTTCAATGGAATTTTGAGATCAGAAGCCAGATTGCAGATTTAAGAGGAATGGGAAAAGAAAGTAAAGGCACTGATAGTAGTACATGGCTAAACCTTAAAACTAATAAATATGATATACTTAACAGAAAATCAGTTATCATAAACACAAGTCTAAGTAAGAACAAAGTAGAACATGCAATTAAAAATTTTGGTAAAAATACTTTAAATTAAAAAAAACCTAAAAACATATTTTAAGTTTTAAGTAATATGTTATATTTTTGATGTCAAATTTATTCAAATTATAATATCTGATATTAAGATTTCAAGAACATTATCTTTGAAATCAGGAGACTTTAATTGAAATCCTAGCTCCACTTCTTACTAGGTATAGGACTATGGGCAAATAACGTACTAATATAATCCCAGGGTTTTTTTCCCCCCATTTGTAACTGGGGATAATAATATTCTGCTGAGGGCAGCTAAATGACACAGTGGATAGAGTGCTAGTACTGGAGTCAGGAAGACCTTAGTTCAAATTCAATCTCAGATACTTATGTATGTGATTATATGACCCTAGGCAAATCAGTTAACTCTTTGTCTCAGTTCCTTCTTCAGTAAAATGAGCTGAAGAAGGAAATGGCAAACTACTTCAGTATCTTTGGCAAGAAAACTGCAAAAAGGGGTCATGAAGAGTTGGACACAACTGAAACAACTGAAAGTAACAACATTATACTATCTACCTTATAATGTTGTGAGGAAAGCACTTTATAAACCATAAAATACTGTATGTTTCTGCTTTATCTCTCCTTGGGTTTGGGTATTAGGATAACATTTCTTTTCATAGGAGGAATTTGGCAAGATGTAACTTACAATGATTTTTTTTTTTGCAATTTACATAATATTGGAGTGAACTGTTTTTTGGATGTCTGATAGGATTTGCTTAATCTCTCCCTTTTCCCCATCTGGAAATTCTTTTATGACTCATTCGTTTTCTTTTTCTGAGATTGGGGTAATTAAAAATTCCCATTATTGGTCAGTTAATACTGCTATTTTGTATTTTTCTAAATGCTCATCCATTAAATTTTAAATAATCATTTTTTAATAACTGGCAAAATTATTTTAAATTGTTTATTTTAATTTTAAAATTTAATTTTAAAAATATTTTTACATATTTCCTCTCATGTGTTGTGAATGCTACTTTTCACTTTTAATTTTTGGTAATTTGTTCTCTTTTTTAAATTTAACAAGAAATAAGTTACTTAGTTTTTTCAATCCCCTAATTTTTTCAGTTCAATGTTTTTTGTTTTCAATGTTATTCCTACTACAATCATCAGAATTTTTATTTTTCCTTTTTGTTGGGATTTTTTGATTTGCTGCTTTTCTATTTTTTAGTTGTATATCTGCTGATCTATTACTTCTCCTTTCTTAAAAAATGAAAGTATATTGAGATATAAATTTCCCCCTTGGAACTGCTTTGTATGCATCAGAAAAATTTTAGTTAGTTGTACACTGTTATTTCTTTGATAATACTTATCATTTTTATGATTTGCTCTTTGACTCAAGTTTTAGGATTAAATTAGTTGATGCATGTTAAATTCTTCCTTTAAGATGTTTTATTGGTTATAATCTTTACTTCATTATAGTCAGTAAAGGATATGTTTAATATTCTTTAAAAAAAAAAAACATTATTTTATTTGGTCATTTCCAAACATTATTCATTGGAAACAAAGATCATTTTCTTTTCCTCCCCCGCCCCCTCAACTCTCCCATAGCCGACTCACAATTCCACTGGGTATCACATGTGTCCTTGATTTGAACCCATTTCCATGTTGTGGGTATTTGCATTAGAGCGTTCATTTAGAGTCTCTCCTCAGTCATATCCCCTCAACCCCTGTAGTCAAGCAGTTGCTTTTCATCGGTGTTTCCACTCCCACAGTTTATCCTCTGTTTGTGGATAGTGTTTTTTAGATCCCTGCAGATTGTTCAGGGACATTGCATTGACACTAGTGGAGAAGTCCATTACCTTCGATTGTACCACAGTATATCAGTCTCTGTGTACAATGTTTTTCTGGTTCTGCTCCTTTTGCTCTGCATCAGTTCCTGGAGGTTGTTCCAGTCTCCATGGAATTCCTCCACTTTATTATTCCTTTTAGCAAAATAGTATTCCATCACCAACATATACCACAATTTGTTCAGCCATTCCCCAATTGAAGGGCATCCCCTCATTTTCCAATTTTTGGCCACCACAAAGAGTGCAGCTATGAATATTCTTGTACAAGTCTTTTTCCTTATTATCTCTTTAGGGTACAAACCCAGCAAGTGGTATGGCTAGATCAAAGGGCAAACAGTCTTTTAGTGCCCTTTGGGCATAGTTCCAAATTGCCCTCCAGAATAGTTGGATCAATTCACAACTCCACCAGCAATGAATTAGTGACCCTACTTTGCCACATCCCCTCCAGCATTCATTACTTTCCTTTACTGTCATATTAGCCAATCTGCTAGGTGTGAGGTGATACCTCAGAGTTGTTTTGATTTGCATCTCTCTGATTATAAGAGATTTAGAACACTTTTTCATGTGCTTATTAATAGTTTTGATTTCTTTGGCTGAAAACTGCCTGTTCATGTCCCTTGCCCATTTATCAATTGGAGAATGGCTTGATATTTTGTACAATTGATTTAGCTCTTTGTAAATTTGAGTAATTAAACCTTTGTCAGAGGTTTTTATGAATATTGTTTCCCAATTTGTTGCTTCCCTTCTGATTTTAGTTACATTACTTTTGTTTGTACAAAACCTTTTTAATTTGATGTAGTCAAAATTATTTATTTTATATTTTGTTACTCTTTCTAAGTCTTGCTTGGTTTAAAATCTTTCCCTTCCCAAAGGTCTGACATGTATACTATTCTGTGTTCACCTAATTTACTTATAGTTTCCTTCTTTATGTTCAAGTCATTCACCCATTCTGAATTTATCTTGGTGTAGGGTATGAGGTGTTGATCCAAACCTAATCTCTCCCACACCGTCTTCCAATTTTCCCAGCAGTTTTTATCAAATAATGGATTTTTGTCCCAAAATCTGTGATCTTTGGTTTGTCATAAACTGTCTTGCTGAGATCATTGACGCCTTGTCTATTCCACTGATCCTCCTTTCTGTCTATTAGCCAGTACCAAATTGTTTTGATAACCACTGCTTTATAGTATAGTTTGAGATCTGGGACAGCAAGTCCTCCTTCCTTTGCATTTTTTTTCATGATTTCCCTGGATATCCTTGATCTTTTGTTCTTCCAAATGAACTTTGTTATGGTTTTTTCTAATTCAGTAAATTAGTTTTTTGGTAGTTCAACGGGGATGGCACTAAATAAGTAAATTAATTTGGATAGGGTTGTCATTTTTATTATGTTAGCTCGTCCCACCCATGAGCAATCAATGTTTTTCCAATTGTTTAGATCTAGTTTTAACTGTGTGGAAAGTGTTTTGTAGTTGTATTCATATAGTTCCTGTGTTTGTCTTGGCAGATAGATTCCTAAGTATTTTATATTGTCTAGGATGATTTTAAATGGTATTTCGCTTTCTAATTCTTGCTGCTGAAATGGGTTAGAGATATATAGAAATGCTGATGACTTATGCGGGTTTATTTTGTATCCTGCAACTTTGCTAAAGTTGTTGATTATTTCAAGTAACTTTTTGGTTGATTCTCTAGGATTCCTTAAGTAAACCATCATATCATCCGCATAGAATGATAGCTTGGTCTCCTCATTGCCAATTTTAATTTTAATTTAATTTTAATAGCTTCAATTTCTTTTTCTTCTCTAATTGCTACTGCTAGTGTTTCTAGTACAATGTTAAATAATAGAGGTGATAGTGGGCATCCTTGTTTTACTCCTGATCTTATTGGGAAGGCTTCTATCTAACAAACGTGTCTTTTCTAAAATTTTATTCAGGTCCTTAAATTTATTTTGTGTTTATCTTTTATTGAATTTATCTAGCTCCCAAAAGTCCACACTGGGGTCCTCAACTATTTTGGCTTCACTGTCCATTTATCCCTGGAGTTTGATTAGTTTTTCCTTTAAATACTTTCATGCTCTACTCCTTGATACATGTATATTATTGACATTTCATTATCTATGGTGACTTTGAACATAATTAGTTTCTGTATTCATTGTTTTCAAACGTGTCTATTTTTACTTTTTCCTTGTCTGAAAAACATGAAAGCAACACCTATTTTATGGATTTGTCTGAGGCATAATAAATCCTTCTCTAACTACTCATTTAATTTTGTCATTTGTTATATTTCAAGAGGAGGGATAGGAGGTCACTGCAAGGAAGAAAAACAAGGCATGGTGTAAGGCTAAGGGTGAGGGAAAAGCAGAATGACAACAAATTATGATCAAATACAGAAATTTCAGAGTGTGTGAACATGGGTAGGAAATATTTGTGTATGATAGTAAGATAAAGGTATAACCATCTCAATCTGTAGTTGTGGTGGAGTGAAGGAGTAGATTATGGGAAACGAGCTGCATTGGTTTTGTTTATATAAAATTTTTAAAAATTTATATAATCAAAATTGCCCATTTTCTCTTCTGGGATCCTTTCTATCCAGAGTTTGGTCATGAACTATTATTATATCCATAGATATGAAAGGAAATTTCCTCCTTGTCCTAATTTATTTATGATGTGACCTTTTATATCTGTCTTGTATTCATTTAGTATATGTGTTGCAAGAGTTAACTTTTGCCACATTACTTTCCACTTTTTCTAGCAGTTTTGGTTAAATTTGTTGTTCAGGTCATTTTAGATGTCTGTGTCCTGCTTTGGTTTTCTGGCAAAGATACTGGAGTGGTTTGGCATTTTCTCCTCTTTTGCCATTTTATATATGAAGAAAAGGAAGCAAACAGGCTTGAGTGACTTGCCCAGGATCACACAGCTAGTAAATGTCTGAGAGTAGATTTGAACTAAAAAAAAGATGAGTCTTCCTGACTCCAGGCCCAGCATTTCATCTAATGTGCCACCTAGCAGCCCATTGGTTAAATAGTGAATCTTTATCTCAATAGTTAGAATTTGGGGTTCATCAGACATTATACTGCCTTTAATTGATTTTTTTTTAAACAGAAGCAAACAGTTTTGAAGAAATACATAGTTTGAAATATGGTACTGCTACTTTCTACTTCCTACTTTTTTTGTTCCTCCAGATGAATGAATGTCTTTATTATTTTTCTAGCCCTAAAAAGTAATCTGTTGCCAGTTTAATTAGCATAATGTTGAATAAATAAAGGAATAAAGGTACCTGAGACAGAATTTTCATTTTTATTATAATGGATTAGACTATCCAGGAACAATTAATAAAATAACAACTATGCTAGCTAGCATTTCATATAGTGTTTTAAGGTTTGTAAAGTCCTTTGAAGATATTATCTCATTTTATCTTTATAATAGCCCAGGAAATGTAAGCATTATTATTGCAGATAGTAATATGTACTTCTCTAAGAAATTAGGTTTGTCTTTAAGTGTTTATAGTTGTATTCATTTTTGGTGTTTGTTTTGGAAAGTAGACTCCCATATATTTTATATAGTCTATAGTTACTTTGAACACAATTTCTCTATCTCCTCCTACTGGGTTTTGTTGGTAAATACAAAAATGCTGATGATTTATGTGAGTTTATTTTAAATTCTGCAATTTTGCTAAAGTTATTATTTTAATTCATTTTAGTTGACTAATCTCCAATTCTCAAGATAGATAATATAATTTTTTAAAAAGTCCCCACCCCTTTTCTTAACCTTATTTTATTGGTTTTATTTTCTTTTTATATTGCTATTGGTAACATTTTTTGGAAGCTCTGTGACCTTGGGCAAATCACTTAACCTCTGAGTGTCTCAGTTTCCTCAACTGTAAAAATGAGGATAATAGCAACTGCCTTCCAGGGTTGTTATGAGGAGGAAATGAGATAATATTTGTAAAGCCTTTAGCATAATGTCTGGTACACAGTTAAGTGCTATAGAAATACTATCAGTAGTAGTAGTAGTAGTATCAAGGTCAGTATTATTATATAAAATAATAGTGATGATAAAAGACATCTCTGATCTTATTATAAAGGTTTCTAGCCTTTTGGTATGAGACATAATGCTGATTTTTGGTTTTTAAATAGATACTCTTTACCATATTTTCCATAAAAGAGATAGTCCATTTATTCCTATACTTTTCAATGCTATTAAAAAAATAGAAACAGGTGTTAGATTTTGTCAAAATCTTTTTTCAGTACATAATGATATAATAATGTGGATTTTAATATTTTGTTACTAACATGGCCTATAATGTTTATATCTTTTTTTAAATGTTGAACCAACTCTGCATTCTTGGTATAAATCTATCTTGGTCACAACATGTAAGCTTTTAGATATTTTGTTAACATAGCCTCTTTGCTATATTTTATTTAATATTTTTACATTAATGTTCACTAGGGATATTAGTTTATAGCTTTCTTTCTACTGTAGATATCAAAAATAGATTCATAAAATAGAAATACTTTAGAATTATTTCTTTTCGTATTTATGCTAACCATTTATAATACTGTAATTAATTGTTCTGTCCATATTTGATAGAATTTACTTGTAATTCTAATTAGATTTTTTCTTTTGCAATTCATTTATGGCTTGTTTAAATATCTTTTTCTGGTATTTTGTCATTTAAATTCTTTATAAATTTTGTTACTCTGGGTATTTTATATATTTTAAAATTTAACTAATTAATTAATTTAGAATATTTTCCCATGGTTACATGATTCACATTCTTTTCCTCCTTTTTTCCTTCCCTCCTCTCAGAGCCAATGAGAAATTCCACTGGGTTTTTACATGTATCATTGTTCAACTATTTCCATATTATTAATGTGTGCAATAGAGTGATCATTTAAAGTCAACATCCCCAATCACTGGGTATTTTATATTTTTATAATTTTTTTTTACATTTCATGTATAAGTTTTGCTTGCATGTAATTGGACTAAATAGTTTCTGATAGCTTCTTCTATTTAATCTTCAATTATTATGCATTTTCCTTTTTTTATTTCTTAATACAATTTGTTTTTCCTCTTTTTTATCAGACTAATTGCTTATCTATTTTTATTAGTTTTCATAAAGAGTCCCTACTTCCGTCACTATCTAGAATTTCTTTTTTGCTTTCAATTTTGTTAATCTTTTATTTTTTCAAGATTTCTATTTTGTATTTAATTCTTGATTTTCTCTGTTTTTCTTTTCTTTTTTTTAGTTGCATGATCAATTCATTAATCTGGGTTTTTTTTTTTTTGCTTTTGATGATGAATGAATTTAGAAATATTCTTGCTAAAGTTCTGGTATATTATCTCATAGATGTCATTGTCTTAGATGAAATTTTCTATTGTTTTTAATGATTTGTCCTTTGATCCACCAATTCTTCAGGATTAAATTAGTCTCTAATTTTAATAATTTCTTCAGAGGCCCCTTTATTAAGTATAATTTTATTGCAATATGGTTATTAAAAGATGTGTTAATACTGCTTTTCTGTATTTGTTTGTGATATTTTTATATTCAAAATTTTATCAAATTTTTAAGTGCTATTCATAGATAAGACTATAAACTCCTTTCAATTTCTCATTAGTAACTAAAAAAAAAATTAGTAACTATGACAACTAACTTTCTAAAAATCTCTGCTGGCCTTACCTTCCTTCTAGTTTGTCAATGTTATATATGCTTAGGTGTGATAGGGGTATTCTACTAATAAAATTTTACTACTTAGTTCTTCCTATAACTTGAATGACTTTTCTTTTATGTATTTACTGTATATGCTATGCCCTGCAATAGATATTCAATGTATCCCAAAATCCCTAGTATAGTTTGTTTTATTTTTAACCCCTACCTTCCATCTTAGAATCAATACTGGGTATTGGTTCTAAGGTAGAAGAGTGGTAAGGGTTAGGCAATGGGGATTAAGTGACTTGCCCAGGGTCACATAGCTAGGAAGTGTCTGAGGTCAGGTTTGAACCCAGGACTTCCTATATCTGGGTCTGACTTTCAATCCACTGAGCCACCCAGCTGCCCCCCACCCCAGTATAGTTTTAAACTATAATAACTTCAAAAGTATAAATGCTACACACAAAAGAAAACCCAAAGGTCAAGTATTTAAAATTTTTTAATATTGATTTCTTATTAAAATTCAACATAATTACCAGTTTGTACTATGTATTTCTCTAATCAATTTTTAAACTGTAAAAACTTTTAGCAGCAACCAGTCAGTGACAAAGGCTTGCACTTATAATTCTAGCCTTAAGATTGGCCAAAGAATAAGATTTTAATGCAAACTCAACAATTTTGACAAAACCCCTCAAGAAAAAGTCTAATGGTGTTAGGTGAAGTGACTGAGATGACCAAGCAAGAAGACCTTCTTTACCTACACACTTGTCTAAGAACATATGCAGAAATGGAGCAGAAAAATAGGTGATCTTAGAGAATTAAGAATTGAAATTGGAGCTTTATTACTCAAAATTAACAGAACTAAACAAGCATAAGAGAAATTTAAACACAATTTAAAATGATGTTTTTACAAGGCTGCAGCATTTGTACTTTGGAAGTTAAATTAAAATTTAAAACTACATTAAGACTTTTGGGACCCCCTGCATATTGGATATTGAGCCTGGCTCATTATCTGTGGTACCTTTAGGCATAATGCCTTTTCCCTTACTATCTCTTTTTATTATAATCCTGCTTCTGGGAGCCTCCTGCCTCCCCTCCTGTAAGTCCCTTCTCCCACTGGTGAGTTGCCCCCGAATTGGTATTTTGGGGAAGGGCCCAGACCAGCTATTCCTAATTCTCAGGATTTAGCCTTTGTGCCTTAACTGCATCCTGATGCCTCTGCTATGGGAGCTGTCTGCCACTGGTTAATTCTTCTTAGAATCTCCATTTTGAGTTAAGGATCCAGAACAGAGTCACCTATCACACCTCTCCGGGGGGTAATTCCTCATGAAAAGCCTATTTCTCCTACTACTTCTTCCATATTTGTATAATTTTCATCTCAGGTATCTCTATTATGCAAGATAAAAAGTTCTCTTTCTTTTTTTATATTCTCCTTAGGATCATTCCTTTCTGAACCACGTCCTCTCTTTTCCTAAGACCATCAAAATTGAACAAAACCACATCCAGATCCTCTTCCTATTTATATTTATTTTCCTCTATACCCCTGGAAACATTTGAACTCTGAGAGGACCCTGATTATGATTTCAGTCTTTTTCAGTATGGTTAGTTTTGTTGAAATAGGTTTTTTCTTCCCTTTTTGATTGTTATAAAGGACAAAACCCTGGGAGGAGGGATAGATGATACAATATAAAATGTGGTTGAGGTAGGAAGAAGATATCAATAAAAATTTTTTCAAAACATCGAAGGAGGGTAGTTAGGTAGTTCAGTATATTAAGAGCCAGGCCTAGCAATGGGAGGTCCTCAGTTCAAATCTAGCCATTGATGCTTCCTACCTGTGTGACCCTGGGCAAATCATCTTCTGCTTTGGAACCAATATGTAATATTGGTTCTAAGATGGCAGGTAATAAAAAAAAAAAGGTGAAGGGATCAACAAGGTGAAAAAAATTGATATCAGAAAAATTCTTCAATTCTTATCATAAAATTATATTAGGTGAATGCTTTCAGGCCAAAAAGAAAAATAAAATCTGAATGACCACCACAAAAGAACAATTGTCATGATTGAAGGAAGAGGCAAGGGCAGCTGATTTGGCTATGGTTATTGCAATAACCTTTAATAGCCTCTGTCCCACTCTCAAGATACCTACAAAGAGAGAGGAAAAACAAAGAGAGTCCAGGCCAATGGACTAGCTTTTAAACTGAACCGTATACAACAATGGTAGAGCTGTGTGAGTTAGAAGAGAAAAAGAGAGCCCAGGTCAATCTTTTCCGCATCAGAGAAAACTGCCCTACGAGTATGGTGCTCCTGGATACTGCTCTGTGTCTGTGTTCCCTTGTGCTTTGTGGGTCCCTAGAGTAGTTATATGTATCAGGCCATGCTGCAAGGTCTCTGAAGTCTTAGATACAGAGAACTGCAATGGATTTAGAAGATGGTAGCTGACATAACAGGAGGAAGCATATTAGTTCTGGAATCTAAAGTCCTGGGCTCAACCTGCTGCTGAAGCTTTGCTACTGACTAATTTTAAATAAGCCACTGAACCCCTCTGTTCTTAGTTTTCTTATCTGTAAAGGAGGTTGGACTAGAAGGCCTCTCAGTCTTCCTCCAGTTCCAAACCTGTGAAATTCCACTTTTTGCTGTTTAGTAGCCTCTATGACCTTGGAGAGTCATTTATCCTCCACGCAAAATGATGGGATCTAAAAGAAAATCTTTAAGGACTTCTTAGTTCTAAATCTCCAAACCATGATGCTCTTGACTATATATTCAGCAATAGTTGCATTTTTGACAATAGCTTCTTAGGTCTCCTCTACTCTCACTTGTGACTGTGTCAGAGGTTTAGGTTCTTGCAAAAGAGGTTAGTAAAAGGATTAAAAAAAATTTTTTTAACATCATCCCCCCCAAAAAACCCAAACCTAAACAATACAAATGGCTCCCCCTAAAAAAAAGTCCAAATGCCACATGCATGACCTCAAAGAAGAGACAGATAGGAGGTGTACAAGTATGGAACATTGCATATTTTTTCAGTCTTTTTCCATATATTTTGGTTTTGCTAATTTTTCTCTTTTCCTTTAAAAAATTATTTGTTGCCAGACCTAGAGACATTTCCTAATTGTGTAATCCTGAGTGAGTCACTTAACCCTCTGCATTGCCTAGCACTGCTTATTCCTCTGCCTTGGAACCAATACACAGTATTAATTATGAAAGGTCAGAGTTTAAAAAATTGTTAAATGGCATGAATAAATGGGAGATGAAGGTGAAAACTGGAATAAATGTAAGCAATATAAAAGAAAAGATATAAAATAAAATTTAAATTTAAAAAGTACCAACTAAAATTGGTTTCTAACTAATTCTCTTTAGTATTAAATTAGAATTATAGTAACTAAGAGAAAAAGTTTCCTTTTTATTCATTATTACTAGGAAATTCTGCCTTTAAAAGGAAAGAAGGAAAAAATTAGCCATATTTTTATTCACAGAAAGCTATTTGTTTATACATAAAACTTTATAAAACTTCATATGATGTAATCTTATTTTAGAAACTCACTTCCAACTAATCAATGTACTTGAGTTATTTCATTTCACTCTCAATTAATTTTTTTACATATTCATTAAACAGTGTGAATGATTCCCCTTGTACAGGGAGTTTACCCCTTCCTGCTGCTGCCTCATGACCAGCCTCTTCAGTTGAGAAGAGGAGCCAAACCTTCTTATGACAGCTGTTGTGCCTTCACTCTCTTACTAGGCCTAATATGTTATCTGAAGGAAGGTGGCAAGGGTTAGGCCTAGTGATTTCTCTCTGCCCCAAAGGTCATAAGGCACTAAACTTCTAGCCTGAACTCTGGCCTCCTTTAGGAAGAGGACTGGCACCCCCTCAATGATGAACATTCTCACACCCTTTATATTTCAGTGATTATGAAACTCTGCAGATCATCCAAACCCCATTCCTACCCCCACACCCCAAATTCCTTATTCCTGTAATCCTCAACCCTCCTACCTCAAAGTTTCAAACCACTTAGTCCTTCTACTGTGCCCTGTGGAACACCTATTTCATAGATAACACATATCTCTTCAACTTAATTCTTTTCATCTTCTACTCTTTCCACCTATTATTATTGAAACCTGGCTCCCTTGACACAACCACCCTTTTTAGTAGAGCTGCACTTTTATTCATTCCCCTTGGCTTACTGGTTGAAGGGGGAAAGCTGGAATGCTTCTTCTTGCTCCCCACTGATACTTCCCAGTTCTCTCCCTACTTACACACTCAATCACTTTCCCTTCTTTAAGATTCATACTATTCATACATACCACACAATCAAAATCTTGGGAGCTATTGTGTACAGACCCTCCAGGTCACTCTTTCTTCCTTCCTCAATGACTTCAATACAAGGTTCACAATTTTTCTCTTCTCCTGCATAGTAGGGGGCTTCAATATACACACTGACTCTCCCTCAAAGACCCTAAACATTTAGTTCCTCAACCTACTCACTTCCCATGACCTACTCCTCCACCCCACTTCAATCACACGGCCTTGTAATACTCCCAAATGTACCACCTCCACATTCAGGAACTCAGAAATTTCCTCATTTGACTACAATTTGTTGGCTTTTCACCTCTTCTTCAGCCTTCCCTTACAAAACTCTTCTCTTGCCCACACACTGAGCTCCAAACCCTTGATCCCTGACTCTTTCCCAGGCCATCTCTGCTGCACTAGCCACTCTCCTCTTTTACCCATCTTAACCCCTTGGCAAACCAATTCACTCCATTCTATCTTACTCTTTTAAATCATTGACCCCTTTTCATTTTGCTGATTACACCTTGCTTAGCCTTTGCCTTGGATCACTCCTACCATTCATTGACTTTGCTCCTACATATGTGCTGCTTAATGTTTATTTATTGATTGATTTTTCCCTTCTATTTCCTTGTTTTATGCTTAGAAGAATTTATATAGGAAGATTTTTAGTTTGTGACATACTAAACATGCCTGCAAAGCTCTCAATTGCTTTCTACACATTCTAACAAAATTCCAGGATTCATTTTAATGACATTTTGAACCTTGGATTACTTCAAAGCCTAAACCTTGTCCTATAGTAATTATGCAGAAGCAACAGGAATTCAACATTTTCTGCAGATAAATTTCTTTCAAGCAAAATGGTATTTTATATTACTTTTATGCTTCCTTTTATTAAGAGGGATTTTTTATTAGTTTATTATTTTTAAGAGGGATAATTCCAAATACACATATCTGGCAACTTTTATAACATTTTCCCATTCCTTTGCCATGAAAAGATTTCACCTAATAAAATCCCATCTATTCTTCAAAGTTTGTCTGAAATGTTATTTATTTCACCAAGCCTCTCTTATCCTCAATAAACAAAAATAATCTTTCTTCTGCATTTATAGTAATACATACTTATTCTATACACATATCATATATCTAGACAGATTTGAATCCTACATGAACTGTTTGCTACTTCAGTGACTCTGAGCAAGTCTAACTTACATAAGCTTCAGAGGATTTTTGTGAGGATCATATTTTCCCTTCAAGACTGCTCCATTTTCCAAATTGGTTTTCTATAGAATATTTCAAGAAAGAATTCCTTAGACCATGAGGGTCCTTACATCCTTATAAATGCTGTCTCCTTCTATTAGGATGTATATATAGTTTAAAGTCAAGGATTATCTCTCTTTTTGTATTTGTATTCCTAGCAGTTGGCATGATGCTTAGATTAATGCTAATGTTTAATAAATACTTTTTGCTTCATTCTTCAAATAAGATAATATATATAATATATATGTGTGTTTGATAAGCCTTAAACTGATACATAAAATCCATCTATTATTATTATTTCCTCCCCCTTGCTAGATAGTAATTTAGTGAAGGCAGTGATATATATTTATCTATCTCTTATGGTGTCTTGAAGAAAGTATATATTCAAATGTTGGTTGAATGAATGAGTTGATTCTTAAATTATATCCACACAATTGCATGGATAGATCCACAACATGGTATGGAAGTTACCTGGTGTACACAAAGGACATGGCATCAGGATATAAACTCTAGAAGATTTTGTGAATTTGGGAGGATACCAGTCAAAGATTGGATATTTCTTTCAAAGACAAGCCTGGTTAAAATGCAGAAAGAATGAATACCCAAGGGCTGGCTGAAGGATGATGAATTTTCCAGTAAGAGTGTAATTGAGATTATAGGGAATAGTTAGACCAATGAAACTGCATATGGAAAGGGGGTAAAGACTAGAACTAATTTAATCTATCTAGGGAAAGGTGTTGAATTTAAGGAATAGGACTTGAATACAAATCCTAGCTATGCCATTACTTTCTATGTGTTCTGAGGCAAATTACTTAATCACTTGTGGCTTTATAAAAGGAAGGAGCTGGACCAGGTCTAGGTCTTTTTTTTTTATGCTCTCTATCAACAAGGTTAATTTAGAAAGGAAAACAAGAGACAAAGAAACCAATGAGAAGCTTGTTATAATAATCTAGATATATTAAAAAGACCTAGGAGGCAGCTAGGTAGATCAGTGGATTGAGAGCCAGGCCCAGAGATGGTAGGTTCTGGATTCAAATATGACCTCAAACTCTTCCTAGCTATGGTAACTCTGGGCAAGTCACTTAACATCCTTCGCCTAACCTTTTCCCCTCTTCTGCCTTAGAACCAATACACAGCAGTGATTCTAAGACAGAAGGTAAGAGGATTTTTTGGTTTGTTTTTTAAAAGGCATAGACTGGTAGCAGCAGTGGGATTCAGAAGAAATTAATCTGACAGATACTTAATAGGACATATCAGCATAACTTGGAAACAGGATACAGAGCAAGAAGGAAAAGAAAGGAAGGAATCAAAGATGGCATCTAGGTTTCAAGCAGGTGATGATCCAGACATCTGGTCAACCAGGCACCAATAGATATTCAGAATCTTGGTCTCACTGTGTTTCCTCCCCTATCTTCATCCCTTGAGAAAATGAAATCAACATCTAAGCTGGGACCTAGGGAACATTTATCATTGCTAACTGGAAAAGCAGAGAGTGTGACAATTTACTCTTAATTATTTCAGACTAGATATTTAAAGCTTTTGTTTTGCTTAGCTTTTTGTTGTTACTTTTGTTTGGTCAAATAAGATTGCTTCTCATCTAGTAAAGCTTTACTCTGACCTATTCAGTGTTACTAATGCTGACATGGAGGCCAGGTAAGTTTTTGAAGGCTTTGCCAGTGGAACTCTGGCTTGTCCAACTAAGCTAGTAAGGCTTTGGATATGGTCCAGTTACAGACTGTTTGCCATCTGAGGACCACTCTAAGCCCAGAGTCACTTGTTTAACAAATTAGATAAAGAGTGATGAATCTTTATTTTTCTCATAGCAATTCTCAAACATTATCAATTTAGTCAGAGAGAGAGATTGTGATCTGCAGCAGTGAAAAGAATGCTAGCACAGACCTGGTGTTGGTCTTGTCATGGACTGTTAAAGTAAAACTATTTCTAGTACTTCTTAAGCATCATATATCCTGACAGCATGACTATAGAATTTAGAGCCAGCCTTGGCTTTAGAAAGACCCACATTTAAGTCTGAAACATATAAACTGTCACCTAAACTCTTAGTATCCCAAATAGGTTTTTATGAGTTACTGCTTATCTGCATTTGTGAAGATATATCTACGTATATATCTATACATACACACATACATATACACACATATATACATACACACAAAGTAAAATATAATTTAATTAAATAAAAGTATTTACAATGATGTCCCTATTTGTCAGACTTTCAAGAACAAATCTTTTAAAATATAGCGATCTAAACTCATTATCCATGAAAACAAAACAACCACATTTGGAAACAAGTCAAGATGATAGCTAAGGAAGAAATGATATAGCCTAATCCTTTTATAACTACTTGAACAAGGATCTAAGAAGAGCTTTCCACTTTTCCCTAACCAAAGACTGATCAGAAAATCTAAGGAGAAATTATATTGAGGCATCTTGCCAGTAATACTATCATAAATTCAATCCACAAATAAGTGACCAGGGTAGAAACTATGGTAAAGGGGTAAGCCAGGATTGAGGACTCATCCTTGGATCCAGGTCAGCTACCCAGAATCCCAAGAAAAGCTGAGATTTTTGATTCAGCCTCCAGAGCTCCAAAAAGACAGCAGCATGGATCATAGGCTCAAGACAAAATTAAGAATAGACTTATATCAGCAGTGTGAGTTCACCAAGAAGGCATCAGAAACTCAGCCTTGGGCCTTCAGTGGGGTTTGAACCAATAGTATCCCCAAAGCATATTGTTGACTTAGTTTCATGCCCAAGACAGGGCTAGGATAACCTAGTTCTGAATCTACTAGAACTTGAGGTTGTTGACAAGGACTGGGCTCAATCATTTCTACTATACTCTAACCAGGGCTAAGTCTACCTGATGTCCTGATACATTTTAGGATCTGGAGCCTTAAAAGCCCTGGAGGGAACCATATTCTTGATCTGATCATATAAGAAGCACTTTGAAAGTATATATTTCTTTGGCTTGAACCATCCCTATGATCATAGAAGAAAATAGCACTCAATACCTACAGAACATAGATAAAAGCAAGTAAAAAAGATTAGGCACTTATAAGGCTACTATAAAATCATACCCCATAAGACTCCTTGAAAATTTGAATGAATCAAAGAGAAGTTAATGAATCTACTATATTAACAAAAAATATTAAAGCAAAGTTAAAAGATTAAAAAAAATAGATGTGTTATACATATCATGTCACAACAAAGATAGCTGACCTGGAAAATAGATAGAGAAATAATTTGATAATAATTGGTTACCTAAAATCCTTGATTGAAAAAAAGGGCACCTAGATATTGTATTTCAAGAAAGCACAAAAGATAATTCCCCATATGTATTGCATACAAGAAAGCAAAGAAAATATAGGGGAAAAATATATTGATCATCTTCTGAAAGAAATCTTAAAAGAAAAAACTCCCAGGAAAATTCTAGCCCAAATACAGAACTAATAGACCAAAAGAAGCATTCTTGGTGAAAATATTAAAGAGCTGAATAGAAACTCTGAAATACAAAATAAGAGCAGTTGGGAGATCCAAAAATTAAAAACACCTGAGAGCAATATCAAAGGAGTAACATTTTAATGGGGGTGGAGTGAATGATAAAAGTTTTCTTCAAGAACCATAATTATATCTAGGGTCATAGAGTCAAAGAAGAAAGAGAGCAGGGCATTATTTTGTTATGTTTTGATGACTTTTTTAAGAGAAGGAAGAAGGATACATTAATGAAGAAAAGGGAAAGAATGAGAAAAATATCTCATGAAATCAAGAGCACAAATAGAAATCTACAGAAACAAAGAAGGGGTGTGTGGCAGGCTGGTTTACTGGGACTTCACTTTCATATAACCTAATCAAAAGAAGGTAGAACACATATGCAATTTATTGTATTGTTAAGTATTAATTTTGGTAGGAGTTTGACAAAGTGAGGAGAGCAGATTGATAAAAAAAACCCACTGAGTTTAATTTAGAAGTTCAGATAGAAAATAGAAAGAAGGAAAGTGAGATTATTACTCTAATACATTATGACTATACCTAAAATCCTAATCCTATCTAAATTTTCTAAAAAACCCTACTCTGTCTTTGAGGACAGGTTCTTCTGCCTGGGCAATGCCAAGCCTAACTTGTCTATCCTACTCCTACCTAGAAACATATTCACTACCTACCTACCTAGGCTAATCAATAAGCTTTAATCACTACAATCTCCTTTAATCCGTGTTATTTATCCCAACTGTCAGTAGTAAAACTTCTAGTCAGTCTCTTGACTGAGAGATACTGAGATAAACCTGCTCTCTAGGGAATCCAGAAGCAAAAGTCCCTAAATTCTCAACTGTCTCTTTCTTATAGATCTTATCTCCTAGGTAACAGAATCTTCAGCTCTTTCTCATCTCAGAAGCCTGTCAGGGCTTTTCTCAACTATGCAACTCTTACTTAGAAATCCTTCTGTTCTTAAAGAGACTGAGGGAGATTAAGAAAATCTCTTTAACATATCCCCCTGAGATCCTTTGGAAGACCAGTCTCCCCAATGGATCTTTCAAACAAAACTATCTTATACTCTATATTAAAAACAGGGAGAAGTAAAGAGAGAAAGAAAGAAAGCAAAACAAATCTTGCAACGTGAAAGTCTCAAATTATATACAACTACAAATATTTACAGTTACAGGACAACATAATTCCGACTATACACAAAAAAGAACCTAAAGATATTAATCCAAATTAACAAATTTTACTATGTAAAAAATACAAGAACATTATATAAATATAATATCCCCCTGAGATGGGTGTTGGCCAACACTTATAACACTTTGTAATACTTTATCATTTAGTTATTTTAGCTTTTCCTATAATCCTATAAAAGTATATTAATAATAATCAATTTTAAAACAGAAATCACTATAACATAAATTATACACTTACCTATTTAGTATTACTCATTCTATTTCAAAATCAAATCTTTAAGTATAAGAAAATCAAACCTTTTATTGAAAAGCAAAATAAAAGTCCAGGAGTTTAATGTCATTGAAAATGATGTCCAGTTGTCTTTGTAGTCTTATCCTTGATGCATGCAGTCAATCATTTTTGATGGAAAGCACTCTTTTCACAATGAATCCACAATGACTTTTCTCCTATTTTGATTGCTGTAAGTGTTGTTAAAAATATTTGGAATGGACCTTACAGGCCAGGTGAGTTGCTCCAGTGTTCTGGAAGTTCTTTACATACACTATATCTCCTGGATTTAAATCATGTAGAGAAAAGTCTATAGGTCTAGCTTGTACCACAGCTCCTGATTCTTGAAGTTCTTTTATCTTGATTTGCAGATCTTGTATATATGTGGTAATATTAGTATCTCCTCCCAGCAGTGATATATCTATATCTATATCTATCTATCTATCTATCTATCTATCTATCTATCTATCTATCTATCTATCTATCTAGGGTTAAATGGTTTTGCATGAATTGGTGGATGACCAAACAGCATCTCAAATGGTAAGATGTGTAAATCTCCCCTTGGCCTACTTCAAAGGTAGAATAATGCTAAGGGTAGAGTGTCAGACCATTTCAAATGAGTCTCAGTGCATAGTTTGCCAATCATGGTCTTTAATTCTCTGTTCATTCTTTCTACTTGCCCTGAGCTCTGGAAGTGGTATGGTACATGAAATTTTGGTGTTATTCCTAAACATGAGTATATTTGTGATAAATCCAAATTCATAACATGCACTCCCCTGTCTGAATCAATCCTTGCTGGTAAATCAAAACAAAGTATGATTTCTTTTAGAATTACTTAGGTAATAAATGCTGTTGTAGTTCTACTTGTTGGAAATGCCTCTGGCCTTCTGATTAGCTGGTCTACTATAACTAAGCAAAATTTGTAATGTCCAGCTTTTGGCATCTTAATTAAATCAATTTGGAGATGTTCAAAAGGTGTATAGGCTAAAGGATGTTCCCCAAAAGCTTTTCCTCGAAAGATATTCTGTGTATATGCTTGGCAAGTCTGACAGGTTATACATACTTTAGAGGCAATGTTGGTTATGCCAGGGGCTATCCATACTTTTTTTTACAGAATCTACAATGCCTTGGGTTCCAAAATGACCATTTTTATGGATGGATTGGCAGATTTGTTGATAAAAAGTTCTTGGAGGTATTAGTTTACTTTCGGATGTTAACCCATATACCATTAACCTGTTTTGCCTTAAAGTTTTGTATCCATTTTTAACCTCTTTTTTATTATGTGCAAAGGATAAATCTGATTCATTGATAATTGCCAAATTTAAAATCAATTCAGGGCCTTCTATAGCAGTGAGTTTTGCAGCAACATCTGCTTGGAGATTTCCTCTCAAAACAGGGTCAGTTCTACCTGTATGGGCAGAGCAATGTACATAGCCAGGGTTTCAGGTAGTTGGAGAGCTGAAAAGAACCTCATTTATAATTTTAGCATTTGCAATCATTTTGCTAGCTGATGTTAAGAATCCCCTTTAAAGCCAAAGGGTATCAACAGCATGACATATTCTAAAGGCATATTTTGAATCAATGAATATTGTTGCTTTCTTGTCTCTTGTGATTTCACAGGTTTGTTTCAATGCTATTAATTCTGTACCTTATAAACTTATATTTTATGGAAGTGAAGCTGACCACAGAGTTGCAAATTCTGTGACTACAGCTGTTCCAGTGTAATGGTTCTTCCTTTATGAGAAATAGTATACATCTGTAAACAAAACTAGATCTGCATTTTCTAAAGGAATGTTCAAGAGATTTTCATGAGGTTTTTCTACCATAGAAACTAATGATTCACAACTATACAATGGTTCTCTTGTGATTGGTAAATCTGGAAGCAAGGTAGCAAGGTTGAGTGTTATGCTGCATTTTAAAGTGATGTTTTCATTGCCTAATAAAGTTATTTCATATCTTTTAAGTCTTTGGTCAGAGAATGCCTATGTTCTATGCCTTAGTAACAATTCTTCTACTTCATGAGGACACATTATTGTTAGTGAGTATTCCAATACAAAATCTGTGGATTTTGTTATTAGCAAAGCTGCTTCTGCTATGCCTCTAAGACATGTTAGTACTCCAGAAGCTATTGGGTCTAGTTGAGCCAAAGAATTTGCAACTGGACATTGAACACGTTCTAAAGATTGTGTTAAGACATCAGAAGCTACTCCTTTATATTCATGTACATTCAGAGTGAATGATTTTTTTGTAATCTGGGATACCTAGAGCAAGGACAGACAGGATAGCCTGTTTTAATTTAGTAAGTGCTGCTAGGAGTTCTGCATCCAACTTAAGTGGTTCAGTGACTGCATCTTTTGCTAGTGCTATAAGGGGTTTCATGATTTCCCCATAGCAAGGAATCCACTGCCTGCAAAATCCTGTGTTCACAAAATTGATCTCAATTGTCTTTTAGTGGATGGGGCACTCAATTTTTGGATACCTTCATTATACTTAGGAGAAATGTAATGGGAACCTTCAGTTAAACAAATTCTAAGTACTCCACACTTGGGAGACACTACTGAACCTTTGATTTTGAGATCTTGTGTCCTCTCTTACATAATTCCAACAGGAGATGTTTGCTATCTTCTTTGCATGCTGCCGCATTTGGAGAGACCAAGAGCAAATACTCCACAAAAATGTATTAAAAGGTTATCCTTAAATTTGATATTTGCCAAAACTTGTGTCAAAATTTGGGATAATAAACTTGGACTTTCTATGTAACCTTGATAAAGACAACACCATGTATATTGAGACCCTTTCCAGGTGAATACAAATATGTTTTGGGAATCTTCATGAATGGGTATTGAAGAAAAGGTGGAAAGCAAATCTACTACTGTGAAATATTTAGTGGTGCTAGG
Organism: Monodelphis domestica; assembly: GCF_027887165.1. Classification (NCBI taxonomy): domain Eukaryota; kingdom Metazoa; phylum Chordata; class Mammalia; order Didelphimorphia; family Didelphidae; genus Monodelphis; species Monodelphis domestica. Next base: position 319,846,012 of record NC_077230.1, on the reverse strand, counting down.
AATAGAGGAAATAATAGTTGATGGACTTGGAACAACAGGGTGTCTTTTGATGACATGATTTTTAATAGCCCTTAAATCTTGAACAAATCAGTAAACAGGTCTTCCATTTTAGTCTAATCTCAGTTTTTTAATCAGCAAGATAGGTGTATTGTATACTTATTTGCATGGGATTCTTTTCTGTTTGATTAGCAGTAGCAATTAGAGAAGAAAAAAGAATTTGAAGGTATTAAAATAGGTAAAATGAGGAGATCAAGCTATCACTCTTTGCAGATGATATGGTCTACTTAAAGAATCCTAGAGAATCAACTAAAAAGCTAGTAGAAATAATCAACAACTTTAGCGAAGTCGCAGGATACAAAATAAATCCAAATAAGTCATCAGTATTTCTATATATTTCCAACACATATCAGCAGCAAGAATTAGAAAGAGAAATTCCATTTAAAATAACCCTAGACAATATAAAATACTTGGGAATCTATCTGCCAAGCCAAACACAGGAACTATATGAGCACAACTAAAAAACACCCTCCACACAATTAAAACTAGATCTAAATAATTGGAAAAACATTAATTGCTCATGGGTAGGACAAGCTAACATAATAAAAATGACAATCCTATCCAAACTAATTTACTTATTTAGTGCCATACCCATCAAACTACCAAAAAAAGGTTTTTACTGAATTAGAAAAAACAATAACAAAATATATTTGGAAAAACAAAAGATCAAGAATATCAAGGGAAATAATGAAAAAAATGCAAAGGAAGGTGGCCTAGCAGTACCATATCTTAAAATGTACTATAAAGCAGTGGTCATCAAAACAATATGGTATTGGTTAAGAGACAGAAGGGAGGATCAGTGGAATAGACTCCCAAGTCTATTCCTCTAAGTGACCTCAGCAAGGCACTCTATGATAAACTGACTGTTAAGGGTAAAAATAAGGTTATTTACTGAATATATTATTATTATTTTTTAAACCCTTACCTTCCATCTTGGAGTCAATATTTTGTATTGGCTCCAAGGCAGAAGAGTGGTAAGGGCTAGGCAATGGGGGTCAAGTGACTTTCCCAGGGTCACACAGCAGGGAAGTGTCTGAGGCCAGATTTGAACCTAGGACCTCCCGTCTCTAGGCCTGGCTCTCAATACACTGAGCTACCCAGCTGCCCCCTGAATATATTATTTTAGTGGTTGCTAGGGATTTAAATTCAATCCCAATAAAATACTCAAGTCAGTTTGGGATTTTTATGATGGTTTAATTACAATAGTGGGAAGAAATTAAGAAGAAGAGAGGGAGGAAAGGGTATAAGATTTCTCTGGCCTAGCCTAAGCTCAGAGACCTCAGCCATGAGGCCTCCTTCAAGATTTAATCTAGCTCAGCTTCCAGCCACAAGGCCTCCTCCAAGATGAGTGGTCTCTTTGGAGGATAGTGCTTTTAGGAGGTAAAGGAAAGGAGGAATCAGCCTAACCACTCACCAGACCCGCTCAGGGAAGACGCCTCACCTAAACCACGCTACAGTGCAAAACTCTGCAAGCACACCAAGAACACTGCCACGGGCTTCCAAAGCTGACCCGAGAGAGCCCAACATCACTGAGAGAGCCCGACATCACCGAGCGAGCCCAACGTCTCTGAAAGAGATATAGCCAGAGAGAGAAAGTGACACAAAATAATTAAGCAGTTCTTTACATCACTTCCTGTGTCTCTCATGTACCAATGGTGGCTTAAGCTTGACTTGGGACAACCCTGGGGGTCAGTCATTTGTTTCTGATTTGTCACTTGCTAGCACATGCTGGTCATAGGCCACCCTCCTTACAGTTAATCCTTAAGTGGGGGTGTATACATTCCTGGTTGCTAAAATTCTGAAGACTAATCAGGGCGGAGTAAAACTAAAATTCACACCAAAGACCCCAGCTTTTGGGGAAAAAATCCACTATTTGACAAGAACTACTGAGAAAATTGGAAAACAGTATGAGAGAGAATAGGTCTAGATCAACATCTCACACCCTACACCAAGATAAACTCAGAATGGATGAATGACTTGAACATATAGAAGGAAACTATGAGTAAATTAGGAGTAAATTAGAACACAGAATACAGTAAATTAGGAGTAAATTAGAACACAGAATAGTATGCTTGTCAGATCTTTGGAAAGGAAAGACTTTAAGACCAAGCAAGAGTTAGAAAAAATTACAAAATGCAAAATAAATAATTTTGATTACATTAAATTCAAAAGTTTTTGTATAAACAAAACCAATGCAAACAAAATTAAAAGGGAAGCAACAAATTGGGAAACAATATTTATAACAAAGACCTCTGATAAAGGTCAAATCAGGAGCTAAATCAATTGTACAAAAAAATTAAGCCATTCCCCAATCGATATATGGGCAAGGGACATGAATAGGCAATTTTCAGTTAAAGAAATCAAACTATTAATAAGCGCATGAGAAAATGTTCTAAATCTCTTATAATCAGAGAAATGCAAATCAAAACCAACTCTGAGGTATCACATCATGCCTAGCAGATTGGCTAATATGACAGCAAAGGAAAGTAATAAATGTTGGAGGGGATGTGGCAAAATTGGGGCATTAATGCATTGCTGGTGGAGTTGTGAATTGATCCAACCATTCTGGAAGGCAATTTGGAATTATGCTGAAAGGGCCCTAAAAGACTGTCTGCCCTTCGATCCAGCCATACCACTGCTGGGTTTGTACCCCAAAGAGATAATAAGGGAAAAAACTTGTACAAGAATATTCATACCTGCACTTTTTGTGGTGGCCAAAAATTGGAAAATGAGGGGACGCCCTCCAATTGGTGAATGGCTGAACAAATTGTGGTATATGTTGGTGATGGAATACTATTGTGCTCAAAGAAACAATGAACTGGAGGAATTCCATGTGAACTGGAACGGCCTCCAGGAATGATACAGAGTGAAAGGAGCAGAACCAAGAGAACAATGTACACAGAGACTGATACATTGTGGTAAAATTGAATATAATGAACTTCTCTACAAGTAGCAATGCAATGATCCAGAACTATTCAGAGAGAATATATGAGAAAGAACGCTATCCAAAGCCTGAGGAAGAACTGTGGGAAAAGAAACACAGAAGAAAAACAATTGCTTGATCACATGGGTCAATGGGGATATGACTGGGGAAGTAGACTCTAAAAGATCACCCTAGTGCAAATATTAATAATATGGAAATAGATCTTGACCAATGGCACAGGTTAAACCCAGTGAAATTATGTGTCAGATATGGGATGGGTGAGGGGAGGGAAAGACCATGAGTCTTATAACCATGGAAAAATATTCTAAATCATCTAATTAAATAAAAATTTTCAAAAAAAAAATTACACATTGGCAATGGTCAAAATGTATGTCTCTTTCTTGACTCTGGATCTATTATCTTTCTCAAAGTTCTTAATGTGCATAGGCCCTTTGTAGACAAGGTTGGTCACTGCATTGATCAACATTCTTAAGTCTTCATGGTTGCTTTTTTTTTTCTGGTGTTTGTACTTGTATAAATTGTTCTCACTTCATTTTGTTCATATTTCCCACTACTCTCTGAAACATTATTTTATCATTTCTAATAGTGCAATAATATTATGCCACAATTTATATAGCCATTCTCAAATGATAGGTACCCTTTAGTTTATAGTTCTTTTCTTATATCTGTTCTTTTTCTTTTTTAATCTTTCTTTCAGAATCAGAAGTTTGTTTCACTTGCAATGATTCCCTCCCCTATATTTTCCACTCTCTTTCCTATGCCCCCATCCTCACTTGTTTCTCTTTTGAGTTTGATGTATTTCTAACATGCAACAACTGTTGATTAAGCACCTATGATGTTTGAGGTGCCAGGAATAGAAGTAAAAGAATAAAACAATCTTTAATCATAAAGAGTTTACTATCTAATGAAGAAGACAAGAATATATGTAGGGTAAAAATAAATAGAGGATCCCTTCCACGTTATAACTTTTCCCATTATGGTTTTGATATATTGTGAGTCAGAATAAGAAATTAAATGGGAATTTTTTGGGAATTTTGCAGGAGGAGCAAATGATATACAAAGGCCAGCTGATGACACAGAAATTTTAGAAACTCAGAAATGTATAAACTATATGTTATCTTTTAATAAACATACACAATTTTTTTTTACTGTAAACATCCCATAAAGAAAAAAATTTTTTTCTTCTTCTCTGGTACAAAGGGAAGGCCAAAAAATTTTATGTGGAATTTCCAGATTGTAGAGGTGCCAGACCCCAAGCCCTACCAATGTGTCAGGGATGCCTGTGGTCAATAAATGTTTATTGGGCCTCTACTATGTGCCTGGTATTGTGCTAAGTACTATGGATACAAAGAAAGGCCTAAGATAGTCCCCTATTCTCAAGGTGTTCCCAGTCTAATGAGGGAGACAACAAGTTTGTATATATGTGCAAACACGCTATAAAGAGTATAAATCAACAGAGATAATCAATAAAAGAGAAACACCAGTAAAAAAAGGGGACTGAAAAAGCTTTTTGTAAAAGGTGGGATTTTAGGTGGAATTTGAGAGAAGTCAGGGGGCAATTGATGAAGAGGGAGATGATTACAGGCTTTGGGGACAGTCAATAATGAGATGAAAGTAAGGTATAAAAAGAATAGAAAGATAAGAAGGGGGTCAAGTTATGGAAGGCTCTGAATGCCAAACAAAGGATTTTGTATTTGATCTTGGAGATGAGGAATCACTACATGTTGAGTCAAGAGGTGACATATTCAGACCTGCACTTTAGGAAGACCACTTTGACAGATTAGTGGAGAATGGACGAAAGTAGGGAGAGACTTGACATAGACCAATCAAAAAGCTACTGCAAAGGTACAGAAAGTGATGACAAGCTACGCTAGAGTGCTCTTGATATTATCACAGGAGAATAGAGAACATGTATAAGAAATATTACAATGGTAAATCTATACGAGTTGGCAATGGATTTGGATATATGGAGTGAGAATGAGGAAACAAGAGTGATACCTAGGTTGTGAGTAATGTAATTGGGAGGATTGTGATGCCTTCAATAACAGAGAAGTTTGGAAGGAGAGAGGGCTTAAAGGGAGAGGAGTAAAGGTAATCTATTTTGGACATGTTAATTTTAAAATGCCTAGAAGATAACCATTTGGAGATGTTTAGTAGACAGATGGAGATGCAAATAGGGATGTTAGGAGAGAGATTAAGGCTAGATAAGTAGATATGGAAATAATCAGCTTAGAAATGCTCACAAACAATAGCCAATATCACCAAGTATAATAGTACAAAGGGAGAAGAAAAGAGAGACCAGGATACACACAGAGCTATTGACTATAAGATAGTTTGGGAGAGAGGACACTAGCAATCTGGGGAATCAGGAAAATAGTACCTAGGCTGCATATTAAAAGAGGAGAGGAATTTTATGAGGGGGAAGTAAAGATAAGTATATTAAAGGCATAGGTAATGATGAGTGCAAAGATATAAAGGTATAAAAAGAGGAGATGGAGTATTATGAGAGGAAATAATATCTATTAAGATTAGAAAGATAGTTTACTGACAAGTTGGGTGGAGTTTTAAATGCCAAACATAGGATTTATATTTTTTCCTAGAGGCAAAAAAGGTCCCTTGCAGTTGGTTGAATAGTAAGTAAAATGGTCAGTTTTGACTACTTTAGCAGTAATTCATATGATGGGCTGGAGCTGGAGGGAGACTGGAGGTAGTGATATGAAATTAAGAAGTTGTTGCAATATTCTATGCAAATAGTGATGAAGCACCTGGGCAGCACCATCACCAACGATGGGTCCCTAGACCATGAGAGCAACGCCAGGATCCAAAAGGCCAGCCAGGCACTCCGGTGGCTGCGCTCCAAAGTCCTCCAACACAGCGGTGTAAGCACTGCAACGAAGCTCAAAGTGTACAACACAGTGGTCCTCAGCTCGCTCCTGTACGGTTGCGGTTGTGAGACATGGACACTGTACCGGAAGCACATGAAGCAGCTGGAGCAATTCCACCAACACTCCCTCCAGTCAATCATGAGGATCCGATGGCAGGACCGAATCACCAATCAGGACGTCCTCGACAGAGCCAACTCCACCAGCATGGAAGTCATGATCCTCAAAACCCAGCTATGATGGTCTGGACACGTCATCCGCATAGACCCACAGCGAATTCCAAGACAGGTATTCTATGGTGAACTGTCAGCTGGACTCAGGAAACAAGGCTGACCAAAGAAAAGATTCAAGGATCAGCTAAAGTCCAACTTGAAGTAGGCTGGCATCACACCAAAGCAACTAGAACTCACTGCCTCTGACAGAAGCAGCTGGTGAGCTGAACCCACATTCACCACGCCGCCACCACCTTTGAAGATGAACTACGTCAACATCTTGCCGCTGCGAGTGAATGCCGACACCAGGCCACAACCACTCCTCCCGTAACAACTGGAGTTCCATGCCCCATGTGCCACAAACTGTGCGCCTCAGCCTTTGGACTCCAAAGCCACATGAGGGTACACCGTAGATGAAACTGCACAAAGACAATAGTCATACTCGATCACCGAGAGACTACCACTAGTGATGAAGGGTTGAAATGATACAGAGGTGAGGGAAGGGGAATATTATAGATGGGGTGGAAATAACAAGATTTTGCAGCTGATTAGTGTATTGGAGATTCAATTACTAGGGTATTTATGGTAAAGAGAAAAGCTGGAACAATGACTCTAAGAAATGAGGTCAAGGAGAGATTGAATTCTCAATTCTCCTCCCCTCACCCAATTCCTGCTTCCTTCTATTTGATCCTAACAGCTATTCAGAGATGGTAAATGATAGCAGCTTTCAATAGACTAATTTCAGTTTAAAATACTGGAAAAGGATTTATTTTAAGGAAGAAAGGGTAAGGAGTGGGAAATAAGGGTAGAGGGCATTTTGGGTTTCCCTAGTCTATTATAAATTCAATATCAAGAAAGTAGAGTTGAATTGTCTTTATGGGAATATTGTTAATAATTTGAAAAGATCTTCAGAGCTAAGCCCAAGTCTTCAAGTTGAAACCAGTAGCCAGAAACTACAGAGTAAATCTCTCTGTTATCTTTCTTCCTCAGAGTCTCAAGGAAGAAGGTGAGTAAAAGTAGTTTGTGTGCCAGTTTATTCAAACTGCCTTCTCCCTGGCCACATTCTTCTCTGGAATTTTTCTGATTGACAGATCTTCAAAGTTCCATGGCTTGCACTTGCTTGCAAGTCTTTCTGTAGCAGTAATCAGTTTTTTCACATTAGCTATGTAGGGTGAGGGAACATGAGGAGTCTAGCTAGGATAATGCAGATTATGATTCTAAGGCAATGGAAGATTGTACCTTCACAAAGAAATATAAAAATTTGAAGAGATTTTAGGGGGAAAGATAATGAATTCAGTTTTGGACATATTGAATATAAGATGCTACCAGAATATCCAGTTTGAAATGTCTAATAGGCATTTGGACAAAGTGCAATAATAGTTTAGGTGGGAAAAAGATCATAGAAATGACAACATGGGAAATACTGACTAGATAACATGAAGAATTTCCTATTGTAATAACCTACTATTGAAAGGGGATTTTTTGGTAAAATATAAGTGACTCCATTTTGTTCTGAATTAGCCATTTTGCTTCAGGACCACCTGCAAAAGCTGGCTCCCTTCTGTCTCTTTTCCTCCTCCAACTAGTACAAAAAGGTTTAATTGCTATAAAGATAGGACTTCAATAGCCTAAAGAAAGTCCTCTTCCTTTATGTAACTTAACAGGTGATTATATGGTTACTTTTGATTAAATATAACTGGTTAAGACTAACAAGGACACCTCTTTTCTCTATCTTCTGTAGCAGGTAATGTCCATTTTCCTTATGGGGCACAAATTCTTTTTCTTTGTATAACCAACTGTACTATAATGACCAGCCATTGTTTTTTTCTTTCTCATGGAATATATAAATACTACTAGTTGAAGCGTGAATGACAGGTTTCCAACAACTGATGGTGTAGTGCATCACACTGAGAGAATAAATTGCAGTAAAATCAGTCTCTGATTCATGCTGGCTTATTGGCGCTGGCTAGTTGACTAATTCACACAATATTACAAAGAAGTACAGTCTATAAAGAAGCCTAAGTATTTGCAAATCAAATCATTCCTTCCAAACACAAGTGAAGAAGGAAACTATCCTTCTTGGCATTATACTTTGCAAAGGCAAAGTCAAAAACTCTATTTGAAAAGAATGTTATCTCAAATTTGCATTTATCAGGCATGGATAAAGTTAGGCAGATCATGAAGGACAGGGCAAAAAGTTGCTAGAATGGAAATAGTGCATTATGATGAAAATAACCATTGTCAGCAATCACTGACCATTCCCCTGCCCCAAATTTAAGAACAATATTTTAATATGTTGCCAAACCTAGTACATATAACTGCCAGAAGAAAGAAAAACCATGTGGGAAGAGGAAGAAGTATGTATCATTTCCAGCATAGTCCAATACATTCTTTCAATGAATCTAAAGATAAGCTTGCATACCAATGCTTTCATCTAATTATAAAAATCAATCATATTATCTACTTGTGCAATAGTTAGCTGAATACTAAAAGCAAAATAATAGAATACTGCACTACTTGTCCCAAGACCATTTCTTATATAAGCTCTATCCATTAAACATAAAGATAAGAAAATAATAATGATTCACATTTATACAATACTTTAAAGTTAATAAGGCACTTTCTTGCTCTGTGAAGTAGAGGCAAAAGAATTGTTATTGCATTTTTTTAAAACTCATGTTACATGTAGAAACAATTTTTGACAATTGTTTTCTGACATTTTAGGATTCTGATATTCTCCCTCCTTCCCTCCTCTGCTTCCTGAATATAAAATAGTCTGACATAGGTTATACCAGTGCTTTCAAGCAATATATATTCTCATATTGCTTATGTTCTGACAGAAGACATATCACACACATAATAAAAAACTCATGAAGGAAATAAAGTGGAAGATGGAATACTCTGATCTGTAATCAGACTTTAACAGTTTCTTCTTTGGCTGTGGATACCATTTTTCATCATGTGTTCCTTGTGGATAGCTTGGTTAACTTACTTTGCTGATAATGGTTTTGTCTTTCATAGTTGATCATTGTGTAATATTTTTGTTACTGTATACATTGTTTTCCTGGTTCTCTTCACTTCACTTTGCATCAGTTCATATAAATCTTTCCTGGTTTCTGTGAACTCTTGTAATTTCTTAAGGCACAATACTATTCCACTATAACTGTTACTGTTTTTTTGTAGAGGAAAAACTCAGCAAGATGAAATGACTTGCTATTATAAAATATTAGAGCCAGAATCTGAAGCAAAATCTATAGATTTCAATACAACTTTCTGTTGACTGTAAACTAACTTATCTGAAATACCCTATTTGTTATTTTTATTTCATTTTACAATCATTTCACATTTATCTAACAGAAAATGAAATTTAAAAAAATATTCATCAGTAGGTAAAAATATTTTTCAATTAAAAAAATGAACTTTTTTCATTTCTCCATTTATGATACATGAATAACATTTGTACTATACACTTCTTTAAAAATTTACATGTGTGGTGAAGATAGTGAGTATTACCAACAGAATTTCTATGGATTAAAGAGATATATTGCCTTAGAATATTGACCAAAGAAAATTTGGGGATATTGAAAAAAATTAATATCTATTTTATTGATTTTTTTCTCCTTTCAGTAAAGTTTTCATATTCTTCAAGGCAAGAATTTGTGTCCAAAAAAGATACAGAGAATATTAAGAGAGATAAATAGATAAGTCTGACTACATAAAATTAATAAGTTTTCACAAAACCAAAACCAATGCAACCAAGAGTAAAAAACAAACAACAAATTGGGAAAAATCTTCATAGTGTGTCTCTGACAAAAACTTCATTTCTCAAATGTATAAAGAACTGAATCAAATTTATAAGAATACAAAACATTCCCCCAATTGTCAAGTGGTCAAAAGATATGAACAGGAAATTCTCAGATAAAGAAATTACAACTATCTTTAGTTATATGAAAAGATGCCCCAAACCACTATTAATTAGAGAAAAAAATTAAAACAACTCTAAGGTACCACCTCATAATTATCACAAGCCAGTATCAAAATTGGGGAGTTAATATACCGTTGGTGGAGCTATGAAAGATTATAACCATTCTGAAGAGGAATCTTGAATCATTCCCAAAAGGTCATAAAACTGTACATACCCTTTGATTTAGTATTACCACTACTAGGTCTATCCCAAAGAGATAAAAGATGGGGGGAAAAGACTCAGCTCTTTTTGTGGTGCCAAAGAAATGGACACTGAAGGGAGGTGCATCAATTGGGGAATGGCTGAACAAATTGTGGCATATTCTTGTAATGGAATACTATCTTTCCTTTAGAAATTTATGATGAACCAGATGATCACAAAAAAACTTCAAAATACTTATATGAAATGATGCAAAGTGAAGTGAGAAGAACAGTAACAACAGTGTACAATGATCAACTGAGAATGGCTTAACTGTTATTAACAATGCAAGGAGGTAGGACAACTCCAACAGACTCATAACAAAAAAGGCTTTCCACACTGCCACAAAAGGAACTGATGGCGTCTGAATGCAGACTCCATACCATTCTCTACTTTATTTCCTTCATGAATTTTTCTCTAGTGAAAGTGATATCTGTCTTCTTTCATGACATGACATGAAAATAAATAACACATGTATATGATATGCCTGCTATCTTAGGGAAAAGGATAGGTTTGGGAAGGAGAGAACAAAGATCATGGATTACAAAATGTCAGAAAACAATTGTTGAAAATTGTATTAACATGTAATTTGAAAAAAAAATTTTTAACTCTATAGGATTTCTTAAATACTGAAAATTTTAATTTAAACTAGCAGTTGTGCTCCTAAATATTTTATTGTCTAAGAGAGTGGGCTAAATTCATGTAGGATTTAGGATTCCATTCCTATATCATTCTAGAGTACTGTGAATATGAACTTTAAGTATTACAATTTTAAACAACTATTATGTTTAAAAAAACCTTTAAACAATTATATAAAAAAGAAAGAATAAGAGCTTTCAGCACATTAAATAGATCTTCTGGAAGATTATTGGGAAAATATATGTAAGAGTTACACAGAATAAGGAGGCATTGATAGATAATGGCTGCAGTACTCACATGTGTGAATTTCAAAACTACTCCACCTTATTCAGACCATTCTTTAGAAGATAGGATTTAGCTATTTCCTGATCAATAACAAAAGAGATACTTGGAATAACAGAATCAAGTCTTGGAAACTACATTCTCCACCCTACTCAGTGTAAGAAGATTAGGAAGGGCTGCAGCAAACTTGAGATTTAATTATTTGAGAATATGTCCTTCAACAGACATGTGCAAAAAAAGGACAGACCTCTGGGCAGTTCTAAGTCAAGCTAGAGCCACCCTTGGCACATGTGAGACGCAGGAAGTGAGGTAGAGAACAACCTCTGGAGTTCTCGGGACTTCCTGTGAGGAGGGCTAGAATTCAGTTTGAGGCTGGTGCTTGGGGTTGGAGGAGCCCCGAGGACCACTGTAAAAAATAGACTCGAATACAGGACTACAATCCCCACGAGCCTTTGCTCCACTTCCCCAGAATGCCTTGTAATCTCACCTGGGCCGAGATCGAGAAGGTATTTAAGCTGATTCAAAGGCTTTTGAGAGGCTTTCTCTTGGCTCTTGGACTTCCATTTTGGGGCAGGCATGGCTTTTTTTCATAATGTAGGTGAGGTTGTGTCTAGGCCACTCTATGGCCTGGACACGTGTTTCTTATCCTGTATTTTCTTTAATCCTTAATCTTCAATAAAGCTCTAAAAAATATAATACTCCTTGAAGAGAGTAACTAATTTCTACCTGCCTCAGTCTCCCCATATTCTTAAATTTTCATATTTACAGTTGGCGACCTAATGGGGAAAAAAACTTTCAATCTTCTGACTTCTTTTTTGATCTTAAATTCAGTTTTAATAGCTAGTACCTAGAATTTTTTTTTTTGAGCCACATCTCTCTGGTCAAGGTGATTTTTTTACCCTCGCAAAGCTGTTGCTCGATCCAGACTTGTTGCGTTTGCCGCCCACCCCACCCCACTCGGCTCAGCCGCTTTTGCCTGCAGGCGTTCAGCCCCCGATCCAGACCTGATTCAAGCAAGATTGAAATCACCTGGTTCCCGATCTCCCGGCCCTCTGGCCCTGCCTGCCTGTTTCTGCACCCCAGACCCAGGAGCATGACAACCACCTGCTCATCACCCAGATCCTTGGAGCAGATTCAGTCATCGCTCAGGACTCATTGCGACCAGCTGGTAACAGTATTGGCCACGTGGGTGGAGGGGAGAGAGGAGAGGGAAAGAAGACCAGGTAATTTTCCCTTAGGCTAAGCCTCTGAGCAAATGGGGTATTGACTCCACGTGGGCTCCACGTGGACTGGGGCAGGAGGAGGGATCATATCAGGGGAGAGGGGAAAGAGAGACTAGAGAGGAAACAGATTTTTTAAAACAGAAACTTAAAAAGCAATGGGCTGTTTAAAAGGATTTTTGACTGTTCTGGTAATTTCATTGATTTTACCTGCCTGTCAGGGAGCAGACTCAGCACAAAGATTCAACTTTAACTTTGGGGAGGCAAATGGGTGGCTCAGCAACCTGATAGCCAGACATAAAGACATTCGGTCCTGGGTTAAAATCTGGCCTCAGATTCTCCCCAGCTGTGGGGCTCCAAGCAGATCAATAGCCATTACCACTCTGCCTTCGGACAATAGACATTTAAATGGATAATTAAAAACAAACAAACAAACAAAAACCCCCCAAGAAACTTTGAAGAGACTAAAGGCTATATTTTGAGGCATTTCAGATTCCAATGGTTTATAAAAATCTCTGTATTCTATTGCATTTTTTGTTATGGTTTAACTTTGTGATTTTAAGTTCATATATTACTGGATTCAATATTATTCTGCTTGAACTGAAGGTTGATTGAATTTATTTTGAATGTACTGAGTTTTGAAATTCTGTTGTTTTTCCCCTATAACTGTGCTGAAAATATTGCTGTGAATAAGCCCATATATGAAAAAACAGCCTTTCTATTTTGACTTTGTAAATTATCACATAGATGGACTTCAGAACTGGTTATAATTGTATTAACAACCTTGGAAAATTTAATGTGCTAAATACCTCAAATGATTTTAAGGGTTTTTTAAATATGATTTTTGAAATTTTTTTTAACAATCTGGTTATTTTTGCCTGCCCCTACCACAAGGTAAGGCCCATTAGCTGAAGTGAAATATATTTTATAACCCCCAACCTTCCCACATGTGAATGGAAGTTGGGCAGTTAATCTTAGGGCATTTGTATCCCTATAAGCCTCCAAGAAAAAGGAGCACCCCTTTATTTATACTCTTCAGCTCACTATTTTACTTCTACCAGAATGATATATAGATTTCTTGATTATGTTCTTAACCCAAGATGAGTTTTATTTTGTTTAAAAATATGTTTATACACCAAGGTTGAAAGATTGCTACGTTTGTAAAAACTTGTGACAAATATCCATCAATTTATAGGTTTTAAAATGTCAGGAAGGCTGTAGCAGACACTGTGGTATATTCAGAGTTTGGTCAGATATCAAAAATACCAAATTCACCTACTGGATCCTGGACCATCACTAATTGCCTGACTTTTGTCTTGTCACTGGACTCTGATGACTGTGAAAGAAAGAATGAGGCTAAGATTCTCTGCAATTCTACCTCACTTAAATCCAGTTCACACATGAGTTAAGACATTACACTGTGAAGTCATTAGTCCTTTTCCAAATGAAGGAAGAACAACAACCACTACTAGGTTTATATCCAAAAGAGATTTTTAAAAAGAAAGAGGAAAAGACCTATTTGTACAAAGATATTTATAGAGATTTTTGTGGTGGCAAAAAATTGGAAATTTAAGGGTTGCCCATCAACTAGAGAATTACTGAACAATTTGTGGTATATGATTGTGTTAGAATACTATTGTGTTTTAAGAAATGATGAGCAGGACACTTTCAGAAAAACATGGAAAGACTTATATGAACTGATGAAAAGTGATGTGAGCTGAACTAGAACATTGAACTTAGTAACAATAATCAACTATGAATAACTTAGCTATTCTCAGCAATACAATGAATCTAAGACAAATCCAAAGGACTCATGATGAAAAATGCTATCCACTTCTAGAGAAAGAACTGATGAAATCTGAATGCAGATTGAAGCATGCTATTTTTTACTTTTCATGCTTTTTAATTTTATATTTGTTTTCTTCCACATGATTAATATGGAAATGTTTTGCATGATTGCACTTGTACAACCTGTATCAAATTACTTGCCATTTCAGTGAGGGAAGAAAAGATGGAGGAAGGTAGAAAATTTGAAATTAAAAATTTTAAAGAATGCTAATTGTTTTTACTTACACTTTGGAAATAAGATCTTTTTTTAAAGGGCAAAGTAAGCCTCCTATTTTAACTTAAAAAAAGTATAAATAAATTTTGAAACAAAAACTTCAATATAGTTACCTTCTCTCTGTTTTTATCCCCTTTACTGACTTTGGATTGCATATATACCAATATTTACATATGTTATTTTTATATAGTTGTAACATATTTATTTATGACAGTTAGGTGGCTTGGTGGATACAATGCAATTTGTGGAGTCAGGAAGACCTGAATTCAAATCCAGTATCAGACACTTACTGCATGATCCTGGCCAAGTCACTTAATCCTGTTTTCCACTCGGTTTCCTCATCTGCAAAATGAGCTGGAGAAGTGAACCACTCCAATATCTTTAATGAAAAAGTTCCAAATGAAATTGTGAAGAGTCAGATACAAATGAAACAATTAAACAAGAAAAATATATTTATATTACCATGCTTATTGTTTTTTACTACATATAGTATTTATTATGTTATTCTTATTTACAACAAAATATTTTATTATTTTTATTCAATCATTCACAACTGATATTCACTATACAATATTTAAATGAATTGCTTTTGAAAATGAAAGTAATGTGATCTGAGCAACTTTAAATAAATGACTATTTTTTATAATGTTCTTAGGATAAATTCTCAATAATCAGATTATTAGGTCAAGTTAAAGAATTATTTTTTACATTTACGTAGACTACTACATTTGTTTCCCCACCAAATCCACTAATTCACAACCCTATCAGTAATGAATTTTTTTCACTTTTGCTCATTTACTAGCACTGAGTTTTGTCTTTTTTTTTTTGTCAATTGTCAAATTAGGGATAAGGTAGTATCTTAAGAATTATTACAAGATTCACACCAATTCTTTTATAATTTCAAATGACAGGTTTTAAACTGTAGCTTCCACAAAGTCCTACTTTGATGCTTCACTGTAGCATGAAGGTTAGCTTAGGTTCTGGAAGGCTATTCTCAAACACTTTCTACCTTGTTGGAAATGTTTTTATAATAGTCCTGGCAAGAAACTGTTTGCTTTCTGAGAATCTGTGTAGCTAAGTACAGAAAGGCTTGCCAAGTAGGGATGAATTCTTTGACCATGGCAACCCATGAAACAAAGAAAAATATAAAATGACTCAGTTCTGTACAGGCTGAATTCGTAACAACAATGGCAAAACAGTAGATAGAAGAAGAAAAGGGAGGTTTCTAGGAATAACCATTTTTAGACCATTCACAAATATTAATATAACCATAAGTATTATAAAACATAAAATCTCTGCTGAAAGATTGCTGAATACAGCAGTGAAAGAACTTAAAGAATATTTGAAGAACCAGCCACAAAGCCAAAAAAGAAAATTACAACTAAATTGGAATATGGCTCAGAGATTGTGCCTAATGGGACAAGCAAATGAAATGTGAAACCAAAGGCAATAAGAAATATAATTTCATAAGTCATTTCGTTATCTCACATTGATGTGCTCATTACAAGCAAAAAAGATCACCATGAATCTGGCAGCTACGACTGTCCCAAACAACTGTTGTAACTCCACAGGATCCTAAAAATTATATTCTCTGATACTCAGTTATAAAAACTCTTGATTATAACCCCTTTATTCTCATGATAGATACCACCCTGGTTCTCCTCACCACTTATGCCTACACTTGGGCAATACTGAGAGGGTTGCCTCTCTGGGGTTTCTCCCCACTACAAGATATCTTTCACTAATGTCTTTCCTAAAGTGCATGTCACCTCCTTACAGAATAATCTTTAGTTGTATTATTTTTGTCATAAAATATAAAATAGTTTGGCTTTTTAAAGCCCTTCTTAACTTGGCCTCAGAGCTTATTTTTTAATCTTCTTATACCTTATTTTCCTCTGACATTAGCCTTCTTGCTGCTTCTCACGTAAGACAACCTACCCCTTTACTCTATGCTTTTTCAAATCTAAAATTTTATTTTGTTTTCATGAAGACCCACCTTTTCCCCCTGCCACCTCCATGCCTCTATCCTGGAAAAAATATTTCCCCAAAATTACTTGTTTCTCTTGTAATTTTAGCTGCATTGCTTTTGTTTTTTGTTTTATTTTTTTTTAAATTGCATGTAATCAGAATTATCCATTTTACCTTCCATTATTCTACCTTATTTAGTCATGATATCTTTCCCTATACATAGATTTGACAAGTCATTTCTTCATGCTCCTCTAATTTGCTTATGGGGTCACCCTTTATGTCTAAGTCATGTACTCACTTGGTGTTATCTTGGTATACAGGGTGGGATGTTGGTCTATAACTACTTACTTTCCACTTTTTCTAACATTTTCAGTATATGTTGAATAATGAGTTCTCACTCAATACTAGGGGTCATTGGGTTTTCTAAATATGAGACTAGTATGAAAATTTACTTCTTTATATAATTTGTTCCATTGATCAATGTATTTCTTAACCTCAGTACCAAACTGTTTAGATGATTTCTGCATTGTAGTATAGTTGACATCTGATATTGCTAAGCATCTTTCCCATCTTTTTTTTCCAATAATTTTCTTGAGATTCTTGATATTTTGTACCTTACACAATGTTATTTTTTCCTAGTTCTATAAAGTAATCCTTTGGAAGTCTGATTGGTATGGCACTGAATACATAAATTTAGGTAGTATTGTCATTTTTATTATACTGGCTTGACTTTTTTCGGAGTGATTAATATTTCTCCAATTATTTAGATATCAGAGTGTTTTGTACCTATGTTCATATAGTTCCCGTGTGTGCCTTAGCAGGTAGACTCTTTAGTGTTTTATATTTTCTGAAGTTATGTTAAATGGAATTTCTTTCTAAAGCTTCCAGCTGGTATTTGTTGATAATAAGTAGAAATGTTGGTGATTTATGCAGGTTTATTTTATATCCTGCAACTTTGCTGGAGTTGTTAATTGTTACAGTTTTTTAGTTAACTCTCTAAGGTTCTTTAAGTTAATCAGACCTGCAAAAAGTGATCATTTTACGTCTTCTTTGTCTATTATTCATTCTTTCTATTTATTTTTCTTGTCATTCCATAGGTAGCATTTTTAGCACTATATGAAACCATAATGGTGACAGTGGACTTCCTTGCTTTACTATTGACCTAGTAAAGACCTGTATTTGATCTAGATCTTGGTTTCAGGTAGATACTATTGTCATAGTTTCTAGTTTATTTTGTTTTGGTTTTAATATGAATGGGTGTTGGAATTTGTCAAAAGGTCTTTCCACAGCTATTGACATAACAATAGGATTTTTGTTGTTTTTGCTATTAATGTGGCCAATTATATTTTTGGTTTTCCTAATATTGACAGCCCTGCATTCCTGGTATAAATGCAGTCTGGTCATAATGTATAAGCTTTGTAATAAGTTGCTGTTGTTTCTTTGCTGATATTTTAACATTTCTGGATCAATGTTCCTTAGAGATACTGGTCTATACTATCGAGATCATTTTGCATCACAGAAGAAATTTTTAAAACTCAATTTTTCCAATATTTTATATAGTTTTAGAATTAATTGTACTTTAAATGTTGTAAAGGATAATTTTAGTGTTGTGACCTAAACTATATTAATTATTGGTTGCCATGGGATATCTCAAATAAAATACCCAAGACAGCTGGAAATTTTGGTGATTTTAATTAATATGGAAGAAAGAAATTATGGAGAAGAGAGAGGGAAAAGGTATAGGATTTCTCCCGCCTGGCCTGTGCCAGGAGGAAGATTAGAGGCTTCTAGGAAGATAAAGTTTGGAGAGTAAAGGAGGAAGGAATCAACCTAAACTCCAAGAGAGCTCAGCTAAGATGCCTGAACCTGAACTATATCAAGGGCAAACTCACTGCCAAAACCCAGACAAATAGCTGCCACCACGCCAAGATGTCAGGACGCTTAGCACTTTGCTAGCCAGAGCCACATCTCCAGGGAAAGATGCCGAAGAGAGGAAGTGATGCAAAATATATGGGCGGTTTTACATCACTTTCCTACGTCTCATTTATACCAATGGTAACTTAGCTGGACTTAGGACAGCCCAGGGGTCTGTCAGCTGTTTCTGCACATGTCTGTTAAAAACCATCATCTTGAATACTTAATCCTTAAGTATGGGTGTAGACATTCCTGATTTTGTTAAAGAGAGTGTCTTCATTGTTACAATCAAGAGATAACTAAATCCAATCTTCACAATTTCCCCTGGTGATCATTGGGAGACTAGTCTCCCCACTGATCACTTAATATAATCATCTTGCAGTCCTAAAGCATTTCTAACTACAGATGTATACAATATTCAGTTTCTAAGAGGAACTTACAATAGTTAGAAGAGGGAAATAGAAGAAAGACAGACAGCAAAACCAATGTTTGCTGAATGCTTTGACAAAAACCAATTAGGGGGAAGTCCCCTTTTGGCATAAGAGTATACATTCAAATAAATGTTCAATCAAACTTCAGTTCAATCTACCACACCCAAAGTTCATTCTGGATCTTCTTGATGTAGTGTAGGTTTTCTGGCATCTTTCTGCAACAGTTCATTCTCTGGATTTAGGAGTTAGCAAGCTTCTTTCCTTGAAGATCTTTCTTGAACAAAAATTCAAAATATTTGATTTTTATTAAAATACAATCATCCCCTGAAGTGGGTATTAAAAAATATCCAGTTCAGCTCAGGATGCAATGTTGAGTTATGGGAGTGTATGATTCAATTATCAAAAGAAGAGAAAAACAAAGGAAAAAAATATAAAGAAAAATGGAAGAAAGTTAAACTTTTGGTAGAAAGAAAAAAAATTCAAAATCAGAATCAAAATACCAAAATCTATGTATATAAAATGTGGAGTAAGGAAGAATAAATTCATAATAGGCCCTTGCACAGGTCCAATTTAAAGTAATTTCTATCCCACAAGTCTGTAGGACAGAATGCAGTAATATTTCACTTAGCCATTTGCAGCCAAGATTACAGGAAATTGCCATACTATAAGAAGAAAAGGAACTAGAATTTTATTTTGATAGGGAAGTGTCATTCCCTTGTCTGATTTTTCCTTCATTCTCATGGATAGAGGGAGCCAGGATGATAGCCAAACTTTGGTACTTGTCTGTAAGTATTTTCACAAAGAGTGTGGATACAAGGAAGGCCTACATCTTAACATATGTCAAGGGTTGCAACCTCGAGTCTCACACTAGATTCAAGTCCTTTGTATTGGCTTAGAAGTGCATCAATCCTGTCTGGATTGGTTTCTTTCTTTCTTTCTTTCTTTCTTTTTTTTGTTTTTTTTAAATATATTTTATTTGATCATTTCCAAGCATTAGTCGTTAAAGACATAGATCATTTTTTTCCTCCCCCCACCCCCCATAGCCGACACATAAATCCACTGGGCATTACATGTTTTCTTGATTTGAACCCATTGCTTTGTTGAAAATATTTGCATTAGAGTGTTCATTTAGAGTCTATCCTCTGTCATGTTCCCTCAACTGCTGTCTTCAGGCAGTTGCTTTTCCTCGGTGTTTCCACTCCCATAGTTTGTCCTTTGCTTATGAATGGTGTTTTTTTCTCCTGGATCCCTGCAAATTGTTCAGGGACATTACACCGCCACTAATGTTGAAGTCCATTACGTTCGATTATACCACAGTGTATTAGTCTCTGTGTACAATGTTCTCCTGGTTCTGCTCCTCTCGCTCTGCATCACTTCCTGGAGGTTGTTCCAGTCTCCATGGAACTCCTCCACTTTATTATTCCTTTTAGCACAATAGTATTCCATCACCAACATATACCACAATTTGCTCAGCCATTCCCCAATTGATGGGCATCCCCTCGTTTTCCAGTTTTTGGCCACCACAAAGAGTGCAGCTATGAATATTTTTGTACAAGTCTTTTTGTCCATTATCTCTTTGGGGTACAGACCCAGCAGTGCTATGGCTGGATCAAAGGGTAGATATTCTTTTGTCGCCCTTTGGGCATAGTTCCAAATTGCCCTCCAGAATGGTTGGATCAGTTCACAACTCCACCAGCAATGAATTAATGTCCCTACTTTGCCACATCCCCTCCAGCATTCATTACTTTCCTTTGCTGTTATGTTAGCCAATCTGCTAGGTGTGAGGTGATACCTCAGAGTTCTTTTTATTTGCATCTCTCTGATTATAAGAGATTTAGAACACTTCTTCATGTGCTTGTTAATAGTTTTGATTTCTTTATCTGAGAACTGCCTATCCATGTCCCTTGCCCATTTATCAATTGGAGAATGGCTTGATTTTTTGTACAATTGATTTAGCTCTTTATAAATATGAGTAATTAAACCTTTGTCAGAGGTTTCTATGAAGATTTTTTCCCAATTTGTTGTTTCCCTTCTGATTTTAGTTACATTGGTTTTGTTTGTACAAAAGCTTTTTAGTTTGATGTAGTCAAAATTATTTATTTTACATTTTGTGATTCTTTCTATGTCTTGCTTGGTTTTAAAGCCTTTCCCCTCCCAAAGGTCTGACATGTATACTATTCTGTGTTTACCCAATTTACTTATGGTTTCCTTCTTTATGTTTAAGTCACTCACCCATTTTGAATTTATCTTGGTGTAGGGTGTGAGGTGTTGATCTATTCCTAGTCTCTCCCACACTGTCTTCCAATTTTCCCAGCAGTTTTTATCGAATAGTGGATTTGTGCCCCAAAAGCTGGGATCTTTGGGTTTATCGTATACTGTCTTGCTGAGGTCGCTTTCCCCCAGTCTATTCCACTGATCTTCCTTTCTGTTTCTTAGCCAGTACCAAATCTTTCTTTCTTTTTTTTTGACCTGTGTGCTCTTTTGGCACTATTCAGGTTAAGTCTGTGCTTTTTTTTGATCCCATTTCCTAGAATCAGACAAAAACATTAATCACAGTCCCATAACAATTATCAATAAATGGCAGGTTCCCACAGTCTAAAGATGTTTGGGTATCTATTAATATTATAGCAAGTATATACTTATATATTTAAACTTATATTACTGTATAATAAAATTAATATCGATTGTATGTACCTTAAGTACAAGAAATGAGAAAAGGGAAAAAATCACATATTCTAATCAAAAGAAAAGCAATAATAAAAATAAGGAAAAAGAGAAAAGAGGAAAAAAAATCAGGAATTCAATGTGTCAAAAAAAAAGCTTCCACTTGCAAATGGATTATCATATCCAATGCATGTATAGGATATAGTCAATTAATTTCAATAGAAGCTGCTCTCTTTATATGTGAGCAATGAATCCAAGAGTCCTTCTCTCCAATCTTTTATAGATGTTGGAGAAGTTAACAATATTTGGAATGGCCCTTCCCAGGAAGGCTGAGTTGCTCCAGTATACTTGGAAATTCTTAATATACACCTTGTCTCCTGGGTTCAGGTCATGAAGAGAAAAGTCTAGTGGTCCAGCTTGTACTTCAGCTCTGGATTCATGAAGTTCACACAGTTTTTGCTGTAATTCCTGTATATAGGAAGCAATAGTAGTATCTCCCCCTAATAGTGATTTATATGCAAGGGAGAAAGGCTTAGCCTGTATAGGCGGATGTCCAAAAAGCATCTCAAATGGTGAGCTGTATAGGTTTCCTCTAGGCCTGCTTCTAAGATAAAATAGGGCCAGAGGAAGAATTTCAGGCCATTTTAAATGTGTCTCAGTGCATAATTTGCCAATCATACTTTTAAGTTCTCTGTTCATCCTTTTAACTTGGCCTGAGCTGTGGGGATGATATGGAACATGGAATTTGGGAGTTATCCCCAAGCAAGAATATATCTGATTTAGAACAGAATCAGTAAAATGGCTTCCTCTATCTGAATCAATACGTGCTACCAGGCCAAAGGAAGGAATAATTTCTTTTAAAAGCACCTTAGAAACAAAAGCTGCTGTGGCTCTGGTCATGGGAAATGCTTCCGGCCATCTGGTCAGTTGATCTACTATGAATAGACAAAATGTATAATGTCTGGCCTTTGGCATTGTTATGAAATCTATCTGTAGGTACTCAAAAGGTGTGTAAGCTAGAGAACGCCCACCAAAGGCTTTGCCATGAAAGGCATGTTGTTTATATGCTTGGCAGGTAGAGCAGGCTGTAAGCCACTTTAGAGGCTATAGTAGTTATACTAGGGGCTATCCATACTCTCTTAACAGAGTCCACGATGCTCTGGGTGCCAAAGTGACCATTTTTATGAATACATTGGCAAATTTGGTGATAGAAACTTCTAGGGAGCAGGGGTTTTCCTTCAGTTGACACCCATACTCCATTAATTTGTTTTGCTTTGAATTTTTGCTTCCATTTTCCCACTTCCTTTTCATTATAGGAAAATGATAAATTTAAGTCATCAGTGGTTGTTAATGTTAAAATTAATTCAGGCCCTTCTATGGCTGCTAGCTTTGCAGTGGCATCTGCTCAAACATTTCCCCTAGAGACAAGGTCAGTGCCACCTGTATGGGCAGAATAATAAGCAATTGGGCGCTGAGAAAGCCCCAAAGTCTGAGTTAAAACACCTATAGCTACCCTTCTTTGCTCATGTACAAAGTAAATGGCTTGTTGTAATCTGGAATGCCTAAAGCAGGGGCAGACAGGATACGCTGTTTTAGATCTGATAGAGCTGACAAGTGTTTTGGCTCTAATTTGAGGGGTTCAGGGACCGAATCCCTCGTTAGTGCTATAAGAGGTTTAGTAATTTCCCCATAGCAAGGAATCCATTGTCTACAAAACCCTGTTGCTCCTAAAATTGCTCTCAACTGTTTCTTAGTGGCAGGAGCACTTAAATTTTGAATATTTTCAATTCATTTTGGAGAAATAGAATGGGCACCTACTTTAGGGAGATATCTAATTTATTCTACTTTAGGGAGATATCACTGAACCTTATCCTTCAAGATTTTATGCCCTCTTTTGTGCAATTCCAAAAGAAGGTGTTTACTATTTTCCTGACATGCTTCTGCATCTGTTGAAGCCAAGAGTAGATCACCTATGTATTTGATTAATTTGCTATTTTTAAATGTTATATTATCTGTGCCTTGGCTCAAAATTTCTGCAAATAAACTTGGGCTTTCCACATAACCCTGGTACAGACGACTCCATATATACTTGGAGCCCTTCCAGATGAAAGCAAAGATATGCCTGGAGTTCTCATGTATGGGAATGGAAAAGAAGGCTGAGCACAAGTCCACTACTGTAAAGTATGTAGCTGTGCTAGGAAGAGGAAATAATAGTATTTATGTTGGAAACTATGGAGTGTCTTTTTATAACATGATTTTTTACAGCCCTCAGATCCTGTATGAATCTATAGAGGTGCTTGCCATCAGGCAGGATGGGTGTGTTGTATTTAGATTTACAAGGGATTATTATTCCCTGTGCCATTTATGAGTTTATTACTGGGGTAATATCCTCTATTGCCTCTTTTGAGAGGGGATACTGAGGAATGTAAGGAGGTGGGCTAGATTTAGTTTTAATCTGCACAGGAATAGCTGATTTAAGTATTCCTACATCAGAAGATGTGGCCCAAAGAGACTCCAGTATATCCATAGGTATTACAAAGGTGGAATGCTCTTTCCCCTCCTGACTCTATGAGAGAATTACAGGGAGTAAATTTAAAGATTCCTCCGATACTTCCAATGATAAGGAACCATCTGAGGAGCAAGTTATTATGGCTCTGAGTTTGCAAAGAAGGTCCCTCCCCAGCAAATTTAAAGGGGAGTCAGACATCAAAAGAAAGGAATGTTGTACCTCTAGGGGTCCTACAGACACCATTCTAGGGGGGAAGTTTTTTAACCCTTTGGGGTATTCCTGACACTCCAATTACATTCTCTGAGCCAATAGAATAACAATGCAAATCAGGTGTATTCTTTAATACACACCTGGAGGCTCCAGTGTCTAAAACACAATCATAATAGGTGTTACCTACCTTTAAGGTAGCATGGGGTTCATTAGTATGGGGGGGGGAATGGGTAGTAGGACATCAGGGTCCAGAAAATCAAAGGTTGTATCCTCTGATTCCTGTGCCCCAGCCCCCCCCAACACCTTCATAGTATTTGGGGAGTTCCTTGGGTACCCGCCTGAAGGGCATTAGCACCCCGAGTATTTTTTGGATGAGCACCACTTAATTTATATTGTTGTGGAGTTATTTGGTTTATCATTTCCCCAATATCTATTCCTAGAGTTATCATTCCTAAAGTTGTGGTTTCCATTATCATTATTATAGTTATTTCTATAATTATCACTTCTGTAGTTGTTATTAAACTGAAGATTCCTTCTGAGTGCCTTGAGTAAAGTTCTACACTCTACCATTCTGTGGCCCTTCTCACAGAATTGGAAGGTAATGGATCTATAATTAGATTCCTGGAGAGGGGCAGGTGCCATTGGTTGAATATCATATCCACTTTCCATTTTAGCCATCTTATCTTTTAAACATCTCAATTTTTCCTTACTTCCTCCATGAGATCATTATTTTCTTCCTCCTTTTCTTTGTTTCCCTTTGAAACATATAGAGCTGTTTTCTGCAATTCTTCAAGGTCCATCTCCAGCCATCTTGGGCATGGTGTTCTAAAATAATCCCTAATCACTTTGCAAGAATTATTGACAAAGTGACTTCTAACTTGTCTTATGCGATTTTCTTTAGATAGGTCAAAATCCAGGTATCTACCCCCAAACTCAATTATTCTGTCCTTGAATCTGGAGAGTGTCTCTTCCTCATTTTGCTTAATTCTTTCAAATTCTGTCCACTTATCTATACTGTCTGCACACTCTCTCATTGCTGTTAAGATGGCCCCTCTACAACAGTATAGTTGTAAATAATCCTCAGAGTTGTTATTGTCCCATTCAGGATCCTGGGATGGCCAGTATGCTGCATTGTGCCCCCGGGTTTTATTAACATGAGCAATTATTTTATTTTTCTCACGTTCAGTTAAAAAAGCCTGTAGCAAGTTTTCAACATCCTTGTAAGATGGATTATACTGAAAAAAAAATGTCTGTCATTTTTTTTTTATTATTAGAAAGGGATCTTGTTCATATGTGGGAATATTTTGTGTAAATTCATTTATTTCTTGGGGAGTAAACTCTATATTGTGCCTTAAAGTCACAACATCCCTGTTCCATCCTATTTCAGGTACTTCTCTTAGAGGAAACAGGTCTCTAATTGAATTTGATACCTGTGGGTAAGTTTGACTAAGACGAGTTTCTTTAAAAGGATGAGATTTCCTTTGGGCTGGAATTGGGTTTTGTGTAGGAGAAGGAACATGAGAAAGTGGATTTCAGAAGGGTCTTGGGGATTAAGTTCAGCCAAGATTTGCAGACCATGAGAGAACCAGTCTGTTAGCTGAGCTATAGGGGAAGGTGTTGTCCATCTCTATTTTGGGGAAGGAAATTTCCTCATTTAGAGGTTCAGAAATAGGTCTGTCAGATTCAGACCTGTTTTTGGTGGGGTGGATGTCTGCCAACTGATCCTGTAAGAAACATTTTAAATTGTCCAAATGGGCTTTATTTTCATGTTTAATTGGGAGTTAATTCATTGGTTTTCAAGTATATAGAGTAATATGTCCAATATATTATTACTTTTTATTTATGAAAGTGTTTAGAGATATTGGTTTTTCTTTAAGGATTCCTTTGACCACATACCAAAAATTATGAAAGGCTTATTAACTATTTCTCATTTGTCATTTGACACACCCATTCCTTAGGATTAACTAATTTAGTCTCTAATTGATTAATCAGAGATCTTTTATTAATAAAATTGTTATTACATTGTGTTCCACAAAAGACTAATTTAATATTTCTGCTTTTCTGTATTTATTATTTGTGAGGTTTTTATCCCCTAATACAGGGATGAGCACACTATGATCTATGATCAAACATAGCCTATCACATATTTTTATATAGTGCATGAGCTAAGAAGAAGTTTTACATTTTTTTAGAACAATAAAACATTTTAAAATCTATTCTTGGCTCATAGGCCATAAAAAAAAGGTGGGAGTCTGGATTTGGCCCATGGGTCAGATTGGTGATTCTTGCCCTAATACATGATGAAATTCTTGTGAATATGATATGAAGCTGAGATCTTTCTGCACCTAATCAATAATATCCAGGAGTATAACATATGTATTTTTAAAATTCCATTCAGATCTTTTATGTCTTTTTAGATAAGTTTTTAAATTAGATTTCTCTAGATCTAAGAGTAAATTGAAGTCTGCTACTATTGTAGTTTTAATGTCTATTTCTCTGAGTAACTTTTTTATTTTTTTTGTGCATTTAAATCCATTTGGTACAAATATGTTTAGTATTGACATTCCTTCATTGTTTAAAATGTATTTTCTCTGTTTATTTTAATTAGGTCTATTTTTGCTATTGTTTTGTCTGAAATCATGATTTCTACCTCTGCTCTCTGTCTTAGCTTTAGCATGATAGATTTTGTATCCTCTTATTTTGATCCTTTGTGCATCTGTCTCAAGTGTTTTTCTTATAAATGACATTATTGTAAAACTATGCTTTCTAATCCATTTGTCTATTCTTTTCCATTTTAAGTTCATTACATTCACAGATGATTATAATGTATTTCCCTCCCTTGCATTCTCTTATATTTTTCCTTCCCTTTATTTCTTACCTCTAAGAGTTTATTTGCTTAGGATTAATCCCCTTCTTAATCTACCATCCTTGTTTCTACACTTTCTTTCCTCTTTCCCTATTGAATGTAATATATTTCTGTACCTAACTGTGTGAGTGTATTTTCCCATCCTTTATCAATTCTGATGAAATTGAGAATGAAGTTCAAGTATCACCTTCAATTATGTATTTTTCTTGTTTGTTGTATAGACTTCTCTATGTGCATCCAAATTATGACAAAATTTTCCTGATTTTCACTTTCCTCCTCCCCCTTTCCAGTGTATTGCTATTTTCTTCCCTTTTTTATTCTTCTTTTAAGATCAAAACATAACAGAACCATTCTCCATTCCTTTAATTAGATTTCTACTATGACCCTTTTCTCAGGTAAGTTATCCTTGATTATAAGCTTCTATAATTTGCCTTTTGGAATATCAGATATGAAACTCTTTATTCCATTTTAGTAGTGGTTAATAAATCATGTGATCCTGACTGATTCCTTGATACTTGAATTCTTTGTTTCTAGATGCTGTATTGTTCTTTAAACTCAGTTCTGGATTTTAGCTATACTGTTCCAT
This sequence comes from Monodelphis domestica, assembly GCF_027887165.1. Lineage (NCBI taxonomy): Eukaryota > Metazoa > Chordata > Mammalia > Didelphimorphia > Didelphidae > Monodelphis > Monodelphis domestica. The sequence continues at coordinate 319,818,404 of NC_077230.1, read as the reverse complement.
TGAGTCTTCATTTTGGGAGTTTCCTGACTAGTGGATTCTTTCTATTATTCCTTCTGTTTCTATAAAGTCTGGACAGTATTTTATGGTTTCTTGAAATGTCAAGCCTCTTTTTTTACTTAGAGGTAATTAAAAGATTCATGAAGTATCTCTCCTTAATCTGTTCTCCAAGTCAGTTGTTTTGCTATAAGATTACCTTTTTTCTATTATTTTCAGTATTTTTACTTCACTTTAATATTTCTTAATGCCTCATAGAGTCATTCTCCTATATTTAGTAAGTTCTAATTTTCAGGGAGGTTTTTCCTTAGTCAAATTTTGTATCTCTCCTTCTAAGCTGTTAATTCTCTTTCCCAATATTTCTTCCATAATTTTAATGTCTTTTCACATGTTTTCCTCTAGTTCTCCAATTTGATTTTTTTTTAAATCCTTACCTTCCATCTTAGAATCAACACTGTGTATTGGTTCTAAGGCAGAAGAGCAGTAACAGCTAGGCAACGGAGTTTAAATGATTTGCTCAGGGTCACACAGCTAGAAGGTGTCTGAGGTAAGATCTGAACCTAGGACCTCACATCTATAGGTCTGGCTCTCAATTCATTGGCCCCTCTTATTTGATTTTTTAAAATTCTTGTTTCATTTTTTTCAGGACTTTAGTTGTATTTGTGCTCAAGTTTTGCTTTTCTCTAAGATTTTCATTTTTGATGTTTTGGGGTCATTTTCTTCTTCAAGGTTTGTTTTAAGAAGGTCAAAAGTCTCAAAGGAAAAAAAATTGAATTGAGCACAAACCCAACAAGAATTCTGGAAAACTTAAAAAATTTTTTTTCAAAATCAAATAAGAATAGAATCAGATTAGAAGAAAAATTAGGTAAATGAATGAAAGCAAAGAAAGAAAATTATGAAAAGACAATTGAAAGTTTGGCAAAGGAGGCACAAAAAATGTTGAAGAAAATAACACCATAAAAACCAGAATTGGACAAATGGAAAAAGAAGTACAAATAATTCCTTAAAAATTATAATTGGGAAAATGGAAGCTAATGTCTCCAGGAGACATTAACAAGCAATAAAACTAAGTCAAAAGACTGAAGAAATTGTGAAAAAATCTTATTGGAAAAAAACTGACCTAGAAAATAGATTGAGGAGAGATCATTTTAAAATTACTAGATTATCTGAAAACCAGGATCAAAGAAAAAGCCTAAACATGATAGTTATTTTTAAATAATATTTTGCCTCTCAATTGCATGAAAAAAATTTTTTTAACCTTCATTTTTTAAGTCAGTCAAATATTCCCTCCCCTCCCCCTCTCTAAGACAGTAAGTATACATATTTTACATGTATAATATTGTAAAACAACTTTCCATATTAGTCCTTTAATGAGAGAACTTGAACAAATAATAGTGAATAAAGTATGTTTTATTCTGCATTCAAACTCTATCCGCTATTTTTCTGGAAGTGGATAGAATTTTTCATCATGAATCCTTGAGGATTTTCTTGGATCACTGTATTGCTAGAAATAGCTAAGTCATTCATAAAAGTTTATTATATAATTTTGTTTTTACTATGTATAATGTTCTCCTGGCACATCTCATTTTACTTTGTATCAGTTCATGTGGTTCTTTTCCAAGCTTTTCTTAAATCATATGCCTCATTATTTATTAGAACACAGTAGTATTCCATTATAATCATATACCACAACTTGTTTAGCCATCCCCCAGATGATGGACATCTCAGTTTCCAATTTTTGCCACTGCAAAAAAAGAGCTGCTATAAATATTTTTGTTCAAACAGGTCCTTTCCCCTTTGAAAAAATCTCTTTGCCAGATCAAAGGGTATGCATAGTTTTAAAGCCTTCTGGGCACATTTCCCAATTGTTTCCCCAAATATGTAGATCAGTTCACAACTTCTCCAAGAGTGTATTAGTGTCCCAATTTTACCACATCCCCTGCAGCATTTATTATTTTCCTTTTCTATCATTTTAGCCAATATGATAGGTATAAGGTGGTACCCCAGAATTGTTTTAATTTGCATTTCTCTAATATAGTGATTTAAAGCATTTTATGTGATTATATGTAGCCTTGATTTCTTCATCTGAAAATTACCTATTCATATCTTTTGACCATTTATCAATTAGGAAATGCTTTATATTCTTATATATTTGACTGAGTTCCTAATATATTTGAGAAAAAAGTCTTTATCAGAGATATTTGCTATAAAACTATTTCCCCAGCTTTCTCCTTTTCTTCTCATCTTTGTTGCATTGGTTTTCTTTGTGCAAAACCCTTTTGGTTTAACATAATCAAAGTTATCCATTTTATATCCTATCATGCTTTCCTCACTCTTGCTTGGTTATAAATTCTTCCCTTATCCAGAGAAGTGATTCTATGTTCCTCTAATTCACTATTTATGTCTAAATCGCATACCCATTTGATTTGATCTTGGTATAGGAAATGAGATATTGATCTATACTCAGTATCTGCCATGCCAGGAGTTTTTGTGAAATAGTGACTTTTTTTGTCCCTAAAGCTTTGTTCTTTGGGTTTATTAAACACTAAATAACTATGGTCACTTGCTATTATGTATTGTGAACCTAATCTATTCCACTGATCTACTGCTCTGTTTCTTAGTCAGTACCAGATTGTTAATTGATTGATGATTATAGCTTTATATTCCAGTTTGAGAGGTGGTACTCCTGGACCACATTTGTTTATATTTTGTTTCATTGATTCCCTTGACATCTTGAGATCTTTTGTTCTTCCATAAGAATTTTGCTATAACTTTTCCTAGTTCCATAAAATAATCTTTGAGTAATTTGATTGGTATGGCTGAGAATTAGTAGATTAATTTAGGTAAGATTGTCATTTTCAGCGAAGCCATAAGCAATTAACATTTTTCTAATTGTTTAGATCAAAGGAAAGGGAAAGGGAAATATTTGGGCAAAAAATATGAAAAAGGGATTTCCTTTAGATAATGAAGTCTTAAAATATGTATAAATATACATATAATGTGTGTCGATAAATAAAATGTATTTTCTAGACATATATATTTACAACTTATATTGTATTGACTGTATTAAGGCCCAGGGCATGACAGGCATCCTTAATGAGATACATAATTCTTTAAATGAGATTGGTCTGCTAATCTATATAGTTACCTCTCCTTGTCTTTCCATGCTGACCTGGACTGGAAATATGAATCACTGGATTTTTTTTCCTTGGATTTCCCAATCTGGACCTTATCTGTTTTTCTTTTATTGAGGGGAGAGGAGAGATAGTGAGATATGATAGTGGGAGGGAGAAAAAAGAAATATGTTCATTGAAAAAAAAAACTAAAGACTTAAGAACTCTGATCAACACAAGTATCTATCTACCATAATTCTAGAAGACCAATGATGTCTTAAGATACTACCTACCTGCCTGACAGAAAGGTGATGCATTCAAGATGCAGAATGAGATGTGTTTTTGGACAAAGCCTATATGGGAATTTTTTTTTGCTTGACTATGCATATTTGTTATAAGGATTTTTTTTCTTTTTTCCTTTTTTTTCAATGAGAGGGAGAAAATGAGAGGAACAAAAATAAACACTTCTTAATTGAAAAAAAAAAATCACATGAAATAAGTAACACTACGTAACCAAAAAATAATAAGAGAATGAGTTCCTTCTCCCTCTAAATCCAATAGTCTATGATTCATCCTATAATCTATGACTATTACTAGAAGCATTATGTTTTTCTCTAACCAAATTATCCTGATTAAGGGCAAAACATTCAACTTTTGTAACCTCTTTACTCCATTAGTCAACTGGATTTTTGCTCCCATTCATTTCTATACTTTCTGCCTAAAATTTTCAACATATTTTTTATTTACATATCTCTGGCATATCTTAATAATGTAATCTGGTATAGTACTGGTTTTATATTGTGTTATATTTGAAAAATGTCTTTATGCTTCTTTAACTCATTTATTTTTCCCCTCAGAAAAAGCCATTCTTTGGAAAATATCATGCTTTTGAGAAGATGTATACCACAAAAGAATTTCTGAATAGATGGATTTATGAATGGTTTTGATTCACTTTTTGTCAGCTCCCACTATCAAGGAAATATCAAGAATGTTGGGCATGAATATTATTTCAAAAAGTAAACTTTGTAATTATTTCTGTCAAAAGAAATTCTTAGCCTACTACAAATTAAAATAAATTCTTTATGCTTGAAAATTACTCATATTAATCATTATGAGGTCATATCTTATTCTGTATATTGTTTCCTCTACAGGAAGGATTCTATTCAGGCATATTCCACAAATTCTTGTCCCGAAATTATTTTGCAAAAATGTTCCTCATATATTATAGCCTAACTTCACCATAAAACTAATAAATAAAATTTAAAATTTAAAAATATGTATATACATATATCATCACTAAATCACAATAGAAGATGCAAAGTACAAGGCCATTTTTACCCTCTGACCTCCAAACACTATCTTATATCACATTTTCATAAAGGGGGATAAATACAAGCCCTCTTGATCTAATCTAGAGCATACTTTATTGGGTGCTGAGCTTGTTTCATGGCCACATCTGGGGAAATATGTGGTTCAGAACCAAAAGGACTTAGTGCTTTTGTATAACTTACCTCTTATAGGCCCCTTGATACTTTCCATTACCCTCTGAAAGAAGCAGGAGGACAGAGTTAAAGGAAGACTGAGAGTTTCTCAGTTAAAAAAGAAAGAGAACTTATAGTTCACTCTTCCACTAATGCTTTCTTGTGGCAAGTGGCTTTGCCTCAACAGACTTCCTGTGATCACTTAGGGAAAGAGTGGCACACACTCCCCTCTTCAGTTTCATGGCACCTACAGGAACATGATAGCTAGAGCAGGGGTTAGGGAGCCTTGGGACCCTGACTGACTTTTCTGCTTTGTTTCTTTCCCAAGCATAAGTGACTGAATGGTGATCCTGAGAGCCCTTTCCTAGCCTGTAGGTAGACTCATAAATTTGAAAAGTCGGGGACCTTGGGTGGTCCCTATGTCAGCACAGATTGGCACCAAGAAAAAATTCTGGATTGGAGAAGATAACCACCAATGAGAAAATAAATCCAATCCTTGGCTTAGTTTTTTGGAAAGACATGAACCTAGAAGAGATTGTTTGGACAGTATAAAATGTCAATTCAATAGTTGCACAAATTACTTCATGTTCTATTGTTGTCAACTTCCCAGGAAGTATAATGGTGGTTACAAGTTATTACTGCTTATTTAAGTTTTTCTGTCTGAATACACTTGTCTTTTGTATGTGAATGAAATAAATTGTTTTCCTATAGCTACCACCTTGTGGCATAATGGATAGCTGATCCTGAAGTCAGGGAGAACTTGGTCTAAGTCCTCCCTGTCACATATATTAGCTGGGTGTCTTTAGAAAAGTCATTTAATCTCTCAGTCTTCTAATTCTATAAGACAAGGATTAACCTAGGTTCTAAAGGTTCTAAAAATTTGTTTTTTATTATTTTTGTAATTATAGTTTAATATAATTTACTTCCATAATTATAGTTTAATATAATTTATTTCCATTATAATCCTATATATTTTATACATTTTAAAAAACATTATTCTAATAAGGGATTCATAGTTTTCACCAGGTTGCCAAAGTAGTCTATGATATTAAAAAATGTTAAGAATCCCTGCTCTAAGGCTAGGTTGCAAAAAATGTGCAGACCTACGTGGCCGGAAGTTAGTTCCTTGTACCAATCACTATAAACACAGGTCCAAGTCTCTAAATTAAGGGGACCTGGGTGGTGCAATGTATAGAGTGCAAGGCCCTGACCTGTGTTCAAATCTGACATTAAACACTTACTAGATGTTTGACCTTTGGCAAGTCACTTAACCTTATTTACCTTAGTTTCTTCATCTGCAAAAATAAGCTGGAAAAGGAAATGGTAAACCACTCTAGTATCTTTGCCAAAGAATCCCAAATGGGGTTAAAAAAGAGTCAAACATGACTGAAATGACTGAACGACAATATACATGATTTTCAGTATACATTGAGTACTTTTCCACTCCTCATTTTTGAAGAGATCCCTGATCCCAGCCAAACCTAATATATTTATTTAAATTTTATTTAATTAGTCAATTTAGAACATTTTTCCTTGGTTACAAGAATCAATATTCTTTCCCTCTCCTCCCCCATCCCTTCCCATAGCCAACACACAATTCTACTGGGTTTTACATGTGTCCTTGATCAAAACCTATTTCCATGTTGTTGATGTTTGCGTCTATGGGGATATAGATGAGTCTATATCCCCAATCATATCCCCATTGACCCATGTAATCAAACAATTGTTTTTCTTCTGTGTTTCTGTTCCCACAGTTTTCCCTTTGAATGTGGATAGTGTTCTTTCTCATAAATCCCTCTGAGTTGTTCTGGATCACTGCATTGCCACTAACGGAGAAGTCCATTACATTCAATTCATAGTGTATCAGTCTCGGTATATAATGTTCTCCTGGTTCTGCTCCTCTCACTCTGCATCAATTCCTAGTGGTTGTTCCAGTTCACATGGAATTCCTCCAGTTCATTATTCCTTTGAGCACAATAATATTCCATCACCAACAGATACCACAATTTGTTCAGCCATTCCCCAATCGAAGGGCATCCCCTCATTTTCCAATTTTTTGCTACCACAAAAAGTGCAGGTATGAATATTCTTGTACAAGTCTTTTTCCTTATTATCTCTTTGGGGTACAAACCCAGCAGTGCTGTGGCTGGATCAAAGGGCAAAAAGTCTTTTAAAGTCCTTTGGGCATAGTTCCAAATTGCCCTCCAGAATGGTTGGATCAATTCACAACTCCAACAGCAGTGGATTAAGGAACTGACTTTGCCACATCCCCTCCAGCATTCATTACTTTCCTTTGCTGTCATGTTAGTCAATCTGCTAGGTGTGAGTATGGGAGAGATTGAGTTTAGATCAGCATCTCACACCCTACACCAAGATAAACTCAGAATGGATGAATGACTTGAATATAAAGAAGGAAACTATAAGTAAATTAGGTGAACACAGAATAGTATACTTGTCAGATCTTTGGGAAAGGAAAGATTTTAAGTCCAAGCAATAGCTAGAAAAAATTACAAAATGTAAAATAAATAATTTCAATTACATTAAATTAAAAAGGTTTTGTACAAACAAAATTAGAAAGGAAGCAACAGATTGGGAAAAAAATCTTCATAACAAAAACCTTTGACAAAGGTCTAATTACTCAAATTTATAAGGAGCTAAATCAATTGTACAAAAAAATCAAGCCATTCCCCAATTGATAAATGGGCAAGGGACATGAATAGGCAATTTTCAGATAAAGAAATCAAAACTATCAATAAGCATATGAAAAAGTGTTCTAAATCTCTTATAATTAGATAGATTCAAATGAAAACAACTCTGAGGTACCACCAAACCTAATCTTTGAATAATTCTCTATGGGGTAGAGGTAGAAAGAGCTAAAGAATATAAGAAAAAGAAATTAAGCCTTCTCTTTTGAGCCCAAGGTTCCCTAGGAAGTAACCCAATTTAGGCCTCAAACTAAAAGGAGTCCTAATTGGAAAAGTAGAAGGCAAATACCCCAGATTCCTTGGGCCCAGTAGCACTTCTTATACATTTTCAAGAAACCTATCATCTTGCATCTACTTCACACAAATACAACATTAACATACTTCTCTATATTGCTTGTTTATTTTAAACTTTATTCCCTAAAAACTTATAAAGTAACTATATTACTTAACTATAGATAAAGAGATTGTGTATATGTGTGTGTGTGTGTGTGTGTGTGTGTGCATGTGCTCATGGGTACACTTCACATTTCCATATACTCATACTACTTAGTATGTAGTCATCTCTTTTTCAGAGATCAAAATTCAAATTAAGATTATAGAAATAGCTTTAAAATAGGTAAAAATTAAATAATAAGACAATGGAACAAATGAAAGCTATAGCTCTCATTCAAGGACTTTTGATTTACACTACCAGGGATATAAGCAAATGTTTACAATCCATTTTGCTACATGACATTGCATTGTTCTGGCATTTTCTGGTAGTAACCTATAATATTAATGCTATTTAGTTATCAACAATCACCATTTAAAATTTCACGAAAAATCCCTTATTCACAAGTGACATTCTTTTCCAATGTCCAAGAATCTGTGTTCATTATTTTACATATTTTTAAAGAATTTAAATTATATTACATAATTTTTACATAATACAAATGCATTTGTATTTGTATTATGTAAAATATTTGGATTAAGTGAAAATAATACAAATAAAACAAAATTTTACATAATTTTTAAAGAATTAAGATTATTTTACATAACTTTAAAGAATTTAAAGTTCTTTAAGAAAATATGTTGAGTTCCAATATTCTGTATAATGCTTAGCATACATTTAAGACAATAAATATTACATTCTGCCATGAAATTCTGTAATGTCCTCCAGCTTATGTAAACACTCAGTTCTCTAGACCAATGCATTTATTTAGTAAATGAGAACATTATGCCAAAATCAAATATTTCTTTTGCGATTTTAAATTGGTTAGTCTACTTAGTACATGCTGTATCTTCTCAATTTTGCAACATCAATTACATACATAAGCACATATACACAGAGTACTCAGAGGTTTCAACAACCCAGAAAACCTAATCAAAATGAGACTATTAAGGAACAACATCACTCTTAAAAGTACATTGGCTTAAATATGTTAAAATATATGACTATATTGACATTTTTGGGCAAAAATGAGAAATTCTCAAAGTTAAAAAAAGTGAATTACATTGAGTTTCTATTATCTTACATGTTGATAAAATCTTTCTTTAAGTCATATCATTAATTTATATAAAAGAAAAATATTAATTTCTCCACATTGTCCTTTTAGTAAAACTATGAAAATGCCTTGTTGCCAATGTGGAATGACTAAACGTGATGTGGTACATAAGTATGGAAGATGACTCTTTTGTAAGATGTAACAAATGAGAATAATTTCAAAAATAATGGGGAAAATTAGGTGAACTAACATAGGGTAAAAAGAACCATACTGGGAAAATAATAAACACACTGATGAAAACAATGTAAGAATAAAATGAAGTGTGATGCTATGTGATTATAATGACCAAAAGCTGAGATGCACCTCCCTTCTATCTTTGCAGAGGGTAAGAGATTATGGTTGTAAAAGGCTTTATAAAACAATCAGTCAACAAGTATTTATTTAGCACTTACTATGTGTTAATATGAGAATACAATTATACTAAAAATGAAACAATTTCTACTTGCAACAAACATGTTAACAGGGAGTCAAGAAATACATATAAAAGGCATATGCATAGATAGAAAGTTAATAAATACAAATATATACACAGTAGTTAATATAAGGTAGTTTGGAAGGGAGAGCACTAGCTGGTGGAGAGTTCATGAAAGGCTTCATGAAGAAGTTGGTGCTTGAGCTACATTTTAAAGGAAGGTCTGTATGAGACAGGTAAGGAGGGACTGTAGTATTTCATACAGTATCAAAAATGGTTGACATACTGTATGATTTTGCTGAAATATTTTTTTCTCTTCATTTTTAAAATCTTGGTTACAAGGAATGGCTCAATAGATTACTAAGGAGAGGTTTAATAAGAAATAAATGCAAAATTATAATGAAATTTAAAATTTTTTAATAAAAAGAAACACAACAAAGTGCAGTTGATAGCATCTCCTTAAATATTTTCAGTAATAAGGCTCAGATTCATTCCCAAGGTAATTAATTTCATCATTCTAATAGTAAAGTAGAGCAGCTAGGTGTCAGAGTGGATAGAGTGCTCAGCATGAAGTCACAAAGACTCATCTTTTTGAGTTCAAATCTGGCCTCAGACACAAGCTGAGTGACTCTGGAAAAGTCACTTACTATTGTTTGCTTCAGTTTCCTCATTTGTAAAATGAGATGGAGAAGGAAATGGAAAACCAGTCCAGCATCTCTGTCCAAAACCCCCACAGGTGGTGACCAGTGGACAAAGAGTCAGACAAGATTGAAAAACAACTGAACAATGGTAAAGCAATTGTTATTGCTAATGAGCTTATTAAATGTGTCATGTAAACCTTCCACCCAATTCTGTAACATCAAAACCACATATATAAGCACATATACAGAGTTACAAACTACTTCTAGTAGGGCCCCTCAGTGCCAAGCAAAGTTAAGTCTAGTCTCTTTTATAACAACTGACATTTAATAATAATTTATAGTATTAGATCTTCCTGAGTCCAAATGAACGTTGCTTTACTGCTTCCATGTTGCAATCTTTCATATAGTAGAAGACAATTTTTTCCCACACACCTAATTCTTCATTCCTTGATGCTAAACTAAACTAGTACAGTTCCTTTAATCATCACATGACCAAAAAAATATAATCCCTGACATTTTTCTTTAAATGAACTCTAATATATTAGTACACTTCTTAAAATACTTCGAGTGTCTGTGATTTCATTGTGGGTACTTCTTTCACTAACTCAAAACACAGTAGAAATTTTTCAAGATTGTTATATACTTAAAAGAAAAACAAGCTATATATAAGAGAAACAATTTCTGATATACTCCCTTTTCTGATGTATTTTTGTATGTGGAAATGCACATTTTGTTTGATATTAAATTCAGAATAAAAAAATGAAATGTAAGATAGTTTTGACCAAAAAAATTAATACTATAATTATGAAAAATTAGTGATGTTACTCTCTAAAGTTAGCCAGGAAGGTTCTGGGACAATGTCTCTAAAAGTTTTCCATACTCTATAATCTGCCAGTCCCGAGCTCCAGGGAGACTGTTTTTAAAAACTCACCTGAATAACACAATGAAACATCAAACCTCAAATGATCCCATGTACTGAGTATATTGATATTAATTCGACCTGGTTCACTACTTACTACTAATTTGATTTAAAAAAAAGAATGTGTGAGCAAGCATGCCTTTGTAAAAATATTAACAGAAACACAGTGGGAAAAGAAGGTAGGAGAGGAGCTTCTCTAAATAGGATGGAAGAGGAGAGAGAGAGGGTTACAGGCTATTTATTCAGTTGGTGGACATCCACACCAACTTTAGATGAGGGAATAAAGTAATAAAACCCTCAAAGAGGACTCAAGGGGAAAAGTGGCATTCAGATTTCTGGGTCAAAGAGAAGCACAGGGGCATTGGCAGTCATCCCAGAGTACCTTTGATGTTGGATGATGAACATCATAGAGTGTGCTAAATGATTGACTGACTGCCCTGGTACTGAGCTACACACATTTCATATTGAATTTGATGTCAGATGACCTGTATTGTGTAATTGGGGGCAGCTGGGTGGCTCAGAGGATTGAGAGCCAGGCCCAGAGATGGGAGGTCTTGGGTTCAAATCTGGCCTTACACATTTCCCTGGTGTGTGTGTGACCCTGGGCAAGTCACTTGACCCCCATTGCCTAGCCCTTACCACTCTTCTGCCTTGGAACCAATACCTAGTATTGATTCTAAGATGGAAGGTAAGGGCTTTTAAAACAAAAAGACTCACTTTAGGAAAGAATTTTTTAAAAACTTCTTTGGATCTCAGTTTCTGTTTTCCAGTAAAATGGAGGGGAGGAGGGTTGAAGTAGATGAATGTCCCTGCCAGCTCTAAATCTAAGTCTATAAGTTTAAGATTGGCCAGTCCAGACAAGGAATACATGAAAGAGACCTGTGCTATAAGCAACATAATTTTAAGATATTGAGGGATTCAAGATACCTGAAAGAAGAGTTTTATACAAAATGATTTTTTTAAAAGGCACGGTTAGTGTTATTATCTAAACAAGGTAATTGAATGAAAATCAATAACCTTTAACCTATATGCATGCTTTCTCATCTCTATAAAAAATTATGAAAATTTACTACACATATATTGAGGACTTCTATGATGGAAATTTGAGAAAGTATCAGACAACTTATAAATATTCTAGAGCATACCACATATGTATAATCACACAATTTAGAAAGTTGCAGAAAACACAAGATCCCAATATGTGTATTTGTTCCTTATTAAAAACACACACACATCTACACGCATGACTCTCTGGAGTAAAATGAAGCTTTAAATGTTCTTCTCCAATGAGGAATAGCCTATGTATATATTGAAATTCTTTGATATGTGTAACAACAAAGAACTTTGACAATACTGATAGCTAACCTCAAGCAATGAATAAAAAACAAAGAAATCGATAAGTGCCAAAGTTGTTTGTCATAGTCATAAAGGAAGTCCAGCAAAGAGTACAAATAAAAGAGGGTTTAAAAAAATAGGTGGTAAAGATTTCCAGACATCTGTATTTGTGGTAAGCATGCTTCAATCACTGTTTCTCTAAATCATGGTTTGACCAGCTTTCTCAAGTCCTGGTAGATTACAAAATATCTTAAATGAACTCTACAACCACATGAAATAGTTTTGCCTAACATTACATTTAGGAAAAACAAGTGGATGAAGGATACTCATTTTGTATACTATGATATAGTATAATTGAACAACATAATCTATCTTGAACAGACACTACAGATGAAAAATTAGTTAAACCCTAAAATAAAGAGTAGAAGAAAGCTTTTCTGGGTTGAATTTGGAAAACTCTGCAGTTCTTTCAATGATTCCAAGTTTCTTTCTCCCTGAGATAAAATTCTGTCTATCAATAACATTTTCCTAATGATGTGATATGGTTGAAAAATTATAGAATACCAGTCATCATACAATCAGAATTGCAGGTCCCAAAAAGCAAATGGAGAGATATGTCTATAAATAGACTACAGCCCCCAAAGTTCCATTAAAAATCTAAGAACTGTATGACTGAAAAAGGAGGCAGGATGGTCATGTAACAAGCATGGTCCCTGTGAAGGTCAGGTGAGTGCCCTATATAATATTAAGAAATCTAGAGGGACATACTAAGATTGTTGGGTAAATCTACTAGAAAATATTTATAGAAGAACATGGACAAGACCAATATAGGTTGAGAAAAATGTGTACAGTACTTGCAATGGATAGCTTGTAATGTGTATCATTAGAGGGAGTACCCACAATGATGATCTAGCATAAAGCCATGGAAGTATTAAGCTTTATCTTCTTAGTTTCATTCAGTTCTAGTACTTAGCTATCTTTCCTTGACTTTATGTCATCTGAAAATTTGAGAATCATACCTTTGTTGTCACCTAAGTCACTAATAAAAATTATTTAGGACAAAAAGAAAAACTTCTGAAGCTATCTTGAAAGACTTGACATGTTCAATTATAGTCCTTAATATAATGTCACTTTAGAGAACCATCTGGTATAAAAACATTTTTTATCTAATATCCAATAAAACTCCAAACTGAGAAATTAATTATACCACATCTTCCTTTTGCCCCTTACTGCAAACTTGTCTCAAAGGAATTGAGGAAACCACTAAATAATGTACCAGTTAATTCATAGGATATTTGTTATGTAGCCTATGTTACCTTGTATTTTCTTTATGGGTATGACCTATGTGCCTACCAGGATTATGAATCCAGTGCAAGAATTAATATTTTAGATGTTTTTCAATGACAATTATTCTATAGATTTCATTTCCTTGTCTTGTCTTGGGGCTGGGAGGGTGAGAGGGAAGGGAAATAGAAATGAAAAAGAGATTTTCTATTGCCAACAAAATAGACACTCTATTTTGGGTTTTTATACTATCTTTTATCCACTTTGAACTAAAGGGGGGAAAAATCTAGCTTAGTGCTCTGGAAAAGATATATGTTTGGTTTTGTATTTCATATTGTAATCTGATCTGCCTCTGCCATGAAGGAAATTTTCTTACGTTATATTCTTTTAGGTTCTCTACTAATCTGACTGCTTCATCACAATCTTCTCAGCTGGATCATCCTATCTGCTAAGATTCTAACCCATTGCACCTTGCTCTCCTCACTCAAATACATTCTTTCTTCTCAATTTCTCCAACTCCCATGGATTCAAATACTCTTATCTATGCAGATGATTTCCATATTTATCTATATATCCAGTCCTAGTTTCTCTTCTAAACCCCAGACCAATCAGAGAAAGAATTTTAATTTGGAAGGGATCTCATTGGCCACTTAGTACAACCCATACCCAAAAGAAACTCCTAATAAAAAGTATCTCACATTCCCACCACCTCCTTAAATAACCAAACTAATTTATTGGCTAATTTCTTTTTAATTTTCAGTTCCAAATTCTCTCCCTCCCACCACCCCCTCTCTGCACAGAGAAAGCAAAACAACAACAAAAACCCAACCATTACAAATACATATAGTCGAATAAAACAAATTCTCATGTTAATTGTTGTTCCTCATAGGAAATTTTACCTTTTTTTTCCCCCAGGCCTCAAATAGCTTTCATTTCTCACTTCTACCTTTTAGAATTCAAGCTTCGAAGTTCATTTCAAGTATCATCTCCTGCATGAGACCTCTCTTGATCCACACCAAACTCCTAGTGCAACTTTCCCACCAAAATTTCTATTAATGTGTGTATCTATGTATGTTTCATTTCATTTCAGACTTCAACCTCTGCAATCTGATTATAAAATGAAATTTGACTGAATAGGAGAGACAATGATCCTTCCCCCAACGTTTGAAAGCTGTTATACTGGGCCTCCACCTTTGATCTGCAAGGCACTTGTTTAGTTGGATTCAACACTTCATGACTTCATGGACGAGTCTATGAAGTTTTCTTGGCAGATACTGGAGTGCTTGGTTTGCTGTTTCTTTTTTCAGTGTGTCTCCATTTTACAAAAGAGGAATGAAAACAAATGGGGGTAAATGACTCGTCCAGGGTCACAAAGCTAGTGTCTGAGGTCCCATATGAACTCAGGTCTTCCTGACTCCAGACCTGGTGCTCTATGCATTGTATCACCTAGTTGTCTTTAACAAGCATTTAATAAATTTTTGTTGGTTGATGAATAGTGCTTATACCATTTTTTTTACAAACAAAAGCATAAGACTCAGTATCAGAGCAATTTAGCAAACCAAGTTTTACTACATAATAGACATTTTCTAGAAGCATACTTTTAAAAAGATTTACTTATTTTTGTTCAGAAATAATTTGTTTGAAATTTAATCTAATAAAGGTATACTTCACTTTATGCAATACAAGTATGACCAAAAGATTGTGTAAAAATAAAATCTGATTTCCCACTGACTTGTCAGAACTCAGTAAATTCTATACTTGAAGAAATTTCATTTTATGGTTTAGTACTTTTGGTGCCACAGTTCTAGGTAAAAAGTATACATGGTAATTCTCATTCGTACATACACAATTTTTATTATTAAGAAAATCTGAAAAGGTAAAATTCACAAGAGAACATCATTCACTATCAGGTGCAATGAAGACTGCAGAAGACCTCTTCTGCCCCAAAGAATGTTATTGCATCTCTTTTATCTTGGATTTTCCTGCCTATAATACTCTGGGGGAAGGAAAGATTCAAATTAGATAAGGGAAATGGTCATCTATGATCCAGAAAGTACAAGAAAACACCCCAGCAGATGTGCTCAGCTTCTTCTTGGAATCTTTACAGAGGATCCATTGAGACCTTTCTGTGGAACCTGAGTAACTTTTCATTTGAATCTCAACCTTGGTTACAGAATAGTCTATGACAACAAGGAGTCTTTATTTCTTCTCCTCCCACTCCTCCTTTTATACTTGTAAGATGAAAAATTAATTTTACTACTAAATTTTGAGTCCAGCTACTGAAGCCAAAGCAAATTTGTTAAATGCTTACTTAAATAATTTTAAAATTTGTTCCAAGAGGGAAAAAAAATCTGGCTTAAAGAATTATAACAGAATCAAACTTAAAATATGCAACTCCAGGTAAGGGATAAAGATGATGGGGTCAGGATATTTTGAGTCAAAATCTTGTATCAGACATTAGTTCTGTGCCCCTGAGCAAGTTACTTAACCTCTGTTTTCCCCAGTTTTCTCATCTGTGAAATGGGGATAATAATAGCCCTTACCTACCAGGGTTGTTATAAGGATCATATAATAATTTGTAAGCACTGACAGCTCCTTTTGTGGTAGCAAAGAAGTGGAAATTGAGGTGTATTCTCCATCAACTGGGGAATGGCTGAACAAGTTGTGGTATATGATTGCAATGGATGCTTTTAGAAAAACATGGAAAGACTTACATAAACTGGAACAAAGTGAAACCAGCAGAATCAGAAGAACATTGTACACAGGAACAGCAATATTTTTTGATAAATATTGTGAATGACTTAGTTATTTTCAGCAATACAGTGATTCAAGACATTAATATTTTAAAAATAATTTTAAGCACTGAAAGCAGCACTTATGTAGTATTATATAAATGTTAGCTAATATTATTAGAAAAATTTTAAAAATATAATTTGTTAGAAATGTTCTTATTTCTACAACAATTATAAGGCAATCTTCTTATAATAACATCTTTCCTAAGATTTAACAGCAGGGCATAGAAAATATAAAGGATGTGAAGTCAGGAAGTACCTGGTTCAATTTTTGCCTTTGTCACTTACTAGATATGTGGCCAAATCACTTTCTCTGAACCTGTTTCCTCATCAGTAAAATCAAGACAATATTTATAAACCTCACTGGGTCACAGTGAAATCCAAATGAGATATAAAGTGCTTTGAAACCATAAAATTTATAGACATAGCATTTTATAGCTATGCATAAATATTATTCATAGATATCCACTCAAATATTTATAAAGTGAATAACCACAGTGCCTGGCACATAGTAGGCATTTAATAAATGCTTATTCCCTTCCCAATTTCCCTTTCTTTTATATAAATGTCAGCACTAATTATTAACTGTTTCCAAAAGATTTGACAGTTATGAGTTTGTTTTGGATTTGTGTGTGTTTTTATCTTCTAACTGAATATAAGACTATATAAATAGGCTAATGGTTTGCTTTTTCCATTCAACAGGGCCACAAGAACAGAGATAATATTAAAGAAAGAGATAATTTTTTAGAAGATCAAAGAAAAACTTTAGGAAAAGAAAAGAGAAGATAAATCCAGGGAAAAAAAAGTTGCTTAAGCAAGAAACATGGTATGGTGAATGTATTATTTCAAGGATATTACTGAGTTACTTTTAAAATAAGCCTACTCACAGGATAATCTGTTTATCTCTAATATTTGTTATCTAAATAAGACTGACTTGTACTAGGTTACTATTAGTAATACCTTGATGATGTCTTCCTGCCAAACCTGACTGTTTAGCTTAAACTAGCAATGAAAAAAGTAGTTTGCTTTTAGCAGATCCCTTACTTATTATTATGTGCCTTCTCTGGAGGTTCAAATGCAACATAATACTGATGAAGACGAAAGTTTCAAGCATATGCAAGATATTTACAAATACTTCGACACAAGTCATATTATGATAGGATTTGATGATTATAAACTTGTTGCCCTATTTACTTTCAGATTCATCTTTGCGTCTGAAGTTTCACTAAGACTTTGAAAGTCATATAAAATAAGCAGAATAACCCAATCAACTAGTGGATAAAGACTCTCAAGAGTCAGGAATTTTTGAGTTCAAGTCCCTCAATGGCAGAGATTGGCTGTGTACTCTAAGCAAGTCACTTAACCTTTCAATGACTCCAGGCAATTCTCAGATGATAGAACATAAGCTCCTTGAGAACAGACTTTTTTTTTCTTTCCAGAATAATATCTGGTAAAAACAAAAATAAAACCATTTATTAAGTGCTTACTATATCTAAAACACTTTGCTAAGTGCTACACATACAAATAGAAAAGTCAGACAGTATCTATTCTCAAGGAGTTTACATTCTATTAGAAGGAAACAATAAGAGTTTCAGTATCAAGTGTAGGTGAAAGATCTCCCAGCCTTAATTTATGAAAGAAAAGTCAAAGGTAATGGATCTTTTATACTGTCATTTCCATGAGTAAAACCCCTCTTTTTGGTGCTGAACCATATGATCATACCCAAAACTGTTGTAACGATTTTCTTTTCTAGATTTTCAGTAGCTGTAACTTGAGGAGGTGGAAATTTAAGCACTTTTAAGGAAACTTTTCCTGCCTTCCATTGGCTTCTTCCCAAAAGCTAGGGAAGACCTGGCTTGGAAGCAGGACTAGTCGACTACAGAGGGCTGCTATTTATTCCTGGAGCTCATGGGCTTACTTGACTTTTGGGGGCTATTTAGTGTTCCTAGGTAGTGTACTTTTCATGGGTTCTTCCCTTGGATGATGACTTGGGGTAGGGTAAGAGAGAAAAGGAGTGCTGCTAGTCCTTGGATTTTGTAAACACTTATATTTGTAAATATTTAAAGATGCTTAATTAACATAAATTGCAGAACAATTATAGATCTGCATTGGTAAAGTAAGTCTCTTTACTGGAAAATTAGTTCTTTGCCTCAATAAAATCACATATTTAGTACAAAAAAAATTTTATTCCATCTAATTTAAGGGTAATGCTACTCTGGAGTAACAAAATTTAAATGGACAAATTGGCAGTGCTAAATGGTTTAGGTCACATACCTAGTAAGTTTCTGAAGCCAGATTTGAGCTCAAGAAGATGAGTCTTCTTAACTCTAGGCCTGGTGCTCAATCTACTGCAAAACCTAGTTTCCCTTCTTTGCCTTTAGGTGGTATTAACAAAAAATGTTACAAATAAACTCAAGGCACAGAATCATGGGATGTTAGAACTGGGTAAGGATAGGGGCTGACCTAGGCCAATGATGACAAACCTATGGCATGGGTGCCAAAGATGGCACACAGAGCACTCTCTGTGGGCACTTGGTCACCTTCCCTTACCACCTTCCATCCCCAGAGTTCATTACTAGAAAGGCAGGAGGACTCTGGTGGAGCTCCTCCCTTGCCCCTCTCCACTGTGCTCATTGACTTTTTTTCACATCCCCTACCCCTCTTCCCAGTAACCCAACTGGAGTGCATAAGGGATAAGGTGGGCTGCTCACAGGCAGCAGAGCTGGAGGGGAGTGGAACACTTGGGCCACTTCCCTCTCTCTCTCTATGTTCACTGAGGACATTCCTCACTTCAGCCACCCAACAGCCCAATGGAAGCACTTCCTCCCTTCTCTGTGTGGGGTAAGGGTAGGGCATACCCAGCATGTGGTGGGGATGAGGGGCTCAGCATTCTGTCTCTAAAAGGTTTACTATCCTTGGCCTAGGCAATTCTTCATCCCACTTAAAGTAAATGACAGGATACTGTGCCTAGAGTCTATAACTAGTTAAGAAATATCTTGATTATTAACTAGGTGTGAAGAAGGCCTGTATGTTTCTTAAGGTATGGCAAGAAGCAATTCTAACCAGTTGAGGGATTTGGTTATGCCCCTTAGAAGAAACTGCCTTGGGCTCCTCCTTTCTGATTGTAGCCTGAGAAGGATGTTAAAGGCTTTGGAAGAGCAGAGGCTTTGGACTTTTCAACTGTATCCTAGCAGTTGACAGTAGTTATGTCCTTTGGGAGCCAAATATAAAAGGGAAGGCAAATTCCAAGCTCTAAAAGGGCCCAACAGCAAAGCTATACTAAACTTAGGGGGCATATCTTGAGGACTCTAACAAAAAGGACTTCCAGGATCAGTGTTACCCCTCTGTCTCATGAGTACTCTAAGGTTGAGACCACCTTCCCCCAGACTCTATGGACTGGTGTTTTGAAAGTATGTCACAGATTTGGTAGAGGGATATTTTGCAACAGCTGTACCAAATATACTACTTTAGCAAATATGTTTCAAATGGCTAATTATCTGACTGACTAATCATATCAATGGCTCCTTATAGAAGAAAGGAGGTATACTGTTGGGGGTTGATAAACTATATATAGTATTAGAAAGACAACCCTTAAGACCTCTCTCTCTCTGCCAATTCCAGCAGATGGTTAGGAAAGTAGCTCCATAGCATGTGTTATAAAACTCTAAAAGATCTTTTATTGATCATAATAATTCAAATAATTTTACATATTAGGAAACAAGTCCCAAAAGGTGACATGACATAGTGAGCTATGTCTCTGTCTCCAGACTCCTAATTCAATGTTGTTTCAAAAGTTTTAATAAGTATAATAACTTATATAAGTGCTAGTTTACAGATTTTTCAAGTAGTACCAAGATTCAAAGTTTGCTTGGGGAGTGTTCTGGGAAAGGAGTGAGGTAGGTAAATTATAAAATCCTAGTTAGCACCTTAGTGGTACCAATTTTACTTATAAAATAACCATCCCAAGGTATAGCAACTGATTGTGAAAACTACTTGAGTTACATGAATGCATCATAAGGAAATACATTCAAGTGGTCACAATAACAAGTGAGACATCAATTAAAAGCATTATATTTTCAGTTAAGAATTTTCTCCATAACTTAGAGCATTAGACTTCGGAATCCTGTTACTCAGCAATACCCACTACTGATACAACACTGAATATAAACTAGTTTCTCTCAATCCTCCCCAAATTCTCCATTGCATTCTTGCAAATTATTCAAATCTGAACAAAGAATTCTTGAAAGTGAAGCCTTTTAGCCCGAGATAGAATTTATATTTTTCTTCATTATTATTACAGCTGTTTGCTTTCTTTGATGTCCTTGTCACCAAAAACCATCATACAGCTGGATCATTGGCTAGCCTTGAATAATTGAAACCTAAACTCAATGTAATAAGATAGTTATCTTCACCTCCACCTGCATGCCAAAACTAAGAATGGCACAATGAAGTCTTTCATCAGTCTAGCTGTGAGATCTGATGACTTCACAGTTGTGTTTGTGCATATGTATTCTTAAAATAAATCGATCTAAAATTTTTCTAATGGTGCTTTTGAGAAAAGAGCTCAGAAGTATGAGAGGTTTCTAAGGAGAAAAAAATACCTTAGATCTTAAAAGTTAAGTCAAATGACAGACATAAAATCTAACCCATAACACACCTCTTGTCACTGTATACAAATCTCAAAGTCAAAGTCAAAGCCCATGTTGCATTCTTCCCCTAGTCTGGAGATTTACTATCAGGGCAGAAACCACAGCAATCCCACAGAAGTGGGTGATTCAATACATCTCATCCTCCTGGACATTCATCCCCCTGTAAAGAGCAAAGGCAGTTGGATAAAAAGACTAGAGGACCATTTGCTGGATGTATACTTGTGGCGTTAAGAAAGGCGACTGATTAAAATATAACGAGGTTAGAATCCAGTATCCACTTAAGACGATATCAAACAAGACAATGATCAAAAGCCAACATTATTGCCCTAAAAAAAATGACAATGCAAGCAGAGGTGTCTCATTGGGGGGAAAAAACTCTCTCTCGTTCTCGTTCTCGTTCTCGCTCTTTATTACCATGACGATAGAACTCTGGAAGGCCACGGAAAGCAGGAGGGCCAGTAGACTAGGTATGCAAGCATCTCTCTGATATGGACGCCCATGATCTGGGTCAAGGCCAGGGCCCAATATGGAGATTCCGCCCCCCACCCAAAACAAAACAAAACAAAAACGGGAAACTAAAGGCTAGGGTGGATCCCCATCACTGCCACAACTCCCTCGCCTTCTCTTTTCTCCCTCCCACGATGAGAAACCCGGGGTAACGGGGTCATTCTCCTTCCAACAGGAAGGAGGGCACGGTAGCCAAGGAGACCTTTCCTCAGTCAGCCCAGACTCTCAAGTACCCCACCCCCTTACCCCCGGGGCAATGCCACACACAAGATGGCAGCCGCACACCTACCGGAGGGAGCGACGGCGCCACCGCTGCAAGGATGCCGGCTATCCGACTGCGGCCGATGCCATTGGCTTAACCCTGGAACGCGAGACAATATGAGACTGGGCACAGCCAATGAAGCGCCAGAGAGAGCGCACTCATCGGGGATCCAGATCGACAGTTGACAGTAGCCTTCCGCTACCTTCTGAAGACTCTACGTAACCGGCAGAGGGGTGTGGCAAAGGGAAGAGTGGCCAATGGTTGCTTCGCTCGGCTGCGCGGGCTAGAAGACCTAGACTCCGCCCACTTCGGGTTTAGCCTTAGGGATACCCGGGGACGCTCGGAAGCGCGTGTTCCGTTCCCGGTGAGGCGGGAATCTAGCGATTGTAGGTATCCGGCGGGTATTTGAGAAAAAAAAGAAAAGGTTGAGGAAATCTGGTGTGCCGGAGGGGTGGGGGAGAGGCCTGCGCCAGGCGCCCCGCAGATGGGCAGGAAGCCAGGCCGCAGGTCGGACGGAGGTGGCCAGATTAGGCACCTTGATCGACCCGGCGGCGGAAAGACTCCCCCGCTACCGAATTGCGGAGTCGTCCTTCCTCCAGTGCCGCCTGTCTCTGGGATCACGCTGCTTGCGGCCGTTACTGGGGAAGCGGGAGGAGGTCGGCCTGAGCCAGCTGGGGAAAAAGCTGGAGCAGCTGGCCCTTGGGGGCGTGGGCCAGATGGGGGTGGGGTGTGGAGCTCCAGTGTGAGTCTGCAGCGGGAGTGCCCCGCGCCTGCGCCGCCCCGTTCCGAGGCGCGTGGGCCCCACTGACACCCTTCCTCTCCCTGCCTTCCCTCTCTACAGTCTTGATTGAGCCCACGTGTGCCGGGAGGCTGTGCCTCGGCCGACTGAAGTCCTGCTCCCAGAGCCAGGGCCGCCGGCACCCAAAAGTCCCTGGGGCGTAGGAACGAAGTCTAGGAGTGCTGAAGCAAAATGGGAGCTTTGGGATCTTATAGCTATGATCCCACATCTGAACTCCTGCCTTCTCCGCCAAGGCCTCCTTCCACCAACCCAGGCTTTACTCTAAAAAAAGTCAAACTTGTGAAGGGATTATTTGTAGGCCTTGATTCAGCAACTGAAACCTATAGTTCAGCTTCACTCCCTCTCAGAAAGGTGTAGAGTAAAACGAATACATTTTCCTTTTTGATTGTTGACAAAGAGGAAGCAGCAGCTTTCTAAGGAATAAGGAGTCTCTGGAAAAGGGATAACTCAATCTTTGTGCCCTATTACTGAGCAAAGGACAGACAATGATGAAAAAGGCATGGCCAGTTCAAGTCTGGTGTTGGTGTCTCAACGAGGCACTTCCATTGATAGAAGAATTTGCTTGGTCTTTTTTGGTCTTCAATTCAGTGCTTCTGGCTTGACATAATAAAGAAATCTTACCTATGGAAAGGATGACCCCCTAGTAAAACCTAGAGGTTACTTTTTCTCAAAGGTATATTTCTGCCATTAAGTATAGCAGTGGGGTCCTAATTGTCAAGTTTTATTTCTTGAAGGGAAAGAGTTGTTCTCATATATTTAACTGCTTTGGTGTTTTTAAGAGAAAAAAATTGTACTTTTAAAGTTATTGGCTATAAGTTGGAAGCTCATCAGAAATTAAAATAAAATTGTTTTGTTCTTTAATTGTATTTTATAAATTTAATTGCATTTTTCTAGTTAACCTGGAACTACAGGTTAAATAATAATGCTCATAATGCCTTATGATATTGACCTTAGGACCATACCTGTAATGGAGTATGCTTATACTCATCTTGCAGATAAAAACTGTTGTTTTGAGAAGTCTAATGGCTTACCTGCAGTCACATAGCTAGTTAGTCTCCAGATAGAATTTTAATTCAGGTCTCCTTATTCCAAGTTGGTTGCACTATCCACTATAGTAATCTGCTTGCCATTTCTTAGATGTCTAGATTTAAGTATGTCATATTTTTGGTGGGGAAACACCTTTTAGTGTTCTTCAAGTTGAATGGCTAGTTTGAAAAATTAAGATGGCAAAAAATTAATATTTTCAAATGTGTACTCTTTTTCATTGTTTTCCATATAGTGTTTTACTGATTCATGGATGCAAAGAATGAAAATGTTTTCATTGTGAAGAAAATTCCTATTTAATTTGCCTACAATTCTGATCAAGCCTTTGAAGTAAAACTTGAAGATTAAACTCCACATGAGGTTTGAACATTAATCACCTCTTATGGTTTCTTATATAATGATTTCCAGTCTGAAAATTCATCAGACAGAGTTTATCAAATAAGAAATAAATGTTATATGATGACTGCCAGTGCTTTGGAGGAGGGAATATGGAAGTCAAAGTTGGATGCAAGTAATGTTTTCTAACTATAGTCAATGCTTCCTTTGATATACTTGTAAATCTCATACTGAAGCGTTTGACTGCAACAGCTACTACAAAAGATGGAAGAAAGAAATGGTAAGTTGAACAAAATTATTATTCATTAAAAAGAAAATTATAGAATGTTTTTGAAAGCAATGTGATTTCAGCTTGGGGAATCCACCCACTAACCCTCTTAATGTCTTGGTACCTTTAGTTACAATATAATACTATTAAGTTTATTATGTGTCTACAGTGTGCCAAACATCTGGTCTTTCTTGGCTGAAAATGACTTTTCTAAATTAAATGACCTTTAAGCACTCATATAGTTACCAGACTCAGGACCTGAATTTGAATTCAGCCTCACATATGTGACACCAGGAAAATCACTTAACTTCTGTCTGCCTTGGTTTCCTCAGCTGTAGAGTGGGGATTAAAAATAGCATATACTTCTCAGAGTTGTTGTGAAGATCAGCTGATATACTTGTAAAGTGCTTAGCACAGTGCTAGCATTTAAGTATTTAATAAATGCTAACTATCATGATTATTATTTATATATCTCATATATCTCTTAGGATTTTTTGTGAGAATCAAATTACATAATATTGTAAAGTACTTAGTAGAAGTCTTAACTCATATTAGACATTTCTTCTCTCTCACCAGCACTATTAAGTGCTAATCATTTGCTAGTGCCAGGAATATAAAGAAAAAAATGAAACAGTTCTTGACTGCAAGGAACTTACTTTGTATTGGGAAACAAGATGTAAATGTAAAGATGGATAAAATATATTCAAGGAAATGGAGGGAAGGAGAAGGTCTTGAAACTGAAGAATCTGAAAGATGTCAAAGGAGTTAGTGTTTGAACTGAGCTTTGAAGGAAGTTTCAGGTTCTTGAGATGGAGGTGAAGAAAAAGCATTGGAGGCATGGAGGACAACTATGTACAAAAATGTGGAGATAGGAGATGGAATATTAATGATAAGGAACTGTAAGAAGGCCTGTTTGGCAAGAAAACAAAATAAATAAAGGGGGACAATGTATAAGAAGCCTGGAAAAATAGAATGGAGCCAATTTGAGGTTTTTAAAGTGCCACACAGAGGAATTTGTGTATTATTTTTGAAACAATGGTGATCCAGGGAAACTTTTTGAACAGGAGAATGGATTGGTAGACATAGCCATGTCCCACCAGTCTTCTTAGGCTTTCATTTATTATTCTTGATAATGCTAGAATTCTTAGCCTTTTTCCTGTTGCAGACTCGTTTGAATTTGGTGTGGAGCCTATTGAACCTTTCTCAGAATAATATTTCTAAATGCATAAATTCAAATACTTAGAATTAAGTTATCAAAAAAAATTAATAAACAAATTCACAGACTCTAAGTTAAGAATCCCTGCTGTAATGAGACTCAGATTTGTTTAATGTATAAAGATCTAACTCTACCTGACTGTAGTGATTTTTTTTTTTATCCATTAGGGAAACTGAGAAGGAATAAATCTGAAGTGGGTCACTTCATAAAATGAGTCCAGATGCTCAGAAACTCAATTATTGGAACCATTATTTGTTTATTTTGTTCCTTGGTTACAAAAATCATTTTCTTTTCCTCCCTCCCCTTCCCTTACACCTCCCATAGCCGACACGCAGTTTGACTGGGTATCGCATGTGTTCTTGATCAGAACCTCTTTCCATGTTGTTGGTATTTGTAATAGGATGTTTGTTTGGAGTCTATTTCCCCATTCATATCCCCTTTGACCCATGTCATTAGCAGTAGTTTTCCTTTAGTGTTTTAACTCCCACAGTTTTTCCTCTGGATGTTGATAGTGTTCTTCTGTAACCCTCTGGGTTGTTCAGGATTGATGCATTATCACCAATGGAGGAGTCCATTACCTTCGATTGTACCACAGTGTATCAGTCTCTGTGTATAATGTTCTGGTTATGCTCCTCTCACTGCATCACTTCCGGGAGGTTGTTCCAGTCCCCATGGAATTCCTCCACTTTATTATTCCTTTGAGCACAATAGTATTCCATCACCAACATATGCCACAATTTGTTTAGCCATTCCCCAATTGAAGGGCATCCCCTCATTATCCAATTTTTTGCCACCACAAAGAGCTGTGAACCTTAAAAATTCCCAGACCCTACTTCATAAGGTTGGGTTAAGATCATTCCCCACTTTAAACAATGAAGGAACTTAGATCAGGAATGTGAAGACCTCTACTCCACCCCTACTTAAGCCTGCTTTAGGGGAAGAAACTCCTTGCTGAACAATAAAAAATGCTTAAACCCATACTTATAGTAAGGCAAAAGTTCTTAAGCTGTGCCTATTTTTAGATCTAATACAAATGGGTCCTGAGTACCTAAAAAGGTCAGACAACTTGTGAATTTACAAGGAGCAAAGAGGTGAGAACTTACTCAGATTTTTTCAGGTGTGAACTTAATCAAAGGTTTAAAGTCTACTCAGGTGTGAATTAAGAATGGTCTGTCCTTTGGAAAGCGTCTACTGTGATTGGTAGATGTGAGAACTTAGGGGAGGTGACATAGGAGAAAAATTAAAGGTAAATAGGAGCTCAGATAGAGCTGGGGATGATTCAGCTGGGAAACAGCTGAGGGGATTCAGCTGGTGGAGTCAGCTGAGATGGAGCTGGCCTGGTGTCTCTCTGAACACTAGAAGTTTGCTTGGGACAAATCTTGTGGTGAGTGGATAAAAAACTGACTGATCTCTCTCTTAAGGCTGGCCAAAGCTGGTCTAGTCCTTTTCCTATTATTTTCTCTTTCTCTCTTTCATTTATTCCTTAATTTTGTATTAATTAAAATCTCTATAAAACCCAGCTGACTTGGGTATATTTTCATATTTGGGAATTTTTCCCTGGCGACCATTTATTTTTAATATAAAAAACATATCTTTGCAGTCACAATTTAAGCAACCACTCTTAAAATAGAAAAGAGAGAAAGCAAAACCAATGCTTTTCTGAGCACATTGACAAAAAGCCAAATTAGGGGCAGTCCCCTATGGCATAAAAATGTACATTTACAATAAATGTTCAATCAAACTTCACTTCGATCAACCACACCCAAAGTTCATTCTGGATCTTCTTGAATGTAGTGTAGGTTTTCTGGCATCTTTCTGCAACAGTTCATTCTCTGGATTTAGGAGTTAGCAAGCTGCTTCTTAGCAAGCTTGAAGATCATTCTCAAACAAAAAATTTCAAAATCTTGGATTTTTATTAAAATACAACCTTCCCCCCCCCCCAAGTGGGTATTAAAAAAACACATCCAATTCAGCTCAGGATGCATTGTTGAGTTATGGGGGTGTATAAGTTAATTATTAAAAGAATTGAAAAACAACACAAACAAAACAAAAAATATATAAAGGGAAAAAAATGGAAGAAAGTTAAACTTTTGGGAGAAAGAAAAAACAATTCAAAATCAGAATCAAAATGCCAAAATCTATATATATAAAATGTTGAATAAGCAAGAATAAATTCATAATAGGCCCTTGTACAGGTCCAATTTAAAGTAATTTTTATACCACAGGTCTGTAGGACAGAATGCAGTAATATTTCACTTATCCATTTGTAGCCAAGACTCCAGGAAGTTGCCATACTATAAGAAGGAAAGGAACTAGAATTCTATTTTGATAGGGAAGCGTCATTCCCTGGTCTGATTTTTTTTTTTTATTCTCAGGGATATAGGGAGTCAGCATGATAGTCAAATTTTTGTATTTGTGTGAGTACTTCACAAAGTGTAGATACAAGGAAGTCCTATGACTTAACATATGTTAAGTGTCGCAACCTTGAGTCTCACACTAGTTTTCCCTGTGTGCTCTTTTTGGCACTATTCAGGTTAAATCTGTGCTCCTTGTTTTTATCCCTTTTTCTGGAATCAGACACAAACATTAATCACCGTCCCTTGCGGAACCTGGGAGTTTATTTCTGTGGATTTAGAATCCCTTAGAATTAGAAATACTTTATTTGTCCTTCTACATTTCAATAAATACTTTATTTTTATAAGTCTCTTTAGCTTCCTTGCACCTGGCCCTGAAGGGAAATTCACATTTGAGCTTCACTTCATCACTGAGGATACTTTTGACTACACCTATCAAAAGTGTCTGAAGAGTTTTGAACCTATATTGGAACAACTTTTCTATCTATATTTTGTGTAGCTTGCTATTATTATTTTATTTTACAGTTTGGTGAGCTAAATATTAGGACAGAGAACCTGTCTGATTTTAAGGGTCCAACTGTCAAATTTGGGCAGTTGGAGCCCTTATCTTGGCAGGGGATCTGTGGAAGCAATTAGAGCTGAGTTTCACTGTGAGCTGTAGTAACAGTGAGCTGAACTCTAGGTGGATACAAAATCCATCTTTTAGTCAACTTGATACAAAGAATCTGTACTTTCAGAAAACCTGGTGAATTAGCTACATAAAATCACCATGGGATTTTTTCTGTTAGATATGACTTCTCTTATTTTCACTACTGTAGCAGAATTTATACAGAATGTACTTGCCTATGACTTTTTAGTGCCTTTACTCTGACACTCCTACAACTAATCTCTTATGTCCCTGTGCTACTATTGTTTATCATGTGCCTTTACATAATGATCAAATTTTTGGCAGTTGTGTTTAAACATTTAAAAGCAAGCATCAAGCAAGCAACTGCAATGAGTGATCTAATTAAAAGTGAGCTTTCTAGAGACTAAACTAGATAGAATGCAAACTCAATATGAGGAATTATTCAAGGCTAAAGGGACAATGGCAGAAACTAAAGAACAAGACACAACTAAATTAGAGGGTGCAACTAAATCAGATAATCCAACTAAATTAGAAATGGAAACTGAAGTATTAGAAAGCAAATCCGCTCTTTTGTTCCCTCTAAGGGAAGTACCCATAGCTTCCCCAGAGTGTGGTATAGTGAATCTCATGTGCCACAAAAGGTTTACACAAGCTGATATAGACAGTTTTAAGAAAAATACTCCATCATATGAAGAACCCATAGGTGTTGTAAAGCAGTTCAAGTATTTAAGCTTTACAATCCTCCTTATTTGGACTTTGACATTAGCAATTTTATTGCCTCCAGTTAAAGATCCCCTTGAAATATATATTTTTGGTCTAATTCAACTATTTGCCTATCTTCATTTTAGTGTCTTTCTTACCTCCTCTGTACACACATCGAGGACTGATTTTGGGGTTCAAGGACCATCCTTGATAGGGAAGCCATATACCTTACCACTTTCATTAAACTACTTTTACCCTCCATTGTTTTCTCTCTGCATTATGAGACAGTACTGTTCATAATGGCCCATAAACTAGTATGTATTCTAACCCATTGTCATTCTTTGCAGCCATCCATCTCTTTTAGTTTGTCATGTGAGTCAGATGTTTGCTCTCTTGGTCTCTGTTGTTGCTATTAATTACCCTAATTTCTATTGTTGATCTGGATGAAATTATTATTGATGAGATAGATATAATTTATGTTAGCTAGTTCTCATTTTTCACCTTCAATTACTTATCTAATTCATAATTAAATAATTTCTTTTGCATGCTGTATCTTTTCTCTTGATTTTTGTTGGCTTTTGTTTTTGAATTTTTTTTTTAACTAATTCTGATCTTATTTCTGATGAGTTGATGGTCTGACTATATACTGACAGCTGACTCAGGAATAACTAAGTGAAATACAAGTATTTTCTTGTATGCTAAAATACATTATAATCTATCTTGTTCTTTATGGTTTTATTTAGTGGTTTCTGTATAAAGCAACTACCAGTTTCCCCCCCAAAAAGTGTGTTTATGAGGCATCTCCATAGCCTCTCTCTTTGCTTTTCCCTATGCCATTTTTCTCCCTGTCTTCTTCACCTTTTTTTACCTTTGAATTTGTTGCTGAATGTTAAGTGTATACACAGATTTGATTTTGAGGATCTTAGCAGATTTTTTGTTGAATTTCTCTCAACTTCATCCTCAGAAACTGATGATGATGTATAAATTGCATTTATTTTCACCATAGTGTTTTTTGCAGTTACATTTTATTGATTCTGAAGTATGTGATGACCAAACTTCCATGCTTTCTTGTGGTTGTGTGTTAAACTTTTTTCTCCAGCTCTTTCCTTTGACTGTCCAAGGAGAACCTGAGAGCCAGTCTTCCATTTAGTTCTGCTTCTTTCTCCTGATTTCACTTATAGAATAAATGTCAAGATTGATATCATTCTGCTACTCCAGGAGTGTATCTTTATACAAGGATCTCAATTTCATCAGTAGTCAAATTGAAGTTTGTGGACAGTCTTTTAAAAAATAACAATGGTGTTTTTTAGTGCCCTCTGTCCCTCTTCCCCTTTTCTACCACTGTTGTGCTGCTCTGAGGAAGGGATTTTATTTTCTTTGTTGCATGGAATGCTGTGGCCAAAAAAAAAATCATCAACTGGTCAGTCTACTGATGATGTGCTTCACTATAAAAATAAAGTTGGTCTGTTATTGGGATGTAATTGAGGCTTTGTCAATAATTGAGGCTTTGTCAACATGGTAGAATCTGCTGGAACTAAATTATACAGTGCTAGCATTGCCTTTGAGAAACTAGGGTCACCATGCCTCTGAGGCATCTGAGTAAAACTTTATGGAAGGAACCATCAAATTTCAAATGAAGATAATTTTTGCTCAGTTTTATCTGTGTGTTTTCTCTAACTTTCTCTTTCCCTAAAGTTGGACCATCCCAGTTACAAGAATTATAACAGTAAGCCATGCAAAATGTGAATTAATTTGTTAAATTCTAGGATTAGCCATAAAAAATGTACCAAGTATTAGTGTATATGAGTCACATATAAGGGAGAGAATCCTCAAGAGGAAAGGTTCAGAAAACAGGAGATGTCTAATTACAATTGTTCACAATTTTGTCTAGAACAAAATTGTTAAGAAGCTACTAGGCCTTTTATATAGTGATCCTTTCCTAGTTCTATAAGGTCTCAGTGATATCCTTTAATATGAACTTTTTTCTTTCTGTATAGAAGATCTGCTAGAAGGGAGAACAGGGCCTTGCATAGTAAAAGATTGAATAATAAGACTTTTGGAAATATTTGGTCAGTAAATTCAGTTCAACAAACATTTATTAGGCTCTACTGTAGATGCTGGAGTTAGGAAGACAAGACCAAAGAACTTACCTTCTACAAAATGGATGGAATGCTAGCTTTCTCAATACTTGTTACATTCTGTTGTTTATGTACTTGAAGAATATAGTTCTGTAGTGCTGTAAACACGCCTAACTAATATAGTGGAATGGAATACTTTTTGAAGGTTAAAAAGAGATGTGTTGGAAAATCACTGAGACAAGCTTTTCTTAAATTAAGAACAGAAGCAGTCCACCTCTGACTTATGAGAATTCTTTTTCCCCTTCACTCTGAGCTCTTCCCTTGGCCTTCTGGGCATAGAAAAGAAACAGTGGCAGCAATATCGTCTTTGTTGCTTAAGTTTCCCTAATTCATGGTACAGAAGACATGAAGGACTGAATAGTTCTTCCTGTCAGAAAACTTCAAAAAAGATTTCTTTATTATCCTTTCCTGGGTGTGCATTATGGTAGCAATTGCATCTTTGCAGTGTTGTTAAAATTAATTCAGCTTCAATTTGTTAAGCCCCTCACTGTCTCAGGTGATAAAAAGACACAAAAGGAAAAATTCCTTATCCATAAGGAGTTTACATTATAACTAGAAGGAATGTCAGATGCATTTGTATTTTTTAAAAAGTAAACCAAGGTAGTAATTTCATTGAAGATAGGATACAGTTTGGGGAGGGATATTCACATAGGGAAGTAGGATGCACTTGAGCTGAGCCTTGAAGAAAAAGAAAGAATTCTAATGAAAGGGGTAAAGAGATTATGCATTTCAGGTATGGAGGTTCAAGAGGAGAAGATGAGATAAGAGAACAGTTAATAGTACAGTTTGACAGGAGTGTTGAATTAGTGAAGGAGAATAGAAAGATTATTTTAGCAAGTTTGTGAAAATTCAAATGAAGGACAGAAATGTAAAGTGGTGGAGTCAGATACAACCAAGATTGAATACTGCCTCAGAATTACCTGTGTGATCTTATTAGGCAAATTACTTGACGTATTTCAGTCTTTGTTTCCCATTCTTTAATAATAGTACCTGCTTCACAAGTTTATTTTTAGAATCCAATGAGAGAATGCCTATAAAATGCTTTGTGAAGCCTGAAAGAACTCTATAACTGTCATGATGATGATGATTGTCCACCTAAGGAAATAACAACCTGGACTTACATTGGGATGGTAGAGGAAAAGATGGGTACAAGAGAGCTTCTGGAAGTAGAATTTACAAAACTTAGTAACTGAGTGGTTAGAGAAATGAAGAGTCCCAAGTAACTTTCCTCCTTGGACTTGGATGACTAGGAAGAAAAGGATCAACAGAAATAGGGAACTTGTGGTGAGGTGATAGCTTTGTTTTAAGAAGTAGTTGATAATGTCAGTTTTGGACTGGTTCCATTGAGATGTCAGCAGGTAGCTAGAAATGTGGGACTGTATCTCAAGGAAAATATAAAGGGCAAATATATATACATTTTTAAGTCCTCATATATACCTCTTAATTGGTGAGTATTTTTCTCCGATCCCTAGTGGCTAGTACATAGCAGACACCTAATAAATATTTGTCAAACTTAATTGAATCTCTATAGAGATCATAACCAAATCTATAGAGATCATAAAGCCATAGTACTGAATTAGATCTCTAAGATACAGTGAGTATAGAGAGACAAGGTAGAGCCTTAAGCAATGCCCACGTTTTTTAAAAAAAAGAGTAAGGTGAAGTGACCAAGGAGATTAAGAAGCGATGAGACAGGAGACCAACTAGAAGAGAGTAGTGTCAACGTAGAAGAGAAAACCAAGAAGTAGAGATTGATCATTGGTGTCTCATGATGTCTAAAGCTCAAGAGAGATGAAGACTAAGAAAAGTGCATTGGATTTAGTAAGTAAGGGACACCTGGAGACTTTGAAGAAAGCAAAGTCAGCAGAAAGATGAAGGTGGAAGTTGTGGTGGAGGTAGTTGTTGGGAATAAAAATTTATCTTGGAAATTTTATACTAAATTTATAAGTATTTATTAGTAAAAAGAAAGAAAGAGAAACAAGGTTTTTAGCCTATCTAACTTTAAAAGTCCCCAGCCAAGTTACTTCTATTCCATCCAGTCCTAGATTCTCTATGGGGACTGGTCCATTTCACAATGGGGGCCTAGAGGCCCATCTACCCTCATAATAAGGCCAGACAAATTGAAGGCCAGCTAAGGAGCAGGCTTGAGTTCAGGAAGGAACCAGAGCCCATGAGCCTGAGGTCCTGGGTTCCCACTTCTCTGCTTGTTGGAGTTGGCTTAAATAAGTGCCTGGATGACTGAGAGAAAGATCTTTCACAAGCTCCAAAAATGGGGGGGGGGGGGGAGGAGAGAGAGAGAGAGAGAGAGAGAGAGAGAGAGAGAGAGAGAGAGAGAGAGAGAGAGAGAGAGACTGACTGACTGTACGCGAACCCACTTCACATACTGACTTTTTCAAGCTCAGTTTTAACCCTTCCCCAAGATCTTCCAATTGGCCAGGGTTTTTTTTTTTTACCTTAGTCCCCACACTTCACATCCTTTGACTTCTGCTGTCTGGAATTCTGCCTGCTATGCTGGCAAATGAGGATACATGATGATTCTGTGACTCCTTTAACATAAGACTTTGGAGATCTGATGGTCTTATAGATATTTAATTCACACAGGTTGAAGAGTAAGTGCGTGCTAAAGGAAGGGTAATACTGCTTCTTCCTTCTTTGGTACTCATAGAAATGATCATCCCTTTCTTGGAAATTCTTGTAAGACTTGGTGCTTGGTAACCATCTTAATTTTGTTATAATGTATTGTATAGTGGATTTGTGGTCTCAACAATGCAAATACTTCTTCCAATAAAATTCATCCCAGCTCATTCTTCTCTTCTGGTACTCTGTACCTAATGTAGGCACTTATAACAATATTTGTGGCATAGTGGATGCTTAGTTGAATACATATGTGCAGAAAGGAGAATTAAGGTAGTCACGGTTCATTTACACGAGATACTTCACCTACAAGGTCAGCTAATTAAGCAAATATATCTTTTGCTTGAATAAATTTGATAATTACCTCAGTTCTCCCCTTTGTAAATGTAGTTGTACCCTTAGAGGAATGCACTTTTATACTTCTGGGACCATAGGATACCTTGACAAAAATGGTTGGATTTTCTTTCCTCCTTCTACATAATTTCTTATCTTCCCAACTAGTTCATACACTCATTGGAAGTATGGATTACATAGCTTATAATATTTAGGATCACCCACAGATCCCTTGCATAGTATGAGTACTCGGCAAAATCTTGTTGATTTATAGGTACATGAGGAATACCTTGTGAATTTTAATTTATATGGAGGAAGAATTGGCCCATTAAAAAAATTTCTTGTGACAGATGCCATCCATTATCATTTAGTCCATTTATTATGTATCATCTTAATTGTACTTAATTGTGCCATACTAACATTTTATAAATAAAGTGTACTTAATATTTGAGAAGTACTTATATTGCTTCTAAATTTAGTATTATGATGTATGACTTCTGCCAATTAATTTTAATTGCCATTCAAATTTCTGATTTCAGCTTTTCAAAGATTGTCTCTAGGGATGTTTCCAACACTAGTTAGCTCTTTGTGGTGTAGTTGAGGTACTATTATGTAGCAGAATTGCTTTATATAAAAAATGTCACCTGTTTTATTTTGTATGAGCATTGAGAAAGATGGGTGAAAGATAAAAACTAACATAACGTATTCTTCTGATGCCCCTTTCATATAGGAGTCAAAGATTAATTATATTTAACTCTAGAATTTGGAAGCACATGAGCTGAAGACAGTCCTATTTTGGTATCTTTTGTTTCTGCTTCCTTATAGAAGATAACATTTTATTACATGATAAACTTAACTTTTCAAAAAGGAAACTGATTTGTTTGTGCCATTAGTTTAATTCTTTTTTCTTTTCATGTAGCAATGGAAAGATACCAACTTCACTGGTGCTACTTCATGTATTTTTTAAATGAAGCTTCATGTGAACTTTGTGGGATGGTCTATGATGTGTCCCCCCTACCTCCAAGACATCCTTTTGCTTCTTTTTTTAACATAATATTTGTGTTTCAGGTGATGCAAAAGCTTTTTGGAGGGAACTGGAAGAGGATGGAAAATTGGACTTGATATTTGAACATGTACAGAATGTACTGTTGTCATTGAAACAAAAGATCAAAGATGGGTCAGCCACAAATCAAGGTATGAAGGGAGGAGTTTGACATACCTGAACTTGCTGTCTGCCCAGTGTGGCCTGTTGGTATTACAGTTATAATGAAACTATCCTGAGTACCATTAGAAAAAAACAAAATAATTTCTTGCATTTATCTTTATTGCATTGGTGATCCATTTACTTTTTTTTTTTAACCCTTACCTTCCATTGGTTCTAAGACAGAAGGTTAGACAATGGGGTAAGTAACTTGTCCAGGGTCACATAGCTGTGAAGTGTTTGAGCTAAGATTTGAACCCAGGACCTCCCATCTATAGGCCTGGCTCTCAATCCACTGAGCCACTCAGCTGCACCTTGATCCATTTACTTTTAACATGTTATAAGAATTTTGGGACATGAGGACAAGGTGCTTACTTTTGAAACTACTGGGCTTTTATCACTACACTGCCATTTAAAACAACCTTGCTGATGATCTTTTGGAAGAAAAACTTACATTATATTTGTTCAGTCCATTCATTTTTCCAGTGTACAGATTATCTTTAAAACTATCTGGGTTTGGCCCCATCAGCATTCTTTCAGTCAGTTCTGAAACTTAGTTTCTTCCTAAAATGTTTTGTTTTATATATTAGAGATCCTCTTGTAGTTTTTATCTTTTGTTATATTTATCAGAAACTGAACAACCCTTCACATTCCTTCCCCATGCCTCCATCCTCTTCTTTTTTTTTCCACACAGAGTACATCCAAGCCATGACCCTGGTGAATGAAGCAGTTACAAGTAACACTTTACTCTTGATAAAAGGTATGTACATTTTATAAATGATAAAAGGTATGTACATGTACCCTTTCTTGTGTGATCTAGGTATTTTCTCTGCATGTGGCAGGCTATTCAACCTTAATATGGTATTTATTAACTCAAGACAACAAGAGATACACATAAGTCATGATTGCAGGGGCAGGTAAGTGACACGATGGATAGGGAGCTAGGCCTGGAGATTAGGGGGTCCTGGTTTCAAATGTGACCTTGGACCCTTACTAGCTTTGTGACCCTGGGCAAGTCACTTAACCCCCATTGCCTATCCCTTACCACTCTTCTGCCTTAGAACCAATACAGAGTGTTGATTCTAAAAGGAAGGTAAGGGTTCTTTTTAAAAATTTTATTCCAGATCATGATTTGTTTTATAAAATGAAGATTCCCACAAATTCAGTTCCCACCAGGAACTGTCTCTTTCTTCCTCCCCTACCCAATAATATAACAAGAGAGAGAGATCAAGGTTATAGTAAAGTTTCATTATTCCTAATTAACTTGACTTCTAAGAGGCTTGGCCATGTTAAAGTGAGTTTAGAAGAGGATAATATGAAAGTTCTATATGACAAAATAAGTTTTTCTGCTATAGCAACTTTGTTCAAGCATTAATTAGATGTAAAGGAAAATATAAAATATCGAACAGATTTTAATTAGTATTGCAAGTTACCATCAAAATTCCAAGCATTTTAAATTCAATTTAGCAAAAGCTTATTTAGCACCAACCGTCTGCAAGGGATTGTGCAAGACAGTGGGTTATAGAGACAGAATGAAATTTTTTCTACCTTAGAAATACACTGAGGGGCTACAACACCAACACGAATTGTTTTCCTTAGTTATCCCTATTTCAAATTATTGTGACTATATGATCAAACTTCACTAAAATTTTGATATCTACTAAGTTCTTATAATTATAACTACCTTTATAAAAATGCAGATGACTACAAACTAGGTTAGCCAGAGAAATTTTAAAAAACATTTCCAACCTTAGTACTACTCCAAGGTTAGGTGCCAGTTGCCTTTCATAATAACATTTTGTAGCAAGCCACTGCAATCAAGTATCATCCATAACCCTAAAGGAGAATGACTGGTTTTTTGATACCACTAGACTGATGCTGACTCTGAAATGTAAGAAGAGACAAGGAGTGGTAGGTGTGATCTCATTGATAGAAAGGGAAGATTTGTTTCTTTAAAAAAATAAATTGTACAACTTTTGTTGAAAGGTGGAAATGGTGACATTTACTTTTTTAAATTGAGTGCAAATATGTCACTAAAAGCTTATTGTCATCTAAGAGATGTATATTTTTTAGTTTTAAAAAGTGTAACAAATAAATTCAAATCCCTCCTGATTTATTTCTCGATTAGTAAATATTGCTCTTCTGAGGCTCAGAGGGTATAATGACTTTTTATGACCTTGAGATTATAATAAGCCATCTGAGAGCCAGGAATAGAACTCAAGGCTTCCCAAGCTTGGCCTAAAGCACTGATTACTCCTTAAGATACAGTTCTCTAGCCTATAATTATGTAAATGTAATTTGTGCCCTAAACTGTGAAAGTAAAATAGAAGACATTTTTTAAAGAAAGCATTATACCCTCCACCATCCAATTTAATTCTGAACTGAAAAGTCAAAAGGTATTTCCATTTCTGACAACCAACCTGGAAATCTTTATTTTATTCAAATGTATTAAAAATACATTTACATGTATCCTACAGAAAAATGAAAGTGGAAAAAAGAGATTCTTATTTACAGATATGTAAGTCTGGCTGCTTTAATTATTTTCTAGTACCTCTGCAGTTCTCATGGTTCATATTTAACTTCCTATGCTTAATTATATCAGATTTCTTGTCTCATGGGATTCCTTCATTCTAAGGGATTCCTTCATTCTAAATATATTAATAAACTTGATGATGATAATTAGAATTTGGTATAGGGCTTTTTAGGTTTACAAAGCATTTTCTTTGCTCACAAGGTTACTGAAAAGGCAATCTGGTATAGAGGAAGGAATGCTGGTGTTGGAATCAAGAAGAACTTTAATGGTCCTGGGGCCATGGGCAAATGCTGTTAACTTCTGTGAGCCCCAGTTTTCTCATCTGTAAAGTAAGGACAGTACCTGTAGTGCCTATCTCATAGAGTTACTGTGAGGATCAAATGGGATAATCTGTGTTTAAGTGCTTTGTAAATCTCAAATTATTACTTAAATTTCCTAGCATGTGCACATATACACATCCAATTGGATGGGCATTTGACAAGATCAGTGACTTTATTGGTATAAAAAAACTGCCTCTACCAATATATTTGGCACCCGCTCTGCAATTTAAGAGTATAAGAAAGTTGCCTGACTCACTGGCAGATTAAGCGACATGTAAGATCGCACATCCAAGATGTCATGGGAAGAACAGAGTACATCTTGATTCCAAGGTCACCACTCTGTCCACTATACTATATTGCCTCCTACATGAGGCATCATGGTATAATGGGGATAGATATGTATTTCTAACTGATCTTTTATCTGCTAGACCTTTCTGTATGATTAATCTGTGCCAGAGCATCAATGTAACATAATTATATATATATATGTTGAGTTGAAGATAATCTTATTTTAAAGGGCCATAAAAGAAAAATCCAAACTAATTCACATGCATACAAAGGAACTGAATAAGATTACTTCCATTACTTAAATGGTATGAGAATATACCACATAAAACATAATACATTTCTTTTCAAAATTAAAACAATATATAAAGAATAAATGCAACAGATAATGAACATGAATATATTTCACTTATGTATTAGAAACACTGAGGGAGAGAAAGGGGAGTAAAAAATGAAGACACAAATGCAAAAGTGGAAGATACAGGAAGAGAAAAGAATGAGTATAAGGAGATACAGATATGGATACATGAAAGATAAACACATTTTAGAAGAGAAAAAGATACACAAAGAACAATATAGTCACTTCTGAAATATCAGTCCATGATGTGGCCTCTTTTATGATGTTATAGCTAAAGCAATTGAAATTTATGTTGTGATTTTATAATTGTAAGCTCAAATGGGGTATTTATTTACCCCCAGTTTTGTTCCAAAATGTAGGTGGATTGAAAAACTCAGCATGAGGACAGATTTAAGCCTATACTAAATTTTTCCCACTGTGGGCCTTTCTGTGTAGTGGTTAAGTTTTTGGATCTAATCTTAAGGTCTTCTTGGCTTGTACATCTCAGGAAACCTTAAGGCCTAACTGACTACTTAGAAAGCAAGCTTCAGCAGTCACTATGGTGAAGTGATTTTTATGTTGACATGATTATTATTCACATTTAAATTCTTTACACAGATGATGATATAACTGACAGGGACAGTGAACAAGAAAGCAAATCAAGTATTTTACCTCCAACATCACAGGAAGACTCCAATTCAGAAGACTCATTGATTTTGTATGTATGCAAATTAAATTTATTTGTATAGTAATTAATATTTTATGTCTCATAAAGGTAATTTTGTCATAAATTGAAATTGGGATCTTGTTGACATAGCAGATTCTTTGCCAACAGTGACTTTAAAAGATAACACTTGAATCATTAAATGTGAAAAGTGCTGGTCACATTATTCTGGTAAAAGGTTATTCTAATTTCTGTATCCTTAAGGATAATATCTCTCCATTTATTCTCAAATTTATTTTGATGGCACAGTGAAAAGTGTTAAAATGGCTACCTTTGGGTTTTGGTTGAGATAACATTTTTCCCTGTGTGTTTTTTATAAAATGAGAGTGTAGAAGAGAGACCAGAAAGGAAAAGTTATTGGCCTCAGGATAGGGCCAAAAAGTTACTTTAGGGAACTGAGCTGTGCTGACTGCTTCTTCCTACTGTGTCCCTAGTATTAGTGAGAGTTCCTCAAATAAGAAGAGGAGAAAGTGGAAGGGAAGAATTTGGCTCCAGGTCATTGGCCTACAGAGTCAGGCAGCATGTGAGCTTAAAATCACGTCAAAGGACATTTCTAAATAACATAACATTTTGGTAGCTGGACACATGTTACTGCATTCTTTCAGGAAAAGAAAGAAAGTTATAAAGTTGCCCTTTTTTCCATTTGAATATTGAAAGATGAAAATTCTTCTTAATACATTTGTGAGGGTCAGTTTTGAGTAATTTAGAAATATAAAGCAAACATTCAAATATCTCAACTTTATTTTAAAAGAAATATAAAGCCTATAAAAATAATTTCTAAGAAAAACCAAGTGTTTGAAGGTTTTCTAATTAACCTAGATTGTGAAAAGTTTTACCCAGTGCTTTCTTTCCTCTGAGTGGAGAGCAGCCACAGAGTGAGAAGCTTTAAGTGCCTGTGTGAAATCAGAATCATAGGAATCTTCATAAGGAAGAAAAAGGAGAGATCATCTTCTAACCCAATCTCCTCCAAAGGCAGAATTAGGATTCCTTTCCATAACCTTTCTTGACAGGTGGTCATGCAGACTCTTCCTGAATCATTTTCAGTGATGAGTGTATGATGTTGAAGGATATTTCATTATTAAACAGTTTTAGTTGTTAGAAAGTTCTTCCTTTTAAGTCACCATATTCTGCTTGTTCTTGATCCTTTATCTGCTTTCTGAAATAAAAGTTAACTCCCTCTTTTGCATGTAATCTTAAAGTATCTTAAGATGGCTTTCTTGTCCGGCCTTAATCTTTTCTTCCTCAGATTAGACATACTTGGTTCTTTGGTTGGGTCCTCACACAAGATAATTTCCACACCCCTCCCTATTCTGGACAACCTCCTTTGTATCTTCTTCAATAGTCATTTTCCTTTTTACCCTATAGCACACAACATATAATACAATTTGCTAAATACAGATATACCTGCTCAGAATGGAGTGAAAATATTTCCTCCTGTTTTTCAAGATCCTATACATCTGTTAATGTTGCCTAAGTAAAATTATCTTTATTTAGCCACCTCATCATAATGTTAGTTCATTTTGAAATGATGGTCAATAAAAAGGTCTAGGCTTTTATCAAATAAACTTCCATCAAGCCCTGAACTTTTACAACTGATTTTTTGAACCTTAAGTATAAGACTTTGCTTATTCCCATTAGAATTATAGTATTATAGATCTAGACCTCAAAGGAACCTTATACCTTACAAATGAGGAATATGAGAGATTTGGTGACTAAGTACCAGGGTCACACAACTAGTAACTCTGAGGCAAGATTCAAACTCAGTCTTTCTGACTCTTAAAAGTCCAATGCTCTATCTATGCATATGTCGTGCTGCCTCCATTAAATATCATTTGGTTCATTTTAGCTCATTGTCCCAGCCTGTTACTGTGACTATACAAAATAAAAGATATTGTATTTGAGTGAACAACAAGATATATGACCCCTAAGAGTCCCCTCAATGCATAAACAGGTGTGATAGATGTTACTGAGGCCAGAACTATCTCTGCTTTTAGATTTGATAGTTGTAGCCTTAGAGATCCCCTGAGACCATGTGGCATATATATAAGTGGTGTTATTCTTATAGAGGACTAAAGTTTTCCAAGGCTGGACTTCTCCCTGGCCTAATTTTAAGTGTTCACTATTATCACATAGATAGTAATATTTAAAATGGCAAGTGATGCAAAAACAGAAACATATGAGCTTATACATTTAGCTTCGAAATGACTGTATGCTAGCATTCTTTAGTTTTAGATTTTTGTGGCTATATATTTCGCTTGAAATTACTAATTTACTTTTGACATTTCTCCTCGCTCAGCAACATAACACACTTTTTTCTTGGTATTCATTTATGATTCTTAACCCCTTTCCTACTTTTCAAGTTTGTTAGATTCTTATACAATCAAGTCTAATTTCTTTTGTTAGTTTCCCTTTATTTCTTCTTTAGGATTTTCATATAATCAGATTTTTATTTTTTAGAGTTTCCTATTCTTTTTGAGCTGTGTTCCTATTTAGAGTCTGTGTTTCTGGGATCATACCTGTCTTCCCTCAACTCTTTTAATTAATTTTTCTAAAATCAAGGATACGATGTCTGACTAGGCCAAGATGTTCTTTTATTTAGCATGCATTCCAAGATGACAGTCACTTTTTCCTCTAAGGTTCCCATCACCTTTTTTTTTTAATCCTTAACTTCTGTCTTAGAAAGAAGAGCATTAAGAGCTGAGGAATTTAGTTTAAGTGACTTATCCAGGGTCACATAGCTAGGAAGTGTCTGAGGCCAGTTTTGAACCTAGGATCTCCCATCTCCAGGCTTGGCTCTCTATTTACTGAGCCATCCAGCTACCCTGTCCCATTTCCACATTCCTTATTGGTGAGAATTGCATGTAAAATTGCAATCAATCCACTCTCTGCCTTCTGAGAGATGAGACAAATCAGGTGTTTTTAGATGTTCTGATAGTATAGCAATATGAGATTTCTAAAAAGTATAGATTCAGATGAGCTTTGATATTAGCTTAAAGGTAAGTGTTGTTTAAAAAACTGACTTTATTTTTTAATAGAAAAACTTCCCTGATTTAATGTTTTTCATGAAGTGGCATTTTTATAAATTAAACATTTTTTGACACATGAAATTGGTTGGATACTGCAAGATTAAAGGGAGAAAGGAATGTTAATCTTCAAAATTTGATGAGATCTTATTAATTTTCCCCAGTTGTTATGGCTATCATTCTGACAGAAACCTATGGGTAGAAAAAACATTTTGGTAGAAAATAGAATTTTGGTAGTTTTATGCTGTCATATAGAATCTTCGGCAAAGTAACCAGATTGTCTGTAGTAGTTGCATTCATTGTTTGAATGTCAACATTAGGGTCATAACTAAAACTATATTGTTGATTTTTCTCCAATAAAGAA
This sequence comes from Monodelphis domestica, assembly GCF_027887165.1. Taxonomy (NCBI): domain Eukaryota; kingdom Metazoa; phylum Chordata; class Mammalia; order Didelphimorphia; family Didelphidae; genus Monodelphis; species Monodelphis domestica. The sequence continues at coordinate 319,775,527 of NC_077230.1, read as the reverse complement.
AGGGGGCAAAATGTCTCCTTTGTTTATTAATTTGTGACTTCACCCATAGCTATTCTTGCCTCTGAGTGACCCTTTAGCAGTTTTAAAAATAAGTTTTCAACTTATTTCCATGTGCATTCACTTCTGCTGACAAGAAGCAGTAGAGTGTAGTGGAGAAAACACAAGGATTGGATGCAGAAGACTTAGATTCAAGACTTGTCTCTGCTCCATACTATCCGTGTCACTTTGGTCAGGTCTCTGTCTAAAAAGCAAAATGATGGTTGAGAGGTAGGAGAGTTCATGCATGGAGGATTGGGCTTAGAATCAGGAAAACCTGGGTTCATATCCTGCCTCAGACACTTAGTAGCAGTTTAACCTTAGAACAGTGAATTGGCTTATCTGTGCCTTATTTCCTTCATCTCTAAAATGAGAGGGTTGTTTTTGATGGCCACTAAGGTCCTTTCCAGCTTTACATCCGTAATCTATCCCATTTCTAGGCCCCAGCTCTCAAAGGAGGGACAGACTAAATTATTTCTCATTTTTATTCTCCTTATCAGGGTAAGAATTTGATATTCCCCTATTTATACTGATGATAAAAGAAGGAAGTCAAGCTGAAAAAACTTCCTGACTAGAATTCCAGGTTATTTCTGTAGGCATTCAGAAAATTCTTATTGATTCTTAATTTAATTTCTTGATTCTTAAAGAAACTAGAAGTTGTGAACCAATGATAATACTAAATATCAATTTGCCAAATGGCATAGCACCTAAATTCGTAAAAGAAAAATTAACTCAATTGTAAAAGGGCCCTGGGGAGTAACACAATAATTCTGAGACTTTAGCATTCCTGTTTCAGAGTTGGATAAATCTAACAATATAAGGAAAAAGAAAAATAGAAACAAACTTAACTGGAAGATTTATGACATCTTCTGAATAGGACTATTAAACAACATATGTAAAATTCAGCATCAGATAGTGCCTTTGGAAAAAATAGACCATATCAAAGGATATAAACAGGTAGTTTTCAGAAGAAGAAAAGCTATCTATAGTCATATGAAAAAAATGCCCTGAATCACTTTTTTTAAACCCTTATTTTTCTGTTCGGTATCAGTTCTAAGATAAAAGAGGGACAAAAGCTAGTTAGTTAAGTGACTAACCCAGCATCACACAATTAGGAAGTATGTGAGGTCAGGTTTTAACCCAGGTCCTCCTGACTCTAGGCTATTGCTCTATCCACTGTGCTACCTAGCTGCCCCCTAAATCATTGCTGAGTAGAGATGCAAATTAAACGAACTCTGAGATACCACCTCACACCTATTAGATTGATAGAATATGACAGAAAAGAAAAATAGCAAATGTTGAGAGGGCTGTGGATTATTTGGGACAGTAATGCACTATAATTGGAGTTGTGAACTGATCCAGCCATTCTCGAGAACAATTTGGAACTATGCCCAAAGGGCTAGAGAAAATTATGCATGCCCTTTCACCCAGGAATACCACTATGAGATCTGTATCTTGAGATAAAAGGAAAAGGACCTGTTTGTGCAAAAATATTTAAAACAACTTTTTTTTTTTTGTGGTAGCAAAGAATTGAGGGGATGCCTATCAGTTGGAGAATGGCTGAACAAGTTGTGATATATGACTGTAATAGAATACTATTGTGCTATAAGAAATGACTAGCAGGATGGTTCCAGAAAAACCTTGGAAGATTTATATCAACTGATAAAGAGAATTGAAGTGAGCAGAAGTAGGAGAACATTGTATGAGATAATCACAGTATTATATGATGATCAGCTGGGAATGAGTTAACTATCTCTGATCAATGCAGTGATCCAAGACAGTTCTGAAGGATTTATGATGAAAAATACTATCCCCCTCCAGAGTGAGAACTGACGGACTCTGAATGTAGATTGAAGCATACTTTACTTTCTTTATTTTTCTTGAGGACATGGTTTTGGTCAGTTTTCTTTCACAAGATGGTTAATATGGAATATAGTTTGCATGAATGCACATGTATAATCTATAGCAAATTGCCTTCTTGAGGGATGAGGGGTTAGAAGGAGCTAAAATTACTAGGGCGTAGGGAAACTATAAATGTAAAAAAGTAGAAATGCTAAACACTTCCTTTAACAAGAAAGAGATAAATGGAGACAGTAGTGACATCTGAATAAATCAGTAAGTCAAAGAAATATAGAAATTGTAAGAACTAGATAATGATAGTGGAAGTGTGCCATGATTTCTTTGAAATTATAATAGTCCTCAGTTTTTACTAGGAATTTAATAACGAAGGGGAAGAGAATTACAGCATGTTTCTTGATGAAATGACACAATCACACTGGATTTTTTTCAAGGATATGGAAGATACAGACATCTCTTTTAAAGAGCAAGAAAGGAGCCAGTAGCTAATATTATAGAGAGAAGAGATTAACATAGGGTTAGGCTATCAGGAAAGACAGGGCATTGTTTCAAAGGCACAAGTAGAGGCATTGACTATGGCAAAAAAAAGAAGAAGAAGCTATCTCCTCATCAGAGACTAGAGCAAAGGAGATAATAGAAGTGATGTTGTGGAGTTGTAGACTTGGTAAGAAGATCATAATGGATGGACTCAGATTTCTCTGTCTCGGAGTCCACTTAACATTAGGTAACATACAAGACTACATTTTTCACTCTATGATTAGTAACTACTACCTGACCAGATTTCACAGTACTCTATTTGTAATTATAAAAGTTAAGCTAAGTGGACAATAGTAAGTATAAATCTTTGGCATTCTAATTTCCTACTAAGTGAATTTCACTTCTATTTAAATGTTAAGATACTTAAACTTTTTTTTATTTGTTTTTTTGATTTTGAACTCAGAATTGTTCAGGCTAAGGGTAGCTTTCAGGTAATACTTGTTTGAGACCTAAGGCAATCAGAATTCCTTCTTTCTGTAGCATGTCCTTGAAAATTATCCTTTGTCTCTAGAGATGAAAAGCTGTGTTTCAGCAGTATTAATACTCCATTCCCTCACCCTCTCAGAAAATAGATCAAAACCTAAAAAAATACCAGTTGAAGAGAAGGGAGACAAATAATGACACTGGAAGAGATGCCGGAGAAACTAGTTTTGAATAGCTAAAGTTATTGTGTCTGGGCAAAATGAAAATGGCAATGAAAACTGATGCATTCATTATTTACATAGCACCCTAAGTGTAAAAAGTCACTTGACAGTGAATAGCCTGAGCCAAAACAAGGAATGAAATCATACAAAACTTTCATAAGCTGAGTGTGGAGGGATATGTTTACAGAATGAAACTAAGAAGGGGGATGATCCTAGATAGAGGGGAATTCTGAGGCTTCAGTGCATGCTGAAAGATTTCGTAATAGAGGAAAATTGTGGGAAAGAACATAGCTGTTTGGAAGAGAAAGGAAGCTCCAGATATGTTGTGCAGAAAGCAAGGCTCAAGTGGCTTTAGGAGACAGAGGAATTTAAAGGTTGTCCAGACTCAAAAACAGAGCAAGACTAAAAAACTTATTCTTTTGTAATGTAAGGTCTTGGCATCACTCAAGTAGGTTATACAAGTAGGTTACCCTCCTATTCCTCACCTCCCCCCTCATTTTTTTCTATTCTTTTTCTTTATATAATTGTTTGTTACATTAAAATATCCAGGGAACTCCCTCCCTACTCTACCGCCATTAGAGAGGGCATCATTTGACAAAAGATATATTTATATATGAAACTATTACTTACTTTTTATCAGTTCTTTCTCTGGAGATGGACATTCTTCAAACAGTATTTCTTTTGCTCTATATAATGTTCTCTTGGTTATGCTCATTTCACTCTCAATAACTTCATGTAGGTCTTTTCATGTTTTTAAATTTCATCATTTCTTATAGCACAGTAATATTCCATTATAATCATATGCTACAACTTGCGCCCATTTCCAATTATCCCCCATTTCCCCGTCTATTTCAAACCATTTCACAAAGAATCCAGAAGCTTCTGCAGGACTTCTTCAACAGCAAGGAACTCAACAAGAGTATCAGTCCTGATGAGGCTGTTGCCTATGGTGCAGCTGTCCAGGCTGCCATCTTGTCTGGAGATAAATCTGAGAATGTGCAGGACTTGCTGCTGCTAGATGTCACTCCTCTTTCCTTTAGAATTGAAACTGCTGGTGGAGTCATAACAATTCTGATCAAATGCAATACCATCATTCCCACCAAGCAGACTCAGATCTTTACCACCTACTCTGATAATCTGCTTGCTGTGCTTATTCAGATTTATGAAGGTGAGAGAGCAATGACAAAGGCAAGTTTGAACTCACAGGAATCCCCCCCTGCCCTGAGGGATGTCCTTTAGATTGAAGTTATTGATGCTAATGGCATCCTCAATGTCTCTGCTGTGAATAAGAGCACAGGCAAGGAGAACAAGATGACCATCACTAATGACAAAGGTCATCTGAGCAAAGAAGACATTGAGCGCATGGTCCAGGAGGCTGAGAAGTACAAGGCTGAAGATGAGAAGCAGAGAGTCAAGGTGTCTTCCAAGAATTCTCTTTGCTTTCAACATGAAAGCAACTGTCGAGGATGAGAAACTGCAAGGCAAAATTGGTGAAGACAAATAGAAGATCCTTGACAAATGCAATGAAATAATCCACTGGCTGGATAAGAACCAGACTCCTGAAAAGGAAGAATTTGAGCATCAGCAGAAAGAATTGGAAAAAGTTTGCAGCCCCATTATCACCAGGCTGTATCAGTGCAGGAGGCATGCCAGGGGGCATGCCTGGTGGGTTCCCAGGAGATGAAGCAGCCCCATCTGGAGGTGCTTCTTCTGGACCTACCATTGAAGAAGTTGACTAAACATGCCAGAAGAAAAAGCATTCCACACAACTTTCCAAAAATTGAAGAACTCAAATTTGTAGCCAAGGCAGTAGCAGTTTTAAAAAGTAACATTTATGCTACTGTGTAAATCTGGGCATTCTGAATACTTGAATGTGTGCAGAGGGAGAAGTGAACAACATTGCACTTTATCAATATTGTATAAAAACAAGTGGAAATGCAATTCTTGTTCTGGAGAATAAAAAATATTTAAAATTGGCTCCATAAAATTTTTTAAAAAATGACCTTGACACAATTAAGGCAGGAATCCCAGGTAGCAGGGTGTAGTAGTTATGGTGAAAGATAATGAGAGCCAGAACCAAAGTTGTAGCTATATGAGTAGGGAGAAAGAGAGGTATCTGAGAGGGAGAGAGGAGACAGGAAGGAGAGAAAATGTAAAGATAATACTGACTGAAAAAATGGTGGTGCATGCCATACTAAGAGTAAGGGTTATGATTAAAGAGGTTTGGGGGACAAGATAAAAATGAATTCTGTTTTGGACAAGTTGAGTTTGATATGTGTATGGGGACATCTAGTACAAGATGTACAGGAGGCATTTGGAAATATGTTACTTAGCTCTGCAGAGAGACTAGGGCTAAATGTATAAATCTTGGAATCATCTGCATAAAGATTATAGCTAAACTCATGGGGGCTGATATCTGCAAGTGAAACATGATAGCGCAAAAACAGAAGAGGATTCAAGGTTAAACCTTACAGGACATCTCCAGTTAATATGGGTGATAGGATGAAGAACCAACAACAGAAACTAAAAAGTGGTTATAGAGATAAGAGAAGAGCTAGGAGAGAAGAGTGCCAGAATAAGCCAGAAAAGAGGTATCCAGGAGCAGAAGGCAATTGACAGTGTCAGATGCTATAGAGATCTTTCTCTGCTCCTAGACCTTAGAGATTTTGCTGCCAGAAAAAGGCCTGCCATGGGAGCAGCTGCTACAGAGGCAGGTTAGATATCTTTGTCTTGCCATGGCTCTCCTTCAACAGAAACTCTTGAGTTCTTTATACTCTTCTAGTATCCTGCCTCCTTTCCTGGAGAAGTACTGCTGAGAGTAGTCATAGGAGCATCAGGAACAGCTACTACTGGGTCTTTTGAGTACTCATCATTAGTTTTGGTTTTATTTTGTGTTATCTTCACTCTTGTGCTTGGGCACGCATCTTTGTCTGTGTCTGCTTGTCATTTACCTATCAGCATGCTTCTTTCTGTGTCTCTTAGTTCCTAGAGGTTGGGGACAGGGACAAATGAGCTGGTTCCCTTGTCTGAGTCTAGTCTTTCCCCAGAAGTCCCAAGTCTAAGATTTGTGGAATTAAAATATTATGCCTCTTATAATGAATAGAGACAACTAAAAGCACAAAATATGCAAAACTACAGGATTTCATGATAGTACAAGGCTTTAAATTCTGATCCCATTTCTTATTTGGAACTATTGTGTTCACCTTTTTCATTGCCCTTTCACCATTTTCATCTGGGTCTAGAGCTCTCCAGTGATAGATAGTCAAGGTAGGATAGCAGATAATGTTGGACTTAGAATCAGGAAGGCTTAAATTTGAATTTTGCTTTAGACTTGCTCTGTGAGCCACTTAAACTCTCTAAGGCTCAGCTTCCTCATCTTTAAAATGGGGATGATAATTATAGCAACTACCTCATAGGGCTAGTAGAAGAAATATTTTATATGAAACTCTGAAAATCTTTAAGATGCTATTCAGTGTAGCTATTAGTATTGATAATAATAACTGAAGGGGAAATGGACAGATCCAGTCAACTCACATTCTAATGAAAAGCAGCTAGTTAACTGCTTTTTCCCTGAGTTTGTAAGTGGGTGAACTAGGTATTGCCTCAACTGGGAATTTAATAAGTGATGTAATAAACTTAAAAAAAATTTACATGTCATTATAATTTTTAATAATCATTTTCTTAAATTTTGCCATCCATGTTCTCTCCTTCTCTCTCCCTCTCTTATCCGTCTCCCTTCCCCAAGCTGGCAGATGATATAAGTTGTACATGTATTATGTAAAGATTAAAATTTAGGGGAGATGGGGAGACTGAGACAGGTAGAAATTAGTTTCTCTCTGCAAGAAGTATTATATTTTTTAGAGGCTTATTAAAGGTTAAAGATTAAAGAATATACAAGTAAGAAACATGTGCCTAGGCCAGAGGCCTAGACAAAATAACCTCACATCATGCAAGAGCCTGCTCCAAAACGGAAGTCCAAAAAGAGCCAAGAGAGAGAGCCTCTCAAAAGCCTTTGAATCAGCTTAAATACCTTCTCGATCTCGGCCCAGGTGAGATTACAAGGCATTCTGGGGAAGTGGAGCAAAGGCTCGTGGGGATTGTAGTCCTGTATTCGAGTCTATTTCTTTACATTTCCCCGTGTGATCATTTTTGGAAAAATTAATTTTCCCCCAAAAGGATCATAAAAACATAATAAACTTAAAAGATTACAATAGTGTGAGGATAAGAGAAAAAAGAATAAAACCAATAATTGCTGAACACATTGACAAAAAGCCGTTAGGGGGCAGTCCCCTTTGGCATAAAAGTATACATACAAATAAATGTTCAATCAACCACACCCAAAGTTCAATTTTGTGCAACTTGTGGTCTGGAGGCTTCTTCATGGTGGCTTCTCCAACAGTTCAGTTCTGGATTCAGAGAGGTAGCATCTTCTTTACCTAAAATTCTTCTCAAAAGGAATTTAAACTTTGCAATTTAAATAATTATATTTTTTTACAATTATCATACAGTGCACATTTCTTCATCATGTTGTAAAGAAGAAATATATCACTTACATTAGAGAAAAATTCATGGAGGAAATAAAATGAAAGAATGCTATGCTTCAATCTGCATTCAGATTCCATCAGTTCCTTCTATGGTGATAGATAACCTTTTCCATCGTGAATCACTTGGAGTTGTCTTCGATCCCTGCATTGCTGACAGTAGTTAATTCATTCATAGTTGATCATCACATATTATTACTGTTTAACCATGTACAACTCCTGGTTCTGCTCACTTCATTTTTCATCACTTCATGTAAGTCTTTCTAAGTTTTTCTGTGATCATATTATTTGCCATTTCTTATGGCACAACAGTATTCCATTTTAGTCATATGCCACAACTTGTTCAGCCATTCCCCAATTGATAGACATCCCTTCAGTTTCCAGTTCTTTGCCACCATAAAAAGAGTAGTTATTAATATTTTTGTGCAAGTAGGTCCTTTGTCCCTATCTTTGATCTCTAGTAGTGGTATTACTGGGTCAAAGGGTATACATGATTTGATGGCCCTTTGGGCATGGTTCCACATTGCTCTCCAGGATGGTTGTATTAGTTCACAGTTCCACCAACAGTGTATTAGTGTTCCACTTTTTCCATATCCCCTCCCAACATGTATTTTCCTTTTTGGTCATATTTGCCAACCTGATAGGTGTGAGGTGGTACCTGAGAATTGTGCACTAATTGATTAATAATGATATAAAACATTTTTAATGTGACTAATGATAGTTTTAATTTCTCTACATTATCAGCTCTATTATTTAACATTGTACTAGAAACACTAGCAGTAGCAATTAGAGAAGAAAAAAGAAATTGAAGGTATTAAAATAGGCAATGAGGAGAGACCAAGCTATCACTCTGCAGATGATATGGTCTACTTAAAGAATCCTAGAGAATCAACTAAAAAGCTCGTCGAAATAATCAACTTTAGCAAAGTTGCAGGATACAAAATAAATCCAAATAAGTCATAAGCATTTCTATATATTTCCAACAGAATTCAGCAGCAAAAGTTAGAAAGAGAAATTCCATTTAAAATCACCCTAGACAATATAAAATACTTGGGAATCTATCTGCTAAGACAAACATAGGAACTATACAAGCACAACTGTAAAACACTTTCCTCACAATTAAAACTAGATCTAAATAATTGGAAAAACATTAATTGCCCATGGGTAGGACAAGGTAACATAATAAAAACGATACTCCTGCCCAAACTAATTTGCTTACTTAGTGCTATACTCGTCGAACTACCAAAAAACTTTTTTTACTGAATTAGAAAAAACCATAACAAAGTTCATTTGGAAGAACAAAAGATCAAGGATATCCGGGGAAATAATGAAAAAAAAATGTGAAGGAAGGGGGCCTAGCAGTATGAGATCTCAAACTATACTATAAAGCAGTGGTCATCAATAAGAGACAGAAAGGAAGATCAGTGGAATAGACTTGTGGTAAGTGACCTCAGCAAGACAGTCTGATAAATGCAAAGATCCCAGCTTTTGAGAAGAAAATCCACTATTTGACAAAAACTGCTGGGGAAATTGACAGTATGGGAGAGATTGGGTTTGGATCAACATCTCACACCCTACACAAAGATAAACTCAGAATGGGTGAATGACTTGAATATAAAGAAGGAAACTATAAGTAAATTAGGTGAACACAGAATAGTATACTTGTAAGATCTTTGGGAAAGGAAAGATTTTAAGACCAAGCAAGAGTTAGAAAAAATTGCAAAATGTAAAATAAATAATTTTTATTACATTAAATTTAAAAGGTTTTGTACAAACAAAACCAATGCAACCAAAATGAAAAGGGAAGCAACAAATTGGGGGGGGGGAATCTTCATAACATAAACCTCTGACAAAGATCTAATTACTCAAATTTATAAGGAGCTAAATCAATTGTACAAAAAATCAAGCCATTCCCCAGTTGATAAATGGGCAAGGGACACAAATAGGCAATTTTCAGATAAAGAAATCAAAACTATTAATAAGCACATGAAAAAGTGTTCTAAATCTCTTATAATCAGAGAGATGCAAATCAAAACAACTCTGAGGTACCACCTCACCTAGCAGATTGGCTAACATGACAGCAAAGGAAAGTAATGGATTTTGGAGGGGATGTGGCAAAGTAGGGACATTAATGCATTGCTAGTGGTGTTGTAAATTGATCCAACCATTCTGGAGGGCAATTTGGAACTATGCCCAAAGGGCTAAAAGACTATCTGCCCTTTGATCCAACCATAGCACGGCTAGGTTTGTACCCCAAAGAGATAATAAGGAAAAAGATTTGTACAAGAATATTCATATCTGTGCTCTTTGTGGTGGCAAAAAATTGGAAAATGAGGGGATGCCCTTCAATTGGGGAATGACTGAACAAATTGTGGTGTATGTTGGTGATGGAATAGTATTGTGCCCAAAGGAATAATGAACTAGAGGAATTTCAGGTGAATTGGAACAACCTCCAGGAAGTGATGCAGAGTGAGAGGAACAGAACCAAGAGAACATTATACATAGACTGATACACTGTGGTACAATCAAATGTAATGGACTCTCTATTAGTGGCAATGCAGTTATCCAGAACAACTCAGAGGGATTTATGAGAAAGAACAATATCCACATTCAGAGGGAGAACTGCGGGAGTAGAAACACAGAAGAAAAATGCTCGGTTACATGGGTCGAAGGGGATAATTGGGGATGTAGACTCTAAATGATCACCCTAGTACAAACATCAACATGGAAATAGGTTTTGATCAAGGTCATATGTAAAACCCAGTGGAATTGTGCATCGGCTATGGAAAGGGGTGGTTGGAGGGTAGGGAAAGAATATGATTCTTGTAACCAAGGAAAATGTTCTAAATTGACTAAATAAATTTTTCAAAAAAAATTTTTTTTCTCTATCTGAAAATTGTCTATTGACTAGAATAAACTTAATGCATAGTCATGAACTACATAGTACCAGGTATGGTTCTGAATTGCCAGAGGTTTATAATCTGAAGTTAGGAACAACTGTATCAGACTTAAATGCAACAAAATGTAGTTATTTCAGGTTCTGACTTGGGTTTGTAGTAGAGTATGATAGAACACCAGTATGATAGGACTACCATTATGATGTCTGTTTTCTTTTTTAAGGTAGATTTCTGCAAATTTGTGTCCCTAATCATTCTTGTTATTTTTAACAGAACCGTGGAGGACATAGCAGTTCTAACTTTGGAAAATGAAGTTTCAAATTATGAAGAGAAAATACTAGCTTTGAGTCTGCCCTATCAGAGTCATGACTGCTGTGATACATGTCTGCCGAAAATACCTCTCACCTCCAAAGTAGAAAACCCACTCATGATCCCCATCTTATGTCGTTTCCAAAGGCGACATGCAAAGACAAATTCTAATTATGCCACATTCCATGTGAATTATAAAACCCCTTGTGGAAGGAGTTTGAGAAACTTTAAGGAAGTTCACCGTTACCTGCTTGAGACAGAAAGTAGCTTTTTATTTTTGCATAATTTTTCTTTCAATACCTATGTGCAGTTGAATAGGAATACACCGAAGAAAGAAGTCTTTGTTTCTGACTCTGATATCAGCCACGGAACTGAATCTGTGCCTATTACCTTCTGTAATGAAATTGACAACAGGAGGCTGCCACACTTCAAGTACCGGAGGCGGACGTGGCCACGTGCCTACTACCTCAACAATTTCTCTGGCATGTTTAGTAATTCATGTGACTGCTCAAAAGGATGCATGGATATGTGAGTAGAAAAATAGGCATTTTAATCAGTCTCTAGCATCCCAAAGACCTTTTCCCAAGGGAGTTTTTGCTGGGTAGCCACATGGCCTGATGCCCTGGATGACCTGAGGTTTGAGGGTGCCCTCTGAGAGTTGATAAAGGAGAACAATCTTGTTAAACCATATAGTCTCCAACTTCCAAGGATGCACTTGATATTTTACTAATTTTAGTGAGATTTCCCTTAATTTAGCATCATGGATTATTTTCTATTTCCAAAGTATTTTTAAATGATGCATTTGTCCATTTGTTTTTACTTTAGAAATATATACCAATGCCATGAAACTCTAAAGCTCATGATCACAAGAACAGATTAAAATATAAAATTGAGAAACAAAAAAGTACTATGAAGAATAAATTTTGACCTAAAGATATTTATCTATGTATGAATCTACAACTATACATAACATTGTTATGTACGGCTTATGAATTTGATCTAATTATAATTATACTCGAAGGTTACAGCTAATGTTCTTGGTCAACAATTATATAGTCATTCAGAGTAGTGTCTGATTTTAGTATATTTTTGAACATTATCTGTAACCTACACTGTCTAAAGATGTTCACAACAGGAAAAAATAACTAGAAGTTCATGAATTGAAGTGTTTTTTCTACTTCTGTTGGAAAGGATAATTACTAGTTGTAAGTGTCTTTGTCTTATGTAGGGCTCAGTACACCAAAGTGTTGAAGAACCCCCATCCTCACTTTGAAATATAAGATATGTGAAAATACATTGTCATTTAGTGGTGCTTTAGTTTTAATAATGGCACAAACTGATGTAAAACAGAAAAAATATATTAAAGTCTTATCTGTGCAGAGGGGTATCAGCAATATAGCCTTGAGTTAGAGTGACCTTTTAGCTAGAGATTCTCTAGTCTGATCCTTCTAGAAGTTCTTCTAGAACTAAAATACTAAACTGAAATAGATTAAGGGAATGCTACGGACATAGTATGCTTGGATTTCAGCAACACATTTAGCCAAATTTCTCATGATTTCCCTGTGGACATGATGAAGAGATGTGGACTACAATTAGGGACCTGATTGTGACTGATCAGACCCAGTGAGTGCTGATGATGGATATCATTGTGGAGAGGTAAATATTGAGTTGTGTGGTAGAGGTCTGAACACATTCTGTTGGACATTTTTGTCAGTGTCTTCAATGAAGGCATAGATAGTTGGCTTATTGAATTTATGGATACTTTGAAGCTGGGAGGGATGGCTTATAGCATGGGTTATAGAAATATGGTAATAGTAACTTTTATTAGATAATATTTATATATCACTTCATAAATTTAATGTGCTTTTCCTTACAACAACCTCTTAAGATATGTAATACAATTATTATTGGCCCATTTTTAATAGATAAATAATCTTAAGTGTCAGAGAGGTTAAGTGACTTGTCTGGGCTCATGCCTACTATGTGAAAGGACTCTTCACTCTATCACTTAACTGCCTAATTCATAAGGAAAAGGTCTAGGAGTTTGTGGGCTACGAATTCAATATTGGACAGCAATATCTTATGGTAGCCAAAAAAGTTAATGCATTTTTTAGGTTAACAGAAGTATTCTCTCCAGGGCAAAGAAGTATTTGGCTTAGGTTAGATCACATCTTCAATGTGGCATCCAGTCCTGTGTCACCATATTTTAGAAACGACATTAATAAGCTAGAATATATCCAGGGAAAGAGAATAATGAGGTGACTTGGAAACATAGGATATAAGGATAAGCTGAAAGATTTGGAGATGTTTAATATGGATAAGAGAGTAAGGAGGAAGAATGATGACTGCCTTCTAGTATTTTAAGAGTCATCATGTGCAAAAGGGTTAAGACGAAGTTCTATTTTACCCTTAAGGGCAAAATTAAGACCAATGGATCAAAAATATAGTAAAGGAGATTTCAAGTAAACATAAAGAAAAAAATATTTTTTATTTTTTTAAACTGTAAGATTTAAATTAGTTTCCAATAACTCTAAGTATTATATTTATAAAGTTTATTAATAATCACTTGAAGTAGAAAGAAAATAAACTAAAAGAAATAGAAGTTCAAACCTAATTACATAACAAAAATAAGACCACATGAGTATATTCTCCTACCTGCCCAAAAGCTTGTGTCCGCATCTGAGATCAGGGGAAAAGAGAGAGAGGGGCGGGGTGCCACCCAAACTATATCTCCAAAATGTAAGGACTTAACTTGAGAATGAAAGTGGGATGCTGGGATTTAAAATTCTGGGGAGCAGATCCTAATTACACAAAACCCATGCCTTCCATCTTAGAATCAATACTGTGTATTGGTTCTAAGGCAGAAGAGCATCAAGGACTAGGCAATGGAGGTTAAGTGACTTGCCCAGGGTCACACAGCTAGGAAGTATGAGGTCTAATTTGAACCCGGGACCTCCCATTTCTGGGCCTGGCTCTCAATCCACTGAGCCACCCAGCTGCCTCCAAAGAAAATTGTATTAACAATTATAGCTGTCAAAAAGTAGAATAAGATACCTGGAGGAAAAGTTAATTCTTTTGTTGCTGTAGGTTTATAAATGGAGATTCGATCACCACTTCTCAGGCATGAGATAAATGGGATTTGTTTTTTGAATAGGAGGTGGACTCCTTGATTGTAGTGCTATGAATCTTCATTTTACAGATGAGGAGACCAGGCCCAGGGAACTTATTGGGAGCCAGAATCTAGGTCCAATTATTTTTTATCAAATACTTGATACTATCCACCCACCTTCAATATACATAAACATTTATGTACAGATTGAAATCTTGATTGCCTAATTATCAGACTTTGCCTAGTCATTTAAGTAAAGGAAAAGGGATTTGGGTGGCTAGATGCAAGTCCAGTCTTTTCATGTGCTACCTTATAGGCATAATCAAAAGTTTTATTTTTTCAAGATTGATAGATAACTTGTGGGTTCATCAGGGCCAAGTGATCTGAGTCACGTTTTTCATTTAGGTACTTAGAGAAGATAGTGGCCTAATCTATAGGATATATCGGTTCAGATTTATGGTAGGTAACAATTTTGAAAACTATGGAACTTCCATCAGAAAATTTTATAGAAGAACAGGAAGGGTTGACAGAAGTGCATAGATGTAATAGTACCAGTTTCTTTTTCTAGTAGTTATGTATGTTGCTTAGATTTGAGAAGTACCTAATCCCTAGAGTAAGTAACACTTCTATCCTAGCAAACAGAAGTCATGATATCAAAAGCACAAGAAAGATCCCAGACCTTCCTTTTTCAAAAGAAGGTGGCTCTAATATATTTGGAAATTGTAGGAAACTTAAACTACCAGAATGAGAAAGTATTGAAGTAGAATAAAGTCTTGGAATCACACACATTAATGGGAGTCATGTCTTTCCCTTTTTACCAGGATCTTGGGCTTTTAGGGAATGGATTATGCTGTAATGGCCCCAAATGAACATGCAAACTATACTAATATCATCTGCAGTATGTCTCTACTTTCCCTTCCCCACTTCACTGCTCTTCTTTTCCACTTGCTAAACCTTGTGCTTATATGTTTTTACTTCTTCTATCGCCCGACTTTTAGAACAAAATGTGCATGCCTCCAGCTGACAGCAAAGGGCTATGATGAGAGTTCTGCATATGATCAGAATGTTAAACCCACTCATGGCTATAGCTATAAAAGACTGCAGCAGCCAGTACCCAACGGGTAAGAAGTATTTGTGTTTTGTTTAAGGGGGATTGTAGCTGGTGAGCGGTTTCCTCTTTCACATTATCCCCTAACATTAATTGTCTTCTTAGGTGTATATATTTTGTATTTTCATATATACTTATGTGGCCATATTGTTTCCCCCAAGAGAATCTCCTTGAGAGCAAAGCTTGTTTCATTTCTCTATCATGAGTGCCTACCATGTAGAAAGCACTTAAGTGCTTATTTTTCATTAATTCATAGAGATACAACTAAATCTCAGATATCTATGACAGTAGTACAAAAAATAGCTGCTTTAAAAAACCAAAAAGATAAGTAGTAAATTGGTTCTTGAAATGGAAGTTAGAGACTTATACTCAGTAACACTCATCATGCCTGTTGCCATTGTTCCCATCCTTCAGGGTTCTTTCCAGATGCTACTTTTCCTGGCCCTACAACTAAAATGATTTCTCCTTTATCTGATCTTATACTTTATGATTCTTTTCTGTACTTAGCCTGTGCTGATTTGCATTTTACTTATCTTTGTACATGGCTTATATTCCTCTATTATATGGCTTAAGCTCCTTCATGTTTGGCACTCTTCCAGCGCACCTAATGGTACCTTTTGTATAGTGGGCACTTAATTTTTTGATAAAGTAGGTGAATTTCCCCTGCTACAAGAGTTGCCTATACTTGGAAATTCTTTACTCCTTAGTTAATTTATGTGGAGAATTGATAAGATCTAAACTATGGGAATATGTATCTCCTACTAACATTTGCAAATTTAAATGCAGCAATTATAAGATTTCATCCACTTGGATCACTTGAGATCAAGAGTAATCAGAAGTCTGGAATTCTCATAGCAGCCTCCTTCTGGTTCCCACCCTGCTTTCTTCCCTCACTCTTTTATTTTATTTGCCTTTAAAATTTCTTTTTCGTTAATAACTTAAGGTTTCATGTGGATAATAAAGGGCTGGCCTCAAATCCAAGAAGACCTAGATAAAACTCCTGACTTTGATTCATCCGATCTGTGTGACCCTCAGCAAGTCATTTAAACCTGCAGTGCTCTAGGGAACTCCTAAAGACCCTAAGTTTCAGAAAAGGTGCTGACCTGAATTATTAGAGACAATTTAACAAACATGGGCTTGTTATTTAAAGCATAAAAACCAGGATTGTATATAAAACCATTACCTTGTTAAATTCAGTTTTTTAAAGCATGTATTTAATTAAATATAGTAACAAAGGTGTTTTATTTGTGTGCCATTCTGAATTTTATAGTAATTTTCTATATATTTTTAATGTTTTATTGATGCTCTTTTAAAAATTATTTTCTTCCCTACTAACTTCCAGTAGAAACTTTCACTCATAACAAATAAGTATAGCCATTCAAAGCAAATCTAGCCATTGACTGTACCTGAAAACTTGTCTCATTCTGCACCTACATCCAGCCTATCATGCCACGGTGTCAGAGATAGAGTGGGAGATGTTTCATCATTAGATTTCTGTCATCATGATGGAACATTGTAGGGATTCAAGTGTTTTTCAAAGTTATCTTTGACATTACTGTGATCCTCATATAAATTGTTCTCGATGCTGCTCCCTTCATTCTTCAATTCATACAAGCCTTTCCAAGTTTCTCTTGAATTGGTCATATTTGTCATTTCTTTACAGCATAATAGTATGCCATGGATTTATTCTTCCACTTTGTTTCCAATTCCTTGCCACCACAAAAAGTTCTACATTGAAATTATAGTACATATCCTTGTTTGACATAATACAGTTGCTTCTGATTTTCTGAGCAATATTTGCTTTTCCTCCTGCCTGCCTGGATGTTTTCTCTTAGTTATATATTATTGTTTTACTTAGATATATCTGATTACTTTTTTTTCTGTTATGTTTTTCAATGGCAGAATTTTTGAATGCAGCCTCTTATGCAAATGTGATCCAAGAACATGTCAGAATAGAGTTGTCCAGCAGGGTCTCCAAGTGCGCCTTCAGGTGTTCAAAACTGAGAAGAAGGGATGGGGAGTCCGCTGCATAGATGACATTGACAAAGGGACATTTGTTTGCACTTACTCAGGTAAAATGAAACCTTGTGTTGAAAGAAATATGTAGTAGAATAAGGCATTGATGATTGATGATAATTGCAAAGATACTGCTTCATTTACCGAGTCTGTGCTGATAACAGAGGAAGCAACATTGAAGAGGAGAAAGATGAGAACAGTTTGAGTGGTTTATAACCTGGTGACTAAAGGTGAGAGGAGCAGTGACTTTAGGAGGTCTGAAGTGTGCTACATGGGAACAGAGCAACTGTTAAAACTAGTTCTTGGCCTTAAAGAAAAGTATACAGAGAAAATGAAAGAAAAAAGATCCAATCTTCTGAATTGGCAAATATTTCTTGAGTCTATATATAGTATGCTTCCATATATTACTGCCTTTGTTACTGTCATCTCCAGAAGCATTTGGGAGTAAAAGAAGGCAACTCTATAGGTATAGCAGTGAATTCACTTGACCCTGCTTCTGTTGTTTGGCATTTATTTTATTCTGAATGGAGGTGTGGCACTGCCTGGGCTTTTTACTCACTTTGTGAGGAAAGGGTAACATAATATAATTGTCTGTTGTAACATTTTTGTCGTAGGACATGAGTTTGAGTTCTGACTCTGCCACTTGCTACATACAATTGTGTAAAATGACCTAGATCTCTAACAATCCCTAAATTCTATAAACTTTCCATTCAAGGAACAGAGGAGTTGGAACCTGGGTCAAAGTAAAAACATCAGTCAACCCCTTTCCACCTATTGCCCTTTCTTATCCTTTTATTCCTCTACCCTCTCCTTCCTTGCTCCCAGCACATGGACATTTGTGCTTTTTTACCTCTCAAGGGTTCTCAGATTGGCAGAACCTCAACTGGTGGCTAAGGGCTAAATAAATGGTGACTCAGAGTTTTGCTGGCATTTTCTGTGTTATTATTAAGATAAAAAACTGCGTTTTAAAAACTAGACTTGCTTCTTGGTATTGCTTTCTGTACCAACCTTTAATATTACTATAGTTGTACATTTTCTTTTTATGTTGTAGGTAAAAATATAACAACATAATTTTTTAATAAATGTATATGACTTTCTAAAGTTTACAAAATATTTTATGCATATTATATCATTTAAACTTCACAACCCTGTAAGGTAGGTGCCACAGGGAATTAATGCACTTTCTTTTTGGAGAATTGATAAGACTTAAACTATGGAAACATGTTCATCTCCTATTAGTATTTGCAAATTTAAATATAGCAATTATTGTAAGACTTCATCCACTTGGATTACTTGAGATCAAGAGTAATTAGAGGTCATTTTTGTATTATAAAGGAGTATTTTTAGGCCTAAAAGTTGTGTCTTTCTTATTATCACACAGCTAATAAGAGTTAGAGATGGGATTTGTACCCCAAACTCCAAGAGTTGAAGTCTAGTACATTTTAGAACATATTTCATTGCCCAAATTTTGGTTTTGTGAATCAGAGTTTTGTGAATCAGAATACTTTTATTCTAATTTTAGCACGAGACCAAGTGACTTGTCCTCAGTTACCAAACACTCATTTTCTATGTCCTTTTCTTAATTAGCTCAATCATCGTGTTTTCTGACAGCATGAAGGTTCTGTTTCTCTTTCAGGGAGATTACTAAGCAGAGTTGGCCTAGAAGAAATTGGCTCTGTTGATGGAAAAGAGGAAGAGGAGGAGGAGGATGCTGCTACCAATGACAATGGGCCCCCAGCACTTTCAAAGAAGAGGAGAACAGAAGCTGCTTATTCTGATCCTGAAATTGAGTTTGTCCAGGTTGAAGTGGGAGCGATTCCTGGAGACTCGGAGACTCAGGAGTACCTGATTCAGCTCAGCAGTGATGCAAATCCATCTATTCAGTAAGCTCTGACCTCATCCCTCCACTCGAAGGATCTGATTACTGATCAAGGAGGGTTCCATATCTTCCTCCAATCTCTAAAGGCTGTATTTTTATTTCATCTACCTTGAAAACTTGAAAGAAGAATGCTTTGATAGGACATTAAATCCTAAAGACCTTTCCAGTGGCATTCTATTTCTCTCAGAGAGACCATTTGTGAAGTTACAGTCTTGATTGGTTTTACTTAGATGCTTAATATTTTCCATTTTTATTGTTTCATTTAACCCAAATTTAATTTTTTTGTTTTCTTCCTTTTTTATTTTTGGTATGTTTTAAAGTATGGCTATTTTGTTTTTCCCATATTGGGAATACATATATACCATGTAATAATGATGCATTTCTGAGGAGGAGTAATTATTTGCTTTACTGGTTAAATTTTTTGGAAATTAACACCTTCTGTTCTGTAGAAACTTCAAAGCCCAGGAGAGAGAGCCACAGTATAGATCTACATGTGTATGTAGTCACAACAATGTGTCCTTTGCCCCAGGGGTGAGAAGTATGAATATGATCTAAGAACTGAAAACCAACCAGCCACTAGAAGACCTAAAACTAAAACAGCCCTTCTTCAAAATTATCGGAAAAAAAGGGTAAGAACTATAAAAAGTAGCAGGTTATAAAAACATAGTTGTCTCTCTGTGAAATATTATCAACTCTCCTTACCCATCCTCACTATTTCATTAAATGTTTTTTATTTGGGTGTAGGGTTTCTGTCGTGAGATAGAAGCAGAACCATATATGTGTAATCCATGTTTATTAGTGCCTAATGTGGACAAGGCACACAGTAGGGTTGTAGTGGAAGGGATAAGAAAGGTTCCTTGAAATTGGGCCATTATAAATGACCTCAGGACTTTAGAAGAAGCAGCTGTTCGGGGTGTTTTATGGCTTTGGGATATGTTTTCCCATATAGATATATCCCTTCCATCTCTACCTCATGAAATCTAATACCCTTTCTCAGTCTTCATCCTTCTTCACCTCTCTGCAGCCTTTGATAGGTCAAAACCTATCAAATATCCTCTTCTCCTTGATGCTCTTCTCTCACTTGGTTTTTGTCATACTATGCTCTCCTGATTCTCCATGTCTTGCTAGATCTTCATTTAGGTCACACCACCAACTAACTATTGGTGTTCCATGGGGATTTGTCTTAGGATTCCCTTCTCCATCCATATGATTTCATTTGGAGATCTCTGCCAGCTTCCCTGGATTTAGTTATCTCTGTGCTAATACTACTCCAACCTACCTGTCCAGCCCTAACCTTTCTTCTGATCTCTAATTAGACCTCTAATCTCCTTTTGCCTTTTCGAAATCTTAAACTGGGTGTCTCTTAAGCTCAACATGTCCAAATTGAATTCATTTAAACTCATTATCTTTTCCCCAAATCCTCCCCCGTTCAAATTTACCTTTTTCTGTCAAGGACAATAGCATCTTCCCAGTAGTACCTCAGGCTCAAAATGACTCAGGAATCACCCTCGATTCTTCACTCTCTCACCTCCATATCTAAGCTGGTGTCAATTTCACCTTTGAAACATTTCTTGAATGTGCCCCCTCCTCTCCTCTGACACTGCCACTACCCTAGAGCAATCCTTCATCACCTCATGCCTGGACTGTTGCACAGCCTGTCACAGGTATTATTTATACTCTAGTCCATCCTCCATTTAGCCACCAAAGTGATTTTCCCAAAATGCAAGTCCAACTATATCAATCCTCTGCACCCTCATAGTGAATAAACTCCAGTGGCTCCCTATCACTTACTTTGTTTAGCATTCACACCCCCTTCACAATCCATTTTTCACCCTTCCTCCAACCTTTCCAGTCTTCTAACACCTTACAATACCTCTCCATAACCCATGTAATCTTTGATCCAATTATATTGGCCTGTTTGCTGCTCCTCAAACAAGACACTCCCATTTCCTGGTACTGGGCATTTTCACTATTTATCCTCCATGGCTAGAATGCTCTTCCTCTTCTTTTCCCAACTTCCATGCTTTCTTCAAGTCCCAGCTAAAATCTCATTTTTTTTAATAGAAAGCCTTTTCCAATCACTCTTAATTCTACTGCCTTCCCTCTGTTGATTATTTCTTTATCCTATTCATGTATCATTATTTGTGTATTGTCTCCTCTATTAGACTGTGTGAGCTACTCAAGAGCAGGGACTTTTGCCTTTCTTTATATCACCAGTGCTTAGCCCAGTGACTAGGTTGTTTTCTGCTCTTAGAAATCTCCACCTAGATGTCCCATAAACATCTCAGACTCAGTGACAGAACTCAATATTTTAACCTCAGTTCCACTCCTGTTTCAGTCAAAGGTATCATCATCCTTTCAGCCACCCAGGTTTTCAACTTTTGAATCATGCTTGACTTCCCCTTCCTCCACCCCACGGTCATTTCTCAAGTCTTGGCAATTCTACCCCCCTACAACATCTCTTGTGTCATTTTCTTTTTCTTCATTCACACAGCTTCCATTCTAGTTCAGGTTTTCATTATCTATTGACTGGATGGACTATTTCCTAATTAGTTTCCTAGCATTCAGCCACTTTCATTCTCTTCTCCACATAGTTGCCAAATTGATAGACCTAAAACATAAATCTGACCATGATACTACCCTGCTCAAGAACCATTAATGGGCTCCCTATGGCCTCTTCAGATAAAAACCATAATCCTCTCTTTAGCATTTAACATCCTTCACAATCTGGCTGGAACCATCTTTCTAGAATAATTTCATGTGACTACCCCTTAATCTTAGTCTCTGTTCTATCCATGCACATGTATTATTAACTCTTGCCCACATGGGAGATTGTTGTATCCCATGCTGAGAATGCTCTCCCTCCTCACCTCTGACTTGGAGCCCAAGGTATCTCTAATGCCTAACTTGGGTACCACCATTACCTCCTTGTCGTAGTTGTTAATGTTCTCCCCAACCCCCAGTAGAATCAAAACTTCTGGAAGATAAATGTTAAGAAATGTTTTGTTTTGGTGTTTGTATCTTTAGTATCTAGCACAGGGCTTGGCAAGTAATAGGTACTTATTACTTGCTAGTTGAATTGAATTAAACCTTACTTTGCACTTTGATTCTTCATTCTCAATATGAATACCATGATTTACATTTTTATAGACCGTAGGGTTACATTTGTCATTTAATAAATGTTTATTGACTCTATACATGTACAACACTACTGCCAACAGTCACACTAACCTGGTGTCTGTGTTCTGGTGGTCCACTCATGGAGGAGTCCCAGGCGAGCCCCCAAATGTAGGGTCTGAGAATTTTCCCCAAGAATGGAGACACGGAGACAATGCAAGTAGGCAAAGGAACACCTTTATTTCTATCGCGCTAGGGCTGTTCCAAAGAAGGAGTCACGCCCAGCTCGACTAGGGGCACACCTTATATAGCATAGGAGGCTCCAATGAAATGTGAATAACAGGATATTTCGGTTTGGCAGTTACAGCTAGCTGAAGGGTTCACAATACAGGGAGTGTCTGCTTAGCTGCTGGAATGGTTATGCTGACTTGGGACAAGAGTTTACCACTGATCCCCCACAAGGAGGTCATTTTGACCTCCTTCACTTTTACAGTACCCAAGTATATTAAAATGTACCTTTTTGAATAGTATCTGTCCTAGGTGTTACAATGTAAGGTGGGTAGTTGTCTGTACAGTGTCTTAAATTGGAGGAAGCACATCCTTTAACCTAACTCCTCAGATTGGGAGCCAAAGTATAGTGATTTAAGGTTAAGAACTTTTCATCTAAGGATAATTGGAATATTGTGAATGTGGATAGAAATCTTTATTTAAAAGCATTATGATACTAGCTTCTTGGATCTGCACAGTCATCCAAGAACTCTTGTCTCAGACATAGCAGGAAAATAGAATCCAGCTTAGGGTGGAGTAGGAAAGCTGGAGTCTGGGTGCTATTTTTGTAGACAGGCTGGAGTTTGAGTGCTATTTTTGTAGATGTCTTCTAACTTTGATTAAGAAATTATTCTACTCCATTATACCACCTTGGGAGTGAAATGAAAAACTAATCTAGTCAAGATAAGTCTCAAAATTTGGAAAAGTTTTAAATGCTAACTCCTCCTTAAACAAGAAAGTAAATATATTGATCTTTTTCTTTCTTTCTTTCTGTTTTTTTTTAAAGGGAATTGTTACCCTGGAGTCTGGTATAAGCTCAGACGAGGAGGATGAAGTTCAATCACCTGAAGTCCAAACAACTCCCAATATCAGGGAAGAGAAAAGTAGGGTTTTCTTTTGCGCCTGGTCTCTTGCCTGGTTTTTTCTAACTTTGAATCATGCTTCCCTTTTTTTCATTGGTCTTGAACACTGAAACAAACATGCTATCAAGTTCTTGGAGTTAAAACTAATCTAGAAGCTGTAGATGCTTGATGAGGCCTACTCCTCCATCAGAATTGCTAGAGGAGATTTGACAGTAAAACCTTCTTTTTCCAGTTTTTTGCCTGGACCTAGAAATCATGGAATAAGAGGGTCCCTCTTGGTGCAATAGTAGAATCAGCATGGTTTTTGAGGGCTAGCAGTACTGCTACAAGGACTGTGCTCTATCTCCTATTTTTAGTCATGCCTAAAAATTGCCACGCTGTGCTTATTGTGTCTTTGGCCCTAGGTAATAGGATCACAGATCTAGATTTTGGAAGGACCTTGGGGGCCAACCAGTGCAACACTTTAATTTTACAGATGAAGAAATAGAATATTATATTTGAGAAGGTATATATATATTAGAGCCAATAGCTGATGGGCACCATTTATTGTGAAAATACTTGGCTCATTTACTTATCAATTTACTGTTGATACAGTTGGAGCCCCATGAAAAACTGATTTTTATTATACAAACAAGCTGGCTATCACTATCCCATAGGATTCCCCAGGAACCCACTACTGAAGTGAATAATCATTGCTGCTCCCTCCCTCCTCCCTCCCTTTCCTCTAAGGACTTTGGTTTGGGAGGCAGAATAGCTCTTGAGGCTACAGTTTGTTGAAAGACAAAGTACTGGAAAAGCAAATATTATTTCTAAGCCTATTCTTTATCTTTAACCATTTATTTCACTGTAAAGTTCATTCATACCCTACATTTCCAAGATTTTTTTTCCTTTGGACTACTATTGAACTTCATGGACAGTCCATGATTTAAATATTAATACATTCAGCAATAGGCAGCAACAACGATTGAAGTATAACCATAACTGAAGAGAAAAAGTCAACTTAAAGAGCTAAAATGAGATTTTTTTTTTATAAAAGAGAAAAATTACTTTTTGTCATTTAAGTTGCAACAGAGATTTTTTCCTTTCCCTGAAAAGTATTGTTTGATTTTTCTGCTCTCCTACTATGCAAGAATTTTCCCCTCAATGGACCCATGATGATCTCAATATGGGAACTCTCTCCCATCTACTTCTTGTCATCCTGTGTGATTCTTATCTATTCCTGCACATGGAGTCAGCCACATGCACTGGAGGCCTTACCCTGAGTCTTTTGACATTCTCTAGAACGGTGATGGTGAACTTTTTAGAGATGGAGTACTATGCTCACCCCCCACCCCTGAGTGCTGGGCATGCCCTGCCCACCCCTTACTCCACACAGGGGAGTCAGAAAGCTTGCCCATTGGGCTGCTGGGTGGAGGGGTGAGTGAAATGAGGAATGTCCTCATTGCGTGCAGAGAAGGGAAGGGAAGGGACCCGAGCGCTCTGCTTCCCTCCAGCTCTGCTGTCTGTGAGCTGCCCACCTTACCTGCTCTGTGCTCCCATTGGCTGCTGGACAGAGGGAGAGGGGCAGGTGATATGAAAAAAATGTCATCAGGCATGGTGGTGCTCCCCTTGGAGCAGCTGTGCCCAAGTATCCCTGCCTTTCTCATAAGAGAGTGGGGGGTTGGCATGTGGCCTTGTGCCTACAGAGAGTGCTCTGTGTGCCATCTTTGACACCCATGCCATAGGTTTGTCATCACCACCCTAGAAGGTTTGTTTTGGTTGGTTATTGAGGCAGCATCTCATTGCTACTTTTATTTTCCTTTAAAAGGTATAAGCAATGATTAATTTGCCAACTGAGACCCCAAACAATAATAATCACACACTATAAAGATAAGTGGTTTCAACAGACTTAGTAATATGGACATTGAAACTGTTTTCAGCCTCTCTTTGCCTTAGTAGATGGTTTTTACAGGATCTTATACCAGAATAGGTCAACAGGGTGACAGATGTGGTCTCTCAGACCTTAATGAACTTGTTTGGAGGACAGACATACAGTCTGACGCACAATCCATCCATCACCTGGCCTGTACTTGGAGGTTTTGCTGGCTTGGGAGAACCTGCCAGAGCTTACATTTCATTGGCATAGTCTTAAGGATCCCAGAGTCCCTGGCACATCCTCATGAGGCATTAGAAAAGGGCATGAATGAAGGAATAATCACATAATCCATAAAAAGGCAGATATTACTGCCACTGTCAACAACCCTATTAGTTAGTCTTCTCATTCTAAACAGTGTCCTTAGGGACTGTTTAGAAGCCTGCAATATTTCATACAAACAGCTACTTCTAAAAACTGTGTTATATTCTGACTCAATAGAATATAAACTCCTGAAGGGCAGGGAATATTTCATTTTTGTCTCTGTATCACCAATGGCTAGCATGTAGTAGTAGGCACTTAATAAGATTAAAATGAATTGCTATAGCTATTAAAGAAGACTGCCCATATGTGCCAGAAGCTGATTCCATTTTTGAAGAAAAAAGGACAATTTTCTGAGGAAATGATTTTGAGACCATAACCTAGGATGTGTGCAGTTTTATGATTACTATGCTTGTTTCAGTGCTTTTCTTTAGCCAAATCTTAAAAAGGCTTCTGACTTTTTTTTAGTGGAGTCTAGCTGCTCTGGTGAAAATTCCAAAGAAAAGCTGTTGACCACATCTACCGGGCTGGATAACCATCATTGTAAAGCAGAAAGGCTAGTAGAGAACATAGGTGATCCACTGGCCTCAATGTTTGATATGAGTGGAATAAAAGAATGTAAGGATCGGGACCAAGTCTCCCACGAGGAAAGAACACGGGAAAGGCAAAATCAAGAAATCTTTTGTGATGAAGAGTCACTATCTGAAGTACAAATAGGTGTTTCAGAATCTATAAAGAAGTTTTGTGAAGATGGCATTTACTTATTGGATGCTACTAAAGAAGGAAATGTGGGTCGCTTCCTGAATGTAAGTATACACACTGAGGTGGGGTACTAGGCTTGTCTTCACTGGACGTCTCCAAGTAAAGGCTTGGCTGACCTCTTGTCAGGTATGCTGTAATAGGGACTCTTGTTCAACTGTGGTCTGTACTAGGTGGCCCTTGAAGTTCTTTCAGTGCTTTGAACTATGATTCCCAACAAACAACTTCAATAGAAAACTGACTTGTGCTTTTGGGAATGATTTTTTTAATAAGATCATAGAGGGGAAATAATTTAAAGAAAGGGTCTAGGAAGATTCACTTAGAGCATATTGAAAGACTTCACAAGATGAAATTACAAAAAAAGACTTTCAATATTAAAACCATCTAGGCTCCAACACAGGGTGATTTCCTATAAAGTGCTATTCATTATAACATAATGAATAACATTCTGAATTTGTTCAGGAATATGTCTTACATGGGGGTAGAAGGACTGAATTCTATATGATTTCCTACTCTTTTAAATGATTGACTTACTAGAAGCAGCAAATTGATATAAGGGTGATGTTTGCATATAAGTGTTGGCAAAGATGTGGCTCACATGCAGAGTGGGCACTCGGGGAGTACCTCCATTCCTCCTCTTCCCAGCACCATAGGGTGTTTTTTGCATGCCTCACTCCTTTGTCTAGCTGCCCAAAGCAAGCACTTTCTCCCTCACCTCTCTCTGTGGTGTGGGGTTCACAGACAGCTTGAATTTTCCCTCTGGGCACTTGAACTGGAAAAGGTTTGCCAACTGACATATAGCATCCCTATATATAAACCATAGCGAGTTTGAATTATGTCTGTAGCTGGGTTGTGGGTATAGAATTCTTCACTGTCATAACAAAAATAGCTCATATTTGTATACTACTCTAAGAGTCATAGAGTACTTTATAGTTTATAGATGGTTTCTTTATAGCCACCCTGTAATATAGAGATAAATTGTCTTGAAACTATATTACTTAGCATTGTAGAATGAAGGACATGAACCCTTTTGCCTATGTTTTTATGACCAGTGAGCTAAGAATAGGCATTTACATTTTAAAATAAATTTGTTTATGTTTTTGAATATAAAAATCATTCTTAGCTTGAGGCCAGTGGGCCAGACTCAGCCTTCAGGTGTTAGTTTTGCTGATCCCTCAACTACAGAATCCCTGTCTTAGTAGAATTCCTCCTTTGGAAGTCATAAAGGATGTTTGTCACCTCCACTTTAAATGTGAACTTTCATCATCTTGAATTGTATGTGCAGAATAATTTTATAGAATAACATAAACTGACTTTTCCCTTCATTGTGAAAGGAACGAATGTGTATTTACCAGGTTCGGTTTTACCAGTCTTGATCAAAAGGGTACTTAGCAATAGTAGTAGTCGTAGTAGTAGTAGTAGTAGTAGTAGTAGTAGTAGTAGTAGTAGTAGTAGTAGTAGTAGTAGTAGTAGTAGTAGTAGTAGTAGTAGTAGTAGTAGTAGTAGTAGTAGTAGTAGTAGTAGTAGTAGTAGTAGTAGTAGTAGTAGTAATAAAAATATCTGGATTTTACATAACACTAAGTTTTGCAAACCACTTTATATCTAGTTTCTCATTTGACCTTCACAACAACCCTGTGAGGAAGATGCCTTATTATCCTCATTTCATAGGAGAGGAAATTGAGGCTATAGGGAGGTAAATGATTTGTGCATTGTGGTGCCCCAGAGTAAATGTCACAGGTGGGATTTGAACCCAAGGCTCCTTCAAGATCCTCCATCTTGCCTCATTGACCTTTATGCATGTACTCCTTCATTTAAAACTCTATTATACCATGCTACTCGTCAAGACATGGCCAGACTAGGCAACCCAGCTGCATAATTCCATGGTCTTCCTACCAGCTGTTGTGTTTCAGGTTGGTTAAATATTGATGAAATAATTGAAACTCAAGTGACCTGAGCAAAGCTTCTCCCAGCAGCCAGGTAGCCTCATTGTAGAAGAGTACTTGAGGATTGAGACAGCCAAGGGTCTGGATGCTTGGAAAGGAGCAAGAATAGGGTTTCCATTCTGCCCACATTCCCCAGTAGTATGCATTAGCATTATAAGAACACACAGGACCAGTATGTGCTACAAGGTTACTCTGGACTTCTTAGCTTCTTGGGAAGGATAGAAGAGGAATGTATGATTCAAAGAAAATTACTTTTCCATCTACCATTGCTCTAAACCATCTGAAATTAGAATACTTGGTCCATAGTAAAAAGAAAGGGGGAAAAATGAAAATCAAATTATGTTATAATTCTTTAAAGAAAAAAAAAGCATTGAGCCTTCTAATTCTGTTTAACCTGTATTATATTTCAGATCATTTCTTTTCTTATTTTACAGCATAGTTGTAACCCAAATCTCTTCGTACAGAATGTTTTTGTGGAGACTCATGACAGAAACTTTCCATGGGTGGCATTCTTCACAAAAAGGTTTGGATTTAATTTTGCTTGTGTAGAGGGAAAACATAAAAGGCATGACCTTGAAAAACACACACACACACACACACACACACACACACACACACACTCTCATCTCTCTTTTTGGATGTCCTTAGAACAACTATTTGACACCCTTGTCTATTATTTAGTAACTAAAATTATTCCTATTAAATTTAATTTTGAATTTCTCACATTTCAGCTGTTTTGCTACACCCAAGAGTCCCAGGTCAAAAGTGTGAACTCCTGGTTCAGATAAAATCTAACCTACAAAGTTAAATATTACAGAAATCAAAAGGTCTAAAAGCTCTTGCCTGACCTGCTTGCTGTGGCTACATAGCTAGGTCTTCATTCCTCAAAACCTATTTCTCCCTTTTTCTTTTTTAAGCAGAATTATATCATAATTGATTTTTTAAAAATTTGAATCAAAAAATAACTGGCCTTCCTATTAGGCCAGTTTTATTTTAAACACCAGAAAGCATGCGGAAAATGTGAAAAGAGTTCATGGGATATATATATCCCTACATCTATTATACAAAGCTTTTAGTAATTCCTTGAGGGCAGGGTCTGTCATTTTTTTGTTTGTATTACTAACAAGCCTTAAACAAAAAATTACATTTTTAAAAATTGAATAATAAAGAATAAAATTCCATTTGTATGAATGCTGTTCATTGTGATTTATATATTTATCTGCTTTTTAGGCATGTGAAGGCAGGAACGGAACTCACGTGGGATTATGGTTATGAAGCTGGGAGTATACCTGAGAAAGAGATTCCTTGTCAATGTGGCTTTCACACTTGTAGAAAAAGAATATTATAAATAAGCAATATGTGTATGCTTATGTCATTTAGTACAAGCTAAGAACTATACAAAATACCCCTAATTAATAATGCATGCACCATCAAGAAATTTCTCATAAGAAATCCTCTGAGGTGGGGTTTGGGGTATTAAGATTTTTTCTGATTTCTTAAGTGTAATTTAGGAATCCTGAAGTAAGAATGACATAGAAAACAACAGGAACTGGACAAATAGATGTAGATGTAGGCTCTTTACTTCCGTTCAGCTTTTCAGTAAGTAGGGTGGAAGTAATTGTTTTGTATGGGAGAAATATTAATATGAAATTTGTTATTTGTTTTAACATGAATATGTTTAAGGAGGTATATGTCACAGAAGGATTCTTTTGTCTCTTATTCCTATTTTTTAGGAATATTTGTTTTTGGTTCATATCCTAGAGGTGCCAAACCTCATGTTTTTCCTGGCCTTTATAACTTAAATTATGACAGATCTGTCTGGACATGACATAAAAGCTTTAGTTGTAGGAGAAAAGAAACCATATGATAGAGCAAAAGTAAAATAAGACCTCACTAATTCTGGCTGTGTAGAAATTGTCTGAATTGTACAGTAGGTTTAAAGAAATAGTTCTATTACTGCTCTGTATATTCATCAGCTGAGAACTAATAACCTCTTGCCTGGATGAGGGCCTTGAACCGCTTTTTTTTTTTAACTTTTCTATCTGAACTGATAGATTCTCTAAAAGTTTCACTTTTTCCTTAGTACATTACAATATAACAGCTATTGGATTAGAAGCCTGTTGTTTGCAGTTGTGCAGGATACAAGGGAGATATACCATAGGTAAGATTTACCCACTGTCCTCATACAGATGCCTGTTGAGTGGAGGGAGGGAGTAAGGGAGCCATATTAGAAAGAGATTCATGGCAGAGGTGGAGTTTGTCAGGCTTAAAGGTATAGTAAGGATTCCATAGTGAAAGAAAGGAAGTAATTCCAGGGCACAAGCTGAGCAGTATATGTTTGTGGGGGGAAAACAATTGCCTAGTTTGACTAGAGTGTAGGAAAGGGTGATAGAAATCCTAAAGAGGTTTGTGAAGGGCCTTGAAAAGGCAGTGGAATTTGAACTTGACTCAGGAGTTAGAAGGAGCCATTGAAGATTCTTGAGCAGAGGAGCTCAAGAATCAGCATCAATCAAATTACTATTCCCAGCCTTTTTCATTAAAAAAAATAAAAGTGGTATAAAACAAACAAACCCTACATAGCTCACTATTCATCTTCTAGTATATAGAAAGCCTGTAGCATTTGCTTCAAATATGCTAATCTCCCTATCTTTAAGATCTTGCCTCATTTACCTTTATGTATGTACTCCTTCCTTTAAAACTCAAGCTTAAGGTACATCTGCCCTGCTTTCCTCTGAGTGATCGAAAATCATAACACCTGATGTTTATGAAATGCTTTAAGGTTTGCAAAGCACTTTACATGCATTATTTAATTTTATTTTCACAACCCTGTTAAGCTAAGTGTTGTAGCTATTATTAGCCTCATTTTACAGATGAGGATACTGAGATTGTTCTAAAAGTCAAGTGACTTGCCCAGGGTTGCACAACTAGTAAGTGAGGCAATATTTGAGAATCCAGCCTTTGTATAGACCACCCATAATCCCTTACTTCTGGATACAGTTTTTAAATTATTGATGTAATTTGTACAGATTTTGTTGATTATGTTTTGTCTCATCTGTTCTCTTAAACTCTGCCTCTTTGAGGGCAAGGATGGTGTCTAATCCTTACTGTTTCCCCACACCTAAATTGTATGGTGCTGTGTGTGCACCCTATGGGTGCTCAATAAAAAACTAGTTACCAATCGTTGGACTCCGTAATCATTTCTGCTTAGGATGACTGGGGCCGTTTCCCACCCAAGTGCCCCCAGTGCTATGGAGTTTGGCCTGTGGAGAGTATTCCTGCAGGCACCCCCATTAGCTCTAGGCTTGGGCGTCACCCAAAGCCACTAAAATGCTTTGGCGAGGCACATGTTGGAATATAAACCATCATTCCCCAGCTGTTAACCCCAAAAGGAAACAAAGTACCATGGGTTTGAGTGGGAGGTGGTTCTTAGAAGTCCATATCCATTCAACTAGGAAGTTAAGGCCACTTAGATGATGGTTACCAGTGGCAGAAAATGGCCTTTGGGAGAGGATAAGTTGAGGGAACATGGCGACGTCTAATCTGTTAAAGAGCCATCGAAGACCAGTGGCAAGACAAAAGTCAAAACAATTCACAATGGCTTGGGATGCAGTGGAGACCTTGGCTTCTTCCATGTCTGGCCAAATTCTAAGCGTGTCCTAATGGTCTGCTTCAGCTTGCCCACCTACATGGCCATTGGAACAGATTGTTCTCATCCTCTCCATCCATTGCAGGAGATTTCATCAAATGTCTGGGATAGATATCTCCCTTACTCAGCTTTGAGGCCTATCAGTTACCCTCAACCTGGTTTAGCCCACCTGCTCAGATGGTTTACTGAGGAGTGCCTCTATACATGCTCCAGTTTCTTGAGTCACAGGTGAGAGCTGGGTGACAGATGGACACCAGAAGAAGAACGCAGCCCTGAAAAGGGCCCAACTGGAACACCTTATATATCTCAATCTACAAGCAGCTAGGTGACATAGTAGATAAGAGTGCTGGACCTGAAATCAAGAAGATCTGAGTTCAGATGTGGCATCAGACATTTATTAGCTCTGTGAGCCTGGACAATTTGCTTCAGTTTCCTCATTTGGAAAATGAACTGGGGGAAAAAAAAAAAGACAAATCACTCCAGCAACTTCCCTAGTAAGAATGGCATGAAATACATAAGCAATAATACCCTTGCCAATATTATTTGCAAGTGACATGGAAGATGTTTAATGCCAATTCCAGTTGGAAAAGGAGTATCTTATAGATGATGGGATTTTCCAAATGCTTCTGTTTATAGCTCACATTTTGCTGATTGGATGAAAGCCTGGAGCATTAAAAGCCTACTAAATGAGACCTGTGATATCACAGAAGAGATAAAACAAGTTGTCCCTTCAGGAAAAACCAAGTGGATGAACAATGCCTATTGTCCAAAGTATGATATACAATTAGATGGTCATCCCATTAGGTAAATGAACTTTGGACAGATAACACTGCAGTTTCAAAGGAAGAATTGAACAGAACAGACTGGAGTTCAGTTAAAAACACTGCTGGCTTCTACCTTCTCAGTATCTTTAACACTAATATTTCAAAAACGCATAGGTGTACACATACACATGAATATATCCCCTGGAACATATTTATACATGCACATGTCTATCCATATGTATTCATAAATGTATGCATATACACATCACATTTCTTGTCAAGGCTATTAATACCGTTCATGAAAACAAAGTGTCAGAATCTTTTTCTTCAATAACAAGCTTTATGTAATATCTTCAGTGTAACAAATAGCTTTCAAAATAGGTGTAATAAATAGTAAGATGTTTGGATTTAAGATAAGATAACTTTATACAGAATTGCACTAATTATTTATAAGCCTAGCTTATAAAGGGTCTTATCTTTGAGTTGTAACTCATTTGATAACTGTCTTGGTAATTTTAGACTAATCACTTTAATAATAATAAACTTAAGTGATTCCCTATTATTTTTTGTGTCAAATTCAAATAAATTTATGTTTGGTATTCAAAAAAAAAAAAGAAAATGGCCTTTGACCCAGACCCCCGCTCACAATCCCGTGTGCTTTCCACTTGGCTACATTGCCTCAATAGCAACAATGAAAAATGATATGGTTGCCGATGATATGTTAACAGAAATTTTTAAAAAATCTTTTTTGTTCTAGGTAGGGGATGGCTCTAGGAGGGGAAGGAGAAGGGAAGGGTGCAAGAAATGCGAAAACGATGACAAAAATAAAACTACGGCCCTGCTGGGGTAGGGAGGATCGCACTTCCGCAGGGCCAGCTAGCACTGTAGGGAAGAAAAAGAGGCAGAGGTGGGGTTCCAGCCGGCAGGAAATGAATATTCCCCACGACCGCCCGCTTTCAAAAAAGAAACTAACCACCCAGCCTTGAGGAATGAGGAAACGAAACTGATTTGGGCCAGCCCCTCAGTATCCGGGAGAGGCCTAAGTCTGGCGGGCTCTGGCGGGCTCTGGCGGGGCGGGACTTGGTGAACTCCGGGACGCGGAGCCGGGCACCTCCCCTTCTCCCGCATGTCTTCCCCAACCCCAACTGAGCTCTCCCTGGAGGAGCCAGGTCTGGCCCTGTCAATCATGGCGACGGACGAGGCCCTAAGAGACCCCGCAGGTAAGGACCACTGCTTCCCCCAGACGGACCGGAAGAGAAGAGTTTTCCCCTGCTCTCTCTCCCCACCCCCCTCGCCAGCCTTCAGAAGCCCGGATATCCACAGAGGGGCGGGGAGCCCGTCCTCCCTTCAGGAGCTAAACCTTGGGACTAGAGTAGCCGTTAGAGCTTAGTCCCTATGACCCTTACGTAGGCTCACCCACCCATCTTTTTTAGAAGGGGCGGAGAAACCTTTTAACAAATAGGCAAGAGGCAGGCAAAACAAATTCCTAAGTTGGTTGTGTCCAAAAAACTGTCTCATGCTGGAGTCCAGTGGGGAGTAGCAGCCAATCAGCATTTATTAAGCGCCTGTTGTGTACCAGACACGGTGATGACTCTCCCTGGAAATTTTTTGAGGAGTTTTAAAGTTTTCTTGAACCTTTCAAAGTTGTTTGTCTATTTATTCACCATTACAATGTTGCCATAAAGTGGTCCCAGCTCACTTTACTCTGCCTTAGTTCATTCCGGTGTATGGTGCTGTCTCAAACTAGTTTCTCATTTCTTACTGCACGGTAATATTCTATAACCTCAATATAGGACATAACTCCCATGTACCCTCTTCCGTCCCAGTTCTTTGCCACTACAAAAAAAAAAAGCCATTATGATGTAATCGACTCCATCTTTTTAAAGATGAGGAAATAGATGAGAGATGAAAGAACTCCACCAAGGTCACATAGAAAGTGGTGGATCGGATTCAAACCCAGGTCATCTGATTACCAATCAAGTCCAGGGCATGTTCCAGCATAAAGAAGGCAGGAGTTCACCAGGAAGGCAGGCAGTGATGCCGGAGTACAGAGATGACTTCCTGTTACCAGTAGACGTATCTGCTGCCCCCTAGCGTTCACTGAGAGCAGTAGCTGAAGAGAAAGCTAAGCCTGTGGAGTTCACTACAACGTGAAGGATTTGGGTTCAAATTCATATCCGCCTATGACTTATAGCAAGTTATTAAACGTCCATGGATTTTAGGTTCCTCATTTGTGGAGTGGGGATAGAGGGAGATTTGGCATTTTAAGAAAATATTTTAAATTGTTTCTTATTTTGTACTTGGCAAATACCATTATTCCAAACGTTCCTTCATCAGCTCATTAAAAAAATGAACCTTACCATATATCAGAGAAGCATATTCAAACAAAAAAAAATCCACATAGGGACTATGTCTGAAAATATATATAGCATTCTGCACCTAGCATCCATTTTAGCTTGCTCCAGAACTGTTATTTTCTTTTTATGGCTTTAAGAATTTAAAAAAGCCTTTTAAAAAAAATCTAGGAAAGACTTTCAAAGCTGTTTTTCTGTACTTGTAGTTCCCTGGTATTGTGTGTTAGAAACTGAGGAAACAAAGGTTTGAATTTCCAAGCAAATCTGTTTATTAGCAAAGCTAATGATCTCTAATTGTTGGATACAAGGATATCATTCAAAGATTAATAAGGCTTTCTTATAACTGATATTGGAGAACAGATCAGCTTATTTTTGAGTCATATGGTTGTTCTCTCTTTTCCATTAGCCAGAGTTTTACAAATCTTGTAGCTATTTCAAGAACATCCCAGGGCAACTAGGTGACATAGTGGATTGCCAGGCTTGGAGTCAGAAAATTACTCATCTTCCTGAATTCAGAATTGCCTTCAGATGCTTACTAGCTGTGTGACTCTGGACAAGTCACTTAATCTTATTTTTCTCAGTCCCTCATCTGTAAAATGAACCAAACACAAAATGGCACACCATTCCAGTATCTTTACCAAGAAGACCCCAAATGAGGTCAGAAAGAGTCAAACACATCTGAAAATGACCAAACAAAATACTACAAAGAAAGGGTTGGAGATGCATTGTGGGAAGGTGGTGGCCTGCGATGTGAAGCTTCCTCATCCTCCTAATACCAATCCCCTCATATAACCAAAAAAACCCTATAGAATCAATGATAAAAGCAGCAAAAATAGAAGTCAGGTGTAAAACGAACAGCCAGTGATAAGAAGGGGAAAAGGTTTTTGACTTCCCTGGCCTAGTTTCTACTGCCACAGGCCCTAGGGACAGGAACAAAGCAAATAGAATGGAATCAACAAGGCAGCCCCTTGGGGCAAGATTGATAACCTTGCCTTATTTGCTAAGTCCCAGAGCTTTCATCCCCTAGGATACAGCAGAATCTACAGAGGAAGGGCCCCAGAACAGCTGTGTCTTCCTTCAGCTTTGGATCCCAGGACTTCCACTTAACTTGAGGAAAAGAGTAAGGAAGGAGTGAGCACCAGTGAGTATGGTTGCTGAGGGACTAGGGCTCCATCGGCTGTGATCACTTCCAGGGGAGTGGAGTCCCTGGTTGCTACCACAGAGAAAGGCAGATTTGAAGTTGCAGTGGCAAAATTGCTTGCCGTTGGAACACCTGAAGTCAGACACAGACTAGGACTTGAGTAGAGGACACAGGAGTACATCAGACCCTGGACTGTAAAAACAATGTAACTGAGTAATAAATCATATATTTTTCTTCTGTGTTTCTACTCCCATAATTCTTTCTCTAGATGTGAATAGCATTGTTTTTCATTAACTTTCACAGGATTGTTCTTGATCATTGCATTGCTTTTAGTAGCAAACTGATACATTTGGTCATTCTACAATGTTTCATTTTCTGTGTATAATGTTCTCTTGATTCTGTTCATTTCACTCCACCTCAGTTCATGGAGGTCTTTCCAGTTCATATAGAAATTAAGCAGTTCATTATTCTTTTCAGCACAACAGTATTTCATCACCGTCAGATACCACAATTTGTTCAGCCATTCCCCAATTGATGGATACCCCCTCATTTTCCAATTTTTTGCCACCACAAAAAAGCGCAGCTATAAATATTTTTGTACAAACACTTTAAAAAAACCTTTTTGGGGTACAAATTCAGCAGTGTTATAGCTGGATCAAAGGGCATGCAATCTTTTAAAGCCCTTTGGGCATAATTCCAAATTGCCTTCCAACATGGTTAGATCAATTCACAACTCCACCAGCAATGCATTAATGTCCCAATTTTGCCAGTTCCCCTCAAACATTTATTATTTTTCTTTACTGTCATATTGGCCAATCTGCTAGATGTGAAGTGGTACCTCAGAGTTCCAAACATAATTCTTGGTGGGACAACAATGGTTTAGAGAGCTTAAGTATTCTGTAAAAGTCTTACTATAACACTCATACTGTGGAGATAATCCTGAATCCTAAGGGGCTGAGACATTGGAAAGTTCTACTGGATCTGACCAAGCTACAAAGACTTAGTTTGGGAAAGAGTATGGTCCTGGCAATAGATTGTGTCTGCTGCCAAGGAACATTCTTGCTAAATATGGTCCTGGTAATGTATGTTAACTGAGACCCAGAATGGTTAAATTGATCAAATCAAATGCTTCTCGAAACAAATAGAAACCGGCCTAATATTACATAGCCAAAGCAGTTGTGATTTTTTTTTTTTAGAAAACAAGATGGAAATATACATTGAAAGCTATAAAGCTGTTTGTGTGCATTAAAGGAAGGATCCCATTACTAGTATTAGGCCCTAAGAGCATTAATGAGAGGATAAAAAGCAGTGCAATGTATGTCAATTCATTGAAGCTTTGTTTGTAGTGACAAAATAATTGGAAATAACATAAATATAAAGATTTGGAGAAGTGGCTGAATAAATTGTGATATTTGAATGTAATGGGTTGTATTATGTTATAAGAAATGACAAATATTGGGGGACAGCTGGGTGGCTCAGTGGATTGAAAGCCAGGCCTAGAGAAGGGAGGTCCTAGGTTCAAATCTAGCCTCAGACACTTCCTAGCTGTGTGACCCTGGGCAAGTCACTTAACCCCCACTGCCTAGCCCTTACTGCTCTTCTGTCTTGGAGCTAATACCCAGTATTGATTCCAAGACAGAAGGTAAGGATTTAAAAAAAAAAAGAAATGACAAATATTAGAAATATAAAGAAAATAAGGGAAATGTGTGAAGAGATGAAAAGAGAAGAAAAAAAGATAAGAATAATACATACTATGATTGCATTTAAAAATAATAGCCACAAAATAAGAGAAAACAGTATCCAAGTAAAACAAATCCAAAGGAAACTCAAAAGC
Organism: Monodelphis domestica; assembly: GCF_027887165.1. Classification (NCBI taxonomy): domain Eukaryota; kingdom Metazoa; phylum Chordata; class Mammalia; order Didelphimorphia; family Didelphidae; genus Monodelphis; species Monodelphis domestica. The sequence continues at coordinate 319,737,733 of NC_077230.1, read as the reverse complement.
AGAGGATGTTTATATTAGCACACATATATAATTTGCATATTTTAACCAAATTGTAAACAATGCAGAATGTTGTTTTGTACATACTTTTTTTTTTGCATTTGTTTATTTAAATGTTTTTTGGTGGTGGTTACTAAATATATAATTGTAAAAATTGTGGAGAAAACCACTATAAGATGTTCCAAACATATTATGATCAGTGCCTATTAGCCCAATATCTCAGAATCATATCAACATCTTAAATTTTCTCATGATCTTATAGTTTACAGAATAACAAGGCTGACTTCCCAAAATGGAATACAATTACAAAATGAAGTTAATGTGATTCCTTCAATATGGATCATTCTTCGTGTCTAGGTTCGGGGTCTCTCTGCTTAACCATGAGCTTTTGGCCAGACCCAGTGACCTTGTACCTCTATCTCCCTTGCTGGACTGGAAAAATTACTCACTGGTTTTTTTTTTTCCTTGAATTTCCCCATGAGAATTCAGTCCAGTGCATTTTCTAGATCTGTTTGAAGGAGATTTGTTTTGTGTGTGTGTGTGTGTATGTGTGTGTGTGTGTGTGTGTGTCTGTATGTGTGTGTGTGTGTGTGTTTGTTTGTTTTGTTTTTGGTGGTGGGGAGGGAATGGGAAATTCACTATTTCTTCCCAGTGGACCACCATCTTGGCTTTTCCTAGACTAGATATTTTTAAGTCTTCTTCCTTTAAGTTCTTTGATCCTTTCTTTGTTGGGCTACTCCATGGTAATATGAAATAGTATGCAGAACTATTCATTTTCCATTTTTGTTTTTCTTTTAAAAAAGTAAATTTCAATGATTCTTTTGCTTTTACAGCATCTACATTTTGTATTCCTTCTAGGAACATTTATTTCTAATAAGATCAATCTTGCAAGTAGATAAAATAAGCTTATTGACCCAAGGTTCTCTTAAACTATAGGAGAGAAATCTAGTTTAGTGAACAATATTTAGCTTTCTTGAGTTTCTTGTGGTGTTTTTCCTAAATAATTTGACAAGCATTTATTCTTGAGAGACTAGGGATACTAGTTAAAAAATAAAACCTCTTGTCCACAAGGATCCGAACTTCTACTGAGGGAATGGAGTGAGAGGATTAAGTGAGAGGGTTTAAGTTTATGTGAAAATGTCTTAATTTTTATTGGAAAAACAGGATTTGTAGCAATGCATAATTTACACACAGGTAATAGGAGATGGCAGAAATTCCACAAAGAGCAGCTTGTGGAGCAGGAGCTAGGTAAAGAGAGTTTAACACAAATAAACCCTCCTATTAAATAAAAGTTGAACTTAAACGGCATACAGTAAGCTTTCCAACTTCCAAATGTAGTATAAAATTAGCGAAAGAGTCTCCAAGTGGTCTTCAAAGTAGTTTCATCAGATAAGATCAGCAACATTCATGGGTATTTCATCAATTTGAGTTGAGTAGTACTGTTCAATATCTCTTTGAATATGAATATCATTATTCTTTACACAATTAATCATAACACCCTTTGGGCCATATCGACCTGATCTCCCAATTCCATGTATGTATAATTCTGTTATTGGGCAAGTCATAGTTAACATTAAGAGAGACTTGAGGAACATCTAATCCACTAGTCCAGATGTCTGTAGAAATAAGTACTTGGCTTGCACCAGATCTAAACTCTTTCCTGATAGACTCTTTTTGGGGCACGTCTCCATGCACTAATGAAACAGTGAAGTTGGCTTCTCTGATTTCCTCAGTCAGTGTAAAGAGGTAAAATTTAGGGGTAACTGAGGCAGGTAGAAATTAGTTTCTCTCTGCAAGGAGTATTATTTTTATGAGGTTTATTAAAGGTCAAGGGTTAAAGAAAATACAAGCAAGAGAAGCACGTGCTAGGTGAGGCCCACACAAATTTCACTCACATCATGAGACACTTGTTTGCCAGCGGAAGACAGGAAGCGAAGAGAGCTAATAGCTTTACAGCCAGGTTAAATACCCCATCTCGCTCTCAGCCCAGGCGAGGTTACAAGGCATTCTGGGAAGTGAGCAAGGACTCCTGGGGATTGAAGTCCTGGATTCAAGTCTCCATTTTTCACATTAGCCAGTCTACTTTCCTCTTGGTATTAAAAAGATGACTGCTTGAGTGATAGTCAAAGTATCCTAAAGGTCACACAAAGAGTAAAATGTCCATTCTCTTTCTACTGCCACAAAAAACTGTTTGATTCCTTGGAAAGCCGATTCATCACATTTAACCAGGATACGAATTGGATCAGTCATGAATTTATTGGGCATTTCTAAGATCTCATGAGGCAACGTGGCGCTGATCAAGACTACCTGAGGCAGGTATCTGTTCCTTGAATTCTTTATTAAGCAGTTCATCCGCTTCATCCAAAACCAACATCTTGAGAGCTTGAGTTCTTAAACTTCTGCGAGGAATCACATCTTGAATTTGTACAGCTAATTCCCTGGTTGGGGCTAAGAACAAAGCCTGGGTTTCTCGTACCTGAATATCCAGACACTGGAGGACCTGAAATGCTAAATGTCGCTGTTTTGCCTGTACCAGAGTGAGAGTGTGCAATGACATCTCTTCCTTTCAATAATTTGTTTGATAGCACGCTGTCAGTTAACCAATGGTTTCTTAAAACCACAGGCGTAGATGCCTTGCAGCAAGTCCTCCCGCAAACCCATCATGTTGAAAATGGGTGCCACGTCCACTTCTTCAGTGGTCTTGAATTCCATTTGGTCATGTCTTCCTCTTTCAGCAGTCTCTTCCACAGAATCCAAAGTAGCCATCGTGTCTGTGACAGTCATACTGCCTGAGGAAGCTGGAAAAGGGGGTGGGGGGAGGGATAGGATTTACACACAGTACAACAAACAATAAGTCAGAAAGGAGTACTTGGTACAATAGATGAGTCACTGGTTCTGGAATCAGAGGACCTGAATTCAAATAATTCCTCTGATATGTGACTATTAATAAGTCACATCATCTCTCTGAGACTCTGTCTTCTTCTCATCAGTGAAATGAAGGGGTTGGAATAAATTTGTGGAGTCAAAGGCCAATAAAAATAGATGCCTGCAGCCATATATTGACTTAGAAAAATACAAAATAATGTTATTTAGGTTTTATTTTTATTTATTTTTGTTAAACATTTTCCAATTACATTTGGTTCTTGTGGCACTTGGGCTCTCGCTGGCTGTTTGTCCCAAGCAAGCCAGAAGTTTGACACCTCTGGAATAGATGATTCTGAGGTCCCTATAAGTTCCCACTAAGGTCAGTGACCCTTAAAGTAAATACAAAATAATGTAAGGCAGAAAACATCAGGAATGCTGAGAGGATTGGCAAAAGCTTCCCTTACAAGCTGGCACCTGACCAGCACATTAGAAGGCAATTAAGAATTCCAAAAGAAAGGGGAAGGAACAGAGAGCCCATATATGCAAAGGCAAAGTAAAAAGGAAATGACATTAATTTGGGGAAAATGTTGGAGTGGAACACTTGGACAGTTGGACAGCGTCAGAAAACAAAATAATATGAAATAAATCTGAAAATGTAGGTTGAAGCCAGATAGGGGAGAGAGTGGAGAAAAGGAGATTCAATAGTTTAAAATGCCTGCTGGAAAAAATGTATACCTTTTGCAAGGAACTGTTTGGCTGACTCAAATTTGATCTGTTGAAGCTCTCCCCTTTTATCATATTAATGCGTTTTCTCCATTCCCACTGGCTCTTATCACAAATCCTTGCTTACAGTGGAGTATGGGTTGGGAGTGATGAAACTTCATGAAGCAGGAGAATGGCATTTGATCAACTAAGTGTAGAATGGAGAGAAGAAACTCTTTGGGAAGACTCTACAATAAGTGCCTCCATTTTCTTTGTTCTCATTCTCTTCTTGACTCTCAAAAATCTGGCTTCCAACCTCAACCTTCTACTGAAGCCTCTGTCTCAGAGTTACCAGTGATCTCTTACCAAATCCAATGAGCTTTTCTCAGTCCTCATTCTTCTTGACCTCTCTGCAGCTTTTGGCATTGTGGATCACCCTCTTTTCTCCGATTCTCTCTTCTTTCTAGATCATTGTTGTTTTTCTGACACTACTCTCATCTGATTCTCTTCATACTGGTCACGTTGGCTGATTGTAGTTGACCCAAGCGACAATGTGGCCCCTCTTCTTGTCACCCTATATTTTATTCCCCCTGATATTCCCATCGGCTTCTATGGATGCAATAATCATCTCTCTGACCAGAAGACTCCAACTCCATTTGCCTTTTGGGCATCTCAAACTGGATTTCCCCCAGATACCATAAATTCAAAATGTTCAAAACTTTTCCTTCTAAAGGCTCTCCTCTTCCTAACTTCCCAGGCTCACCATCTTGGTGTTCCTCTCTCACCTTCCATATCCAATCTGTTTCCAAGGATGGACGATTTGGCCTTCACAGCATTTCCTGGATATGCTGCCTTCCTTCTTCTGAGGCTGCTTCCAAGGTGTGTGGAGTGTTCAGAGAGGACTGGCCCCTTTGTTGCGAGTCTGGCCAGCCCTTTAAAGGGCTGCCCATTCATCTTTGGTGTCAGCCTATTACCCAACTCTCTCCTGTGGCTCCAAGAAGCCATGCCATGGTGAAACCAGCTTGGCAGACAAGCTAAAACAGGTTGATGGGAGCGGACAGACCTCAAACCTGTGTGTGAGTTAGAGGAATGTCTACCCCAAGCCTGTGAAAACTCTCCTTTGGTGGGAATGGTGAATGAGAACGATTTGCTCCAATACCCATGAAGACAGTTGAAGCAGGTACTATGGAGTGTTTAATGCTTGGGTAGACTTTGAAAATGCCGAAGTCATCCTGCACCCCAGGCCATCACCAGCTGGCTGGACTTTTGTCTTGCTCCTGGACTTTGATGACTCTGGAAGAGAGAATGACTTTATGCAATGCCACCTCACTGAAATGCAATGGGGGTGGGGAGGAGGGGGCAGCTGGGTGGCTTTGTGGTTTGAGAGCCAAGCCTAGAGATGGGAGATCTTGGGTTCAAATTTGACCTCAGACTCTTCCTGGCTGTGTGACCCAGGGCAAGTCACTTACCCCCATCATCTAGCCCTTACACCTCTTTTGCTTTGGAATCAATACATAATATTGATTCTAAGACAGAAGGTAAGGGTTTAAAAAAATGGAAAAAAAAATTCAATTTATTAACAAGCCAAGACATTCTTCTATGATGTCATTGATCCTCTTTGAAAAAAACAAAGGATGAGTAACGAGAATACACCCTTAGTTTGGGCCACCACCTTGGCACAAGTCCATAACACCTCATTCCTGGGCTTTTGCAATAGCCTCTACTCCAGGCCATTCTCCACTCAGCTGGCATAATCATCTTCCTAAAATACAAGGCTGATCATATCACCCATGTAATCAGTAAACTCTAGTGGCTCCCTTTCCTGGCTAGGATCCAATATAAAATCTCTTTGGCATTCAAAGTCTTTCATAACCTACTCTCCAGCTTTCCAGTCTTCTTATACCCACAACCCCCAGCCCCCAAGACACATACACACTCCCCGTGTACTCTGATCTAGTGATCGTGGCCTCCTTGCAGTTCCTCAAAAATATGCTCCGTTTCTTGACTGGGCATTTTCAGTGGCTCTCTCCTATTGACTTGGAAATAGCACAGAATTGCTAAAGTAGTCAGCAAAACCCAAGTCTTTAATCAGGAAAGAAATCAGGAAAGCAAGCAGGCTTGGGAAAGAGGCTGTAGCCAGCTTTAATACAACGGGAGAAGCTACTAATATAAGAAAAAAAGGGGTACTTAACATTCACTATATCCACTAGTCCCACCCCAAACTGGGGTCACCAAACACTTAAAGGTCTGTTGTTCAGTCTGAAACAGGTGAGTCTGGGACTTCCCTTGGGGTCAGTTGAGGGGGGGGCAAACTTGAAATTTGCAAAAAAATCCAGTTGGTACTCCCATGCTTGAGATTCTCTCCTCATCACCTCCTGGATTTCCTGTTTTCCTTTGTGTCACCTAAAATTTTACCTTCTACAGGAAGCCTTTCCCAATCCCCTTTAATTCTAGTGTCTTCCCATTGTTGATTATTTCCATTTTATCCTGTGTCTTTATCCTAGTGGGCAGCTAGGTGGTATAGTGAAGAGAGCACAAAGTCAGGAAAACTCATCTTTGTGAATTCAGATCTGCCCTTAGAGATACCTGCTAGCTGTATTGACCCTGGACAAGTCACTTAAGCCTGTTTGCCTCAGCTTTCTCATCTATAAAATGAGTTAGAGAAGAAAATGGTAAGCACTCTAGTATCTTTGCCATGAAAATCCCAAATGAGGTCATAAAGAATTGGGCATGACTAAAAAAACAACTAAACAACAATATCCTGTATCTAGTTGTTTGCCTTTGGTCTCCTCCATTAAGACTGTGAACTCACTGAGAACAGGGACCGTTGTGCGTTTCTGTGTATCCCCAGTTCTTAGCACAGTGCCAGGCACATAGGAGACTCTCAGTAAATGTTTATTAATTGAAAAAAGAAGAAACTTAAAAATAGAGGGGATAGCAAGGTAACCCAGTGGATGGAAGGTTCTGTGTTCAAATTTGACCTCAGACACTTCTATAGCTGTGTAGCTTAGACAAATCACTAAACCCCTATTGCTTAGCCACTGCCAGTCTTCTGCCTTAGAATCAACACAGTATTGATTCTAGGATGGAAGGTAGAGGTTTAAATATATACATACATACATATACATATGTTTTTAGAATTGGAAGAAGTTGAGGATAAAAATCTTTTAAAAACAGACTTTATATGTGACCTAGTGGTAAAAAGTTCAGAGGTGAAGGAATCAGAGAAAATTTCATGGAGGATATGACATATGAACTGAGCCTTAAAGAAAAATAGGAGAAGCAACCCAGACCCTGTGAGCCATTCGGTGATTAACAGGCAAATGGTTTTACTTGTAGAGGTGAATATTTGGAGAATGATAATTTCCCTCAGTTTGGTGAGATCTCCCACCAAAGGGACCCAGGACTATTCTACGAAAAGTCATCAAAAGGCCAAGCCTCAAAGGCATTCGCTTGCTGGGATGACCCTGCCTGAGAGGTCTCAGAACCCAAGTCCCAAAGGAGCAGAATTGGGGCGGCTTCTGCCATTTCTAGGGGAAGGGGCTATACTGTGTCTGAAAGAACTCAGCAATGACCGAAGGAAGGATCATAGCTCAGTCTAAAGCTGGAGGTGGTGGAAGCTACTCCCAGGAGAATGCACGAGTCAAGCAGCCACCTCCACCTCAAAGATCAGGGCCAGGACTGGGAAGGAGGCTGTGTGGTCCTTTGGGATAGATGCTGTGTATTGTGGTGTCAGAGAGAGTCTGAAAGTGGCATCTCTACTGACACTGTCACAGCCAGATGGGGGCCCTTGTCACCTCTTTCTTGTGCTCCCATAATCACCTTCTTGTCTCCCTTCTTTCTAGTCACCAGTTTCTTTCTTTTTCTTTTCTCCTATCTTCTGTGGTTTCTCTCCTTCCCTCCCTCTCCCCCACCCTCTTCTCTCTCTCTTTCCCTGTCTCTGTCTCTGTCTCTCTGCCTCTCTCTCTCTCTCTCTCTCTCTCTCTCTCTCTCTCTGTCTCTCTCTCCCCCCCTCCCCATCTCGCTGTCTCTCTCTGTTTTTCTCCTCTCTCTCTGTCTCTCTCCATTTCTGTCTCTCTCCTGTCTCTGTTTATCTCTGTCTCTCTGACTCTCTGTCTCCCTCTTTTCCCTCCCTTTCTCTGTCTTTCTGTCTCTGTCTGTTTCCCCTTCTCTCCCTCCTTTCTCTCTCTCCTTTTCCTGTCCATTCCCTCCTTAACACTTTCCCTTTATTATAGACCCCAAAGTAGTAATTTTTTATTTCTTTTCTCCCCTTGGTTTTCTCTTCAGGCTACCTTAAAATCATGACATCTTTTCTTTCTGTTCATTAGGAAAATCTGTTAACTTTTCTTTCTTTAAAAGGCATTCTTTGAAGGGCAGCTGGGTGGCTCAGTGTAGTGAGAGCCAGGCCCAGAAATTGGAGGTTCTGGGTTCAAATGTGGCCACAGACATGTCCTAACTGTGTGATCCTGGGCAAGTTATATTGCTTAGCCCTTATGACTTTTCTGCCATGGAACCAATATATAATATTGATTCTAAGACGGAAAGTAAGGGTTTTTCTTTTCTTTTTTTAAAGTTTACTTTGTCTTTACAAACACAGCTAACCATGGGGATGGGGGGATGGGACATTTAAAGAACTATAGATTCTTGTTTTACAACTTCCCAGAACAGAACCTATTTATCCCAGGAAGTTTACCAAAGTAATGAATCTTTGAGGTGGGGTTGGGAGGAAATAGAACAAGAGTGAGAAACAAAAGCAGCTGAACAGCCCTGGTGACTTTGTCCCTCTATTGCTGCTTTATGCACATATTGTCAGTATGTCCAGAATAAATACAAGTAGGTTATGGAGAGAAAAGAAGGTGTCAGCAACTGCAGGGATCAGGAAAAGCTCTATGTAGATGGGGATGCTCTAGCCGGTCAAGAGAAGTTTATAATAAAAACATATGCAGAATAAATATAAAGTTAATAAATACAATAATCTACGAGGTGATTAAACACAGGATAGTTTTAGGAGGGCAGGAATCGTTGGAGGAACCAGGAAAGACATTGTGTCCAAAATGGTGCCCGAGCTGCATCTTTAAAAGATTACTCAGGAGACAAGGAGGAAGTACGTTCCAAACGTGAGGGCCACTGCAAAGGAATGAAAATGGGAGATGGATATCTGATATATGGAACAAAGAGATCTATTTGGCTGGGTTTCAAGTTCAGGAGAGGGAATGATGTCCAATGAAGATGGAAATGTAGATTGAGGCTGGATTGTGCAAGGCTTTAAAAATTAAAACCTTAGGAGGAAGCTAGATGGCTCAGTGGATTGAGATCAGGCCTAGAGATGGGAGGTGTTGGGTTCAAATGTGGCCTCAGACACTTCCTAGCTGTGTGACCCTGCACAAGTCACTTAACCCCTATTGCCTAGCCCTTGCTGCTCTTTTGCCTTCAAATCAATACATAATATTGATTCTAAGGCGGGAGGTAAGGGTTTAAAAAAATTAAAAAAGTAAAAGCTTATATTATACCATAGAGGCAATAGGAAGATGCTGAATTTGGTTGAAAAGAGAAACCACAAGGTGAGATTTGCATTTAAGGAAAATTGTATTGGCAGCAAGTATAGATAAATTCATAGTGCTGAGAGATTTGAGTCAGGGAGGCTAGTTAGAAGGTTGCTGCAATAGTCTACCTTGTGAGAGTAGCCATCAGGTTGTAGACCCCTGGTGAACCAGGGCCTTGCTCACCCAGCATGTGAAGACTGCTTTGGCTGAACAGATGGAAGAAACCAATAAGAAGGTTCAACGGCTGAGAGGGCGACGCAGCAAAGCACTGTGGAGTGCTTAGGGCGTGTTGGAGCACAAAAGATAACACGGCCATCCAATGCAGCTGAGGAAGTCTCCAGGTGTAACGACTCTTCGTGCCACTGGACCCAGGCTTCCAACGCCGAGAGAGTGGGAATGTCTCTGTGCATTGACTTTTCCACTTAAATCTCCTTCACGCACAAGTGTCTTTGTGCAAAATGCACAAAGACAATCGTCATCCTCAGTTACTGAGAGACTACTACTACTGCAATAGTCTAAGTGAATGGTGATGTGGACCTGATTTAAAATGGTAGCTATAGGAGTAGAGAAAACAGATCACGCAGCAACAATATCGTGAAGGTAGAATCAGCAAGATTTGGAAACTGATGGGCTTTGTGGGATGAGAGAAAGTGAAAGATCCAGGATAATGCCTAGATCATACACCTGAGACACTAGTGGTGCCTTTGACCAAAATAGGGAAGTCTGGAAGAGAGGAAGACCTGGGGGAAGATGATAAATTCTGTTTTAGACACGTCTCCAGGACTTCCTCTCTTGAAGTGTCCTCTTGAAGTGTCCAGTAGACAATTGGAGATGCAGAACAGAAGCACAGGGGAAGGACTAGGGCTGCATATATAGATCAGGGAGTCACCTGATGATGGAGTCACCTAGAGATAATAATTAAACCCATGTGCATGGATAAGATGACCAAGAGAGAGAAAGAACATAGAAGGAGAAAAAGAAGAGGATGGAGCCTGAGAGCATGACACAAAAGATGAGCCAGAAAAGGAGACTGAGATAGATTAGTCAGAGTCGGACCAGAACAGAATGACGTGGCATTAAAACTCAGAGAGCAATAGAGGGTGACCAGGTGTCAAATGACGTAACAGATAAGTCAAGAAAGATGTGGACTGAGAAAAGTTCATAGATTTGGGAATTAAGGCATCACTGGTAACTCTGGAGGAAGCAGCTTCAATTCAGTGATTGATGATACCGGAAGCCAAATTGTGAAGGGTTGATGAGTGAATGGAGAGAGAATGGGCAGGGTCTATGAAACTAATTATTTCAAAGAACTCGGCTAAGAAAGAGAGGAGAATAATAGAATGACATCTTGAGGGGGCATGAAGACACAGTGAAGATTTTTTTTTAAGATTGGGAAAGATTTGGGAATATATAAAAACAGGAAAGAAGGAGCCAATCGACAGGAAAATGTCAAAGATTTGAGAAAGAAGATGATTGATGATGCATTCTGCTGGAGGAAATGGCCAGACAGAGGATCAAGAAAAGGTGTAAGAGGTATCATCTTTGGCAAGGAGAAGAGCTACCTCTGTATCAGAAACAGGTAGATAAAGAAAGATGATGTCAGAGGGTTTTGAGATGAAGATAATGAAAAAGGAAGGAGCTCATGGAGAATGGTCTCTGTTTTCTCAGTTAAAGTAGAAGGTACTGTGCCTTGATTATGTGAACATTTTGGCTTCTGAAAGGGCAAGGAAAGGCAACAAAACAGTCATTAAATGCTTAATCTAGGTCAAAAAGAAGAAAAAAATGTCTCTGGAACATAGATAAAATAAGCTTGAGAAGAAAAACAACTCATCAGATGAAAGAGATTTGAGGGGGAGACAGTGTTCTGAGAAGCCTGGAGAAAGGACAGTATCTCAGAAGTGAAAGAAAGCCCTGAGTAAAGGCAAAACTGGCAGAAAGGCATTGTGGTCCATCAGGGTTCTGAAGAAGATCACTGAGAAACTAAATCAAAGAACTGTTTGGGGGCAGAGGAGCATTCCGTATTCTTTTTATGATGTCTCATAGAACTGTGGGCTTTGGATTTTTCAACTTGTGTTAGAGATGGGTCACTACTAAGATGAGAAACCAGAGATCAGAAAGATGAGAAAACACAGCTTTTGTCTGAAGAGGAAATCTCGCAGCACAGATTCCCCCTTGGTGCCTCAAAGAATCTGAGTGGGCCAGAATCATAAGCCGAAGAAGGCAGCTGCTTGGCGGGGGATTGCCTGAGAGAGTTCACTGAATGAAACCTGGACAGTTTTTGGAAGATGCTACACCCTCTTACTGTTTGACATCAAGTCAACTGGAGCCTTTGGTCATTTATTTAACACCTACTACGTGCTAGCCACCATAATTTAGCATTCTTCAGGATTTGAGGGCTGATGGAAGGAAGACAAAAAACTCTCACAGATGCTCTGGGAGTTGGTTGGAGGAAAGCAGAAGCTGGCTGGGGTTACTGGTTTGTAGTGCCTGCAGTCTGTAGCCCAAGTCCTTGGGAGTAGCCCTCAGGGCATTCATTGACTGCATTGCTTTTTAAAAAAAAATAAACTCTTACCATGTGTCTTAGAGTCGATACTTTGTATATTGGTTCCAAGGCAGAAGAGAAGGAGGGGCTAGACAATGGGGGTGCATTGCTTTCTACAACTCTCTCAGACTTGATCAGGAGAAACTCCTCAGAACCCCAGAGACACACGCTGGGGTTCTCTGCAGTTCTCAAGCTTGAGGGAACTGCTTGTCATGGACATAACTAAACACTGGTTCAACCTCCTAGCCAAAGACCCACATCTGGAAGCTGCAGACTCCAGGCTTCCAGCTGCTGTTTCATTGAAAGAACGTAATATTATTGTTTTATTAAAAGAGTTTAACACTTCTTGGAAGATGGAGGGAAGAAAAGGGAACAAGCATGTATTAAATGTCCAGTTCAGTCATTTTTTCAGTTGGGTCCAACTCTTGGGGTTTTCTTGACAAAGATACAGAACTGGTTTGCCATTTCCTTCTCCAACTCATTTTACAGATGAGGAAACTGAGGCAACCAGGGTGAAGAGATTTTCTGATAGTCACACAACGAATAAGTGTTTGAGGCCAGATTTGAACTCTGGAAGCAGTCTTTCTGATTCTAGGGCTGGCAAGTTATCCACTGCACCACCTAGCTGCATAGATATTTATTGATATAATCCTTTCAGTTTTTCATATTGATAATGATACACACAATAAGAATAATGTAATGGATTGATTTGTTTGAGGGTGCAAAGTTCCTGAAAATGGAGTATCACTAAAGGTTTTGCTTTTTCAATCACTAATCAAACTTGCTATTTGCTCTGCCTAACTACCACAGCAGAAAGCCCTATTCCACATAAACAAGTTGCTACAAATGACTGGAATCTTTGTTTTACTTTGTTGGGTACATCTCAGAGTCCGTTATTCACCTGTAGTCAAAGCAAAATGAAATTTACAGGTTTATATTCTCATTTCAGTATGCTGTCACCAGACCATTCTTTTCAGAGGCAGTAAGACAAAATATAAACTGAGAATTGCTTCTGTAGTTTAGCCAAATGATTGTAGAGCAGCTCCAGAAACAGCTAGATGGTACAGTGGATAGAATGTTGGACCTGGAGTCGGGAAGACCTCAGTTCAAAGGCTACCTTAAACATTTACGACCTGTGTGACCCTGGGCAGTTGCTTAATTGATTGAAACTTCAGTTTCCTCAACTGTAAGATGGGGATAAGTAAAGCACTTATCTTCCAGCACTGTGAAGATCAAATGTGATACTTGTAAAACACTTAACCCAGTGCCTGACACATAGTAGACACAGAATAAATCCTTCCTTCCTAATAAACAGGCATTTATTTTCTTCTATTTTATTTTTAGGCAAATAGGTTTTTTTAAAAATTAATTTATTTAGTCAATTTAGAACATTATTCTTTGGTTACAAGAATCACATTATTTCCCTCCCCTCCCCTTCCCATAGCTGAAGCGCAATTTCATTGGGTATTACATGTGTCCTTGATCAGAACCCATTTCCATGTTGTTGGTGTTTGCATTAGGATGTTCATTTAGAGTCTGCATCCCCAACCATATCCCATCGACCCATGTAATCAAGCAGCTGTTTTTCTTCTGTGTTTCTACTCCCACAGTTCTTCCTCTGAATGTGGATAGTATTCTTTCTCATAGATCCCTCCGGGTTGTTCAGGATCACTGCATTGCCACTAATGAAGAAGACCATTACATTTGATTGTACCACAGTGTATCAGTCTTTGCATACAATGTTCTCCTGGTTCTGCTCCTCTCACTCTGCATCACTTCCTGGAGGTCGTTCCAGTTCACATGGAATTCCTCCACTTTATTATTTCTTTTAGCACAATAGTATTCCATCACCAACATATACCACAATTTGTTCAGCAATTCCCCAACTGAAGGGCATCCCCTCATTTTCCAATTTTTTGCCACCACAAAGAGTGCAGCTATGAATATTCTTGTATGTCTTTTTTTCTTATCTCTTTGGGGAGGGCAAATAGTTTTTAAACTGAAAAATATTTTAAAATATTATTTTGCAAATTCACTATCATAGTTCTAACTTTTAAATAAATCTAATTACATTCTTTTAATGGATTATATATCAATTTGATTAATTTATGTGGCATACAGTTTTTTTAATTTTCAAAAATGTCCACTTAATTTTTTATTATCAAGTATAATTACTTCATTTTTATTATCATTATAAAAAATGTCAGCCTCTACTTTTAGCTCAAATGTTTTTCCAGCTCTTTAAGTGACTGTTTCTCAGTCTCATAGAAATGCCTTCCCTCTCAGGTCCCATTTCATCACACAGTATTGGAAAGAACCTTCCCTCCAATTGGGTTGGTTTTTTTCCCCCTAAAGTTGATTGTTCTTAGAACAAGTAAAAAAGAAAAAGCTGATTGTAGTTTTAGACTCATTTTTCAAACTGTCATTCTCTGGAAGGCAGGCCATGTGTCCAAATTGTACAAGGACCACATTTTTTTAAAAGCACAAGCAGACTTTTATAAACTTTTTCATAGCAGTTCACCATTTTATGGTCTCTCAGTTGATTGAAACGTATAAAGAATATAAGATCTCATTGTACTTACTGTTAGCTGACTATGAAGAAAATTATTTGACTCAGTGAGACAAAATGGCCCCCGAAAGGGTTCCCTCTCTTCCAACAAGTTGTTTTCTATGTAAGTATCAAAGTCAAAGAGGAGTCCTTCCACTATGAAGGGAAATGATTTTGGATGATCATCTGATGGTCATCAACCATGGTTTAAAATGAAGATGTGAAAGCTCAGAGAAGGCATTTACCACTGTTATAAGGATGTCCATAACCAAGTCCAAAAAGAAAGAGGATTCCCTCGTAATTTTCTGGATGCCATTCATTGTTTGTGGATGACATCATCATACCAATTTTTATAACATTTGATATATAATAAAATCAAATATAGCATAATATAATACATTATGATATAGTATATAAAATATATGTACATATATATTTCAGGAATCTGGATTTATTCTGAGTGGATTTTCCTTCATTAAACCAAATCCCAATCCTAAAAAGACTTAGTAGAAAAAAGACTAGACTAGGCTAGACAGAACTATTCTAGACTAGAATTGTAGCAACAACTCATATGTAAGGGATGTAACATGGATGGCTTACAAAGCATTCTGTGTAGGTGATTTCACAATCCTATGAGGCAGGAACATTGTACTATGTACATACACACAAAAATAAAAAATTTAAAAAAATACGTATACACACACGCACACACACACACTGGCATTCCTTCCATTTTGTGACTTTCCCCATTGAATTTTTAGTATATCTCAGGTCAGCCTAAAAAATTAAATGGGAATTTGGGGGTAGTTTGTGGAAGCTATAGAAGATATGTGGAGGTCAGTAGATGACCCAGGAAAAGCTTAGAAACTCAGAAATGTCTAAAATATAAGTAATAATATTGTATAATATAAATATATTTTATCTTTTAATAGCACCATAAATATATACAATTTATTTTTTTTTGAAAATTTTATTTAATTAGTCAATTTAGAACATTATTCCTTGGTTATAAGAATCATATCCTTTCCCTCCCCTCCCCCACCTGTTTGCAATTCCACTGGGTTTTACAAGTGTCCTTGATCACAACCTATTTCCATGCTGTTGATGTTTGCACTAGGATGTTCATTTAGTGCCTATATCCCCAATCATATCCCCATCAACCCATGTGATCAGGGATATAGACACTTCTTCTGCTTTTCTGTTCCCACAGTTCTTCCCCTGAATGTGGATAGTGTTCTTTCTCGTAAATCCCTCTGAGTTGTTCAGGATCACTGCACACAATTTCTTTTTTAAAGTTAAATTAAATAAAAAGTTAAAATTTGCAAAAAGAATGTGAAAGCCAAAAAATGTTATACAGAAAAGGATTGGAGGGGAAATACTTGTCATAGGAGAAGTCCTAATGAGAGTAGCTGATTGAAGAAGGAACAGCCTGGGCCCCCTACTTAAGTGGAGGTTCTCTCCACTTTCCCATCCAGTTAGAGGAGCCTGAGGGATGAAGGGTACTGATGAACTGTAAGCACCAGGGCTGTGGTGTGCTTTTCAGGGTGCTAAGGTTCCTGGGGATCATAAGGAAGAAGCCATGAAGTTACTTCTAGTGCTATATAGCTAGTAAAGGGCAGAGAGGACTTGTCTCCTGAAGGAAGGGATCACATTTTAAACTAATGTTCCTAGATCTTCATTTCTGTCTTGTCATTGGCTAAATTCCTTCAAGCAGAGTCCGAAAAAATTCTCATTTACACACGGTATAGTAAATAACCATTGTTGGTGCATTGATGATCAGTTGGAAAGCGCTGTTAGACTTGTTTTTGTGGACCTTGTTTTCATTGGGAAAAAAAAGTAGATGTATTGAACAAAAGTTATACTCAAATAGACTCCCATCTTTGTAGCCATTATCTTTCAGGGGGCACATCTCCTAGTTTAGGAAACTTTAGCCTATAGGATCAAGCTCATTAGGACTGACACCCAAGCCTCATCAAAATCTGGACCCATCAAAGAAGGCGGTGTCCATCAGCCTGCCCCAGAACACCAAGGCCAACCTCAAGTTGAGTTCATTGAGTTTGCCTCTGTGGAAGATGCAAAAAAAAACCTTTGAAATCTTATAACAAAATGAAAATTGAAGGCAGAACCATCTAGGAGGAGCCGAAGGGTCAGAAGACAGTGAATGTAGCCCAAGGAACCAGTCCTACAAAACCTTATTTGTCAAAGGACAAGACAGAAGAAATGTAGGAAGATACATTTCATGGCTCAGTGGGAGCCAGCATTGTCACAGACAGGGAGATGGGGTTAGCAAAAGGGTCCAGTTTTGTGGACTTCAATGTAGAAGATGCTAAAACTATGAAAAAGGCCATGGAGGAAGGGGAGATTGACAAGAACAAAGTCACTCTGAGCTGGGCCATGCTGTGGAGGCTTTGAGGGCTGAGGAGGTGGCAGAGGAGGGTGAAGGGGCTTTGTTAGGTAGAAGCCAAGGAGGAAACTTGGAAGGTTGGGGTGGTTTCTGAGAAGGAGACAGCAAGCCATGAAGAAAGACAGAATCTGAATAGCTTCTCCCCATTCTCTTTTCCCTTGCCCTTGAAGTGGACTCTGGGAATTTTATCTTATCATCTAATCATCAGCAGAACCTTCTGACGATCTTCCAAGACAAACACGCTGTCAGGAGGAGGAAGAAACCAGATAAGGTTTCAAGGAGAAAGCATGTTGGTTTTGGATGGATGGGCCTTGCATGTAAACTTTTTGCAGAGATGAGTGATAGATATGGGAGTTAACCTCTTTGTCTATGAGTTATCTTAAGTTTATAATGTCATACCCTATGTACAAAAACATTTTTTCTTACAAAAAAAAAAATCTGGGACCATTCTACTTGTCTTTTACACCAAATCCACCGAGCTCAATCTACCACCTACACTGTACTCCTGAGCTAACTACAAATTCCTGTTTCCATTGTTCCTCATGCACAGTCTCCTCTCCATCTATCCACTAGGCTTTTGTAGAGCTAAGATCTTCCTCTGATCCCCCCAGGATATAGTGATCTTTCCTTCCAAATATAGAACCCTTTCTGTATATGTGATAATGATTTGGAAAGTAATCTGGTACTTATTGCCCTATAGCATGTTTTTTTTCATCACCAAACTCTGATATACCCTTAAATTTTCCATTCATTTAATTTCCTTCAGGACAATAACTATGCTCTCCGAGAGCATAGGTGCTTCTATGCAGAAATCATTCATTCATTCATTCATTCATTCATTCATTCATTCATTCATTCATTCATTGTACATGCATCCCCAGATCCTACCATGAAAACTGAGGCTCAGAGAGCTTGGTATACTTGCTTAATTTTTCAGCACATTAAAGATTTGTTCATTGATTTATTAGATATTAGTTGACTGAACTTAATGAGAAATAGAATGTAAACTCCAGTAGGATATTAGCTCTCTGTGAAGACTTTTGTCTCTGTGTTGGATTGAATTGTGGCTTATTTATTCCTGAAAGCTTTTTCACTAAGATTTTTTTGCTTCCTACTAATTATTCCCAGTAGGGTTTAAATAGTCTAATAAAGTAGAATTGATTTTAAAAAATAGCAAAGCTCAGGACAATGAAATAATTGCTAGTTCTAAATGTAACTTTTGAGAGTTATTTGGCAAGATCGCCAATAATTTAGAAGAAAATGTCAAGTTTTTAGTATCAAAAAGGGTTTTTAGGCAACGGTTAACAAAATGACTGACCTAAACCATTTCTTAAGCATAAAGCCTTCATAATTATGTAGTATAAAAAATACTTGTTTCAAAAACAACCTTGAAAATTAAAAATCTTGGCTATTTCCTAGTATGAACCACATTCCTCTGGCTTAATGGAGATGGAGGAAATATTTTACAAGCCAGAGAGGACAAACTTTTACTTAACACAGATGTCCACAGGCCCAGGGCATTCCCTCAAGTCTTTGTGACTTGAGAAGTTTACCTTGCCCTGACACACTAATCTCAGAATAGTTAGAATTTCTGTCCCCTCTTTTTTTAATCCTTCCTTCTTTCCTTTTTATCTGATCTCTCTCTCCCTTCCTTTCTTTTCCATTCCCTTGGGTTTTTTCCCTCCTCTTATTCTTCACTCCTTCTACTTCTCTAAGTTAGCATCATCATTTAGCATTAAAATATTAAATGAAAAATTTTTTAATCTTTTAAAGTGGGGAGTGCATTGAACATTTTCAGGTTTTCACATATTTTTTAAAAAGGCATTATTTATCCAGTTCATTTTCTCCTTTGTAGGATTCTTGATTGAAATGCAGGGGTATGTTGGTAAAAGGGACAATTTACCTTGGGAAAGAAAAAGGAATGATATAATTACTAGAAAATTTTAAAAAGAAAATAATCTCCTGTAATATTTAGAAATTGGTTTGAAAATATATTAATTTAAAAAAGTTGATGTGCTCACCGTTTAGAGAATAATTAACCCTTAAGTCACAAGGGTGATAGATTTTAACAATTTAATTTTAGTATATAGTCTAAGAAAGCAATAAGGAGGGAAGGTAATGGAAAAATATTTCTTCCTAACCTACCACCCTAATCTTACCAGCCCACATTCACCTGAACCACCAATGCCAAATCGCAGAAAGCCCCCCAGCCCAAAATCTCCGAAGAACCCCAGAGAAGAGCCCATCTCCTCAACAGTCTCATTTTTTGTTGTCCTCTTTCTCCACATCACTTCCTTTCTCTCTCTCAGGAGCTAATCAAAGTCTCTGGAGTGTCCCAGCCACACTAATGTTTCTGACCCTGGGAGGAAGGGGTTTCCTTTACACACTACTTCTTGCTTGAATGGATTTCTGCTTTTCCAGAGTAAGCAGTTAACAAATGCTGATTGACCAGCTTAACTTTCCTAACCAGTTATGTTAATTCCAGGGATCTTCCAGGAAAGGATGGTAAAAATAACTTGTGATCTCTGTCCACAAGATGATGAACGTGGCATACTGTACGTCTCACAGGATCTTGAATGTGTAGCACATCAAAATTGTTTGGTAAGTTTTCTGAACAAGTACTAATAATTTTAGGGGGAGAGACAACACCAAAGTGGTTGAATGCCACTTTAGTTACTAAGAAAACACTAGATGCTTTATCCTAATAGCCTGCCATTTTTGAAAACTTACCTTCTGTCTTAGGGGTAAGCAATTGAGGTGAAGTGACTTGCCCAGGGTCACACAGGTAGGAAGTGTTTGAATCTAGATTTGAAACTGGGACTTCCCTATATATCTTTTTTTAATAGCCCTTTAATACATTCATCTCACATATCAAGCCTTCTCATGTCCCTTTCCCCAATCCTACATTTCCAACATGAAACCTTTTATGGAACTTCTTGAGGTCTTCGTTGGCAATAAATATACTGGCACTTACCTACCTGCCATGGAAAGCACATCTTTTCATTGCCTTGTTTCTTCAGAGGATACATTTTGATATGAGAAAAAAATATAAACTTTAATAAACTTACTAACAAAAACTGGTTTATCTGATAACAGAGTGCTGGACCGGGAATTAGGGAAAATCCAGTTCAAATTTGGCCTCAGACACTTACTGTGTAACCATTGACAAGTCATTTAACATCTGTTTGACTCAATTTCTTCAACTGTGCAGTGGAGATGATAGCAGCAGATGGTTATTGTATCAGATATTTGTAAAAAAAAAAATGCTTAGCCAGCACACAATTGGCACTATAGAAATGCTCATCCCCTTCTATTCCTCCCCCTTTTCCATCAATTTTTTGTATGCTTACATAATTTTGCTTTTTTTTTTTTTTAATATATACTGTTCTTTAGTGTAGCCTGAACATCATTCCAATTCTGTTCTCTTTGCTTTGAGTAATTTCATCTAGGGCTTTCAATACTTTTGCATCATTGTGCAGTACAGTAATATTCCATGACACAGATTACTTAACTCCTCCATCATTGGACATCATGGTTATTTCCAATATATAGAATGGATTTTGGGGGTACAAATAGATTTTTTTGTTCTTTTACCAACATCCGCAGGATATGATTCATGGAGGACTTTCATTGATCAGACTGCTTTGTGGTATTGTGGAAAGAGCAACTGGCTAGGCTTGTATCCCAGTTCTCCAATTTGTGAATTATCTGACCTTGTCCGAGTCATTTGCCCTCTTAGGGTCTCATTGATCTTCTGTAAAATGAAGGGTTTGATGAGATTTTCTGAAAAATCCCTTTCAACTCTTTTCCTCATACATTTTCCAAAAAGACTTTTCCCATTTTTAATTCTAAATGGGTATTGGTTATCTCCTGGGCTTCTTCCCAAATTAAACCTTGTTCTTGCTTTTGCTTTTGGAGATGCTTAAATAAGGTCAAATGTAAGTCTTCTTTTTTATTATCTGAATTAAACTATCTTTTCATCTTATGTTTTCCAAAAAGACTTTCCCCATTTTTAATTCTACCAATAATGTGAAATAATATTTCAAAGTTGTAATAATAATAACAACTAATATTTACAATGTGCTTTAAGGTTTTCAAAGTGCTTCAGCTTCATTATCTGTCAAATGGGAAAAATGCCTATAACAATCCACAAATCTTATGTCAAATGAGATAATGTACATAAAGCATTTACACACGTTAAACTACTATGTAAATGTCAATTATTATTTAAAAGGCATTATTCCGTTTTTCCCCCACAAAAACTTTTTTTAAAACCCTTACCTTCTGTATATTGGTTCCAAGGCAGAAGAGTGGTAAGGGTTAGGCAATGGGGGTTAAGTGACTTGCCCAGGGTCACACAGCTAGGAAGTGTCTGAGGCTAGATTTGAACCTAGGACCTCCCATCTCTAGGCCTGGCTCTCCAATACTGAGCCACACAACTGCTGGGGCCCCCATGACTTCATGAGGTAGGAGTTATTCATTTCCCTATTTTACAGATGAAAAAACTGAGACAGAACATAATTAACTTGCTTTTGATAGCTAGTGTCACAAACAGAATCTGAACCCAGGAATTTCCTGATTTCAAGTCTGTAGTCTTTCCATTATACTCCCTTGCTACTGGCATTTGTACTTCTGTTATTGAATTTGAAGTTTTTCAAAGGGACCACTTTCCTCTTTCAAAACTGTATTCATTGGCCACTTGTCCATTAAGGTATGGGCTTACAAATGTAGATGAGCTCTTTATAGAGTCTGGATGCTTTATTTTTCCCCATGATACTCCTACCACAAAGATTTTTCCACCTATTTTTAAATTTTCAATACTTTTCTATTATGTGAAATCTGTTGTGTTTAAGTCCATTAATTTTGTCTTTTTTTTCTTTCACTTAATCAACAAATACATTTTTTATAATTAAAATGAAATTCCTTTTCTCAATTAATCAATAAGCATAAAAGAGCATTTTTTTAATAATTAAAATGAAATTCCTTTTCTCAGTCAATTAGTCAATAAGCATAAAAGAGCGTGTGAGAAAAGTTACCTTAAAGTAGAGAAAGCAAAAATTACTGAGGAGACAAAGTACTTTCTTTATAGAGGCAAAGGAACAACAATAAAATCTTAATTCAGAAAAAAAAATTGGAAATAAATAGAGGAAAATATAAATCTCTCAACTTTGAATGTGAAATTAGAGGGTGGAGCCAAGATGGTGGCTTAGTAGCAGCAAAAGCCAAAATGGCTCTGACTATCCTTTCATACCAGTCTTTAAAAAGAGCTTCAAAAAGACAGGAATCCAAATCCAACTTTAAATGTGAATAGATAAAACTACACAATAAAAGGAGGTGAAGACTGAATAAGAAAACCAATTGACAATTTTTAGCCCAATATTTCAAATTAAATGTTTACACATAGAAACAGCTAGGTAGGACAGTGGATATTACACCAGGCTTGGAGTTGAGAAGATCTGGGTTCAAATCTGAACAGAGACACTTACCATATGACTCTGAACAAGTCATTTAACCCCAATTGCCTAGCCCTTACCACTCTTCTGCCTTGGAACTGATACTTATCAATTTCATGACAGAAAGTAAGGGTTTAAAAAAATCTGTCTATAATTTTGTATTAGATGTGTTTTCATTAAATGTTGGAATTTTAAAAAAATCCATTACGTAACCATTTCTTCCCACATTGATGTTCAATAATTAAACATTGAAACTTAAAAAATTTCCTCAATGTAACTATTTGTTAAATTGTTATAAGGAAGTAAAGAACTTTATAATTTTACTATTTAAATTATTTAACTTGAACACTAAACAGAGTCATTATGTTTAAGGCTAATATCTTTCTCTAAAATTAGACATTCTAGTCCTCCTTGCCAAAGATTACTTTTTTTGGGATCAGTTGTTTCTCTTGCTTTTCCTTTTCTTTAAGAATTACCAACTTTCCAAACATGATTCTATCTTTCAGTAATTTAGCCAACAGTGTATTTTATTTTTACTCATTCATGGACATGCTTAGTATAAAATAGTAATTACTTAGTCATATCTTCTAAGTATTATTCTAAATAAATATTTAACTCTCTGGATATTTTCTAGTCATTTCCAAAGTTTCTTTAGAGATCCTAGTCTTTTTATAAAAATTGAAGTTAATTTGCTATTTAATATTCTTTAGCTTTCAAACAGAATTCTTGTATTTGTTAAACTGATTCTAGTATTCAATATCCATTTTCTTTGAAAATATGCATATATAGGTATATATGATATATATCTTACTCCCAATTTTTTCAGTTATTTCTGGTTTTATTGCTAAGGATTCTTCCTTTGGCTTCCTTGTTTTAAAGTTTAATGATGATGTGCCTTATTTCTCATTGTTGGAATCTCTAGATTATTTCTATTGAATACTTTTCATTTTTTAAAATTAATTTGGACTTTTTAAAATAGTTGATTTAATTGTAGTTATCAGATTTTTTAACTCCATTTTTTCCCTAGGATCCCAATAATTCTAATGCTTCCTTTTTTCTTTTTGCTGAGTCCTCTAAATCACTCACTTTCATTTACATTGCATTGTTTCCCAATTATTTTCTGAGCTTGTTTTTCCTCTTTTTAATGCATTATAAATGTTTATTTCATATTTCAGTGAAATAATGACTCCAACAAGGTGAAATTTTGTAGTAAGCAGCTAAAGAAAAAAGGACTAATCTATACACATTTATTAATAGGAGATTCATGATGTATTTAATAATCATCCTCATACTTGCCTTTCACATATGAACTATTTAACAACTGTAGAATATCACAAATGATTTAAGCTTTTTTCATAGATCTTTTAGGTCTTTTTTCTGATTATATTCCTCTAGACCTGGGTTTGTAAACTTTACATGAAATAAATCTGTTGAAACCACCCAGGGCCTGTAAATATCCCAAAGTTTTCTTTCAATATTGTTACCTCCCGAACAGTATTTAGTCTTGCAAGGTTCTTTAAATGGGTATTGGTTGTCTCCTGGGCTTCTTCCCAAATCAAACCTTGCTCTTGCTTTTGCTTTTTGGAGATGCTTAAATATGTTCAAATGTAAGTCTTCTTTTTTATTATCTGAAGAGTCCTGACTGGTGTCTACTGGTTGCTCCTCCAAGTCCGAATTCCCTGGGCTCTGGGACACCTGGTGCCCTCTGGGGCTTGCTCACTCTCTTCTTCATCTTCATTCTTCTCACCTACCCCTTTTTTGTACTTTTCCTTTCCCCCATTCCTGCTCTTAACTTCATTCAAGCTAGTGTTTTCTTCCATCTCATCTTTGTTTAAGACTGGACTTGAACATAATACCGTAGTTTCGTTCAAAATATTAAAGGAAACATGTCGAGGAAGAGGCGCCTTTGAGACCGTTTCAGTGTCTTCTTTTAGAACCTGCAGAAATTCTGAGCCTTTTTTGCTTTCTTGCTTTACACTTTGTCTTTTTGTTTCTAATCCAAATTCATCTGTGCTCCTCTTTCTTCTGTCTCGGATCAAGCTGCTACTTTTCAACTTTGTTTCTGATTGATGGCTCTGTTTTGGCTTTACTTCTGATGAAGCCGAGTCTGTGATCTGTCTTCCTGATGTTTCTCCTTCAGGTTCATTGTTTTCACCTACGAGTTCATCGCTTCTTTCTACAGGTTCTACACAAACATCTTTCCCTTTTAATGAAGCTAGAGGTAAAGGGAGACTTTCCCCAGGAGCGCGGCTTCCATTTTTTGTTTCAGCATTGACTTGAACAATCAGACTCGAATCTGGGGATTCGATTCTCATTTCTCCCATTCGCAGACTCTTCTTAACTTCCGGTGTCTTGACAGGCAGTTCGGACGGGAAAGGTATATCCTCTTGCTTTTGAAGTGAGTATTCTGGTGGCTGGAAAAGATTTGCTAGGAACTGAGACTCCCGCTGCTTTAGAAGTACGTCGTTATTGCTGTTGCTATCTCTTAAGCCAGGAAAGTCTTTTGGCGAGTTTTTCATGCGAAGGATTTGGTCTAAATATTCAGATTTTTCTTCCCATGTTTTCAGATTTCGATATTCTTTTTTCATTCTGTCAAGTCTGTCCCGAGGTTGTTTCTGAAGTTTTTCAAGTCGCACTGGAAAAGATGGAATTTGATTTTGCTGAGTCCCAACAGTAACGTTCAAATCTGGAGACAGGAATGCTGGGTATTCTATTCGTTGGGGTGTGATAACATTTGTTAGAGGGTCTGTTCTTTCTAAGGGTGGGGGAACATGCATAAACATAGATGGCTGAATCAACTTCTGAAGTGGTTTTAACTGATGTGAGAAGCCAAAGCCAAAGTTTCCATAGGAAAACATAAACTCCACTTCAAGTTTGCAGACAACCAGATTTCTAATCTTCATATAAACTTCTTCGGTGAAGCATCCTTTCTGAATTACTTCATAAAGATGTAAGCTAAAACTTCCCAACAGTACAGGGTATGCTTCCAAATCATCAAATTCCATTAGCTCCAAATAAATCATATTCCTCTCATCATCTTGACGTCTTGGAACCTGTATAGAAAAATATTTTACTTCTTCAAACCTAATTCCCGGTTTCCTCTCAATGTTCTTTAAATTCAAGGAATGAGCTTTAGTACTTTTCATGATCTTGTTTACAGTGATTCGAATAAACAAATTTGAGTGATACTTTAAGTTGATCCTAGGTGAAAAATGTCTGCACTTTTTTATATGAACACCCAGGCAGCCAACCACGTCTCCAAATGGAACCAAAGGTGGCATGTCTTGTACTTCATTCACTTCATTATTCTCACTACCTTTAAGAATTTTTCTCAGCATGTTCAGCAGCTTTCGGCCAGTCCCCTCCTTGTTCCCTTCCCTAGTTGACTGGGTCCCCGCCGATGTCGACAATTGCGGAAAGGTGGACGTCTGAGACGGGTTGTCCAAGCCTGTTGCTTCATCCTCATCGTCGTCAACTCTAATGTGACTCTTGGGAAATACAGGGGCCTTGAGTACCGAATGGACGTTGGTTCGCTGAGATTGACTAAGCTCCGAAACCTTTTTTTCCATCTGGCTTGGGTCCATCCCGTCCCCCAACCCGGGCCCTTCAACTGACTGCTGTAGCTCGGGCCACCCTATATTACGGAGCTCGCGCTAGGGATGATGGGAGAGCGAGGAGTTTGCATCACACTTTGATTTTCTTTTCAACTGCAGTATCGATCATTCCGCACTGCATTTCTTCCTCCTGTTTTTAGTAGCATTCGATAATATCTTCAAACTGCCTGTGCTATTTTCCATTTTGGTAAGTTTAGCCGTTATTTTCTCCCAAGGCTTGTTCATAACATTCAAATTAGGATTGAATTCTTTCAAGGTGTGTATTCAATTTTTTTTTTTACTATCGCTGCAAAAATCAGTTTTTCTTATAATTCCTTGATAATCTCATGTGATCTGCTTGAGCCTAATCCCCAGGATGCTATGAGTTGTTTCTTAGATTTGCTTAACTAATTCTGCTACTGGGAGCCCATATTTTTTTAACCTCATATATTTGTTATATATTTTGTTACATATTTCTGTCTTACTCCAAAAGTTATTTTAAAAAACCAAATTGTAGCTCTTCTATAGTTTGATTATTGCCCTTTTGGTGACTTTAACTTTATTATGATGATTTCAAGCAGTTTTGTTTATTTTTAATACCTTCATCATTATTATTTTCAGGAGAATGATGAGGAGCAGAGTTCCTTTGATATCTTTTACTGTATGTCTTGGAGGAGGTTTACTGCCTCTATTTTCTTAACATTTTTATGTTTTCAACATAGGTCCCTTGGGATCACCTGCCTACTTAATTTTTACTTTTATAAACTATTAATACACAGGGATGTTATGATGAAGTTATGAGTTATGATGAAGAAACTTTTTTCAAAAATTTCTTTTTTTTCAATATATGTAAAAAAAAATTAACATTCATTTAAAAGAAATTTGGTGTTCCAAATACTCTCTCCCCTCATCCCCTTATTTTAGAAGACAAGCAATTTGATATAGATTACATATGTGTGGTCATGCAAAAAAAATTTTTCGATATTAGTTATGTAAAAGAAAACAAAGACCAAAAAAAAACACAAACCCTCAAGCCTCCCAAACCTCAACAGCAAGAAAAACAAAGTTTAAAAAAAGCTTCAATCTATATAGACTCCCTCTCTAGAGGATAGTATTTTTCATCATGAGTCTTTGAAAATTTTGTTAAATCATTGTCTTGCCAACAATAACTAAGTCATTCACAATTGGTCATCCTACAATACTGCTGTTACTGTGTATGATGTTTTCCTGCTTCTGCTCACTTTACTTTGCATGTAAGCTATGATGAAAAAAACTTTCAAACACAAAGTAGCTATGAATAAGGAGTCTGTGAAACAGGTAGGAGTTTTTTTTTATGGTGATGCATAAATAAATGGAAATTAATTGTTTTTTAGCATCTTTTTTTTTCAAAGAGAGGAAAATGTAAAATAATGCATTCATCTATGCTTAAAATAAATAAAAATATACTTCAGTGTTCAACTATAGTCAGCTAAGAAAGGAAAAAAAATCTGGGAAGGCCAGAGAATGAGAAAGACTTAAAAGGAATCAAATAGGAAATAGAGAAGAATAGACATGTTAAATAAAAAAAAGAAAGAGATGGAAATACACAGACACAAAGAAAAGTGAGGTGGCAGGTAGAGATATATGAAAAAATTGGAGAATAAAAGACCTAAGGGACTTATTAAATGTGTTTTTTCAGTGGGAAAAGCAAATACTGCCAGAATTCATCTATAAAAGGTATCTTAATTTGTTCCTAACATTTGGAAGCACTAATATATACATGAAATTCTCTTTTAACTGTCTCTGTTTTAGGAAGTGAGAAATATACCTCATTTTTGACAAGGAAGGCCTACTTCCATAAATGGCATATCCAGCTTTTCACTGTTCAGGATATTGCCACTTTTAAAAAAGTTCTAAATTTCTTGAGCATCCGTGGAATCCTTTCTTGATACTTGTCCTGTGGGCCAGAGAAAATTTGCCAAAGAGAAAGAAATTTGTTATTGTGTGGACTACTGATGTTCATGTAACTTACCCTACCCCATTTTCTAAGCCTTATTTTTTAAATGTGTTTTTAAAATTAATTTATAAAATGTTTTTTCTTCCATCCAACTCCAGCATAGAAAAGGGAAAAGAAATAAAAGATTTTTGTTGAAAACAAACAAATAAATAAAACTGTAGTCAAACAAAACTAATTCCTGAATCCATTATATACTGCATTCAGATTCCAACAGTTCTTTCTCAGGGGGCAGATAGCATTTTTTATCATGAGGCCTTTGGAATTGTCTTGAATCATTGTGTTATTGAAAATATCTATCATTCACAACTGATCATCGTACAATGTTGCTGTTACTATGTACAATGTTCTCCTGATTCCACTCACTTCACTTTGTATCAGTTCACATAAGTCTTCCCAGGTTTTTCTGAAAGCATCCTGTTCATCATTTCTTATAGTTAAATAGTATTCCATCGCAATTATACACTACTTGTTTCACCATCCATGGGCATCCCTTCAATTTCCAATTCTTTGCCACCACAAAAAGAGCTGCTATAGGGGGCATCTGGGTAGCTCAGTGGATTAAGAGCTAGCCCTAGAGATGGGAGGTCCTAGGTTCAAATCTGGGCCTCAGACACTTCCCAGCTGTGTGACCCTGGGCAAGTCACTTGACCCCCATTGCCTAGCCCTTACCACTCTTCTGCTTTGGAGTCAATACACAGTACTGACTCCAAGATGGAAGGTAAGGGTTTAAAAAAAAAAAGCTGCTATAAATATTATTGTACCTATAGGTCCATTCCCATAAAAAAAACAACAAAAAAGGAAATTCTTTAGGATATGGATCTAATAGTGGTATTGCAGAATGCTTAAATCAGTTCACAATGCCACCAACAATGTATCAGTATGGGGTTAGCAAGGTGGCTCAGTGAATTGAAAGCCAGGCCCTGGGCAGCTCACTTAACTTCCATTGCCTAGCCTCTACTGCTTTTCAACTTTGGAACCAATACTAGTATTAATTCTAAGACAGAAGGTAAAGGCCTTTTTAAAAAAAATGCATTTTTGTCCCAATATTCAGACATTGTCTCTAA
This sequence comes from Monodelphis domestica, assembly GCF_027887165.1. Lineage (NCBI taxonomy): Eukaryota > Metazoa > Chordata > Mammalia > Didelphimorphia > Didelphidae > Monodelphis > Monodelphis domestica. The sequence continues at coordinate 319,709,026 of NC_077230.1, read as the reverse complement.
TATTCATCATTTTCTGTCATGTTAGTCAATCTAATAGATGTGCAGTGATTCTTCAGAGTTGTTGTAATTGGCCTTTTTCTAAATCAGTTATTTAGATCATTTTTTCATATGACTATCAGTAGATTTGATTACTTCATCTGAAAACTGCCTTTTCATGTCCTTTGGCCATTTATTTATCAGTTGGTGAATGACTTTTAGTCTTATAAATTTGATATAGTTCTCTATAAATTTGAGAAATGAGGCTTTTATCAAAGAAACTTGCTCCGAAATTTTAAGTTTATGATTACTGTGTATTTCCCTCCATCCTATTTCCCCTCTGTTTATCCTACTCTTTTTCTCCTTTTACCCTGCCCATCCTCAATAATGTTTTGCTTCTCACTACTGCCTCCCCCAATACACTTCTATCAGAACCCCTTTACCTTCTCTTATCCTCTTCCCCTCTCGCTTTCCTATAGGATAAGATAGATTTATGTACCCAACTGAGTGTGTATATTATTCCCCCTTTGAGCCAATCCCAATAAGAGCAAGGTTCAAGGGCTCCCCCCTTGTTTTCTCCCCTCTTCCCCTCCATTGTAAAAGCTCTTTTGCAACTCTTTTATGTGAGATAATTTATCCCTTTCTACCTCTCCCCCCTTATCCCAGTGCATTCCTCTTTATCACCCCTTAATTTTATTTTTTAAGATATCTCCTCATCATATTCAACTCACACCCTTGCCCCCTGTGTCTACATATACTCCTTCTAGCTGCCCTGATAATGATAAAGTTCTTAAGGGTTACAAATAGCATCTTCCCTTCAAGGAATGTAAACTATTTTAATCCCTTATAATATCTCTTTCTAGTTTATCTTTTTATGCTTCTCTTGAGTCTTATATTTGAAAGTCAGATTTTTCTATATAGCCCTGGTGAGGAGACAAAGCCCTGAACCAAAATCCAGCAAAGGGGCTCCTATAATCCCCTCACCAGTAGTCTGACCCCATCACCATCTGTGGGCTAAGAACTCATTGCTGCCAGTTCAATTGCTCCTAAGGCCTGCTGTTGTCTTGCCTGGGTAAACCTGCCCTGGACTGTGCTCTGCTCACGCTCCAATGAGACAGACCTTCTCTGACAAATTTCCAAGTTGCCTTGGGCTGGAAAATTGTGTTGTCTTGTCCTCTGGTGAGTTTTGCTGTTTCAGAATTTATTTTGAGGACTTATTTTAAAGTTGTGTGGAGGAGAATTTGGAAAATATCAGGTGAGTCCCTACCTTTACCCCACTATCTTGGCTCTGTCTCTAATTCTTTGTTTCCAATACCCTTTTATATACACACCATTTTTTCCCCCTCTATAGTTATATTCTTCTGGACTTGTAGAATCTGAGGGGAATCATCCTTGTTTAAATGAGGAAGACAGAAATTTTGATGTGAAGCTAGTAAATGAGGAAATCAGTCGAGGAAAGAGACTGGTAAGTGTAAATGATTTCATTATATATAATAGAAGCCGGTGAAAAGGTGAAGCATCTGGGGGACTGAATGGACCAAATTAAAAAAAACAACCTTTATTAGAATTCTTCATATTTTTCATTCCTTAGAGGACAATTGAATTCATGCAGGTCATCCACTGCATCCTGGACCACTGCCAGCCATTCTGATTTCGTCCTGCCACTGGACTTTGATGACTCCAGAAGAGAGAGTGAAGTCAGTAGCTTCACACTACTCTGCCAATACTTAAATTCAAATTCACGCACAAGTTACATTGGCCCTCTTTGGAAAAAAAAAGATGAACATATCATATATATTACATATCAAAACATTATATCATATATCATACAGATATTGTGTTTATATATTCATAATCCATATATAGTATACAGACATGTGTATATGTACATGTATGCATACAAAACACATTAAAGAAAGAACTAAATTTCTAGAGGAATAATCAGTGCTCATGGCTACATTGCAATAATATAATAAAAATGATGATATTGCCTGTATTAATCTACAGATTTAGCAATATATCCATCAGAGTACCAAAGAGGTACTATTTAGAGCAAAACAAAATAATTAAAGAATGCATTTAAAGTAATGAGAAGTCTAGAATCTTTTTTATTTTTTTAAACCCATACCTTCTGTCTTGGAATCAATACTGTGTATTGATTCCAAGGCAGAAGAGTGGTAAGGGCTAGGCAATGAGGGTTAAATGACTTGCCCAGGGTCATACAGCTAGGAAGCATCTGAGGTCTGATTTGAACCCAGGACCTCCTGTCTCTAGGCCTGACTCTTAATCCACTGAATCTTCTAGATTCTAGTCTAGAATCTTAAGAGAAATAATGAAAAACTTTGGCATGAAGGGAGAATAGCATTTCCAGGCTTTAAATTAGGTCCAAAGTAGTTATCTTCAAAACTGTTTTGAACTAGTTAAAAAAAATAGGAAAGAAGCAATAGTTGAGAAGATAAATAATATAACTTATTTGAGGAAAGAACTCCCAATTTGATAAGAGATGTCAGAAAAATTGGAAAGCAGTTTGGCAGAAATTTTGTTTAAGCCAATATCTTCTACCATATAATCACAGCAAGTTCAAAATGGAGTTGGAGCCTTGAATATTAAGGTCATACCATACAAAAAATTAAAAGACAACAAGTTTGGATACCTTTCATAATTATGGTTATGGAGATAATTTTTAATCAAACAAAGGAAAGAAGTGATCACAAAAATAAATTAAATAATTTTCATTACAAGAAATTGGAAAGCTTTTGCATAAATAAAATCAGAGGAAGTAATCTAAGGAGGAAATTCTGGTTTAGTTAGGAAAAATCTTTTTGTTAACTGTGTCTGATTGGCTAGGGATAGGAACAGAGATTGGACGTGTGATATTCTAATAATAATAATTATTAGGAACTCCTAGATGAGGAATCTCCCTCTCTCTACCAAGGCAGATTGGCATATTCTCTATAATTTATAGTTTTAGAGAATTGCAGAGAGCAGTAGGAGATTAGGTGACTTATTTGAAGAAATACTATATATGTGTTTACACATATTTTTACATGTACACATACACACATATGAAAAAAATTTAAATATATAAACAAAAAAACATCAAAAGAAAAAATTTTGAATGTGAATTCCTTTAACCCAATTTGTTTAATTTCTCTCCTATTTCTGTCACTGCAAGTTAGAGTCAAGGACTTGAATTCAGATGTTCTTGGACCCAAGACCAGCTTTTTACCCATTATGCCATGATACTTCTTGCAATCACATGATTATCTAATCGAATCATGTAATCTGGTATAGTACATAAAGAGTAACAGTGAATAAACTTAATTTTTTCAAATTTATTATTTATTTTTAACATATTCTTTTAAAAAACATTTTGAGTCCTAAATTTTCACTTCCTGCCTCTCTCCTCTCCCCATTTCTGGAGAAGGCAAGAAATGTAATATCAGGTATAAGTGTGAAATCATGGAAAACCTATTCCCATTTTAACCATGTTGCAAAAAAAAAGGCAGGAAAAATAAAGTGAAAAAAATGCTTCAACCTGCATTCAATTCTTTCTCTGGAAATAGCATTTTCCCTTCATAAATCCTTTGTAATTGTCTTCGATCCTTGTATTGCTTAGAAGAGGTAGGTCATTCACAGTTGATCATCATATAATATTGCTATTACTATGTATCGTGTTCTCCTGGTTTTGCTCACTTCACTTTGTATCAGCTCATTTAAACGTTTCTAGGTTTTGGGGAAAGCATTCTGCTTGTCGTTTCTTATAACACAGTAGTATTCCATCACACTCACACACAGCTTGTTCAGCCATTCCCCATTTAATGAGCATACTCTTAATTTCTCCTTCTTTCCCACCACAAGAAGAGTTGCTATCAATATTTTTTGCACATATAGATCCTTTTCCTTTTTCATTGATTTCCTTGGGATACAAATTAGTAGTGATGTTATTAGGGCAAAGGGTATGCAGAGTTTTTTAGCTCTTTGGGCATAGTTTAAAAATTGTTCTCCACAATGGCTGGATCAATTCACAAGTCCATCGACAATGCATTAGTGTCTCAATTTTTCCTTGTCCTCCCAACATTTGTCATTTTCCTTTTCTGTCTATTAGCCAATCTGATGGACTGAGGTGATGCCTCAGAATTGTTTTAATTTGCATTTATCCAATCAGTAGTGATTTAGAGGATTTTTCATATGACTGTAGATACGAAGAAACTTTTCACTCCAGCAACAACCAAGAGGCTATTTCTAAGAGCCATTCTCTAGTAGATAAGAAGTCAGAAGATACGAACAATTCTCAAAAGAAGCATTGCAAACCTATAATGACTATATTAAAGACTTCTCCATTTTCCTGATAATAAGAAAAATGCAAAAAAAAATCCCAACCCTGATATTTCATCTCATATCCAACAAATTTTCAAAGATGGAAATACCTGTAGGAGCAGCAAAGAAATAAGATGATGGGTATGACAAAAGATGGAGAACCGATAAAGTATAACTGGTGAACTACGAAGGGGCAGGTGATTTAGTAGGAATTTGACAGTAATTCTAAAGAGAATGAAAGCTGCCATAATAAACAATTGGCTCAGCACATTTTATTCTTTTTTTTTTTCCAGAAATGTTCATTTTGCCTTCGGAAAGGAGCTACTGTGGGATGTGACATTAAAAAATGTCCCAAGAATTACCATTTCTTTTGTGCCAGACAGGACCACGCCATACTGAAAGCTGATGACTCTATTGGAATTTACAGGTATTTAATCAAAACTTTGCTACGCATGTTTTTAATTTAGAAAAGAGTGTTTGGCTCAATGAAAAAGCAAAAATTTTTTAAAGAATCTTTTTTGTTTTGTTATTCTGAACCTGACAGATACCATTTGTGCTTTCTCAGAGAGAGTAAATCAAATGCTAGATTCAGGGAACAGAAAATAGGCCAGTCTGGCTGAAACACAGAGTTTGTGATGGGAAATAGTGAAAAAGCAAGTCTGAAGGAAACCAGATTGTGAAAGCCAATGCCAGGACAAGCAGCTAGGTGGCTTAGTGGATAGAATGAGGGTGAAGAGTCATGGAGATCCGGGCTTGAATTCTGTTTCACTTAGTAGCTGTGAGCCTAAGCAAATCATGTAACCTCTGTTAGCCTCAGTTTCCTCATCTGTAAATGAAGATGACAACAGCACGTATCTCATGGAGTTGTAAGGGAAAACACAAAGAAATAATATGATGTGTAATATACGTAGGGCATTTTGCAAGGTGCCACTTAAGGATTAGCTGTAACTACTTATCCCAGGGGAAGTTGGGAGCTCCTGAGAATTCTGAAACAGAGTAATATGATTAGATCTTTGTGATAAGAAAAATTAATTAATTTAAAAAAAGATTTATGCGATAAGAATATTAATTTGGAGGCTGGGTGATAGATTGATTAGAGAGGGGGTAGATTTGATTAGAGAAGGACTAGAACCAATTCAGCTTTTATTGCAGTAGTCTATGCAAGAGATGATGGAGATTGGGAGCAGCTTGGTGGCTCAGGGGATGAACAGCCAAGCCTAGAGACAGAAGGTCCTGAGTTCAAATTTGGTCTCAAATACTTCTTAGCTCTGTGATCCCAGGAAAGTCACTTAATTCCTGGACATTGTCTAGCCCTTACCACTCTTCTGCCCTACAACCAATAGAAAGTATTGATTCTAAGATAGAAAGTAAATTTTTTTTTAAAAATGGATGGAAACTCATGAAAATATAGTGATGGTATATATAGCGAAAAGGCAATAGTCATGAGATACTAGTTAATGATCAATACAGGGGTGTGCTGGTAAATATTTAACAACCTGCCCTCTTCTCCCAAAATGTACGTAAGTGCTTTAAAATTTAATCTGCATTAACATTTTCTTCATTCTTTTCTTAAGAGAACAGTAAGATACCGTGCTCCCATAGAAATTAACCTTGAGCATTGACACCTGAGATGCCTTGACGTGTTTGCTCCGTGTGTGCCTGGCTACTAGAGTTGTCTTTTTTCACTTTTTCATTGATGATATGTGTTTATAGCAGAGCTCACAGGGAGAATGGAGAGGGAAGGGGGAATATTTGTCCTTCCTATGCCATCTCAGCAAATGCTGGAGCTATTTCAGCTGGCTGACTCTTGAACTTTCAGTTAGTCTAAAGTTCTCATTCTAGGAGACGATTCAGGAACCAGGAAGCGTTGCCCTCACCTCATACACTAGATTCTCCAGGTTCCACAGGTGGAGACCCATAGCACTTTTGCAGAAGGCTAGCCTTCGGCTCATTTCAGTAAAGATGCTCTCTCCCATTGCTCCTTCTCCCTCTCTGACCACTCTTTTTCAGTGTCGTCCGGCGAATCCCATCTCCCACTCCCTGAACGTTACCACCCTCTTTCTCTACAAAGTCTCTCTTGGTTATCTCATCAGTTCCCAAGAGTTGTTATCCCAACACAGACTCCCAGATGTACCCAGCCAGGCTACCATTCTAGCAACTGCTTCAGGAGCCAAATGTTAGGAACCAGCTTTGAGAAGGCAGACTCCTTGTGCCTAGACCAGAGTGCAGGATGGACCGATAGCAACCCATTCAGCCAGGCACCGAGAGAGAATAAACCCAACCCACTGAAGAATGGTAGCTTCAGAGAGCTCAGCCTCTGTGGGAATTTCATGATGACTACAGATGGAGAAAAGGACTTCCATTTAGCCAGAAGCTGTGCAGTTGCTACTTCTTCCAGAAATCATGCTTTGTTAGCTTTGGAGATCTCCAGATACTCCAGATACTCCCAAGCTCCCTTGGCCTGTTTGCTGTTCCTTGCACAGGACATTCCATCTCCAGACTATGCTTTTGTGCTGGCTGTCTTTCATCTATGAGATGTTGCCTTCCTCTCTTTGCCACCCCTTCATGACTCAACTCAAAGGGTAGCGCAGTGACAGAGGGTAAGGGTTCAAAACAAATCCCCTGGTGTATAGGAGGCCTTTCCTGGTCTCTCATCCCAGTGACTTCTCCCTGAGATTAGCTTTCCTCCAGTCTGGATGGATGGATGTAGTGACTTAAATATTATCTTCTTCCATTTGAATGTGAGCTCCTTAAGGAAAGGGACAGGGTTTTTGCCTTTCTCTGTATCCCCAGACTTTAGCAAAGTGCTAAAGGAAGGGCTTAATACTTTTCAACTTGACCATTCTTTTTCTCCCAAGATGTAGTCCTGCATCACCTTTTGCCTGCTGGCCATCTCCATCGTTATGGTCCCTTAACATCTCAAAGACAAGTTTGAAAAATGTTTATCCCTTTTCCTTACTACCTTCTTTCTTTCAAGGGCACCACCATCTTTCCAGCCAGTGGTTTCAAGGCTTCAAAATCAGCCCCAACTCTTTGCTCTTTCTCATCCCCCACCAAATTCAACCCAATTTTGTTGATGCTGTATCCCCAAATACCTCGCAGAATCTATCTTCTCTCCATGTTCAGCCACAACTCTATTCCAGGTCCCATCCCCTCAACTAGGCTAGTGAAATACTTTTCATTTGTCTCCTTGTCTCTAGGCTTTCTTCTCTCAGATATATCCTCCATGTAGCTAGCTTGTAAGTAGAGGCAATAAAACCAAGCCAGACATTCTCTTATACTAACCAGCTAATTACCAAAGCTTAAATTTGATGTTGCCTAAATTCTTTAATGTCCAGAGTTAGGTGACTGGTTGTCTTAAGGAAATCATGGTCATAAAGCCAATACAGAAAAAGCCTCTTATTATATAATAGGGACATAGATGCACCAGCTGATCCAACCTCACCTTACGTATGAGGAAACTAAAGCTAAATGAGCTTAAGTGATTTGCCCAAGTTCAAACAGGTAAGAGTAAGAAGCAGTAACATGTAACAAGTTCTCCTAACTTTTTTGGAGCAGTTGGGAGTAGAGTTGAGCCTTAAGGATTTGGAAGGGGGAGAAAAAGAATGAATTTAGATAGAAACGTATAAGCTATGTCTTATGGAGTGATGAACAGAAAAACTATACAAAGAATCACAGAGGTATGAGAGTCCTCATTTGCTACAGAACAGTATTTTTTTTTAATGCTGAAAACAATTTTTTGTTGGTCACTTTGAGAATAATTAAAAAATTTTGTTTTTTGAGGATTTAAGTCAAAGGAAATATAAAATAAATGCTGAATGCCTCTTTTAAATTATATATTCTATTATATTTTAGAGTGTTCTGCCAAAAACATGCTACTGGATCAAGTAACCGTAAGTTTGTCTTTGCTTATTTCTTAATTCAGGTCTTTAGATGAGATACCGAGTAGAGAACTATTATGTAGGCTTTATAAGAGCACATGTTTAACATGGAAGGATAAATCTTGAACCTGTGATTTCACTGGTGCAGGGAGCTCCTGGGTGAGGAAAGAAGAGAGAGGTTAAGAGACATAGCCAGGATGGAACAGAGATTTTCTTGGCTTTGGAGCCAACTCAATGCATGCAGCACTCCCTTTTTTGTTTTCTTATGAAACCATGTTAAAATGCCCATTTTAGATTTGTTAGGATTTAATTTTACCAATATAATAAATTTGCCTGCCAGGCTAATTGGTATCTAATGTCCATATAAGACCATATAATGATTAATGTTCTTCTCAGACTGACCAAATTGCCTGTTAAATCTCCGTACATGGCATCCTCCAGATACACTGAACACACCCTTATTGCTCCTTCATCTGTAGCAGTCACTTGACTTATATGACTCTCTTTTTTAAACCTTTACTTTCTGTCTTAGAATCAATACTAAATTTCAGTTAGAAGGCAGAAGAATGTTAAGGGCTAGGCAATGAGGGTTAAGTGACTTGTCCAGGGTCACACAGCTAAGAAGTGTCTGAGGTCACATTTGAAACCAGGACTTCTCATCTCTAGACCTGGCTCTTTATCCACTAAGCCACCTAGCTGGCCCTGTTTCTTCTTTTTCAAAATGGTGCAATTTTTGAAACTCAATCTCCTTCCCTTTTTGTGACTTTGTTGTTATTTTAGCAAACATGGACTAATCTAAATCCTTTATCAAGCCCAAGGGCTGGCTAGAAAGGGCTAGTTTGGGCTCAGAAAAAAGGACATCATATTCATTAAGTGACATTCTCTTGTTTACTCATTTTAAATTACAGAGATGCTGTGTCAAAGGAAAATTATACAATAGGGCATGGGCTCTTAATCTTTTTGGGTCATGGATTTCTTTGGCAAGCTGGTGAAGACTCTGGACCTCTTCTCAAGTCAACAAGCATTTATTAAATACCTACTAAGAGACAGGCCCAGAGTAATTTTTTTTTTAACCCCAACATTCATCACTGAAAGAAATGAGAAATTTCAGTTAGAGATCAGGAAAATAAAGATGTCATTTTCCCCCCAGCCAAGTTCACAGAATCCCTGAAATCTATACATGAATAGTAGGCTTTGAATTCTTATTCTCTGGCCCCGTCATCTTAATGAGAGGAAAATTACACCCAGAAATGGTCTTTCATGTGATCACTGGTTCCTAGTTTCAAGAAATTGCAAGTAAAAGATGTCTAGAGAAAGAATAACAATAGCCATTGTTCATGTAGCCTTCACTGAGTTGAAGCATTGAGTCACAATAAAGTGCTCGACACAACATAATCAAATACACTAAAACAATTTCTATGCCAAAACGGTGTTCTTCCCAACCAAAGTTGATTTGCTGAAGAAGATGAAAAAAGCTGGACTTATTGAAAATCTATTTGAAGCACTTTTAGAAGATCTTGATGGGATTCATTCCAAGATTAATGACACCACCACTTCCGAAAAAGGTACTATATGTGTGAAAATGTGACCCTTCCTAAAGGCCAGCGAATGAGACTTTCTCTATTTTTCCTCTATTTCTATTGCATTCTATTTCTCACATTCTTTTCGGCTTTACAATTCAGTAGAGTGGTGTTCAATTCAAGTAGAAACTGATCTTTGCCGGCCATATTAACTTAGAAAACTATAAATTAATATGATCCATGCTGTGTTGTCTTTATTTTGGCAAAATTTTTCCAGTTATATTTACAGTGATTTGGGCCACATCTGGGAGTTTTGTGTGGGAGTTTGACATCTTTCCTTTTGTAGAGCGGGAGCTCCTTGAGGGCAGAGGCTTTGTTTATCTTTGTGTCTAGTGAACAAATCCCTAATAAATGTGTTGTCTTGTTTCTAGTAAGCCCCTATTAAATGTTTGTTTGAATGCACTGAATGGGCACAGCAGTCCAGATCTCTCGACTCAAAGTCCAACATTCTTGAACTTACAGAATATTACATGAATACATGAATATACAGAAACAAAGAGGGTATCCCTCAAAGTCCTCCCACATTTTCTAGACACTCCAGGAGAATCTTCTTCATGAGATATAATATCTGTGTTGAGAACAATCAGGGATAGGAAAACAAAAAGATATTGTCAACTTGGAAATAACCTAGACCAAGTAGATGACCAATAAATAAAGTGAGGCATTTATTCAGAGTTGAGGATCCACAATTCAGAACTCTGCCTTATTCAGACAGGAATGCCTGGGGAGGAAAGGGGATTCTCCTATGGGTTAGTCATGGAAAACACAGAACAGCCAAACTGCAGGAAGAGAACATTGAAGATGTTGAGAGATTATTACAAAAACAAGGCCACAGAAATGTCCTTGGAACAGGGACAGTTAGAAACTGCTGGATATGGAGAGGTTCTTGGGTGGTAAAAAACTGCTGGTCAGAGCAGATAGGGGCCCAGTTTACTGGGGTCTGACAGTATCATTAAAACCTTATTTTAAGTAATGAGCCTTATGAAATAATGAATAAGCCTGGCCTGCCCAAGAGAGATTTGTGTGTGTATTTATGGGGAAAAATTTTGAAATGTTCCATGTCAGACCTTTTTGATATGTTAGTTAATGTCACTGAACTACTTTTTTTATCATCTTTTTATGCTTTGTTTAAAAGGGATGGTTCTCTGGCAGGGTAAGTGAAGGATCAGATCTGGAAATATAAGCTATAGAAAAAGATATCAATACAACTTTATTTAGCAAATACATAATTATGTAAATTCATAGTGGCATTCAACCACAATATTACCCAAATCCCTGCTGAAACTCAAGTAAAGCTTAAGTAAATGTTCCAAGATGATTTGTGCAGACTTCTGTCTCCTTAAAAATCAGTGGACTGATTTCTTTAATTTATTTCAAAATTCAGATTGTAACAACAGATTTCTCCCCAAAAAAAATCCAAAAAAGATTGTTGGAAAGAATTGCTTTATAGTTTCGGATATTTGGATTGAAGTTTAATTTGATAACTGTTTGCTAAAGATCTGTTTGGGGGAGCATCCCATTTTACGCTGTGTACTCTTCCTAGCCACAGATGGAGAGGTTATGTACACTACACTTTATTAACACCCATTTCAAGGCCCTAAAACTCATATTTTGAAATGATGAAATTTTACAAGGAACAATTCCTGATATTTCATATTCTAGGTAGCAGCAGCCACTAACATTTCAGAGGGTTTGCTTTCCATAGAGAAAAATGGAAAAGCAAAATTAATATATCCTCTCATTCCTAAGAATGAAAATTCTGCTCATTTTTTCAGTTGTCTGAATCACTAAGGAACACACTATTATTTCACGTTTCCTGTAACAGACCATTTCCCAAAGGTGTATAATTTTGTATTCTTTGCATACATTTTGGTATGTAATGTCGTCTTCCCTGCCTGAATTTGAGTTAATTGAGGAAGGGCATTTTGCTTAATGAAAGTACCCATTGATGGACTATGTAAAAAAGCAGATAGAAATGCATCTTTCTTCTTTCTCCCCTCCTTAGAATTACAAGAAATTGCAACCTCACTCTTTGACTGTGCCATATTTAAAAAAACACTCAAGAAATTGTCTACAGGTATGTAACTTTGAATCATAAAATAACCATTTTAGTTTAGATGAAACATTTACAGTATTGAGTGAGTGGACAGAGAACTAGTCCCTAGCCAAGGAAACCTGGTCTCAGATTCTTCTTCTGACAATATCCTGCCCATTTCACCCTTAACTTCTCTATGTCCAGGACACCGTTAAGTTGTTCTTTATGGGGTTTCTCTATCAATGAAATCACAGGTCCTGATCCTTCGATTTTTAATGCAGAAAAAGCCTTTCTTTTTACAAGTCTCTAAACCTCTGAATGAATGGCTAAATAATAATACTTTGCAAAAGGCAACCTCATTTTCCTGTACTAAAGCTGTTTCCTTATTTGGGATAATTTTCACGGGCTGTTGATGGGAATGACTCTCAAGGAAGATAAAACCGATGCATCCAGTTGACCACCAAAGATGTCTGAAGCATTTTCATGATCACAGTGCAAATATTCTTGTTAAATTACATCACAGGTGGTAGTGATCTGTACCTCCTTATATTGGAATCTGATGTTGTTCTGTCATAAAGTTATCATTAATCATGGTTATCATAAATGGACTCTTTACAAGATTCACTTCCTAGTTTTAAGGTCAGGTTAAAACCAAATCTAGAATGATGCCCTGGATAAAAAGCATGTTTTCAGAGAGGGATAACAGATGAATTCATTTTTTATATAACCTAAAATACCATACCTCACTTAAGGTATGAATAATTATTCTATTCCTCAAGCAGAATACCTTGTTTCACAGAGAAATCTTGGAATTAACAAAGTAGAATTTGGATATTTTGAATTAAGTATAACATCCTTAAAATGATTTAAGATCATCTGGAAGTGCCTTGTGAGCAAGGATACAACACTTCAGACTGGAAAAATAACCTGAAATCACTTTATTTGTTCTTGCTGCAGAGACTGTGATAAAGAAACTTCAGAGGGAACAGGTACAGTTACAGAGGAAGATAGAAGTGCTCCAAGGCATCAGAGAACGCATGCCTCTTCCTCAGGAAGATAGCATCAAACATTCAGCTGGCCCTTGATCTTTCTTTTTAAACTACAGTATTACTGTTTCTTAAATTGAGGACATATTATTTTTAAAAATGTTTTGTCATTTTTTTTTAATGCAGTGACTTCCAAATGATTTTTCCCTCTAGCCCAGCGGTTCTCAACCTCTCAATTTGTAGCAATGAGAATACATAATGCATTTCAGGTATTCACATTTTGAATCATAACTGCAGCAAAATTAGTTTTGAAGTAGCCACCAAAATAATTTTTTGGTTTGGGGTCACCGCAACATGAGGAACTGTATTGCGGGGTCACGGCATTAGAAAGGTTGAGAACCACTGCTCTAGCCCAAGTACAATCCTCCCTTGTAATTCTTACCCATTAGATCATGAACTTGTCAAAGACAAGGATTGTCTTCTGCCTTTTATTTTCTCTACATTTAGTACAATGCCTAGCACATTGTAGGTGCTTAATGTTTATTGATAATAAATCAATAAAAAGTCAAGCCAATGTGGGGTTTTCTTGGCAGATACTAGTTTGCCATTTTCTTCTCCAGCTCATTTTACAAATGAGAAACTGAGGTAAACAGAGGTAAGTGACTTGCCTATGGTCACACAGCTATTAAGTATCTGAGGGCAGATTTGAACTCACAAAGATGAATCTTCCTGACTTCAGACTCGGCACTCCATATACTATACCACCTAGCTACCTTTAATTAATCCTTAATTTTGTCCTAGTTGTCTCTGAATTTAGTTCAGCTGGACTGTAGTAACATTTAGAAATTAAGTTCTCTTCCATCCAATCATTTCTTCCATCTATAATGCTAGCTTTATTTTATAGACTCACCCAAAACTGTAAAAGAAAGCTATCCTACTCATTTGAGGTCTTAGCTTTGCTGGGGAAGCTGATGTCCTATTTATTGGTATATTTTTGCGCATCACTAGTAAAGTGATTGTGCTTGCTTCCATCTACCTTAATTTTTAATTTACAAAGATCACATTTCTTTGCTTAGGAAACTCTCTGGTTTCCTAACCATTTTTGTTGGCAGATTGCTAGCAATTTCAAAACACAACTTGATATTTAAGACTTTCTGCTTATAATTTAATTCCATTCCCCCCCCCCCCCATCATTCCTTGGACTCTCTATGAGTGATGTCTTACACCTGTACATGCCTGATCCCCAGGCTCAGTTCTTAGCACATGATAGGTGCTAGAAATATCAAATGTTTTGTTGAATGAATGTCTGCACACATTTTAGTAAAACATTTTACCTGAAGTTGTTCCATAACAATCAAATGTGTATAGATTTGTTTGGGCTTTCCCTTTCAGTTGGGTCGCACATATATCATTCTGACTTTTAATCTACATGTGGTAGATTTTGTTAAATTTTTTGTTTGGAGGGGGTTGAAAGAAGAAAGTAGTTGGGCAGATAACACTTTGTTTTCCAGGATATTTTGAATCTTTAAAATTCTATGCCATCAAGAGATAACAGGGTTCTGAGTTTCTAGGGACTAAAAGGAAACCGTGAAAAAAAAAAGTCTTGATTATAGTCTATAGCTAAAGAAGGCTCAAGAAGGTAAAGGAATGAACACAAGATCTCTTTATTCCCCATCCCATGTTGTAAGTTGGACTAGACAGCTGCTTGAGGTTGAAAGATGGGATTGCCTTCTTTGGGATATTTGACTAGTAGTGGTATCATGGGGTATTATGGCGTGCATTTATATAGCACTATAAGGTTCACAAAGTACTTTATATCTTAACTCCTTTGAACCTCAACAAATAAGAGACTCAATACAAAATTGTTTATAGCATTCTTTGTAGTGGCAAAATCCTGGAAACAAAATGGGTGTTCATTGATTGGACAACTGTTGAACAAATTATGGTATATTAAAGTAAAGGAATATTTGCATGCTTTAAGGATTTATGATTGAGTCGGAGAAACCCAAGATCTGTTTGAAGTAACAAAGTGAGATTAACAGAATACAATCATGAAAACAACTTACCTGATGGCCATAGAGGAACTAAAAAAATTATGGAACTCATTTAACATTGTGACCAATTGTGACTCTTCAGAAGACTAATGCTGGAGCATGTTACCTACCACTTGACAAAGGAGATGCAGTAAGAGCCACAAATTCATTTTTAAATTTGGAAATTGAACAAAAAACCCACCACATTTCCATATACACACAGAATACACAAAGAGTATATGAAATAGCAAACTTTCATACAACATGCTTTTTTAAAAACAAGTATATTAAATTTCACAAGTTACTCTCAAAATTGTTTTGCCTGCTGCTGTGCATCCTTTGGTTCTCCTCTGGGCACGAAAAAAAGTTTCAATAGCTCCCCTCCTCTTCTGTAGTATTATTGTTCATCTGCCCCGCACCCCATTAATGAAAATGAAGTTGTAACAAGCAGTCAAGCAAAATTAATTCACAGTGATCATACCCCAAAATGTAGTTCTTTTCTGTACCTTATCTCTTCTCTCTCTCAGGATATGGACAGCAAGCTTCATCTATAATAAGCCTCTTAGATATGGTTGGTTGTCGCATTGATCAGTTAAGTTTTCCCAAGCTGTTTTTCTTTACAAAGTGTACTTGTATAAATTATTCTGATTGGGTCATTCACTTTGCATCAATTCTTACTACCTAAGATTCTCTGAAAATGCCTTTCATAATTATGGTATGACACTATTCCATTATATTTACATATTATAATTTGTTCAGCCATTCCCCAATGGATGGAGAGCCCATTCGATTCTAGTTTTTTTGCTTTTATTTATTATTCCTTCTTACCCTCCTCCAACACCTCCCACTTCAGGATCAAGAAATTTGGTTTGTTTCCGACTATTCTTCCCCCAGTCCCTGCCTGCTCTTTCCCTTCTTTATCCTTACTTATTTCCTTGTTGAGCTTGATTTACTTCTACAACAAACTGATTGTGTTTGTTTGTCCACTACAGGTAAAGCAGGTTTATCTGATTATTTTATTTCTTGAAAAATAATGTCCAGGCTTCATCATGGTATTTGAGGTTTAAGATATTTATTTTCAGACACGACTGATGTGTTTTTATTTAAAAACAACCAAACACAACAAAACCCTTACCTTCTGTTTTAGAAGAGTTTAAGTATGGGTTCCAAGGCATAAGAGTAGTAAGGACTGGGCAATGGAGGTTAAGTGACTTGGCCAGGGTGACACAGCTAGGAAGTATCTGAAGTCATATTTGAGTCCAAGACCTCCTGCCTCCAGACTTGGCTATCTATCCATTGAGTCACCCAGCAGTCCCACCCCTCCACCCCCCAATGTGTTCTTTATCTTGCTTATTTAGTTTACAGGGTAGTGATAAAGATGAAGAAAAGGAAAACATCAATAAAACATTTAAAAAAACAAGAAAAGGTTAAGTTTAGAAGGTGTTGTGGTTTTATTATTATTATCATGAACATATAAACAATGTTAGCAGAAATTTAGTTTCACCTATAATCCCATTTTTGGCCTTTTCTATAGAGAAATGTTTATTTGTTTATGACTGTCAAATTAACAAGAAGCTTTTTTAAAGACAGACTGGGCTGAATGATTCAGCCTGCATATATCAGGTCAGGATGGGAGAGGAGTGTGTAAAGGTCATTAATGCATTGTTTTAGATTCTGGAAGTTGCTTCTACAGTAGAACAGCTAAAAGTTTTTAAATGCATCAAGTAAAACATACAGTATTAAAGTATACTGAAATAAAGATGTAACTTTTTTCATTCTCCAAGTACATAAGCCTCATCAAATCCCATATGGTCCAACCCATTATTTTATGAATGAGGAAATGGGAGGCCCAGAAAGAATAGTGACTTGTATAAGGTACTTCAATTAGCAGAACCAGGACAAGAATCCAGATTTTCCAACTCCTAGCCCAATAGTCTTTCTGTTACTCCTAATAATTGCTATTGCATATATAGCTCTTCAAGGTTTGAAAAGCACTGTAAAAATAGAAAGCACTATAAAAATAGCATTTTTTGTTGGCCCTATCTTACAGAAAGGGAAACTGAGGCAAGCAAAAGTTAAGTAACTTGTCTAGGGTCACACACTATTAAGTCTTTTTTTTTTTAAACCCTTACCTTCCATCTTGGAGTCAATACTATGTATTGGCTCCAAGACAGAAGAGTGGTAAGGGCTGGGCAAAGGGGGTCAAGTGACTTGCCCAGGGTCACACAGCTGGTAAGTGTCCGAGGCCAGATTTGAACCTAGGACCTCCTGTCTCTAGGCCTGGCTCTCAATCCACTGAGCTACCCAGATGCCCCCACTATTAAGTCTTAAGAGTAGATGTGAAACCAGGTCTCTCTGATGTAGCAGAACCTTTTTGAAACACTTTCCTTCCCACTAGGCTTCCACTCAATTTAGCCTTCTCTCTTTTTTTTTTTCCTTTTAAGCCCTTACTTTCTATCTTAGTAACAACTCTAAGTCAGAAGGGCAAGGGCTAGGCAAATGGGGGCTAAGTGACTTGCCCAAGGTCATACAGCTAGGAAGTATCTGAAGTTGGATCTGAAACCAGGACCTCCCATCTCCAGGCCTGGCACTCTAGCTACTGAGCCACCTAGTTGCCCCCTTAGTTTTCATTTATTAAAAGTATCTACACTAAGACCAGGCCCTGTGTACTGGGGAGACAAAGATAAAAATGGAAGAGCATCAGTCTCATGGAAGAGTACGATAGACACACAAAGTAAGCAAATATGAAATATATGCAAGAATATATAAAATCACGCCAAATAATGGGAAAATCAAGAAAGATTTCTTGTAGGAGGTTGTGCCTGAGGAGCTTTGAAGAGAGTTGGGGGTTCCCAAGAGGTGGAAGTCTGGAAGGAGTGCATTCTAAGCACAAGGATCATGTTGTGGGAGAAGATGGAATGCCATGTATGGAGAGGAGCTAGAATAAAGTGTGAGGGGGGAAATTATGTAATAAAACTGGTAACAGATTACAGTTTTTAAATGCCCCAAAGAGAAGTCTGAAGGCCTAGAGACGGGAGGTCCTAGAGGCAAGAGGGAGCTACTGAAACTTTCCAAGCAGAGGAGGGAATGCTTCAGGACGACCAACTGGCAGCTTGTATGCAAGATGGCCTAAACAAGGAAAAGCCCAGAGTTAGGCAGGACAATTAGGAGACGACTGCAAAAAGCCAGAGAAGTGGAAGGGGAGTTGTGGTATGAAGGTAGAGATAAGAGATGCTGTGGATGTAGAATCAAGACCTCACGACTGGCTGTGGAAAGAGAGAGTGAAGCATCCACGAGGATTCCTAGATTGTGAACCCAAGGACACAAGAATGACAGAAATAAGTAAGTTAGGAAGGCTGGGTTTAGGAGGAAAGATGGAATTCTACTTCAGGAATATTGAGTTTGAGGTGTCTATGAGGTATACAAGTAGAGATACCCAGGAGGTAGCTAGTGATGCAGGTGTAACTGGTGGTGCAAATGCTCAGGAGAGAAAACTAGATATATGGATCTGGGAGTCACTTGTCTAGAGATGATAGTTGAATCCAAGGGAGTTGATAAGATCATAAAGAGATGCTTTAAAGCAAGGGCTCTTAACTTTTTTTGTATCTTGGTCTCGGATCCTTTTGTGAATCTGGAGAAGTCTATGGACCCATTCTCAGAATATTTAAAAATATATAATACACAAAGATTACAAAGAAAACCAACTATTAAGATACAATAAGAAAAAAATAGTTTTAAAAAGAAATCAAGTTCACAGACTCTAGGTTAAGAACCCCTGCTAAAAGAGGACAGCCTCAGCAGAATACTTAAGCACACCCACAGAAAGACAAGCATGATGACAGCACAGAAGAGACCAAGGAGTAGTCAGACAAGGTATCAAGAGATTCAGGGCAACAAAGAAACCACAGGGGATGGGTCAACAGAGTTAAGTGCTGTGGAAAGGTCAAGAATATGCCCTTGAGAAAAGCTTCTGGATTTCAAACTGTGGAGAGAGCAATTTCACTAGATAAACAGGGATGGAAGAAACTGTTAAGTAAAGTGAGGGATATAAGAATGTAAACAACAGACGTGGATAGCTTTTTTTGAAAGCCTAGATATGAAAGATGCACAAAACAGGGTAAGAGATGGAGAAGAGACAGGTGAAAGGGAAGGTCTCGTGCTCTTTTTTCCAACCAATACAATTTAATCAGTTAGCTCTGAACGGGGAATTCTTTCATTTCTCTGAGCCTTTGCTCATGCCATCCCCTTATACACTTGGTTTGGTAGGAAAGCACCTATGATTTTTCCTAGCAATGCGCAAATGCACAACCTTATAACCCTTTAGGAAACTGTCTTATCTTAAGTTTAACCTCTCCTAGCTTTGGTTCTTTCAGTACCTCCCAGAACACTGGGTCTGAAGCTGCTCTGTGCATAGACAATACTCAATAACCGTGTGTTTCAGGAGCTGAAGCAGCCTGAGTGAGTCTAGGAGTTCCAGTGGAGCCAGTTTGTACTCTCACCTGTGGATCACAACATTAAAAACTCTGCACGCCGGTTTTAACAGATTGCTTTATTAATGTGGCATTCTAAACATTACATAAATACAATACCACCTACATGCTACTTACTGTATCAAATATCACTTCACTAAGAAGTTCAAGAGTACACTTAGGGCTGCTTTAAGAAATGTGAACACTTAGGTTTCTATTTTCATGTCAGTTAAAAAAAAATCAATTCCTTTATTTAAAGGGTTATTTCCTACTGGGATCAATAACAAAGTTCAGTAGGAGGAACACCATGACTGTGTAAGATTTAAGAGAGGAAAAAGATATCTGGAGGACTCTCCAAGGATTCACCAGCTCTAACTTTTCCACTCTCCCCCACCCCTCCATCAGTTGATTTAATGAGGTACTCAAAGAATCTGACTTTTTATTTCATTTTCATCTATTTATATGTATGAAATCAGAATAACAAAAATAGAAATTCTCATTATTTTGATTTAGTACAATGACAATTTTCATTATTCTGATTCAGTACAAAAACATTTGTTCTTATTTGAAGATGATAAACAATTTTATTTCAAGAACTACTGTCTGTACCAAGTAGATACTCAAATTTTTTCCCCCAGATTATAAATCCACTGAGTAGTGGCATCTATTACATATTCTGCCTACCATAGTATTGGCAATCACGAAACTAGTGTGTACTTCCCAATCTAGTAAGAACCCATTACAGCCAATTGATTTTTATCTAGAAATCAATGGGCTCATCACTTCAACAAAAGCCCAAATGTATGGTCAAGAAAGGGAGGTCTGAGTTTCTATGCATACGTTTCTTTAACATGCCAGTGAATACTAATTTTTTGGCCTCACTTTTAAAATTAACCAACAATTGCTAGAAATAGCAGCTACAGCCTCATGGTGAATCTACTGTTTAAATGATGAATAATTTCTGTCTACCTCAAAAATTCTGGGGCTTTACTAAGGAGTTTGCTTCAACCCTTTCTCCTCCTCCCCCTCTTCTAAAGTCCTCCAACTTAACAACAGAGCAAAGAAGCTCAGTACAACTTTTGAAACAAATTCCTGTAGAAGAATAAAAGTTAAAAAAAAAGTTCCCTTTTTAAAGGCAATGAACAATGGTTATATATGTATATATCCATTTAGCAGCTTCCTTATCTGTCCTAACACTATCTAAATGTCAAAATTTTTATAATTAGAACAGAAATCACAAAGCACCTACTTAATAAAATGCTACATAAAAAAAATTAATCCTTCACATAGGGCAATAATGAGGGGGGAATCCACAGAATGTGTTTAAGTTCAGAATCTGGCAAATGGCAAGAGTATTTGGACCAGATAAAATAGATCTAGGAAAAATTACATTAAGCCTTCCAAGACAACTGGTTCTCAAGAACCGCTTTTTCTCATCTGATAAAATTCAGAATGCTCATGTTCCTAGGAATACTAATGTTCCTTTAACTCGGACCCCTTGCCAGAGGCCACACACCTAACTACAATGTTTTTTGAATTGATGAGGAAAATTAATCATTATACCTGATAGCTGGGAAAGCAAGAGGATTTCTGAAAGTAGGTAGGACATCATAATTTTCCTTTACAAGTCTACACATTTATATTAGAAATGAAAAACAATTAAGTGTAAATATGCACCACTTCAATAAGACAAAAATGTCATCCAAAAATGGAAGGAAGGAGAAGGCAGTAGCCCTCATTTATATAGGATTTAATAAAGTGGCTAATTAACACCTCCTGCCTTCAAAAAAGTCTTATCCATCATCATTTTAAAAGTTACCATGCTCTGTATATGTTTAAGTCTTAAGAGCTTGTAAAATCCTTGTCATATACCTTTATAAACTTACATTTTATATGTCTTGTAGAGTACTGACTGCATAGTTTCCTTTAAGCACTTGTAAAAACAAAACTTTTTAATATACTAAACAGGGAAAACAAATGTATGACAGAATGGACACAAAAGCTTGAGCAATTCAAATTGTTCCTTCATAGTAATCCCACCGGACTCACAACTCACCTCAATCAAAGATATGTTACCTGTTAGCCCACAGGAGATAAGTAAATCCAGAGGTCCCATATTAATTAAAAAGTCTAACAATGCTGGCACCAAAGAGTAAATGATCTGTAAACCAAACAAGTAGCTTCCTAGTTCTAGACTTCCAACTCTTCAGGCAATGGTTCTCTTTTGGAACTGAAGCAACAGCTAACTTTCATCCCTTCCCAATGTTCCAATCAAAATATGAGAAAAAGTCACCCTTTAAAAACGTGCAAGTCTGGCAACAGCAGTTGGTCAGAAGGGTAAGGAGAAAACAGTACACTCTTCATGGGTTTCTATGCAGAGAATTCTCTCTGGAGTAAAATACAGTTTGTGTTTTGTTTGTATTTTTTACCTGTAGAATTACACCAGCCTGTAGGGCACACTGGGCATATCAGCAATAATGCCCTAGAGAATACACACATACACACAAACACACCACACACCACACACACACACACACACTCCCAAACTCACAGCCATATGCTTCAGTTCTTAAAGGCTCCACATTTACTGGCCTTAGCAATGAATTCCTTTAGTAGACGGCCATCCATTTGCCAAAATGCTGCAGTCTGTGTAACTTCTGTCAAATGATTGACGCAAAACTTAAAGCAGAATTCTTCTAAATCCTAGACACACACAAAAATAAAAACAAAAGGCCTTTTTATTAGCTTTAGTTCAACTATTTCTCTTCCCTTACTTACCCAAAAGAAGGCCAGAAACTAACATTAAAATTATTAGGCATACACGGGTCCAAGTGCAGATGGCAGAAGAAGGGAGAGCAGATACAACACCCTATTTTATTCAAAGAGGTGGTTTGTTTAATCCAATTTGTTGAGGAAAACATGTCAAGAGACCCACTGGACAAACACTTTCTTCTCAGTTATCAAAAGGCCAATTGAATTAGAAAAAGGCACTCAAGTTTTCCCTCAATAAAGACAACAGAGGAGAGAAATGAAGAAGGGAGATTTTGGTTTTTACTAAGAAAGGAATGCAAAAAATGCAAAAATGCCAAAGAGACACATGTATTTGGAATTGGTTAAAAATCTATAATGCACCTACCTAAATCTCGCTTTTAGGCATCCATAAATGAAAAAGCTTTAGTATTCTTAAGCTTCAAAAAGTTAAGTATCCAGGACTGTCAATTTTCAAAAAAGTAAACCCCACAGTGATTTTATTCAATCAGTAAAAACAGTACACTTTAAAGCACACTCAAAAGATGATTGTAGCGGCTGTCAAATAAGTCAATCTTTATCATAGGCCATTTCAGAGGAATTATCTTAAAGGAGATTACACTTTATAAGAGGCAGTGGACCTAGAATCCTGCTTCTGACACCCACTGCTTGTATGACCTTGGGCAATGTAAAGTTTTGAAATTCACATCAATGCACTAAACTTTTTCAGTTTCCACATCTGTAAAATTTAGAAGGTTGTACTAGATGGTATCTGAACTCCCTTCCAGCTCTATATTTATGATCCTATGACCTAGAATGATGAAATCTTTCAACTTAAAAACCAAACCAAACCCTTGTTTATGTAAATGACAGAAATTGGACATGCAAACAAAAACTAAAAGCACATAACACACACAAGCCCATATCACAAACCATAGCATAGCACTACCATATTTTGCCCAGCTACTATTCAAAAGTTGTGACCTAGAGGCCACTAAGTTTCCTTTAAGAGGATAATATTTGGAATATTTATAGACCTCTATAGCCCTTCTCTGACTTTTCCTAATTCTACACTGGTGAAAGGAGAGAATACAGAGAAATGGGTCCTGAGCTGAAGAAATGATTAGTGAAAATCCCTCCTTCTCCCTGACTGAGAGCCTGCAAGCAAATTACCTCAAAGGGTCACTCTGACCTAGCTGTTAGGTAAAACAATATATTTACCACAGAAACCTACCCAGTAAATATAGCTTCCAAAATTTAAACACTGTCAGCTATTTTTGCTCCCCACAATCTTATTTGTATTAGCTCACTGATGCCTGAAGCCAGGTTTTTTTAAACCAAAAGCACTTTGGATTAGAACTGCTCAAGTATTAATAGTAGGACCTCTGGATCCAAAAATCTGAAGTATAAATTTATACTGCAATTATTAATGTGTAGTTAAATACAGACAAAGCTAAAGAGCTGGCATTATAAACTGGATTAAGCCCTAACTATGGAAATAAAGTCCATTCTCCATATATATATAAACAATTCTGCATTGACTAATACAAGAATACAAATAATAGTTCTAGATAAAGTAAACATTGTGTTAATAGGAATTTCTTAATCTCTCACTGTTTGCTTTTTGCCTATTACTGACTGCTAATTTACAATATCTATAGATTAATTCAAATCTTTGTGGCTTGCTAACCTGTTGTAGTTAATAAATATTTATAGCCAAACTATTATGGGTGATAAATATTATTGGTGGTCAATGAAACTGCAAGGAGCTCTTTGGTAAACCAGTGTCCTTATTTGGAGGAGAGGTAGGGATAAGAAATAGGAAATTATATCTATTTATCTTTATACTAAATCTTAAAACCCCTAAATCCTATACTAAAAATCTATAAAGAACCCTACTTCTAAATGCCTTTCTTGGCAGTTTCTTCTTGCCCACAAGGCAGACCTAAATCTGGCCTACTCTAACTTATATTAAATTTCACTCTCTATCTTTAACTAATTGATGAACATTAAATTGATAATGAACTCCTTAAAGTAATATATGAAATCAAACTGTCAGATATAACTGTCATATTCTTTTCACATAGAAACTGATGCAGCTCTCCTCTCTCCGAAGTTAGAGGAGACAAGCCCCTCTGACAGCTCCTTCTCCCTCCAGAAACTGAGGAGAAAAGCTCTCAGTAAATCAGACTCTCAACTTCGTATGTGTATCTCAAACTCTCAAAAGTAACTGTCTCAAAAGTCACTTATAGATCTTCTTTGACTGAAAGAATAACCCAGCAACCCTGCTCCCAAGGAAGTCAGAGAAATTGAAGTTCCTTAACTGAATTTTTTCCTCTTTTATGGTTGGTCTCTTAAAGTGATGGAGCTTGAGAGCTATCTTAAAGAGACCAAATGAAATTTTACAACACTCTCAACCTGGTAGATACTGTCTCCTAAAGAAACAGTGGGAGATTAAGAAATTCCTATTAACAATAGAGAGGCATAGAAGCAGAGTAGAGAATCAGGAAAACATCCTTGGGTGAGAAAGATCAGAATTTGAATCTAGTATCTGCCACATACTGACTGTGTGACCCTGAGTAAGTCATTTGACTTCTTATGAAGGCAACAATCTAAAATTCTCAGCTATAAGTTACCTGCTGATCTACATTGATGCGTTTCCTCAAAGGCAGTTCCCTATATCACTGAAATCACAGGAGCTCATGAGAGAAATGCAGATTGGATGAATATATGTGGTTGCCTGGTAGAGATTTTGGAGACATCTGCACAGAGATGACAGTTGAATCCAGGGAGCCAGTGAGAGGCACTCAACAGAGATTCCCAAAGATGTAAGACATGTTGTTTAGAATCCCATTCCAAGGAGAGACTGCTGCCCTCCCCCACATGAATAGAAACAGACTGACATAAATAGAAAGCAAGCTTCTCCAGACAGACATATAACCCACAGATTAAGTTCCAAATGAGGTAATTCTCCTTAACCAGTCATAAATACTAAGGCTATTTTCCAAGCTTTGTCATTTTTAAAAGATTAATTTCTTTTTTTAAATTCCAAGTCTGAATTGTGGAGTTCTCAGTGGTTAAAAAGAGAGCAAACTGAATTTCTAGTTCAGTAAAAGCTTCATCAACTCAGATTGCACTGATTGAGAATTCATGACAGGGTGGATAAAAGATTCCCATTTAAATGAAAGAGGAAAAAAAAAAGACTGCCACACAAAATGAACAGAGCAAACTCTCTAAGGGAAATAGTTCTTCAGCATAGAATGGAACTATATATTCATAAGAACCTTTGGCAACCTATTTTTAAAGCCTCATTCCTGTCTGCATTTTAAAGTATTAAATTCATCATACTATTTTTGTCTTTTCTGCTACTTTCTCCTCCACACCCTCTAATCATTCATCTGAACTGGTGGAGTTTTCTGTATTTTGGAATTTAAGAAAAAACGTTTCTAGGGTATGTACTGTGGAATCATAAAAATCTGAATTTTAATTCCCCACAGATTTTGAGATTCATTATTAGGAAGCAACTTACACTATTGTTAAAGAGAAAGAATCACCAACACCTTTAAGTAAGAAAGTAGACAATGTTGGTACATTTAAGAGCAACACATCCTTGTGGCATAGGTAGAACAAAGGATAAACATCTAGGAACCATCTACTTGGAATCTCATTTGCCACTGACATATGAATGAGGTAAACATCCTTTTTTTTGATGGTATAATTTTCTTTCTTGGAAGGATGGAGAGATAGTGTTGGGGTGATGGCAGAGAAGAAGATGACTCCTTATTTATAAGCTTCATCTCTTCATCTAAATCTACAAGTGACCATCAGATTTCCCTTCTGCCTTAAAAAGACAATGGGTGGTGCTCACTTAAACAAGAAAGCCTGCTTTTGATAAACCACCACAACACATAAGACCTCCTGAGCTCTTAAAACAAAACAAAACAAAAATCTCTTACCTTACACCTTCGAATCAATACTGTGTACTGGTTCCAAGGCAGAAGAGTGGTAAGGGCTAGGCAATGGGAGTTAAGTGACTTGCCTAGGGTCACACAGCTAGGAAGTGTCTGAGGCCAAATTTAAAACTAGGACCTCCTATCTATAGGCCTGGTCTTAATCCACTTAATCCACTAAACCAGTAATGGTTGACTCCTATTAAATAGCCAGCAGCTTGACTTCAGTAAAGTTCTTACCTTAAACCTAAATCCTTTCCCCCTTATATTTAATTTTTGAAATTACTAACATAAAACTTGGAAAGGGCCTGGAAAAACCACATTCATGTTACAACTCCATAATATTCCATCTGTAGATATGAACACTAGAAGTATATCCTTGGTCTACTAACAATTGATTGGTAACTGAGCCAAGAATCACTGAGTGCTATGCTTTAAAAAAAAAAACAAAAACATAAAATAAAAGGTGAAAAATTGCAACTCTTAATTCCTTCCAAAACAAAAGATGTCATAATAAAAATTAAAAAATATTTTGGGTCAGTATGACCTCAACTCTTTTTGTGAGGTTAAATTAAGAGAGTCCTTTTTTATCTCACATATGTAGACATAGTAATCAAGATGGTTATGTGAAAACTAGTCATCTGACTCTTTGAAGGGAGTGTGGGGGGAAGCTGGACCATACAGGTCAAGGGCAAAATTTCTAAAAACATAGATCTCAACAGATCTGGGGAAGAAGAACAAAATCTTTGAGCAAACTCTTATATTTTCCTTTCCACTAAAAGCAAAACTTGTGAAGATACCATGGAACAGCAAATAGAACACTGGCTCTGGAATCAGAGAACCTGGATTCAAGTCCTATTCAATTCTTACTACCCATAAGACCTTGGACAAGTCATATCGCCTTCTTTGGTCTCAGTTTCTTCATCTGTAAAATAAGGGGGTTGGACTACCTGGTCTCTGAGGTCATCGCCAGTTCTATATCTAGGAAACTATATTCCTTAAGGAATACCTTTTTATGCAGAAAATAATATAATTATTCTGATGCCCAACATCCCAATGGTGCAAAGAAACTAGAAAAATGAACAGATATTCTATATTCTTATACCTACTATCCAGCTGATTCTTATAGGTTTTTGATACCTGGTTAATATCAAAATCCTTGATCATAAAAAAAGCAAAAAAAAAAATTTAAGAATGCTTGTAAATTTTATAATGATGAGTAAAGACTGTCTAAGGGGTATGTTTTGCTTACAATTTTTGCTGGATTTGATGGTGGTTGAGAACCTAAAGCAGAAGAACTTTAATATACCACACTGATTTTATTTGCACACATTTACTTGAAAATTATTTCAATAACTGTTTAAAAGAGGGACAAGCAGCAAAAATTATATGGAAATGAAAACAAAAATACACTAATTATCAGATTTTCTTCCTGCTTTGTCAACTTTTGATATCCCCTCCCCATCTCAAAGAAAAGTGGAGTGGGGGAGATCTGCTGCACCACAGCTAAGTTTCTGTGAAGACTTTTAATATTAAGTCAGCAAAGGGCTTCCTATCATCTAATAAACAAAAATAATCAGGTTACATTTTTAGTACAATGGTTCAAATTCTGAATGGTGGTATGGAGACTTACATAAAAGAAATCCTACTTAAGTCATTCTAATAAATTTTTTAATTATTATTTTCATTAATGGAAAATTACTGGATCTGGTAGTGGCTCCATCCATTTAAAGACTTGAAAGTTAGCCACACTGAATCATCCAAATGCTTATAAAACAATTCAAAAAGAATCAAACCTAACTATGATAGTGTTTTGAAAGCAAAGGGGACTATGTTGACAAAGATGTCAAATGGAAAATTTCTCTTCTGCTACATGTTTCTGGCCATTGTTACAGTGTTCGGTATCTTTAGTTACCCGAGAAAGGTTTTTCATGGAAGTCAGCATTTTACTCATGTCAGAACTCAACTGCTTATCTAAATATAATGAAGAAAGGATTAATAGTTTAATTCAGTGTGCCTTCCTTAAGGTTTAACTAGTTGTATGACTTTGGCCAAGCCATTTTTCTCTGGGCTTCGGGCTGTCTCATCTATAAAATGAGGGCACTGATTCCTGTGAGTTGCTTGGTCCTTTCTAGTTTTACTATCCTTTTACTGAAAACATAAGGAAAAGCAGCTGAACAAGAATGATTTTTAAAAACATTTTTAGTTTTACAAATGAAAAAGAATCTATTTCACCTGGCAATTAACTCTTTTCAGTTTTTTCTCATTATACAACCAATGTAATACAGAAACCTGTCTGCTACAAAGCCTAAAAAGGGAACTTGTAGCCAAAAAAAAAAAAGTTAGTCATAATTAGACAGTGACAGTATTTCTAGAGAGAAAACAGATTCCCATGGAGAACTCCATACTCAGAAGGCAGGACTGATTTAGTAATATATGCATATTACACCATAAGCAAAACTAGGATCTCAAAAACATTGTTCTTTAATTTTATCAGGCTTGATATTTTGTACCTCTATCTACTGTATTGCTACAGTGATCTTTATAAGGTGATTGTTATTCTCTTTTTAGTTAAAAGTAGATAGAAAACATTCTAAATAAATCCTTAAGAGCAAATGAAAATTACTCATCTAATAATGAAGCCAGACTAAATTTATTATCTAGTCAGCAGTTGACAAATTTAGTTTTTCTGATCTTGTGGGCTACAACAAGGCTGTTCTTAACACAATGATGATTTTCAGCCCCATACACAGCAGAAGGAGAAAACACATCAGCTGCTAGACTAGGAACTCAGGGTTCCCTGTGAGGTTACCTCTGCATCGTATCTGACTGCAGCAGAGAGCAATGAAAAGGCATTCTCCACCGTAATCCCTCGCTTGATGATGTGCTGACAAAGTTTTTTCAATCTATTTTCACAGTAAGATGTAGCCAAATCCAAAAGACCTAAAATGAAACATAGGGGAGAGTGGAAAGGATTAATCAAGTCAGTACAATCTATGCTTCTAGTTTATTTTTTAACTGAATGGAACCAAGTCAAAAGAAATTTCAAAAGGCAGTTTTTTTCCTTATTTTATTAAAAATATAACATTTCAAAAAAAAAATATAACATTTCCTCCAATCCCTTCCCACTTCTCTGTCTCAAAAACTGTAGTTTCTCCAAAACTAAGAAACATTTCCCTTTTCCTTTGTTTACAAGATTCAGGTATTGCTCCATCCACCTCCACCATAACTGTCCTAAATCTGAATTGGCTATTGGACTACAGAATTTA
Source organism: Monodelphis domestica (assembly GCF_027887165.1). NCBI lineage: Eukaryota > Metazoa > Chordata > Mammalia > Didelphimorphia > Didelphidae > Monodelphis > Monodelphis domestica. Next base: position 319,679,779 of record NC_077230.1, on the reverse strand, counting down.
TAAGCCTACATCTATATTTATATATATATAGCTCAGCATTTAATGGTACCAATAGCATCAACATTTCCAAAATTAAAAAAAAATTTTTAAAGTTTACTTTGAAATGCAGGTTCATTTGAGAATCAATAAAAATCAATACAAGTTTTGTCTATCTCAAGGCTAAGTATCATATAATACCCACAAGAAAATATTTATTATGTAACTTGGATATAAACAGATGGTTACCTATAGCATCTTCAGGTGGCAAATCAACTGTGTCTGTGTAAAGGTACTGGAGAAAGGCACAATACACTGGGTAAGAAAACTGGTCTATTTCTATCACCTCTTTCATGTCTTCATTCCAATAAGACTGGAACATAGTTCGGAAATGTTCGCACCTAAAGTAAGAAATGCAAAGTTAATGGACCAAAAGGCAGGGGGGAAATAATCAAACATGTGAGATATGAAAAGTATTCTTAAAGCCAGTTCCTTTTAGTCATGAGACTTTACTTAGATTCATATCCCATCCAGACATCTATCATAGCAATCTTGCCATTGGCCTTGCTACCACTCTTTATGGAAAGGGCATGTCAACTGACTTTCTTATGGATCAATTCACCATCCCTATGTTTTGTCCCTTTAAAGCACATTTTATGTGGTGCAATTAATGACAAAAAGCAGAAAAAGTATTTTGGGGTATGGAAAAGGTTTATGTTAACTCTCCACAGATGAAAAATATCACTGCTGTTTTATAAATGAACATTTAATATGTAAGACAATAGAATAAGAACTTTCTTTTAAGTAAAACTATCAATACCTTTGTATGAGAAAAAACATTTTTCAGATTCAAATCTAGATAATTTGACTTATGAATGATGCAAAACGATCTAGGTGAATGGTACATTTTAAACAATGTGTTTTAAAGATGCAGAAGAAAGGAGAAATATAATGTAAAGAAATAGTTTCCAGGTGAACAAAAGACATATTGGACCATGTTGAAAACTTGAGAGCTATAAGACATTAGAATACTTCAACTTATTTACATTTGTCTTTTTGTTAAGGTCTAAAAGTACTGAAAGTAACTGGTTGCATAATTATCACATACATACCATGTGAGTGTATTACATTCTGAATTGTGTAAAGTGCATCAGATGGAGGGGGTCTCAAGAGAGAGGGACATAGTATATTCCTCATCAACAAGGGCTAACCCCATGGCCCTGAGAAAACGTGAGTACAACATTATTGGTGGTAGTCTATCTCTGAGAGTCTAATCTTGAAAATGTGAGCAAATTAGTGTGAACTCAATGAATGAGCAGATATCAACTCACCACTTGAGAGGGCATAATCACATTGTGATACATTTGGAACATCACTTGCCTATCACGCATATGCCAGCAAGGAATTTAATAACATCACAGTCCCATTATAGCTTGAGAGTTGTGTGGTTTGCCCATTAACCTACGTGTCTCTTGGAAAACTATTACACAGATTATCTGTTACCCCTTCCCCTCTAGACCAAAACTCTTTCCCTGGCCAGCACATCCCTAATAAAGTCTAAGCTCCATGAGAGCAGAGATTATTTTTTTTTATAAAATATTTGTATCCCTAGTACTTCTACCATAATGTATAGCACAGAGCATATAAATATTTTTCACTGACTCACTTGTAAACAAATAACATTTGTAAGTACTTTTAGATATATTATAACTAATTCATTATACATGCTAACTATAGAGTATTATTTATTAAGAATTCATTAGGCAAAAGAGTTAAGTACGATAATGTATTGATAAGATATATAAGAGAGTGTGTTATAAGTTGGGTTTTTTAAAAATCTGAATAGAATTTCAGAGATTGTCTATGGGTAAAAGAAAAATTTCCCAAGGTGCTTTGAGAGGCAGTTAATCACAACTGATCTCACTCTGGGGGCTAATCCTGTTCTGAAAGGAAGTTCTAAGAGTTGCTTGGCAGGGTTGGAAAATCTCATTTTTTCACATCTAAAATTCATCTATCAAGCTGAACAACTGAAGGAGATTGTTGGGTACAACACTAGTGCAAGCCCATTAAGGCAACTGTGCAAGTAAGTGGAGAAAGGCTGTGGAGATTCTAAGCTGTATTTTCATCTAGACAGCAAGGAAGAGAAACCTAAGTTATTTCTCTCATTTATAAGTTTATATTTTAGGATAGGATAGTTAGATAAGTATTTTGTGCTTGTAGATAATTTAGGGAGAGAAAATAGCCTCAACTCTGAGGGAGAAGATGATCCTTGTGGATCAAGTTTGGGCAGTTTTAGTAAGATTTATTAGTTTAGGGACCTATATATTATAAGAATTTCCTTTCTACCAGTTTCCTTTTACTATCCCTTCCTTTAGTTGTTTTTTACCCATAATAAAAGTATATTTTTATATACTGGCCTGAGCCAGAATTCTTTGGACTGTTCTGAGAAGCCATCTTTCTCAACAGTCAAATGAACAGCCTGTCCTCTCAGGACATAGGTATTGGTAATGTCATATCAATACCCACAATCTATAAGGGTTAGAAAACTCTTATAACATAAGAGGCAAGCATATGTAATTTATTTTTTTTATATTTTATTTCCCTCATATTGCATATAAAAATAATTTTTAAACATTCATTTTTTTAAGTTCTGAGTTTCAAATTCTCTCCCTTCTTCTGACTCATCCTCCTCCCCGCTCTCCTCAAGATAGTAATCTGATATAGATTTTACATGTGTAATCATGCAAAACATTTTTCTATATTATTTTCTGGAAGAGATCTCAAATAGAAAAAATAGAAAATGAAATACAGAATACTTCAGTCTGCAGTCAGACTTCATCAGTTCTTTCTCAGAGAGCAGATGGCATTTTTCAAAATGAATCTCTGGGACTGTCTTAGATCACTGTGTCACAGAGAATAACTAGGTGGTCCACAGTTGTTCAAGAAATATTGCTTTCCCTGTGTATAATGTTCTTCTGATTCTGCTCACTTAACTTTGCATCAGTTCATGTAAGTCTTTCCATAATTTATTTTTGGGAAATGTGACTTCCACTAAACTTTATAGGGAATTAGGCTTGAGGCATAGGAGGCTCTAACACTTAACTGCTGGTGGGACCGTCCTCATATGACAGATCCCAACTGTTTCTTTTAAAAGGGAAGAAGCATGGTATAGCATAAGAGTACTCAACACGGACTCAAGAAACCCGAGTTGGAATCTTGCCTTTAGATCCTTCCGTAGCTGGGAGTTTGAGCACAAGTGATAACTTTTAAGAGTCTCAGTTTAATCATCTATAATGGATTTTAAAATTATCTGTGATTTCATTGGTATAGAGAACTCCCAATGAGAAAACTTTCAACTAATATAATTGCACCTGTTGTGCACTTTTGTCTTAGAGAGCTGGCCAGAAGACAGAGAAGTTAAGTGGATTGCTAAAGGTCACATAGTCATCAGGTATATGAGGTGGAACTTGAACCCAGGTCATCCTGACAATAAGGTCTACTCTCTATTCATTGTGCCACACTGTCAAGCAGTGATAATATTTACAGCATTATTTACCCCATGGGGTTGTAATGAGGAAAGACCATTGTTAACGCTTACTTAATAGCACTTATTGGCTTGAGTTAAGGTCATTAAATATATCATAACTACTGAAATTAAAATCGGGAATTTCAAATTACATAATTAAAGTTTGTTGAATTGGTGAAGCAGTGTAATTATTTACATTGTAGATACACTTCAAGTTATGTAATAGCTGTAATTTTAAAGGCTGAATTTTAGTCTTTTTCCCAATGGCAGTTTTTCCCAGATGGCCTAGATTCATTTCCGGTCAATTTTAAATTAAAAATCACTACCAACTGAATACTCTGGATTTTGTTGCTCTATCAGCCCCTGACCTACTTTTTAAAAAATAAAATATTTAATTGCACAAACATCTCCATTTAAAGAAAAGCAAAAGGTGATCCTTTTAGTAAAAGACCTCTTTTGAAATCTAAAGTCCTATTTCTAATTTTATTAATAACTTATTGCATTTCTGAATGTATCCCCTCCCTTCCTTACCCAATGAGTCAGCATTTGTGACAGATAAATTTAAAAAAGAAAGTTCCAAGGCAGGCCAACAAAACTAACCAACACATCAAGTGAATCTGACAGAATATGCAATGTTTAACACCCATAATCACCCACTGCTGCAAAATAGGAATATTTAGCATCTCAGCAACTATGATGTATATCAAATGGTTCCACTAGACTATCTCTCTTTTCTACCTTAAATCCTTTTCTTCTGTCTTAAAATCAATACTAAGTATTAATTCCAAGGCAGAAGAGCCATCATAAGGGCTAGGGAATTTGGGTTAAGTGACTCTCCCAAGGTTGCAGAGCTAGGAAGTGACCTGAGGCTAAATGTGATCCCAGGTCCTCCTGATGCCAGGCCTGGATCTATTCACTAACCCACTTAGCTGTCCCTAGGTGTTTAGATAAGGTAGAGACAACACTGAATTTAAGGAGGATGCTCATAGAGCCCCAGTTCCAGTAGGTTCTATACTAAACAGAAAGGTTTACAAGTACAATCTAGCAACAAACTACAGCTCTTATTTGAGCAAAGGGAGAGACTCAACATCAAAAGGTTGATCGCTTGATGAAGAGCTTTCTATTACAAAGCAGAAGGGCTGGCACCTTTGTCAGTAGAGGGAATACTCGGGGACTCATCCACACAGGCTAAATTATTTCAGGATTTTAAGGTTTCCTATGGGGGTTGGAAGTGAAATGTAATTTTGAACTTTTAAAAAATTAAAAAGAATGATTAAACACAAAAGTATTTCATCTGAAAAATCCAATAGCAATAGTTTCCTAAGAAAGTAATTACTGAGGTTTCCTCAGTAGTTTGTCTCAGTTCATTCTCTCCAACTACCACATGCATTGGGTTTTTGGCTCCCTCTTTTAAGGCTTAAATTAATTCAATGGAATGATGGCTTTTCTCTCTTAGTCCCTTACATCCTGAAGAATAGCCCTATTTCTTCCCCAAATATAAAAACAATTCTCATGACTGTAAAAGCAGGGAGAAAATCACCCTGAATGTTTGCACAATATCACTCTAACTTTAAGTTAGTATAAAGCAAAATTTTTGCAATTGGTTGAAATGGATAAAAGTCATACCATCTCCTTCTTGAAAGAGAAATGGGGAGTGTCATTAGGGAAGAGTGCTATATACAATGTCAAATGTGGGCAATATATTGACTATATATGTTTTTTGCTAAGACTATTTTTCTTCATTACAAGGGAAGGATTCAATCCAGAGTTTGGAAAGGAAAAAATGCTTCCAGAAATCATGACATCAAAATAAAAGGCATCAATAAAACTTTCTCAAGTAGGCTAAATTGTACCATGATATATACCGTTTGAAGGTTGGATATCAACACTAAACTCTCAAAAGAAGTCCCAAAATCTAAGATAGCAAAAAAAAAAAGTACAACATAATTTTGCAATAGTTATTCAATTGCTAGAGCTTACGTGACCATACCGGATTTTTAAAACAGCTTTATGGACATGAATGTATTTTCCATCCACTCGAAACTTCAAATCTGCAGTGTCTGGACTATCAAACTCTTTCTTCAATGACTCTGCAACTGTTAGAAAGTCTTCATGCTCTGCAGAGAATAAGTCAACAACATAATGGAGGAATTTCAAAAATATTTTGTAATGACAATAGAACCGAACTCTGCTTGGTTCTCTAGGATAGCGCAAGACAGCTGCTAAGTTCTTTCAAATATTTTAGATAAGTACCTATAATTTATATGGTGCTTACTAATATGAACTTCTTTCAAGTCCAAATTCTGGTCCTGTACTTGAAAGCCATGGACAATAATTTTAGAACAAAATGAGGTTCTGCAATAATCCCTTGTAAATAGAGCTCAGGCCATAGATACAAAAAGCAAGGCTCAAATGTTAACAAGCACAATTCTTCTTTCCTCACTGATCTGATTCTTAGGTAGCTAGATGTAGTTAGGACTTTCAATTCAAGATCTGTCCTCCCTGCCAAAACACAACTGTGAATTATATTTTTTTAAACCCTTATCTTCCGTCTTGGAGTCAATACTGTGTATTGGCTACAAGGCAGAAGAGTGGTAAGGGCTAGGCAATGGGGGTTAAATGACTTGCCCAGGGTCACACAGCCGGGAAGTGTCTGAGGCCAGATTTGAACCCAGGACCTCCCGTCTCCAGGCCTGACTCAATCCACTGAGCCACCCAGCTGCCCCCCACAATTGTGAATTCTTATGAGTGGTATAAAGGCACTGAGACTTGAAATCTCAGTCACCTTTGATAAAGTACTTTCTCTCTTATTCCCCATATCCAGTTAGTTTCCAAGCCTTACTCTCTTTACATCCCCTGAAAACCTGGTTCAGATTTTCATTTCTTCTTGACCAAAATGTAAAATATAAAGGACTTTAAAAATTAGAAACTTAAAGAGTTTTTTCTTAAATAAGTCTGCTATGCAAATTAGAACTTGTTTTACAAATTTGTTTTGCAAGGTATATGACAAAAATAATTAAACACATTTTTCTAAAAAAAAAAAGCAAAAAAAGACATGTGAGGACACAAGAGCTCTATAAGAGAAACCTTTTAAAAGCAGGTAATAATACTATTTTCTCATAATAATGCTACCCCTGAACATTCTTGAGGTTTATCTCACCTACAGACAGAAGGCGCCATGTTACAGCAGGAGTGGCAAAGCAGGCAAACACATCGTCTGTGCAGGAAAAGTGAGTGAGGTGAGGAAGAATCACTGACTGGCCTCGACACTGGCCCCACATATACACATGGCCACCCTGGGTCTTGGCAGCAGAGGTATGTGCAGAATGACAGGCTGCGATCTCTACAACCCTAAAGAATTACCAAGACAAAAATGTATAACACTTTCCACAGAAGCCTGAAATACCATGCGAGGATCTCAAGTTCATGCTTGGAAAACCTGGGTCAAAAAATAGGCCACATGCAGATTACAATTTCAAGAATCAAATGAATCAATACATAGGCTGAGGAAAGAGATATTTCTTTCCTTTTCCTCCAAACTCTAAGTTGGGGCAGTTTAAGTGAATAATAGTGTATTCAATGTTATTTTTGGAAATATTGGCTAGAAGAGGTAGAGGTTCCCCCAATCTGAGATATGAATGATTTAGTCATTATCTTGGGGCCTACAGAATATCAGTAGAGGTATGTATTCATCATAAAACAAATTCTCCATTAGAGAGGCCAACAGTTCATTTAGTAAGTATTTGATAAGTATTGATCAGGATGGTTGTCTGCTTAGTGAACTTCGTTATTAAAAAAGAAACATGTCCACGTGCTCTAAAAACCCATCATCAATATCTAGCAAGGATAAAAGCTGAAATCATTAATTTTAAAATGTTCAATCTAAGCACAGCCATAACACCAAACCTCACAATATCTCAAATATGCAATGCTATATAGCAAGAAGACAAAAATCCATATTAAGCAAAAACTACATATTCATGTAGAGGTATGAAAATCCATTGCTGAAGGCACGTTAAGACATCATTACTATTTGACTGAAAGAAAAGTCTGCACTTAATTTTTAATTACCAGATGGAAACAGCTCCACTTTCCTTCTCTTTTGAAAGGGGTAAAAACACACTTCAAAAAAAGTCTTCACTTTAATAAGATAGTAACAAAAACACTATGTTTGCTTGCTTTATTTATTCTTATATGAATTCGCATAATTTTTCCATGTTCATTTCTATCCTTCATAGTTATCATTACTTAAGATATATCAAAATTTTATTATACTCTTATATTGCAATTTCTTCAGCCATTCCCAATTGTTGACAGCATGGATTGTTTCTAGTTTCTTGCTATCATGAAGAATGCTATCATCAGTAGTTTTGTATGGATGAATTGCCCCCTTTACCCTCTATGAAGTGTGACTTTAGCATATAGTTTGAGTAGTAGGATCACTATGGTCACAGGATATAAAGAGTTTAAGAGTTTTTACTTTATAATGCCCTATTTCTTTTCAAAGAGCAGTGTGCTAACAGTTCTAAAAGTAGTGTTAATAATATGCTAACTACATTGCATACTCTGGCCCTGATCTTTGCCATTTTTAAACCCTTTCCCTCAATTTAATAGGTATAAGATAGTATTGCAAATTTATGTTAAATTTATCTAATTATACTTAAATATAGAATTGTATATATTTTATTTCTCTGACTAGAGAATTTCTAGGTGGCTGAAACTCTTGCCTCTCTTCTTTCAAAACATTTCCTTAGTTTAACTACTATGGAATGGATTTTAGTCTTCTTCAAGTTTGTTTCAATTCCTTCAACTGTCAAATTTTCAATCAGAATCACTGATGGCAAAACTTTTTACCTTAATCTATTTTTTAAAACTCCAGATGTTTATTGTAAGGATACATGTTTTAATTTATGCTTCTAAATCATAAGAACTTTATAAAATCCAGTGGTATATACTTTCAAAAAAGTTTTATAGGCACTTACATCCAAGAACATTCCATCCAATTCAGAGAGAACCTCTTTTGCTTAAAGCTGAGAAGCATCCCAACAAAAATATTAGTGAAAAATCCCAAATATGATACAAACAGATCAAAAAAATAATACACATACCTCTAGTATACAAGCTCACAATGCACACACAGTCCAAAAACATATTAGTTATTGCAACATTACCTTTCTTTTTCCACCATGATCTGTGCTGGGCTTAGCAGGTTACTTTTATTGCCAGTTCCTAGCTGCCCATAAGTGTTAGCTCCCCAGGCATACAGCAAGCCCTCATCTGTTAGTGCTAGTGTGTGTGCATAGCCGCAGACAATCTGCAAGTAAATTTAAAGGGTTACCATACACAGGAAAATGGAAAGGGGGTGGGGGGCGAGGGGAGGGAATTATCTACATTAAAATTTGAGCTAGTTTATTGTAAAACATACATTCATCATCAGATCTGAAAAACCATTCCCTGGTGCTTAAAGCTAATGTACAACATGAGCCAATAAGCACTGGGGGAGAAGGGGGAAAGCAGCTTTAGTACTACTAATCTTTTTAATGGGTTTTCTATCAGCCACAACTGCTACATTGGCATCACTGTGCTCCTTCAGATGTGTGAACCTTGGGAAAATAATGTACTAATTTAGAAGGCAAGGAATCAGAGAAACTTTGAAAAACTGTAATTGCATGACTCTTCTAAAAATAGTTTTATTTAAAACACATCCCATGTCAGTTACCCAGCAGAGATTTCAGACATGCTTACCTGAAGAACACACACACTGTGTAAAGCTGCTACTCGACAAGGGGTCAGTTGATTGCCATTATTTCCCAAGCCTAGCTGACCATTGCCATTATAACCCCAGCCATACACCTTGAGGAAAATGGAAAACAGATTTAAGTTGCTGAACAAATATAACATATAAAAAATAATTTGTCTGCATCCAAGTCAGAGTTGATTTTTCTCCTTTCAAATATTTAAAATACTATTTCCCTCCATCCTACACTGATAACTCCCTCAAGTTGATTAATTTCTAGACAAAATAACTTGGGCCTTCCTAGAAGCAGTGGATAAAATGGCTGGTCCTAGAGTCAGGAAGACCTGAATTTAAATCCAGCCTTACTCACTTACTAGCTACATGACCCTAGGCAAGTCACTTAACCTGTCTGCCCCAGTTTCCTCAACTGTAAAATGGAGATAATAGTGGCACCTTCCAGGTTATAAGGATCAAAAGAAGCAAGTATAGTGGCTGATGTATAGGTGCCAATAAATGCTTATTCCCTCTGCCTTCCCTTCTCTAGACCGGTTTTTCTCCAGACTTTATAGTCAAATCCTTCTACTAAAGAAAGTCTTTTGCAGCCCTTATTGTGACAAATAAGTCAGTTACCTTGTACTGACCTATTGTCTCCACCCATTTTCAAACCTCATTTTATCCATCTGCTTCTATTATTTAAACAAATATTTTGTTTAGTTGTAGCATAAGAAATGTGAAACTTATTCAAAGAGTACACAAAATAAAATTTAAGTTATAGGTCCCAGTATTTTTGTTGGGTAAAGAAGAAACATTGAGTTTTCATTTTGGTATATTCATTTCAGCTTTTTCTAGATAAAATTATTTTCAGACTGAAAGGATTTTTTTTTAGAAGTTAAAACTGCAAACGAATTCAAAGATCTATAATCTATATTCTTTGGCAATGAGAGACTTGTCCAGGGTCACACAGCTAGGAAGTATGTGAGGCCAATTTTGAACCCAGGCACTTGTCTCTGGGCCTGGCTCTCAATCCACTGAGCCATCTAAGTGTCCCTTATAATCGATATTCTTTAGTCACTTCCCTTATGCCAAATTGTGAAGCTATCTAATCTGAATTTATTTTTCACAAAAGTACTGTACAAAGGCACTTTTTAATAATATAATCTTATGAGCTCACTGGTATGAGCTCTCAGTGAGGAAACTTCCTCCAATATATGCACCAATGCAAACTGATAGCTCCCCAGAAATTAAGTCCTAGTGAGTTCCCTGAGAGCACCGAGAGTGACCTGCTCATAATGATCATAAGCCAACATGTTGAAGGCAGGCTATCAACTTGAATATGCCTGACTGAGGCCAACCCTTTATCTACTATGCCAGTTTGCCTTTTCTATACTAAAGTCATGAATACATGAAAACATTTTTATATACTGATAACTGAGTAATAAAAATAAATCAGCAATAACAGGTACATAAAAGTGTTTCTGCAACTCAACTACATATTTTCAGAGTACAAGTAGAACTCTAAAAAGGTATTCTATTGATTAAGAGCCTAACTAACCAATGTATCTGAATACAGTAAGAAAAGGTTGTACGTAGCATGTGGTGAAGAAGGCAAGTTTCTATTGAAAAGCTTTATGCCCAGAATAAGAGATATTCATTCAATATATCCTTAACAATCCATTTGGGTCTTAACTCAAAGAAAAAAACTTAAATCCACTGGAATGGATATGTACATCAAATTAAGTTAATTTCTCCCTAATTTGGAACTTAGACAAACTTGGAATTTAGAAATTTTACATTGGGCAAAAAACAGCCTCTCAAATCCCAAGCCACTGTCCAGCAGTGCCTCCCTCTGGGTAGTTACATTATAGAATTAAATAAGTGCTCAGTCATTCGTCCAATAGGCTTAATTACATGAAGAAAGGAAGAGAGCTTCTCAACTTATATTCCTGAGGGGGAATTAAAAAAAAAAGGCAAGAGATCTCACCTCGCCATTGTCCAATACAGCCATAGAAGAAGTCTGGCCACATGCTATGCTGACGACCCTCTTAATGTGTAAACAGTTTGTAACTTTCCTAGGAGTTGGTTGATTTGCTGTAGATCCAGATCCCACTTGACCACAGTTATTATAACCCCAAGCATAAACCTGTACCAAGAGGAAACAAGGGGTTGAAAAAGGAGTTGTGGTAAGAGTTTAAGCTCTGATAAAACATTCTCATTATAACATTAAAATACAAGGAAATCTTGTTTTAACTTTACAAAGATATGAATAAAAAAATAATAGTTTTTTTAAAAAGACTAGCTAGAATGGCAATTTCAAATATGCTTGATGGAAGGAGTTTTTAGTGAAACTAAAGTCCTAATGAACTCATCTCCTCACTGAGATTTCCCTAGAGGCTAGGACTCCAAATTAGTAGTCAGTTCAGTCTCTAGGTCAAACCTGCCCTTGGGAACCTCTACCTCCTGAAATGAGAGTGTTTGACCTGCAGGTAAAATTTTACTACATGACCATCCTATTCTAGGCTACTTTTACCTAGAAACTTCAAGGACTAGATCCATCTTAGTTGCCAGATTGCTAAGATTCTAAAATTCTGTGTTCTGTATTATAACTCTCAAAAAGTTAGATTAGACTATGTCCTTGTCTCTGTTGTAGGGATTCAAATCCCAGATGCAGACAGCACTCCTATTTTATTTCATCCTAATGTTCAAGGCTCCTTGATTCAGCCCCACATTCTCTGGGCTGAGTCAAGGCCAATACATTCTCTGGAAGTGGAGACTTGAGAAGAGAGAGGGTAGATACTGTTTGGGGAATTACAGAATTTGGCACTAAGACATACCACAATCAAATTTGCTCAAAATTTTTTCCTATAACTATACTACTAACTATTGAAGCACTGGCCTTACCTTTTCTAGTGTACTCCTTTGAAAGAGGATTAAAAAGATCTGGTTAAAAAAATGTTACTTGCCCATGAGATGGCTCTCTGGGAGAGAGATGGACACTTGAGATAACTATGGCTATGTAAGAAACAAAATATCAATAAAAACTTTAAAAAAAGAGATCTGATATATTAGTAATAGTAACTCAGCAAATTAAAGCACAATAACATCTTATGTGAGGAAAAAAATATGTGTATACTTTTATTTTACAAGTTGTCTTCCCCTATTAGATGGTAAACCCCTTGAGAGCAGGGGCTAATTCTTTCTACATTCCCAGTTCCTAGCCCAGAGCAAGCGTATATGCCTCATTGATTGACTCCCCTATTGTATCAGTGTGGAGATTTTCAGAAACCAAACACACTCAACATGTCTTTCCATATTGTCTTTTCTAAGAAGTTTCTTTAATGTTTTATTTGTTATTACCTCTGAATCTACACTTATATACTACAAAAACTCACATCATGACTTCCAGTGAAATTAGTTGTTTGTCCTCAAAATTGTGCCTGTGCTTCTCTAGGTTCATTCACTCAGTGTCATCCCTTGCTGCCAGATAGCTGTCACCTCTCATGCTGTTGGTGTGACCATAGCAAATAATATCATCTGCTGTCTCCCATGACCTCCAAATAACAATGTTTGCAGGGGAGAACCCAGGTGTCCAACCTTTAGTAACTTTCACCTGAAGATAACTATACTTGTCAAATGTGGATGTGTCCAGGCTTTAGGACAACTATCTTTCTTCTTTACAAAGGCTTACTTCTGGGTGCTAGCTGTTTCTCAGATGGCTGAGGTTGCTGAGATCTGACCACTATCCAGTGTTGTGCCTCTATCTCATTAGATCATTGCTGCAATAACTTCTGGCATTGCAATTCAAGTTGTACATAATACTGCTGAATAAAATAAAGTTCATCGTTATCCAAGCAAAATATAGAGAAGACCTTTAAAAAAACAAGCAATTTATATACCTGGTTAGTGGGGGGGGGGGGGGCAGGGGAGGGGGAAACTACCTATATGATACTTTTTTTCATGTTGAAAGATTACACATACATGTGCTCTCTCTGACACATAAAACCTGTAACACTGACAAGGAAGAATGTAGCCAGTGCTGGAGAAAAACAAAAACACAAACACACAGTATAAGGAATATTGGCAAAGGAACCAAAAAGAGAAAGGATCATTATCCCAGGGAAAAACATGAAGTTAAAAGGCACTTCCCTATATACTCTGCCAAAAGAAATTAGCACAATGAAATAACTAGTTCTGTCTCTCAAGGATTTTAGTGTTTTGTCCATGTTTCCTGAAGTGAGGTAGAACCTGGCCCAGGACAAATAGAATGTGCCTTGTCACAGTTAAGAGCTTATACTACTAGCCCATTAATTTTATATGCATGAATAAAATAAACCCATGCAGTTCAACTTTGAGCAAGTCACTTAACCTTTGTAGGGCTTAATTTCCTCAACTATAAAATGAGAAGTTAAACCAGATGGGTTTCTATAGTCCCCACCAGCACTAGATCTATAACTCTATAATCTACTGTCTTTAATAATAAAACTACTTAGCTGAGCTATGTGCTCCCCTGACACCCTGAGCTGTCAACAGATCCAATAGCATGCTAGGGAGATCTCCTGAGGTCACAGACAAGAGCTGTGTGAGCAGAGCAGGAATGGATGGATTTCAATCTGTGTCACTAGAGACAACACCATTGATAACATCCAAGAGCCAATCAATTACTGAAATATGTAAAGTCTCATCTTTGTGGAGAAATAAACCTGAATCTCTCTTGGCATGATTACCCTGTGTGCATCTACTTTCCTGTCATCCATGAAAAGCACTAGACACTTCTTTGAAGACCATTTCCAATACAACTCACATATATTAATCCTATTAATTACATATATAAATTAATTGTAGTGTGGCTGTTTCAATTGCCTAAGTACTGGAAAAGAGACTCACAAAACAACTGAGATTGGGAAACTGCTTCAAAAAGCCAAAATTTGTGACTTTATTATTCACAGCTTTGTGACCTCAGACAAACCAATTAATCTTACTAAACTTCATTACTTCATCTGAAATATAACAATACTACTAAAGAGCCTTCCCCAATAATTTTACCTCCTATCTACTCTGGGTATATCTTGTATACACAGTCCATTCTGCTATAATTTTGCTGTCCTACAAATCACTGCCCTATCCAAAATTGTGCAATAAAAACTAAAAAACTCATGGGGATAATAGGGCTAGGAACACAACACTAAAATGTTATCAGTAAAATAAAAAATATAGGAACCTAATACAACAGTTCGATACATGTCAAATGAAAGTCCACAGCCTTGTGCTGCTGCTTATCCCATACCCTGGTTCCCAAAGCGCTCAAATTGGCAGTTAATGGCTATGAGGGCTTGGCCTGAAGTCTAGATCAAGGTGTGGGGAAGGGATGGAGTATGGATTCAGATTAAGCTTTCACCACCCATAGTTCCTACTGCACTAAAAGATATATAATAAATATAACACTTTATCTTGAAAAAACTCGTTTGCTTTGAAGTGGGCATCAGATATTAAAATTTATTGTTATGATTTTTATAGTTTCCTGTACTCTCTCACAGATGTGCATAAATAAAAGTAAAATTTGCATTATACTCAAATGATTCCCTAATATATAAATTACTTTGGAACAATTAAAATTTTCAAAATAGCCATCATAGCAGAACTGATCTCTAATTTTTGTATACATTGCCTCTCCCATTAGAATGTAAATTCCTTATGCCCAAAGGGCTTTAAATGACTGCCTGCCCTTTGAGCCAGTCATACTGGGTTTGTATTCCAAAGAGATAATAGGAAAAAATACATGTACAAAAATATTTACAGTCATGCTCTTTGTGGTAGCAAAAAACTGGAAAATAAGGGGGTGTCCATTAATTGTGGAATGGCTGAATAAATTGTGGTATCTGGTGGTGATGGAATATTATTGTGCTCAAAGGAATAATGAACTGGAGGAATTCCATGTGAACTAGAAAGACCTCCAGGAATTGATGCAGAGTGAAAGGAGCAGAATCAGGAGAACATTGTACACAGAGACTGATACACTGTGGCACAATCGAACATAATAGAATTCTCTACTAGCAGCAATGCAACAATCCAGGACAATTCTGAGGGACTTATGAGAAAGAACACTATCCACATCCAGAAAAAGAACTGTGGGAGTAGAAACACAGAAGATAAACATTTCCTTAATCATATGGTTCAATGGGGATATGATAGGGGATGTGACTGAATTGCTCATTGGCTATGGAGTGGGGGATGGGAGGGGAAAGACTATGAATCATGTAACCATGGAAAAATGTTCCAAATTAAATAGATAGATAGATAAGAATGTAAATTCCTTAAGGACAGAGACTGTGTTTCCTTTTATCTCTTCAGGGCTTACCACAGTGTCTGGCATACAGTTAAGTGCTTAATAAATGATTGATTCTCCCCTCACAAGGCCATAATTAGGATTTTTTAAAAAAGTATATAAAAGTACTTTGTAAGAATAAAGCTTTCTATGTGAAAATGAGCTATTATAATTGTTATTATTATCATGCATTATTGGTATTCTTGTGTGATCTTAGGCTAGACACAACAGTTGTTACAAATATCAAGGCCACCAAAAAAGAGAAGCAAAGCTTTATTTAGTGGTAAAATGAGATTTTTCAAAAAGGGATGAAAAACAGATGGCAAATTATTTCATGTCCTACTGTAACAGCAGCACAATTTCTGGTCATAGCCAAAAGCAAGGCATTGAATAAGCCTAACTGTAAAGGCTACCAATACAACAGTGTTACTTATATCATAATGTAGATTGTACTAAAGGGAAAAAATGATTACACAGTGTTTACGTGAGAAGGAACTAAATATTTGTGGTTGCTAGTATAGATTGTTTTCATTAATATTTAAATATTAGTAGTAGTAGTAATAATAATGGCAGCACTTACCTCTCCGTCAGCTGCCAGGGCCATAGAATGATGTGAACCACAAGCAACTTCTATCACTTGCTTAATCAAGAGATTGGTACAAACTTGAATTGGAGCAATGCCTTGGTTGGTTGTTCCATTGCCAAGCTGGCTATATCCATTGTGACCCCAGGCATAAACCATTCCATCTATATAAAATGTTTACATACATCACGTTTCAAAATGAATTGGGGAAAAAAAAGAGAGAGGGAAAATCTCTTCTCCCAACTGATACCCACCTTTTAACATTTCTACTCTTTCATCCTTCATATCTCTCTTATTTATCCACCCCAGCCTACCCCATTCTCCACTAAGTCACATTTTGAGGGAGAGAAAAGCCTTAATTCAAAGACTATTCTCAAAAGATGTTTTCTTGTTTCTGAAGAGTATAATGATAAGAAATGTTAAGGGTACAACAAATTTAATATTAAAATTTTAAACTTTTCTTAAAAACAAATAGACATGGGAAAATGCACTCTGGGATTGGAGCTAAAGGACCAGATTTCAAGTCCCAATTTTACTCTACTGCTTATGTGAATTTAAATGTTAATTGGGGACAGCTGGGTAACTCAGTGGATTGAAAGCCAGGCTCAGAGATGGAATGTCCTAGGTTCAAATCTCAGACACTTTCTGGCTGTGTGACCCTGGGAAAATCACTTAATCCCCATTGCCTAGCCCTTATCACTCTTCTGCCTTGGAACCAATACACAATATTGATTCTAAGATGAAAGGTAAGGGTTTTAAAATAAATAAATAAAAAATAAAAGTAAGTCAATTAATTTCTCTCTGGATACAGTTTTCTGATTTGCAAAATAAGGAGAGGACTAGAGGCTATAAGATCTCTAAAGTCCCTTTATAGCTCTAAATCTGTGAAACATGAATATTTATAATCATTTCATCCAGTTCATAATGTACAAATGTTTTCTAAGAGCCAAGATTTTCAGTAAGAAGAATTATGCCCCAAAAGTCTTATAACTAATAACATCAAAAAAAGGGGGAAGAGTAAATCAGAAAAATACTAATATGAGTCTCAACTACAATTTTTATGAAATATTTTTATCCTGTCCACGTTGGACGCTGTGAAAAACATGAAAAAAAGATAGCTTTGGGAAGTAACCATTATCTTTTAAGTTGCCAGAGGCAATCCTCTTAAAGAAGGAATAAAATACTCATTTTCCCTTCTATGATCTCTTTAAAAAGGCTGTTCCTGGTCAGAAGCCATCCTAGTGCTTTGAGGGTCAGGGTCCTCAAACACTGGTTAGAGTTGTGTTCCCTTCAGACAATGGATCATGCTTATATATTTATCATTTACAACACCTAAGAATCCAGTCCACATATTCACAACAACGACAACATTCATTCTAACTGGCATTATCTAGCAAATCATAATATATCCCTCTCTGGTCTACCTTTAAGAGGCCATGAGTTAATGTGGGGGTTAAAACTTAATCAGATTCAGATAAGCTATATAAGATAGGCATTTGCAAAAGAGAGAAATCAGATCCAGTGGTTACATATAAATATGTAAATATGTATAAATATGTAAAAAGAACCTAAACAATGCCATGTAATTATATATGAGCAAGCTTGTTCTAGGAGAAGAATAAAAGAGGGGGAAAAAAGGACCTTCTTCATAGAGGTGGGCACTTTGGGTGTGAAATATTCCATATGTTGTCAGACATATGGTTTCACCAAACCACTTTCTTACTTCCTCTTTCATGCTTCGTTATAAGAAATAACTTCTTCATTAAGGGTGGGGAAATACATATTTGGAAAATGAAGGTAATACAAAAACAAAAGGTGTTAATAAAAATACATGAATGGAAAAATTAGGTTGGAAAGTACAAGGTAGCTACTTGGTTTCAGTAGTACAGAAGTAATCCAGAAATACAAGGCAATGCCTTTGGAAGTTTGCTAAGTTCTCAGATATCAGATTTTCTAATGTAACTGTACCTCCCTTCTTCTCTCCACTGGAAATGCAAGTAAGTATAACCCATATATATAACCCATATACTGAATAAAGTCCCTGCTTCCCCTAACTCAGAATCGATGGTTTCCATGTATCAAAGTTTGGGGTCCCCTCCCTTTTTACCTTCAGTGCTGAGAAGAACATGTGGCCCACTTCCATAACTAAGGCTCTTAATCTTCTTTCCACACAATGCCTCCAACTTTTTGGGTACAATAGTGCTCTGATTATCCCCTGTCCCCAGACAGTTACTACAGTTCAGTCCAAATACAAACACCTAGGAAACAAAGAACATTTTTATTCTCTATGCCATTTAAGCTTAAGGCTATTAAAAAAGTTCCCTTTCCATTTTCTGGAAATAAAGTATCATTCAAGCTCAGCATGATAACTAATTTATGGCATTCATAAATGGTGAAAAGTAAAGTAATAATATTTATTGAAAAAGTCATTATTGGGTGCAGCTGGGTAGCTCAGTGAATTGAGAGCTAGGCCTAGAGATGGGAGGTCCTAGGTTCAGATCTGGCCTCAGACACTTCCCAGCTGTGTGACCCTAGGCAAGTCACTTGACCCCATTGCCTAGCCCTTACCACTCTTATGTCTTGGAACCAATACACAGTACTGATTCCAAGATGGAAGGTAAGAGTTTTATTTAAAAAAAAAAAGCCATTATTGGCTAAAAAAATCTGAAAGCATCTAGTTATAAAATATTTTGTACATTATTTAAATAGGCAATGGTTGGGGTGTGTGTGTAGAATTTTAAATGATTCCTTTATCATCACACAGATGTTAGTAAAGGTTGAATAAAATTGAAATTGAATTTACTGTCACATAAGCTGACCTTACCATTTTAATTTTAGTCTTTGGATTCCATTTATGTTTCAGGGAATAGGCAGTATTGTCTCCCCAAAATAAGTCAGTATTTACTTAGGTTCTTACCTCATCATTATGGGTAACATAGATAGCTTCATTAGCTGATGTGCCAAAAACACATGCTTTCCGAATAGAAGCAATCTCCTGAGGTGAAAGCAGGGTAAATATTGGCCACTTTCCTACATCCACCATGACTCCCGTTCCAAGCAACTCCTATAGATAAGCCAGCATCTCTGCTACAGTAAACAAGGATTGAAAACAAACATTAAGGTAGTTGAAATGAGCTATTAACAATGAAAGCTACATCCTGGCTCTGTAACTGGAATGGGATTGGGTAAGTGCATTTATAAAACTAAGGAGAATTACATTCTATAAATCTCTCCATAAAAACAGCTACCCAACACATTCAGGTAGCTACTAATGCAATTTTTTCTTTGTCTTCAAGACAATCTTTTATCTCTTGATCAAGAAATATTTGACATGGCTGGGGTGTTTTTTTTTCCTTACTCATGACTTTTTCTAAATACAGACATGCATGTCACAGTCAGGTATTGAGCACAAAAATTTTATTCTATACAGATTATTTTGTGAATTTTAATGACTATAGTAAATGACTATAGAAATGACTATAGAAAAAAATTTTACAGAACATTTTCTAGGCAGGAAATGGCATAAATATATTATGAAAACATAAATTTGTTTAGGGGTTCCCTGGAATCAAAACAGGAAAGCATGATCTTTTTATTACCATGTATCATGAGATCCACAGTAGGTTGAACTCCTAATCTACCTTTTGCCTTTAGGGAATGAATCTGTGCTAAATAACAATTCACATTTATTTAGTGCTTTAACATATATTACTTCATTCCATTTTCACACCACCCTATTATCTTCCCAATTTTATAGAAAAGGAAGCTGGTTTAGAGGTCAAATGACTTCTCCAGGGTTATACAGCTACTAAATTTGTCTCAGGCTGGCTTGAATTCAGATCATTTTTACTCACAGATTAAGGCCACGGTTTCCTAACAAGTTCTGGTCGCAGTTGATGTTTCTAACTCTTTCTCCTAGGCCTGAAAAGCAGTCAAGAGGTTCTGAAAGAGAAACAAATAGATAAAGGTTAGCTCAAAGGATAAAAGAGGCCTGGTCACATCAACTAGATGGAAAACCTTGCAGCAAGGGCAGTCTGAAAGAGCCTGAGTCTACACAGCTCAGAAGCCTCTTTACCATAAAGGGTATCGTCACTGTCCTATCAACAACCCTGCAAAGAATCATCTCTTCTGAGGCATATAGCATAATCTCTATTTCATAATTAAATCAGCTGACCCGGTATTCAAGGAGACCTGGATTCAAGGCCTGCCTCTGACAGATGCTGGAGAGATGACTCTGGACAAATCACACTTAATTTCTTTATGCCACAAACCAGCTCTCTAAGGCTCATAACAAGACAGGTGCCAAACTACATTGGTAGTTTCCTCAATGGGAACTGATTTTACCATTGAAATCACAGACCTGGAATCTCTCTGCTCCATTCCTCCTAACCCCTTTCCACTGTAATTAGGGGGAACCTACTGGTCCCTGGTTTCCTACTATATAGCCATAGAGACCATTACATTTAGAAGTTGAAAGGACCATAGAAATCACCCCATCATTTTATAGAATGGAGGCAATGATCTGCTCAAAATCATAAAGGCAGTAAGAGACAGAGCCAGGAATCAGACTCAGGTATCTGAAGTCACATTTAGGGACATCTGCTTCCAATAAAAACAGATGCTAGGAAGCATTCAAATATTAGCTAATGAACTGAATACAACTGTTACTTGAACCATAGTAGCAATGGGGACAAGGTCACTAATGCTCTTCAGAAAGCACTGCTATTAAAGGATCATAGAAACAACTGGGTTTAGCATCTAGTCAACAAGAATTACTTAAAATAAGAAATTACTAGGTGGTGCCCCCCCTCCTCCTTTACTGCCTGGCCACCTCCTCCCCCCAGAAAACTGGCCCAGGCCCCAGTCAATTTCCCAAGCAGTAATCTAATCCAACACACATTTATTAAGCACTTCTTATGTGCTGGGGATACAAAGGCAGAAGGAAAAAGTCTCCACCTTCAGAGGATATATTCTTTTGGGAACAAAAACCATGGACACATATAAGCATATAAATGATTATTTGATGATGTGTTAACAACTTGAGGTTGGAGGAGGGGGTCAGGAAAAGCATCCCACAGAAAGTGACACATGAGTTGTGCCTTGAAAAAAAGCCACAGTTTCTAAAGAGGTTAAGGAGAGGATAGAGTGCATTCCAAGCATAGAAGATGGTTGGTACAAGGGCCTAGAAGTGTGGAAAATGGTGACAGAACGTCAAGTTCAGTTAGTAGTCAAATGATCTAGCCTTGAGGTGTCCCAGCCCATGAAGGCCACTGTATTGGGATTTCTCCCTTATAGGACCTTGTGTCCTAGGTTCTTTTTCCCATCCTCAAGTGAAGTAATTTATGGATATACTTTATAATACTTGTCCGAGTTCCCATATTGCTAGTTATAGTTCTGATCTCTCCTTAGCTGAAGAACTAGTGAAAAAGCAGATATGACAACTATGTGGTATTGTGAACCAAGTATTTTGCTTTTTATAAGACACCAAATTAAGAAACTCTAAAAATGGCCTGCCTCATGCCAACAATAACATAAAAAAGAGGCAGTCAGCATCACCACAGTATACAGGGTGGTATAATAGAAAGAACAAGGAACAATAGTTAGAAAAGACCTGGGTCTGAATTCTATATCTGGCACTTAGTGTCTGTGTGGTCATGGCTGAGTAACAATCTCTGGGTCTTATCTTCTCCATACATCCAAAATAGGGATAATATCTATAATTCACATCACAGAGTTGTCAGGATCAGGGAAGCTAATATATGTAATGTTTTCTATGAATGCTAAAGTGATATACGTGTCAGTTTCCTCTGATGGATCCTCTACCCAATCACATCATATAAGTATAGGTATCCCTTGGACTTCTGTCCCAGGCCTTCTTCCCTTCTTCCTTTACACTGCTTCACTTGGTGACCTCATCAGCTTTCATGGATTCCATGACCATCTCTATGCTAATGATTCCCAATCTACCTAGGCTGCCTTACCTTCTCTACTGACTTCCAGTCTTATATCACCAACAGCTTGACATATCAGAGGATATCCAGTAGACATCTTAAACAAATGTGTCCAATTTCAAACTCATTATCTTCCCTTCCCAAACCCTCCACTCCTAACTTCTCTAAAAATACTGAGAGTTCTAGCATCCTCCCAGTCACTCAGGGTCACAACCTCAATGCCAATGATTTTCTTTTTTTAAACCTTTGGTATCAATTCTAAGGCAGAAGAGCAACAAGGACTAAGCAACTAGGGTTAAGTGACTTGCTTAGGGTCACACAGCTGGTAAGTACCTGAAGCCAAATTTGAACCCAGATCTTCCTGACTCTAGGCCTGGTGCTTTGTTCACTGTGTTACTTAGCTACCCCTCAAAGTAGTTTTCTGAAAGTACAGGTCTGACCATGACATCTCACCCCTCCACCCCATTCATTAAACTCCAGTGGCTCCTTATCTTAAAATATATTGCTAAAATTTATAACAACTAAAAATGCAAAATCTGGTTTAGTATTCAGTCTTTCATAAATTGATTCCCTTTCCTGCTGTATACCTTATAACTGACTATGTACTCTATGAACCAGTGACACTGGCCTGTCATTCCTTAATCCTTGAACTCTGGGCATTTTTTTCTTTTTTTGAAAAAATCCTTACCTCCTGTCCTACTAGTGATACTAAGGCAGAAGAGTGATAAGGGCTACACTACAGGGTTAAGTGACTTGCCCAAAGGTCACACAATTAGGAAGTCTCTAAGGCCAGATCCTTCCAATTCTAGGCCTGGTGCTCTACCCATAGGGGTACCTAGCTACCCCAACTCTGGGCACTTTCACTAGATGTACATCACGCTTAGAACTGTCTTCTCTTCCTATCTTTGTCTCTTGGCTTCCTTGGTTTTCCTTCAAGTTCCAGCTAAGATCTTACCTTCTATAAGAAGTCTTTCCTCATCCCCCTCAGTTGATTATTTCAAATTTATCCTGTATATAGCTTGCTTGTACACAGTAGTTTGTATGTTGTTCCCCAACATTAGAATGCCTAGCTATAGTAGGCACTTAAATGTTACATCAGTTTTTCCTGAACAGGTACATGAGAAAAATGTAAACCATATATTTACTAAAGGCAGTTAAATTTGAGTCTTCGCAATTTAAAATTAAAAATATTCTAAATTAATTAAATTTTTCAAAAAAAAATTTAAACAAAAGTGTTTTTGCTCCTTATCTGAATTATATAATAAAAGGAATTCTCTCTGCTACTGTAGTAGCTTCCAATAAATTGCAATGGGATAAACAATCTAATTTTTACCTCCTAAACTATTTGAATCTTTCTAAAGCACCCAAAAAGTATGTTCTGATCTTTAAAAACTAAAGTCTGCCCCACTTCATTTTAAGGAAGTTTTACTTATGAGCAAGACTGTTCTTAGAATCACCAAGATTCTCATTTTACAAATGAGCAGATTGATGCCATTGAGGTTTAAAGGGCTTGCCCAAGGTTACACCAAAAGGCCCTCAACATTAAAGAAAACTCCAGACTCTGCCCTCTTAGAGCTTTCTTTATAAGATAGCACATCTCAAATAAAGGTGCACATATTGAGATGTATATAAAACAAACACATGTCTTAAACATTTTCCCCCCCAGGAAATGAAAATATCTTCAATATCTAGGATTAAAGGATTTATGGCCAGAAGAAACTACCATCTAGTTCGACCTTTTAATATTTTTTAAACCCTTACCTTCCATCTTAGAATCAATACGTGTATTGGTTCTAAGGCAGAAGAGTGGTAAGGGCTTGGCAGTGGGGGTCAAGTGACTTCCCCAGGGTCACCCAGCTAGGAAGTGTCTGAGGTCAAATTTGAACTCAGGACTTCCCATCTCTGGGCCTCATTCTCAATCCACTAAGCTACTCAGCTGCTCCTGAAACCTTTTTATTTTAAAGATAAAGAAACTGAGGCTGCTGAGTGATTTACCCAATACTGCACAGAAAATGGAGATAAGATTTAATCCAGATATACAGTTCTTTCTACCAGAATATGTAAATGCTCTCACTAGGTCAGACATTTATATTTAGCTATGACTTGGTTGTGTCCTAAGAAATGTTTAATACATGTGTTTGTTTTATATACATCTCAATATGTGCACCTTTATTTGAGATGTGCTAACTTATAAAGAAAGCTCTAAGAGGGCAGAGTCTGAGTTGCCCATATTTTCTACAGTCTTTAGAACCCCCCTGGGTGATCAATATATACTAAGTGAACCTCTCTATTAGAAGCAGTTTAGGAGTTTAATATCCTAAGATACATTCCCTGAGACTACAGTGATACTTACTTTGATAACCCACTTTCAGCTTCTAAGCTCCTTACTTTTCAGCCCACAGCATTCTACTGTGAATCCAGATGCAGACATTTACAACTGACTGACCAACATAAATCAAATATTTATTTTGCTTTGAAAAAGAAGCTCAGCATCAACTCAAAGATGTGGTTCACACCTGCTCACAAACAGAATCTAATGTGTCATAATGGGGATAAGTTTTGGATGAAGCAGCTGACAATGATAGTGTCTTCTAAAGTGACCCAAAGATGAAATGAATATATTATAAACCTTCAAAGGCATGAAAATATATTTTGTTTTAAAATGTTAAAAAAAATTAAGGTGAATTCTACAAGCAACAAACCCCTTTCAAGGGGTTTATAAAAGGTTGCCCACAAAGCTAAATGATAGCTTAAAGAAAAAGCAAAATTTAAAAAAATGTTGAGCTTTAAAGCTCAACATTTAGGTTATATACATAAGTATATATTTACATGTAAGTATACTTAGAAAACTAAATGTTTTAAGTTTAAGTATTCTTGCCTTGGACTTATAATCTAAAAAAGCAGATAAATTTCATTTACTTGACATAAAAATAAATGCGTATTTCAGTCATGAAGTTTTTTTTCTTGTTCCATTTTAGGATTTTGCTATTAGGTCTTAAGGAGAGGAAGATGAGCTGCTCCATTCATCTTTTAGTTCCATTGAATACTCAATTATTGACAAACTGCATAAAAGTCATAAGAAAAGGTATAGACTACCAAAAGAAAGCATGAATGATGTATTTGAAATTATTTCAAAATTGAGAAAATATCAAAATAACCTTATAGAAAGTAAAAGAATGTCAGTTCAGGTTAATTTTTTAAAAAATACATAAAGGAAATGGCAGTCTCTAAAATACATAATTCCACTTTGTTTCCAGACATACTAAGTACAAAAGCATAGTTCTCAAAAGCTATCCTTCAGCACTCGCAGTTGAAACACTAATTTGGGGTTAGAATCCTTGGTTTTGATACTGTTTCTGCCACTTAACTGCCTGGATAACCAAAAATAAGTCACCTAATTACTCTGAGTCTCAGTTTTCCACCTGTGAAAATAGACCTGATGATCCCTCTGATTGGTACCAGCTCTAACCCTATGATCCTATTGCTTAGGATCAGGAAGGCTTCAGTTCTAATCTAGACTTCAACATTTAACAGATGCATGACCTAGAACTGGTCATTTAAGTTTTCTAAGGTTCAGGTTCCACATTTAAAATAAGAATAGTAATAATAATGATTTCAAAGGGTTCTTGTGAGGATCAAATGAGATAGATGATATATGCATATGATGTTTAGGAAACTTTAAAATGTTAGTAACTTTAAGCTATGCAAATAATTATTAGAACAATAGAAAACTGCTCAGATATGAAGAGCCATCTTAGGGAGAGAGTTCTATAACTTTTTAAATTAAAAAGTGCAGCGCACTAAGGTTCTGGCTTTACTTATAACCTGCAGGTTGGAAAGAGAGATTCTGATTACTCTGAGGACTGGCACATATGGTAGCCAGAGGCACATGGCCATGGTAACAAATTTGGTCCATGATTCATCTTTAGCAGACAGAAGATGGGGCCAGGGACAATCCCTACTTTGTAACATTTTAACTAATATTTATATAGGTTTTTAAAGTTAAATATGCATATTAACTCAACACTCCTGTGAGGTAGGCCATATTATCCCCATTTACAAATGAGGAAACTGAGATCAAGAAAAGCTAAGTGCCATGATAAGGATTACACAGCTGAAAAGTGTATTTGAGACAAGATTCAAACTTATCTTCCTGAGTTCAAGTCTAGCACTTCATGCCATCTGGTTAAAATTTTAATTATAATAAAAATTCAAGCTACATATTAATGTCTTCTACTAAAGAATTTCCTAAATTTGTACAAGTTAGATGAGGCTTCATTTTAATTAACAGTTTACACTGGGAAGCCATTCAAAGAGTTTTAACAGCTAAGGAGTTGCTCATAAAATATTTCTGGAGTCTTGTGAGAAAGACAGTAGTCAACATTTACTTAAAAAAAAAAATCATAGAAACAATTAAGAACTTCATTGAAGAAAATGACAATGATGAGATATCCTTTCAAAACCTATGGGATGCAGCCAAAGCCATTCTCAGGGGGAAATTTATATCCTTGCATTCATATATTAACAAATTAGGGAGGGCAGAGGTCAATGAATTGGACATGCAAATTAAAAAACTAGAAAGTGAACAAATTAAAAATCCTCAGATGAAGACTAAATTAGAGATCCTAAAAATCAAAGGAGAAATTAATAAAATTGAAAGTCAAAGAACTATTGATTTAATAAATAAGACTAGAAGCTGGTACTTTGAAAAAAACAAATAAAATAGACAAAGTACTGGTAAGTCTAATTTAAAAAAGGAAAGAAAACCAAATTGACAGTATCCAAGATGAAAAGGGAGACCTCACCTCTAATGAGGAGGAAATTAAGGCAATCATTAAAAACTATTATGCCCAATTGTATGGCAACAAATATGGCAATCTAGGTGATATGGATGAATACTTACAAAAATATAAATTGCCTAGACTAAAAGAGGAAGAGATAGATTACCTAAACAACCCCATATCAGAAAAAGAAATTGAACAAGCTCATCAAAGAACTCCCTAAGAAAAAATCCCCAGGTACTGATGGATTCACAAATGAATTCTATCAAGCACTCAAAGAACAACTAATCCCAATATTATACAAACTATTTGACAGAATAAGCCAAGAAGGAGTTCTAACAAATTCATTTTACAACATAAATATGGTACTGATCCCAAAGCCAGGCAGGTCAAAAACAGAGAAAGAAAACTATAGACCAATCTCCTTAATGAATATAGATGCAAAAACCTTAAGTAGGATACTAGCAAAAAGACTCCATCCAGCAAGTCATCACAAGGGTTATTCACTATGACCAGGTAGGATTCATACCAGGAATGCAAGGATGGTTCAATATTAGGAAAACCATCCACACATAATTGACCATATTAACAAGCAAACTGACAAAAATCACATGATTATCTCAATAGATGCAGAAAAAGCCTTTGATAAAATACAACACCTATTCCTACTGAAAACACTATAATGTATAGGAATAGAGGGGCCTCTCCTAAAAATAATAAACAGTATATATCTAAAACCATCAGCAAACATCCTTTGCAATGGGGATAAACTAGAAGCCTTCCCAATAAGATCAGGAGTGAAACAAGGATGCCCATTATCACCTCTATTATTTAGCATTGTACTAGAAATACTAGCAGTAGCAATTAGAGAAGGAAAAGAAATTGAAGGTATTAAAATTGGCAATGAGGAGACCAAGCTATCACTCTTTGCAGATGATATGATGGTCTACTTAACGAATCCTAGAGAATCAACCAGAAAGCTAGTCAAAATAATCAACAACTGTATCAAAGTTGCAGGTTACAAAATAAACCCACATAAGTCATCAGCATTTCTATATATCTCCAACCCATTACAGCAGCAAGAATTAGAAAGAGAAATTCCATTTAAAACCACCCTAGACAATATAAAATACTTAGGAATCTATCTGCTGAGACAAACACAGAACCTATATGAACACAAATACAAAACACTCTCCACACAATTAAAACTAGATCTAAACAATTGGAAAAACATTGATTGCTCATGGGTGGGACGAGCTAACATAATAAAAATGACAATCCTACCCAAATTAATTTACTTATTTAGTGCCATACCCATTAAACTACCAAAAAACTTTTTTACAGAATTAGAAAAAAACATAACAAAGTTCATTTGGAAGAACAAAGGATCAAGGATATCCAAGTAAATCATGAAAAGAAAATGCAAAGGAAGGAGGACTTGCAGTCCCAGATCTCAAACTATACTATAATGCAGTGGTCATCAAAACAATTTGGTACTGGCTAAGAGACAGAACAGAGGATCTGTGGAATAGACTTGGAGTAAATGACCTCAGCAAGACAGTCTATGATAAGCCCAAAGAGACCAGTTTTGGGGACCAAAACCCACTATATGATAAAAACTGCTGGGAAAATTGGAAGACAGTATGGGACAGATTAGGTTTGGATCAATATCTCACACCCTACACCAAGATAAACTCAGAATGGGTGAATGACCTGAATATAAAGAAGGAAACTATAAGCAAATTAGGTGAACACAGAATAGTATACTTGTCGGATCTATGGGAAAGGAAAGACTTTAAAACCAAGAGTGAGCTAGAAAAAAAATCACAAAATGTAAAATCAATAATTTTGATTACCTCAAATTAAAAAGCTTTTGTACAAATAAAACTAATGCATCCAAAATTGGAAAGGAAGCAACAAATTGGGAAACAATCTTCATTAGAAAAACCTCTGACAAAGGTCTAATGACTCAAATTTACTAAACCAATTGTCCAAAAAATCAAGCCATTCTCCAATTGATAAATGGGCAAGGGACATGAATAGGCAATTTTCAGTTAAAGAAATCAAAACTATTAAAAAGCACATAAAAGGGGGCAGCTGGGTAGCTCAGTGGATTGAGAACCAGGCCTAGAGACGGGAGGTCTTAGGTTCAAATCTGGCCTCAGCCATTTCCTAGCTGTGTGACCCTGGGCAAGTCACTTGACCCCCATTGCCTAGCCCTTACCACTCTTCTGCCTTGGAGCCAATACACAGTATTGACTCCAAGATGGAAGGTAAGGGTTTAAAAAAAAAAAGCACATGAAAAAGTGTTCTAAATCTCTTATAATCAGAAAAATACAAATCAAAACAACTCTGAGGTATCACCTCACACCTAGCAGATTGGCTAACATGACAGCAAAGAAAAGTAATAAATGCTGGAGGGGATGTGGCAAAACTGGGACATTTTAATGCATTGCTGGTGGAGTTGTGAATTGATCCAACCAGTCTGTAGGGCAATTTGGAACTATGCCCAAAGGGCTTTAAAAGACTATCTGCCTTTTGATCCAGCCATAGCACTGCTTGGTTTGTACCCCAGAGAGATAATAAGGAAAAAGACATGTACAAAAATATTCATAGCTGTGCTCTTTGTGGTGGCCAAAAACTGGAAAATGAGGGGATGCCCTTCAATTGGGGATGAACAAATTGTGGTCTATGTTGGTGATGGAATACTATTGCACTCAAAGGAATAATAAACTGGAGGAATTCCATGGGGACTGGAACAACCTCCAGGAATTGATGCAGAGTGAGAGGAGCAGAACCAGGAAAACATTGTACACAGAGACTGATACACTGTGGTACAATAGAATGTAATGGACTTCTCCATTAGTGGCAATGCAGTGATCCAGAACAACTCAGAGGGATTTATGAGAAAAACCCACTATCCACATTCAGAGGAAACACTGTGGGAGTAAAAACACCGAAGAAAAACAACTGCTTGAATACAAGGATCGAAGGGATATGGTTGAAAATGTAGACTAAATGAACATCCTAGTGCAGATAACAACAACATGGAAATAGGTTCTGATCAAGGACACAAATAATACCCAACGCTATGGGAAGGGTGGGTGGAGGGGAGGGAGGGAAATAATGTGATTATTGTAACCAAGGAATAATGTTCTAAATTGACTAAAATAAACTAATTCAAATGGAAAAAAAATAAAGAAAATGAAGCAAAGAGCACACATTTGGACTATTTTTCTACCTTGTCCCAGAAAGGCTGCTGCCTGCCTTTAAGTATTTCTTCAGGCTGCCATAATTCAAAATTCACTACAGCCCCACCTTGGATTGTATCGGCTATAAAACAGATAGGTGGCACAGTGGATAGAGTGCTGGGCCTGAAAACAGGAAGACTTATCTTCCTAAATTGAAATCTGGCCTCAGTCATTTATTAACTATGTGACCCTGGGCAAGTCGCTTAACTCTTTGACTTAGTTTCTACATTTATAATATCAGCTGGAGAAAGAAATGGCAAAACCAATCCAGTATCTTTGCCATGAAAATCCCCAATGGGAACATGAAATGCCAGACACAACTGAAACAACTTAATAACAAATAAAATAACATTGGTCAAGACAACATGGAGCTGGGATCCAATGGCTACTGTTTCTCTGTTACTTTCTATGCAGGCTGAAAGATACTTCACAGCAGGAATTGTTCACTTGTTTGTTGATGACCCCTCACAAAGGGAAAACTCTACTCTTCATTTATTTCCCTTTTCCTTCATCCACTTGCTCTTGTCTTTGCAATGCTTACATTGATGGCTCTCTCTTCCTTGGATTCTCTCTGCTCCTATGTGCTCATTCTTAAATCTATACACTCAGTCCTAATCTCTTCCCCAAACTCTTCCATTGGAAATCTCCAAATGAATGTCCCAATGGCACCCTCAACATGTCCAAAACAGAATTATCCTCAAAACAATTTTTGGTGAGGAAAAACCACCTTTCTACTTGGCATGAGATTTGTAACACTACTTATTCTCGACTCTTCCATTTTTCCTATTCACCCTTCGTAACCAAATTGGGTGCCAAATCCTATCTAGTTACCACAATTCTCATATCATGTAACTTTTTTGGAATGTACTCTTCATTTCCTTTTGTTTAAAAAATAAATTGCTCTTCCAGCTAAGATTGTTTCATAAATTGTTCCCTTCATGATCCTTTCCAGATACTATAGGTGCAAATATTTCCCCCTTTCTCAAATTTATCTAGAACTTTGTCTACAGTTTTTCTTTGCAGTAAATTTATGATTTTCTCCCCCATTAGAATGTAAGTCCCTTGAAGGCAGAAACTGTTTTTCCTTAACACTTTTACATCCTCAGTATTCAGCATAGTGCTTGCTACAAGGAAAACATAGTTTTAAAAATTCATTCAAGTTTCTTCCAGGTAAGCCATAATTCCTTGAGAACTGAGACTTATTTTTCATCTGTGTCTTGGTCCCCAAAGTCTTAAATAATAAATGTTTAATTTCA
The DNA here is from genome assembly GCF_027887165.1 of Monodelphis domestica. Classification (NCBI taxonomy): domain Eukaryota; kingdom Metazoa; phylum Chordata; class Mammalia; order Didelphimorphia; family Didelphidae; genus Monodelphis; species Monodelphis domestica. The sequence goes on along the minus strand of NC_077230.1, from coordinate 319,648,399 downwards.
GCCTCTTTCCCCACCCTCAAAAAAACCAAACATAGAAATATTTTTGTTTTCCAAAGTAAATTCAAAGCTGATAGCATCAGTTAGCAAACATTTTATAAAAACCCTTACTTAGAAAATAGAAAGGCAAAAAAAAAAAGAGGTTCATGCCTTTAGAGAATTCATATTCTAATGACCAATTACATACATAAAAAATACACACAGTTTAAATGGGAAGAAATTTCAAAGGGAAGGGGTAGTGGTAGAGGGGATGGAAAACTGGACAGACAAGAAGGACTAGGAAAGGTCTATTGCAAATTAATGCTAAGCCTTGAAGGAAGCCAAAAGGTGGAAGTGAGGAGGGAAACCATTTCAGGCAGAGTGAAAAGGTTCAGGGCAGAGTGGTGAAAACAAAATGTCAAAAAATAACAAAAAGGCCAGTATTGTCAGACTCTCATTGGCTACCAAGGTGATCTTTTAGGAGGAAGTTCAGCTGTTGGCAAGGCTGTTATGGCAGATGTACAAGTTACCACTGATGATGTATTGACATCATTTTAGATGTGGGCTGGAATATATGTAGCCACGGTTCCTGGGACTGATGATGGGTCAGTATTGCTACCTAAGGACAGAATATCCTTTCCACACAATGCAGCATGTTCTTAGGGCCTCCCAGCCTGGGGCTTTTATGATCCTGGAGACCTCAGCTCATTTCCTGGGATCCTCTCCAAGCAGTTCTTCCTACTACAATAAAATGCTAAAATGATTATTCACTTATCAAAATGTTTTGTTTCTAAATATCTATATCATCATCTCATTAAGCCAGTAACATAAGTGATTAAAGCTCCTGTTCCATTTACTGCGTAGGCCTAGAATGCATCTACTTCATCTAGGACCTCTGTCTCTTCTTGCTAGGAAACCAGATTCCTGGAACTTCAGTATTCCTACCACTTGGCATTTCTGGCTTTTTGTTTTCTAAGATTGTGGGGCTATTCCCTAAGACCTGAACTCAAATCCAGCTTCAGATAATAGTTTTGTGACTCTGGGAAAGTCACTTAACCTCTAGGTCCTCTCAGTTTTCTCCTCTATAAAATGGATAAATAGCACACCCTTGCTAGAGCAGTTGTGAGGATAAATTGAGATAGTTGTGAAATATTTTGCAAACCTTAAAGTGACATATAAATGCTGTTGTGTAGTTTGTTTTTTTTAAAACCATTATCAACCCTGACATTCTTCTTGGTCAAAGATAGGTAAAAGGTAGAACACCATTGAACTTCTCCATTTGTTGTACGGAAGAACTTATTTGGAATAGCTGAACAATGCTCTGCCTCTTTCCACATCTTAGCAGCCTCCACTCCCATTTATAGCAATCTTGTACTAATATGAAAAATAGAGGCAGAGTACTATTATCTTCCATCTAACAAGAGGTGGCTATGGACAGAAAATCTAAGGTGTTTTTAACAACTGCTAGATTCCAGAAAGAAACCCTGACCTAAGGTGCTGCAGGAATGTGGCCACCTTTAGGCCTAAATTTCCACTTTAAAAACAGGATGCTGCTGACATTGTTTATACAAACAACTGAAGATAAAAGTGCACCTGAGGTCCCTTTGTCCACTAAAAAGCATGGATGCTGCTCTGGAGTTCACTGTTCTCTGTAACTATGCCCTCATTAGTTTTTAGCAAATACAGAATAGATATGAATGAATGACCTGAGCAGCTAGGTATCTGGGTTCAAATCTGGCCTTAGACACTTGGACTCCAGGCAAGTCACTTAACCCTGATTGCCTAGCCCTTTCTCCTATTCTCTCTTATAATGGCTACTAAGTCTGAAAGATAATAAATAAAATGACTTATAAAAATCTCTTCCCTGTAACTGTGTTATCTTGAAAAACAAATAGCAGCAGAGTATCCTGGAAGCCTTCCTGTAGTCATAGAGAATAAAGAGAAGGCCTTAAAGATCCTGGTTCTTGCCCCTTCTCCAGTATCTACCAGCTGTGTGATCAGGATTGAGTTACTTAATTTCTCAGTGACCCAAGCTGCTTTAAGGAATTGTCTAGGAATTTCCAGATGGGAATTTTTTCCTAGCCCTGGTGAAATTACAGATCTAGACCAAAACAAAAACTTTAGATAATTCTAGGAACTTTCCAGTACACATCACCAATGATCAATACCTAAGGAAAATCCTATTGAAAGTACAATCTGGGATACATGCTGGTCTATTTCCTTGAAGACTCACTAGTGGATAAAGTAGGGTTTCCATGTCCTAGTTGGCCGATTTGTTAAGAGCAAATATATCTGCATAGAAAGCTAAATAGGATCATTTGAAAAAAATCATCACTCTATGCTTTTGTTTTGGAAAGGTAAACAGGAAGGAACCATGTTACACTACTAAAATATAGTTCTTTGTGACAAGCCCTATTCTAGGCAGTATGAAAGACTAAAGAGAATGGACCAACTCCTATTTCATAAATTTTCTAAGGAGCTAAAAAGTTGAAAGTATCCCTCCTTTTTGGCAATGAGAGATAGTTTGGCAAAGTTCAAATTTACTAGCGATACCAAATATTTTAAATGAATCAGTTAAGGTATGTTCAGGATTTGGATGTGATTCTAAATCTGTGGCTTTCTGAAAAAATGTCAGCTCTAGCCAGTTATGGCTTGAATCCAAACCATAATTCTGGAAATATGCAGCTGGCTTCATACGTATGCAATCCAAGAACAGCTCTGAGCAAAATTTACCAGCAATTGAAAAGTGAGGAAATACAAATAGCAGTCTTGAATTCCAGTAGTACTTTTCTGACTCTACATTAAAAATCAACCTATAATGTGCCCTAAATGATTCAGTTTCTTCAAACAATGCTCCCTGCTAGGAAAGAAACATTTGGAATGCTGCAAAATCATAAGGAACAAGATTTATCCCAAAGTTGAAAAGACATCCTTCCCCACTTTTGCAGAGCCAAGAGATTCCACAGGTCTGGAACATTGTATATAATTTCAGATTTTAAAAACTTTGACCGGTTTTGCTTATTTTTTTTCCTTCTTTAAAATAATTCTCTGCTAAAAGAGATGGCCATTTGGGGGCAAAGGGAAATTTAGGTGGTGTAAAAACAAAAGATATCAATAAAAACAATGAAATTTAGATCAAAACACTTGCTCATCACCATCAATTCAATTTGCCCAGCAAAGAAATATTTTAGATAGCCAGTGAAATTTTTTTAATTAAATAATTTGATTTTGAGACTTTAAAAATAGGAAGCAAACATTTTGTCAACAACAAAAAGCACAAAGAACATATGTCCAAAGTGATATTTCTATTCATTCTTAACTTTGTCAAGTGGCAATGATTTGATATCCAAATGAACATAACAATGTATAAGATGCCTTAATGGGTGGCCCTATTTGATGTATAGTAAAATCTTTCAAGCATTCCCGCTTTGGATTAAGAATTTCATATTCCACAGTAATCAGCCTAGAAACATCTTCATGAGAAACCAATGAGCTAGACACTTGAGGAAAAGATAAAGAATAGAAAGCAAAGACTATCAAAGCTCTCAAAATTCTTCTGGGAATCTTCCAACATGTATTTCCTGAAAGACTTATGCCAGATACCACTTCTTACTGAGAACCTTCCTTGACTGTCTTAGGTATTAGTTCTCTTTATCCTCGATTATACTCTTTCTGAAAAGAAACTGTTTCTCATTTTGTCTTTGTATCCCAAGTACTATCCACATAGTAGGTACTTATTGAGTTAAATTACACTGAATACTGTGTCTGCATGCAACATTTTAGCATGTGGAAGGAGACTTGGAAAAATCAAGTTTTGAGTCCTGTCTTTGTCACCATTTGTGTGACTGTGGGTTACTCATATAACTTCCCTGTACCTCAGATCCTTCCTATGTAAAACAGGGTTCAATATACCTGCAAGATCTACAACAAAGGATTCTCAGAAGACTCACATGAGATAATGTGGGTAAACTCCTTAGCAAACCTTATAGAGCTATATAAATGCTAGTTACTACTAAGTCACCAAAGCTTGATACGGTTAACTTATGAAATGAACATATTCATTTTGCAAAGGAGACCTCAACATTCCTTAGACCTTAATATTTACAACACCCTAAAATGTATTCTATTAACCTGAGCCTATCTTCTGGAGATATTTTAGTATTCAATGAACTTAATTCCCCTCAGATGAGGTTCAATGTGAACTCATCTTTTAGCCAGTTACGCTCTTTAAGACTAATACTAGTGTTTCAATGCATAGGCAGTCCCTAACCAATGTTCAGCTAAGCAGACCAGTGGAAAGAATGCCAGAACTGGAGTTGGGAAGAATCATCTTCCCGAGTTCAAATTTGGCCTCAGATACTAGCTGCGTGGCCCTGGACAAGTCACCTGTGTTTACCTCAGTTTTGTTGTTCAATCATTTCAAATTAATTATACTTTTCAGTTATGTCCAACTCTTCGTGACCCTATCTGTGATTTTCTTGTCATTTCCTTCTCCAGCTCATTTTTACAGATTTCAAGTAACTAAGGCAAACAGAGTTAAATGACTTGTCTATAGTAACAGAACTAGCAAGGATCAGAAGCCAAATTTGAACTCAGGAAGTTTAGTCTTTCTGACTCAAGCTCAAGGTTCTATCAATTGTGCCACTATAGGTAGAGATGCTAATTAGACCACAGGTCTCCCAACTCATTTTTGTGTTGTTGATTTTTTTTTCACCACAATATGCAATGTCTGAGTTTTAGGCCTGAAAAAGGGCTTAACAGAGAACTTAGAATGGATTCAGAAGCCCACAAAAGTAACAAATAGGCCTCACAAGGAAAAGAGTTCACTTAATCAGTAGAACAAAGATGAAAAGTAACTTCACCATATTCCAGCTTGGTGGGGGAGGGGGAAGAAGAGGAAAGGTTTAAGGAAGGATGAAACAGACAACAAGTTTTGACTAGGCAGGGAAGAAACCCCTTAATATAAGAAAAAGGACTGGTATGGAATCTTTTTCCTCTGGATACTTAGCAAGAAGGTAGAAAATTATTTTCAAGGATTTTTCTTTTGAGTTTTACTTGAAAAGATAGACTAAACAAAATTCTTGGGATCCTTCCATACTTTAGAACTCTAAGGTACCACTCACTTTTAAGAATGAATATGATTTAGACACTGAATAAATTTAGTCAGTTTCCTACATAGTATAATAGACCCTATCTCAAAATAAAATTCATAATATTCCAAAGGAAACTAATAATATTGAAATATAGTAACCAAATACTTAAAAAAAAAAGGTCAGGTTCAGGACCCCAGAATGAGACCCTTAATAAGTAGAATGCTGGGATCTTCTGCCTTCATTTTTTCCAAGAAACATGCCCTGGCTAAATTCAGACCTCACAAGCTAGAAAGTGATATCAACTGTAGACACAAGCCAGGATTTTATTGTTGTTGTTCAATCTTATCTCCCTGTTTGGATTGTAAGCTCCTTGACCAAGGTCCCTATCTTCTATTTCTTTTGTATCTCCCAAGCACCTACTCCCGTGTTGTTCACACAGTAAATGTGCTATGAACCCTGAAAAACAAATGCCATTCTAGGACTAGCTGTGCACATAACCTAACTTCTTTACCTCCTCTTTCCTGACTCTCACTTAAAGACTCTCACTATTAGACTTCCCAAAACTTGCTGCTCTTTACTGGAAAAGCAGAAAAGCAGAAGCACCCTTTATTAATAAACTGCAGCAGAGGACTTCAGCTTTGTGATTTTTCCTCACTGAAATTCCCAGATTGTGGTCATTTGAACCAAAATAGCTGCCCAAAACTACATAATGAAAGAAGTCTCACACTATTCAGGATGTTGTCTTCTATTCTTCTCAACAAGAATATGTGGGTAGCCAAAGTATGTTTCTCTTCCCTTCTCTTCAATGGATTAAAATATAGTCTATACTTTTGTTTTAACAAGCTAACATACAGGGTTATCCAAAAATCTTAACTTATTAATTTAATAAGCACAAATAGCTTATTAAATTAAGCTTTTCTAACTTACTATTATGTTAAGTGGGGTGTGCCAAAAGTTCTTAATTTTAGTTTTAAGCTTTAATAGCTTAAATACTACAATAACAGCTAACAATACAATATAGCTGTCATTAATTTCTCCCACAAGGTTACTTCACCCACAATTGAGACCACTTCAAAAGACTCAAAAGTTTTTGCCCTGGAGGGGCCATTTATCCAAGAGGAAATGATACCCAAATGCAAACCTACAGCTACATAAAAGGGCCACCCAGCAAACTAACTTCATTAAAAAAAAAGTTTCAAAGTACAGCTTACTAAAGCTTTCTGCCCCTTAGCAGGAGGCTTCAGGTAGCCAAATATAAACTCTATGCCACAAGAAAAGAAAGAGCACCTAGAGCAGGAAATGCTTCGATGGTCCGAGGCCAGCATCATATCAAGTAAAGATCAAATAAGATGCTATTTCGTGGTGTTACAGGATCAAAGGTCTGGGGAGGGCATTACTCATTGACTTGGGGTGGGGGGAAACTTGAGTGGAGAGCGCCCTCGGGTAAGTCTGATGTCTTAACCCAGATAGAAAAGGAACAACAGCTGCGGGTGTTCAAGTCACACCAGACAGGTGTGGAGGCATTGAGAGAAAGAAGACAGCCGGTCGCAGTTTAACCAGCACAAGCAGGGGTACCAGCCCTTATTCCGGAGACGCATGTATACATACATTTATATACCCCCTTCAAAAAAAAAAAAAAGACGTAATAAAAGACAGAACTTCCTCCCGCCCCCCATTCCTCCTCCTTGCTCGCTGGACGCCGAAAAACAGCCCGGATGGGGCCAGGAACCTCCCTCCAAACAGCGCTGCCCGGGTTCTCACGTCTCGGCCCCAGGCACAAGGATGCCGAAGAGCCCCCACCCCACCTAACGGATCCTGGACAGCTGCAAACGCCTGATTCTGGGACTCCAGGCCAGGACAGCCTCGCGCGCACAGCCAGCCAGCCTCCCACCAACACGCCCCCCACTCCCCACCCGTTCATTGCCCTCTTTCTGCCTTGAATCCGCGCCCACACGCTACCTGGAGAACAGTCACCCGCGCGCGCGCCGCTCTAGCCCCGACTCCCCGCGGCGAGACCAGGCGCGCTCCTCTGGGGGTGGGGGATAGAGAAAGAAAGAGAGCTTGGCGGCGGCGGGAGGAGCAGCGCCAGCAGCCTCAGGAGGAGGGGACCGAGAGCCACTGCACTGCCGGGTCACGTGTTCCAAGGAAGTACCAGCCTCCTGCTGCCGCTTCACGTGACCTAGAGGAAAGGAAAGGGAAAAAAAAGAGAAAGAAAGAAAAAAAATTAGGACCAGGTTCCGGGCTAAATTCACTAGGGAGCCTGGGGGCGCGCCTGGAGAACCAGAGCTTCTCGCTGCCAAGGGGCGGGATTCTAGCTCTTTACGCAGATATGATTGGCTCATCCTCAGAGAGGCGGGGTACATAGGACACGCTGATTGGTTTAGTTTTTCTGGGCGGGTCGGTGGACTCCCCAGAAGTCCTGGCAAAGGGCCGCTAGAGCTGGAGCGGGTGGAGCGCGTGTCCTTGGAGCTCCCTCCTCCCCTGCTTCGTGGAGGGGAAAAGCGGCCGGCCCCACCCCTCCAGCCAATAGAAGGCCTCTACCCAGCAACGTGTCCTCCCAGGAGAGCGGGAGGCGGGAAAGAAACCTTTGGTTTGCAGTGCTTTCCTAGAAATCCTCAATAAGAAATGTTGGCCCAAACTGGCGTCTTTGGGAAACACTTTCCACAATTCCTTGCATTTCAGATAATCTAGATTAGACTGCATTTATCAGGCGATGAGGACATGGGTGCAAGGGGCAGTTCCTTGAACTGATTGTTATTAAATAGAATCAGTGAAACCGTTAGGAATTACGCAAATCAAGTGACCAAAAAGTCTGCACTCTTTGACCGGAGATTCCATTACTAGACTTATACTTCTGGGAGATCATTGATAATAAGAAAGTTTCCTATTAGACACCAAAATAGAACAGAATTTTTTAATATGATAAAGAATTGGAAATAAAGTAGATGTTTATTGAGGGAATAGCGGAATACATTGTGGGATGTGAATGTAGTAGGATATTGTTGTGCTGTAAGAATTGACGAATGATAAATGGAGAAGAGCAAAGAAAGATCTACATGAACTGATGCATGGTGAAATAAGCAGAGACCAGGAAACAATATAGACAGTGAATACAGCAATGTTAACAGGAAAAACAACCACATACACAAAGACCAAAAGTGAATGTTGCTAAATTATCAAAAATCGTCATGGCTGGAAAGAAGAAATATGAGGAGACACTCCTACCCCACTCCTTGGAAGAGGTGGGAGGCACACTGCACAAATTTTCAGACTTTTTTTTTTAAACCCTTATCTTCCATCTTGGAATCAGTATTGTATATTGGTTCCAAGGCAGAAGAATGGTAAGGGCTAGGCAATGGGGATCAAGTGACTTGCCCAGGATCACACAGCTGGAAAGTGTCTTAGGTCAGATTCAGACCTAGGACCTCCCATCTCTAGGTCTGGCTCTCAATCCACTGAACCACCCAGCTACCCCCAAACTCTTTTTTGATGCTTATTTTTTTCCTCATTTTTTTGTTTCAAAAATACTTTTTATTATCTGAAAGGCTTAGGGAAAGAGAAAGATACTGAGGAATACAATGAGGATAAAAAAATCAAAATACATAGAAGTTTTTAAAACTAGGAATAGAATTTTAAAAGTCAGAATCACAGCATTGAGAGGCTCTTGGTGGAATATTTAGACTCAATCTTCTGAAAATGAACACTATTCTCCTATCAGTATCCTTTAGGTCCCCCATCTTTTGGCTAGAAGAAGTGAGAAAATCAAGTCAACAAGTATTTATCAAACATTTGCTATATGCTAAGCGCTATACTAAGGGCTGGAGATTCAAAGAAATACAAAAAACAAACCAAAAAAATTTCTCAAGGAGCTCACAATCTAAAGGAGGAGATGGAGGAAGGCTAACATTAAAGGGAATCACAAGAAACTATCTCACCAATAGACAGTCCATTCCAATTTAACTTTCCACAAATTATTAATACATTATATTTTAACAGGAGATATCTTCTACAACTGTGGGCAAATGATTTTTAAAAAGGGGATGCCCTGATAAATAAGTTGATTATACATTATCAATAGAAAGAAGTAATGTATATCTCAATAATGCATCTTATATTAGTATAATAATATAACCTATAAGCAATATGATACATTTGTATTTGACTATATTTTACTTTCTCTCACTGTTGATTTTATTTACATTGTAGCAAATACTTTTGTTTACTGTTCCTTTAGCTTTACTTTCTTAACTATGCATCACTTGTATCATTTCTCTTAAATCTTAATATATCTCCATTCTTTATAGTGCAGTCATATTCTATTATATTAATATACCACAATTTGTTGTCATTCCCTAATTATTGTTTCCTGCTTTTGTTCCCAGCTTTCTGTTTCACAAATAATGCTGCCATTTGCCTTTTCTCCATCAATGTGACTGCTCCCTCTCATAAAGAATATAACATATCCATGATTCCTTATCCTAGTGTGACTTATTCATGTCCTTCTACAAATATAATACATGGGCTCCACCCAACATCATCAAGATCTATCTCTAATTCTTTTGACATGGTGCAGATAACCAATGGACAATACGCAAGATTGCCTCTTACTCTCACCACATAACCCACCCACCCCCACCTTCTTTTCTAGTCTCCCTAATTTTCAGTCATACATTCCTAAGATGACTTCTTTCTCTGAATATATCTTTTTCATTGCTTTTCTTGCATAATTATTCACTGGTAATGTGTGGTAGCTAACTCCTGCTTGCCATGTGCCTCTGGGTTGCCTTTTAAGTACCCCACAAATTTATTTTTCAGAGACTGAGGAATTCCATGACTGATAGCCATAGAGAATCATGAAAAGAGAGGACAATAGGATAAAGGAGAAAGAGTGCTGAACTCAGAATAACAAGATCTGAGTTTAAATCTCAGTTTTTGCCTATGTAACTCTGGGCAAATGACTTGACTTCTTTAAGGCTCAGTTTCCTCACATGTAAAAGGAGGCAGTTGGACTGGATGACCAAAAGGGTCTCTTCCAGTTTTAAACTTGTTATTTTATGATCTTTATGATTCTAAGAGGGATTTTAGTTTCAATGAGAAGCTTGAATTTATTAAAAATACTGTGTAATTTCCCAAAGGCAATCGTGCTATCCATGCTACCCATCCTGCTCCTATTGCTACTGCTCTACCCTTCATCTCTCTTCTGGTCCAGGTCTACACCAGACCATTCTAGTGGTTCAGGTTCAAGAAAAAAACAAGGTGAGACATTTGAAGCCATCTACACTTTTAAAAAAGGAAGGTCAGAGACTTCTGGTCAAGATGGTGGCTTAGAGGCAGCAAAAGTTCAGACCTCTGAAAACCCTTCCTTACCGATCACAAACTGAATGCTCCTAGGGGACTAAAATTCAAACCTAAAAACAGGACAGAGCCGGGGAACCCTCTTCCTGGGCTCAGATCAAAAGGTACACCCCCCAAAAGCTTGAATCCTAGATCACTCAGGTCTAAGGGGAAGGCAGAAGGAAGGTCCCAGGACCCCTCCCCACAACCCAGAGCTCTGAGCCTGAGGCAGCAGCGGGAACATCAGGGCCAGCAAAAGGGCCTCAGGGCTGGCTGTTCTGAAGGGCTCACCTTGAAAGCAACCTGAGCCAGTCTCGGGGGCATCCAACACAGATGGCAAGGAAACAGAGAAACGGGGGGCTCCATCTGAGTCTCACCAGAGGTTTATGCTTCAGGGCACATCCAGTCCAACCCAGCTGAACCTAATCCCACCAGGAGCCCTCAGAGCTCAGGGAGGTCAGGACCCCTCCCCCCTTAGAGTGCAGGGTCTTCTGAAAGGACAGAAACCTCAGGGCCTGCAAAGGGGTTGCTCCAAAGGGCTTACCTTGAAAGTAACCTGGGCCAGTCTCCAGGCATCCAACACAGAAGACAGCAGAGGTTTTTGCTTCAGGGCACATCCAGACCAACCCAGCTGAACATAATCCTATCAGGAGCCCTAGCTCATAGAGGTCAGGACCTTTCTCCCCTTAGAGGTACCTTGTGGGCAGTGCTTTGCCAGGCTCAGAGTGTGGAAGTAAGGCAGTGGAGAAGCAACTGGAGGGAACTGAGAGCAGTAACACCTGAAATGTCGGCAGGCAGGGGAGGGCAGACCCTGGGCTTCCCCAGGAAGACAGCACAGCTGCGGAGAACAGACAATTTCCCTGGGGCTAAAGCCTTGGACCATCAGACAGATACACTAAGAGCCAGTCCTCCTCACTCAGACAGAGATGGCAAACAGTACAGAAGTGAAAAAGCCTCCAAACATCAAGAAAAGCAAGAAGAAGGGGGTGACTTTGGACACATTTTATGGAGCAAAAATACAAAATACAAAGGAGATAGAAGAGGAAACAAAAGCAAATGCTCCAAAACCTTCCAAAGGAAATGGAAATTCTCCACAAACTCTTGAAGAATTTAAATCGGAAATTATCAAAAAGATGGAAGCCTTCTGGCAGGAAAAACGGGAAACAATGCAAAATGAACTCAGCAATATGAGAGACCAAAATATGCAAATGCAGAAACAGCTTGAAACCTCAAAAAAACATGTCAGACCAAACTGAAAAGGAAAACCAGTCTTTAAAGGTCAGAATCAGGCAACTGGAAGACAATAATCTTGCAAATGAGCAAGAATTAATAAAGCAAAGTCAAAAGACTAAAGAATTAGAAGACAACATAAAATATCTCACTGACAAGGTGACAGACCTGGAAAACAAAGGAAGGAGAGACAACTTGAGAATCATTGGTCTGCCTGAAAAACCAAAGATAAACAGTAATCTTGATATCATAATACATGATATCATCAAAGAAAACTGCCCAGAGATTCTAGAAAAAGGGGACAAAATATACATTGAAAGAGTTCACAGAACACCCTCTACACTAAATCCTCAAAAGACAACTCCCAGGAATGTAATTGCCAAATTCCAAAGCTTCCAAGCAAAAGAAAAATCTTACAAGAAGCCAGAAAAAGACAATTTAAATATAAAGGAACACCAATCAGGGTCACACAGGACCTAGCAATTTCCACTCTGAATGACCATAAGGCATGGAACATGATATTCAGAAAAGCAAGAGAGCTGGGTCTTCAACCAAGAATCAGCTATCCATTAAAACTGACTATATACTTCCCCTGATGGGAAGACAGGTCACAAGGAGAGTTTCAGTCCCTAAGATAGAAGTGTATAAACCAAGACTGGGGGATAGAAACAAAGAAAATTAGTACAATAACAATTGGCATTACACAATTGCATTTGGGTATTGTGACAAGGAAATAACTTTAAAAGACTGATATATATTAATTTAAGGTCGCCAAGGAATTCAGCTATGTAATTCCTAAATGAAAACTCAAGTCAGCAGTCAACCTTTTATGGAGTTTTTAATTACAAACAGGAGGAAGAAAGGTATGAGAGAGAGAGAGAGAGAGAGAGAGAGAGAGAGAGAGAGAGAGAGAGAGAGAGAGAAAGGAATAGGGCTTAAATACCCCCTCTGTTTAGGCTGGGCCAAAAGGCCCAAGCCCTTAGATAGCTGAGGCAAAGAAAAGAGATCAGTCCCTATCACTCACGTGACCAAAATGGAGAAACAGTCTCAGGGGCCTCCACCTCCAGCCTCCTTCAGAGCAAGCTTCTCAGAGCACAACCTCTCAGAGCAAAACCTCTCGAACCCCCTCTGGTTTTCAGACCCCGCTATCTTTAAGGAAACCATCTAAGTCCCTCCCCTCAGTTCTCACATCTACCAATCACTGTCCATGTCTTCCCTGTGCCAATGGTGGCTCTAGCTTAACCCAGGACCGCCCAGAGGTCTGCCCCTTTGCAGATGTCTGTTGAAGGTCATATTCTCAAATAATTAAATCTTGATCCTTGCTGCAGCCCTTCCTAAATCCTTTTACTCTGAGTAGGGTGGAGATTGTAGTTTCAAGACCTGGTTCTGTCATTCCAAGTATCTCTATTGTATCAATTCTAAAATCAATCATGACTCAAAGAACTTCCTGTTCTATGCTTAAGCATAGGTCAAAGCCCTTTCCATTGTTTAGCAAAAGGTTTCTGTCCTAAAGTAGTCTTAGGTAGGGAGGAGAAGGATCCTCCCATGCCAAGGGGGTTCACATTCCAATAGAGTTCTTACTATCAGTAGGAAATTTTTTCCAGTATGAGATTTCTCAATGGGGAAATTTCCAACATTCATAAGTCTAAGAAATTTTAAGGTTTACAGTATCTTAGCCAACAGACTTCTTCAGAAATCATCTTCTGACAGGAATAGATCCCTTTAGGAAATAGGATTCCTGAGTTGTTTGCAGAGTTGGTATGTGATGTTTCTGCTAAAGAATATCCTTTTGCAAAGTACACATTAACTATAACATCTATAAACACTTGAGTAACAATATTTAACAGATGAATTTCTTTACTCCAGATTCTGAGGAAAATTCAGGAGAGCTTTGAGCTATTCTAAGCTCAAGATCCAAACTTCAATTAAGGCTGCAAATACAAGCCATCAATTAATAAACTTCACCTACTTCTCAAATATGTTCCCTAACAATTTGAGAATGTTCAATTTTTAACCTAATAGGTTGTTTGGGGAAATAGAAACTTTAATTTTCCGATTTGTATTATGTGCTGATTATGGGAATGTCACAAAGGAAGAAGGCCCAGAAGGGAAAATATCTCCTCATGTCAACGGACATAGTGAGTGGCTTCACGTACCAAGCAAGGCTGACACTGCCATCATTGTTTCACTCAAGAATTCCCAGCCTAGATGGTCAGGAAAATTCACTCCAAAGTGAGCCTTGGGCTGCCTTCTCTATGACCATCCTAGGACTTTCTCTCCTTAGAGCACTTGCCACTGGATGCCAGAGGCCTTTTTTTCCTTAAAGGACAAGTCTCACCCATTTAACAGCTCAGAGAAATTCTGCTTATCAGCAGTCCAAAAACAAATTTCCATACTCTCAAATAAGCTTTTCTGATCATTTGCCCTCTCTAAGGATTCATTAAAGCCTATGAGTCTACATTATAGCAATTATTCTTACATATTTTGGCAATAATTAATTTATCACAATTTAGTCAAACCTGAACAGGAACATTGAATTCATTAGCTCTACAGTAAATACAAATCAAGGCTAGATCATATCCCGACCTTAGGCCATCTGAAGGAACTAAGACAAGACCAGTCAGGAATCTCTCTAAGGAATTTTGATTTTCCAAAACTACATACATCAATTCTACAAATTATCCCTAAGTTAAAGATCCAATTATGAAAGCAAAACATTTATCTGTTTTCTTTCACCTTCTCTCTCTCTCTCTCTCTCTCTCTCTCTCTCTCTCTCTCTCTCTTTCTTCCTTCAAAACCCTTTGCTTAAAAAGCAGAACACAACTTCCATTCTTCCTTTACAAATCTGCATATTCAAGCTTTATGGACTTTAAATCAAAGTCCCTCTTTCTTCTGAATTTAAACCCAATATACCTTCCTCACTTTCTCTGACTTGTTTTTACCATCGTAAGTCAAACATTCTATTGATATCACTTCAATTGCTAATCGGTAACTGAAAGAATTCTGATTTAAAGGATCATTGAAATATTGTATCTTTAGCATAGTACTCATCAGTTATAAATTTCAGTTCATAGAACAAATTGGTAAACTGAGGTAACCACTGAGTATTGAACAAAATCTATGGTAGAGTCAGGTTTACAATGAGCTTGTTTACATCCAAACAATATTTAAAATACATATTTCAGCAGCAACTCACATAACATTAAAAAAAATTTCATAAAGCATTTAGTATTACAAGATCTATTTTAAATTTAGAGATTTGAAACCTTTTAAGGACTGTAAACCTTAAAGCAAGCCTTTTGACAAGCAGGCTGATTATCTATTTTCAAGATCAAGAAGTTAAATGTAATAATAAAGTAAGTCCAACTTTAATACACTGGGATGAAAACCATTGAGATGAAAACCATTTGATAATTTTAAACAAAAACCCATTTTTGGTCAATTTAAACACTAAAACCCATTTTTTTCCTTAAACCTCTTATGATGGAAAGGTAGATAAGGATGGAATGCAGCCTTTTCAAGGCTATACTATTTTACAAAACCAATCTGTGGCTTTTCTATACAAACAAATTTCACTGTCTGACAAAATTAAAATTAGGATGTTATTTTTTAAACCCATATAAATACATGATCACAATTTTGAAATAAAATACCAATAAATACCTCTAATAGACAGATTTTAAGCATTACTTCCTTCTGGCTAGCAGACAGGGAAAGGAGATTTATCAGGTCTTCTTATCTCTCCCTGTTTACCTCAAAACAGAAGATAATAGGTTGTTCTACAAGTTGAAAAAAACCTTAGTTTTAAAAATGTAAGACATTTAAAAATCCCCAAAATAGGGGTGTCTCACCAGTTTTTCTGTTCAGAATTAATCCTTCTTCCTCTCTGCAGTAGAGGAGGAAGGCAGATCTGATCAGTTAACTGAAAAGCTTCCTGTTTCCCTTCCTCATCTCAGCCTGGATTTCTTGGCGGGCCCTTGCCTTAAAATCCAAGTGAAGAGTAGAGTTTGGAGAACTGGGATCCTAGTGAGAGAATAAAGCTAAAAGGTAAGGAGCTTCTGTCCATAACATATGTCCAATTGCCACCTGGTGTTAGAATTTAGGGTAACAAAGTCAATTTCCTCATCATTTTGTTGTTGTTGTTGTTGTTGTTGCTCAGCTATTTAACATGAGAGAAAACAAACAAACAAACAAAAAATCCAACTGAATTTTCTCTCAGGCTTCTTAGACTTGATTTCTTCCCAACAGGAGAGGCCTGCAAGCATGCTTCTCCCTTTGTCTTAATTGGGTTGGCTAGTCCCTATCTGGCTTAACCTCAGGCTGGAAAAATAAAAAGGATTTGCCATGGATAGGCCATGCCTCTTGCTTATCAAAAATGTAACATGACCAATCAACATTACAAAAAGAAATTGGTTGCTTTTTCTTTAGTGCCAATTTTTTCCAATTTTTAAGTATATACCCCAAAGGGGAATCTTCGGGTTCTCTCTGTCCCATTTAGATGCAGAATTGGCCAATTTCACACTGAGGATCAACAACTGTGCATCCACAGACGTTGCCTGACCAAGAGCACTCAGTTGAAAACTGAGGCAGCAAGACTTCCCACACAACTTAGAACCATCTTCCAGTATAATGGGGAGCCAACAGATAGACCCCAGCGGCCACACTGATCTGGGGCCGATGGGAGTGAGAGCACGAAAGAGTTTCCTCAAAGATATCACCCAAAAGATGGGGGTTTCAGGAGTCAAAGAAAAGACTCCTTCCTACCTGAAAAGCTGTGTCCTTGTGGACAATACGGGGTACAGGAGTAGCTTTCAGGAGAGCCAAGCACCTTGGGCGTCAAAATGTTATGGGCATGGAAGGATACCCTTGGGGTTTGGGAAGGATACCTTTTGCAAAAATGCAAGACTCCAAAACTTAGCTTAAAAACAAAAAAGAGATTTATTAATTTAGAAAGTAATGTTGAGAGTGGCCAGGAGGATAGCAAGGTAGAACAGCAAGATGGGGAGCAGTTCTTTGGGAGGACAGCATGAAAGGAAGGCTGTTCCCCAATGGGGACAGCATGGATGGAGAGGCTGTCCCCCAGAAGGCATCAGTTCTGGGGATTTTATATTCTTTAGATGCTATGTCCTGGTGTGGGAGGGACCATAGTGTTAGTCCCTCAGGCATTTGGTGGAGTGGGGTGATCATCTGACTGGGGCCTGCCTGGAGGCATAAAGATTCATCTCTTTGTCCATCTTAAATCTAGAGGACAAAAGAGGGTAACTATCTCAGGACCCTGGGTGGGGTCATTGGGTGTTTCTAGGTTAAGAGTCACAAGGATGCAAGGGCAAGGGAGTTTCCCTGATAATAATTGGCCTGGGTTTCTGGGGTACAGTGCCCATGTCAATCTGGTCTCCAATGGGGATGCTAATCCAAAAACCTGGTTGAGATGGCTTATGTTTCTAGCCAATTTTGCTAAGGAAGCTGAGTCCATGGGACAGCTAGCATTCTTTTAGTGTTAGGAGTGTGATCAGTCACATCTGAAAACCTTTTCCTAGCTGCACATTGACTTTGAGGATTAGTTCTACCCTTTAACATTGTAGTAATAGGGAGAAGCTAAAAAACAATTAACCTGCCTTCTCATTCAAAAGTCCACCAATTAGTATTGCCTTACTTTTGCTAGGGAAGGTTAAAATGATACACTGTTGGGCCAATCAGAAGGATGACATAAACAGATTTAAAGACTCCTGGTCTTTAGCACAAATGGAAGTTAGCCATAAGACCCCTTTGTCATCAGACTGCATGCCCCAGCTAATAAAGGATTTCTCTCTTGGAGAATTACCATAGTCTGCTCTTTTAAAAATTCTGCTCACAATAAATCCTTTAGCATATTAATATAAACACTAGTATCTATGCAGGCGTCACAGAATAGTGCTAGGTGAAGTCAAATAAGCATGCTGATTTGGTTCATTATTGATTCATGTTATCCAATTCAAATTCAACTGGTCCTTCACTGCTGCAAGGCAATCCTTTTATTCTTTCCGGATTGATTCCCTATCTTACATTCCATAAAGGCTTTTCCAAAACTAAATGTATTTGTTTTCTTTAAGTCTTCCATACAAAATTTCCCTCTCTATCCCCTCCCCTCTCAGTTTAAGGACTTTGCATCTTCCTTTCCTGAGAAAATTGAGACCATTTGACATTCCCTTTCATTCTCTTTATAAAATCCATCAATACCACCTCCCAATCTCTTCCTTTCTCTCAGTCTCTGACAATGAGTTGACTCTTCTCTGTCAAGACTACCCCTTCCATATGTGCCCTTGATCCCAGCCTGTTTCAACTGCTCCAGTAGATTGTAATCTCAGTCCTCTCCCTTTTATCTCTAATCTTCAACCTTTTCTTATCTTCTGAGAGGACTCATAAAATGGTGATTATACTTGTAGTTTAAGTATCCATCATGTGATGATAACAATGATAATAACTTGATTGACAATTTAACTTCTCTTTTATAGGGAGAAATTAAAATATCAGCATTTCAAATAATGTGTATCACAGCAGTCAAAATAAGGCACTGGATAATGAAAAGCCCTCCTAGGACAGCTGCTATGCCTCTCCATTTGTCAAGAAATCAAATATTTGCTGACTAGGGTGGTTTCTAGGCTTTCCTGGTCTCATCTTTGAAGTGATTGATTCATATTTTTAAAACTTCTTTAACAGATAATCATAGTTTGATATCGTGTTTTGTTTTATTTTTTTTCCCCAATTCAACAACTTGCTTAGGTCCTGTTGGGGTTGCCTCAAATACATGTAATCTCAATTTTTATTCTTTCTTCTAACTTGTTCTTGATTTTGATCTAACAAGTTGTTTTTCCTATAGAAGTGAACATGTGATTGATGAATAAATAGTTCTCCAGAGTAGCCCAATAAATCCACTTAACTCATAATGTACATGGATGTTATTAAGATGTCTAAAGAATATAAAAACCCTCTTTATGCTTATCTCTAGCACATATTAGTGAGTACACAGAAAAAGACAATGCATTGTCTTCTTTTTGCTAAGGAGAAGAGCAAGGGCAGAAAAGAAAATCTTTTCTTCAGTAAGTTAAGGAAAGTTGAGGGCAGAAACCCAAGCCACAGTGGAAAAGTAGTAACAATGTAAAACCAAAAGAGGGTGCCAGCAAACCAAGTCCTAGAGTTTCCTGACATGGGAAAGAATAGGGTTACAGCCAATGACTGAGTAGCACCACAAATCCCATGAACCTTCCAGTGCTCAAATATTTTCCACTGTTCGCTTCTTCCCATTTTGGACTCTTAAATAATATTTATAAGCAGTTGACCTCAATGGGATATAATCTGTTATTACCCTGTGCCCTTAGATTAGACTTTCATGGAACTTAGAGAATGAGTTATTGGCTCAAGGCCTAAAACAGAAGGGGAAAGCTTTGGCACCAAAAGAAATTCTCAAGCTGCTTATCTCCACAGATGAACTCACTTTAAAAGCAGATCTGCTTACATCTTACAACCCACAGAGGATCGTCAGGTTCTTTCAAAACCATGCAAGCATCAGAATCATTCCAGCCACCTCCAGGGTATAACTAACAACTGTTTCCAGTTTAGGATAAGGAAAGAACTTAGAGAAGCCAAGAGGGAGAATTTAGTTTGTTTTCAAGCTGCAATTTGTGTTTTATCTCAGCTCCTGTTTAAGTGCTAACTTAGTGAAATACAATTAGTTTACATCCTAGAGTAGAAAGAAATTTGAGGATTTTTTGGGAGGAGGCATTTAATGTATATAGACAATTTTAATAACTGCCTTTGAGTTTTTCCTGCTTTACAATGAATATGTTTTGGGTTATTTCTACTGGAGTAGAAAAATATAAGAGGTGCATGAACCACCTTCATTTAGGTAGCCTTCATATCTGCAAATCCCTTCTATTTTTCTCAGCCCTTTGAAATCTCTACTCCATCCTTCCCTCAGTAATTTGTCATACTATTTCCAACTTTCCAACTTCCTTTGTTATTATAAATTTTAATATGAAGTGGTCATTTTGTCTATCACTCCCTCCCTCCATGCCCTATCATTTCCACACCCCACTCATAATTTCTTCCATGTTCATGAGATTCTGATCCAGAATAGAATTTCCCTTTCTTGGTTTCCTACCTTTTGAAGGATAAAAAATTTTATTTATCAACAGCTTTACAACTAATAATTATTGTTTTATATTTCCATTGTGTCCCATTCTATTCCATTTGTTCAGTCATCTCTGTATCTGGGTATATATATATGTAACTACATAGTTTAGTTCATGTAAATGTCATTCTTCTAATTCTACTCTTTTTTGTTTCACATTATTTCAAATGCCTTCTCAAATTTATTTTTTTATATTATTTATATTTGTCTTTTTTTATGACATTGTATGATAATATTCTGCCATCTTGAAATTCCATGCTTTATTCTACCATTCACAAACTGTTGGGCATCTACCTTGGCTCCTACTTGCAGTTACAAATAATGTTATTGTCTACATTTTATTTTAGTTTTAAAATATTCTTTATTGCTGATCTGCATTGGCACAGAAAGTTCCACATTGGAAGGTCTGAATACTGATTAAATGGCAGATTTAATAGCTACTTACCTGTCTCCAACCCTCTACCACATTTTATTGATGTCTTTGTTTTTATATCATAATTATTTCTCCAGGGTCAAAATCCTCTCTCCCTCAGTATTAAACTCTCCTTTGTAACAAACACAATTAAAAAAACACCCCAGACAGCAATCACATGGAACAACATATTTAATATTTTGCTCTGGTAATCCTCTGCTTCTTCACTCTAATTTGAGAGGCATGACTCATTGACTTTTCTCCATGACTGTCAATGGGTTTTCATTTACTCAGACTATATTTTCCTTTGTGAAATCCCTTTCATAGTGTTGTAATTATTGTATTTATTTTCCTTTTGCACTTGCTTACTTCACTTGGCATCGGGTCATATAGATCTGACTATATTTCTCATTATTCCTCACATTCATAATTTCTTACTACTGAAAAAATATTCCTTTAAGTTAATATACCATAGTTTTTTCAACCAGTTTCCAATCAATGGGTATCCACTTTGTTCTCAGTTCTTTGCTATCAAGTTACAGTACAGCTATAACTGTGTTTTTAACATATGTGATCTTTTGCAGAGTGAAATGAGCAAAACCAGGAGAACATTGTACAGTGTCTGAAACATTGTGGAATGATCAAATGTAATGGACTTTGCTACTAGTAGCAATGCAATGATCCAGAAAAATCCAAGGGACTTATGAGAAAGAATGCTATCCACATCTAGAGAAAGAACTGTGGGAGTAAAAATGAAGAAGAAAAACATATGATTGATCACATGGTTCGATGGAAATATGGTTGGGGTTTTGGCTTTTAAAGGTCACTCTATTGCAAATATGAGTAATGTGGAAATAGATTTTGAGCAATAATATGTGTATAACCCAATGGAATTGCTTGTCAGATCCAGTAGGGGGAAGGAAGAGGGGAAGGAGAGAACATGAATCATGTAACCATGGAAAAATATTCTAAATTAATTAATTTTTTAAGAAATGTGATCTTTGAAAAAAAATCTCCTTTGTTATTCAGTCAGATTTTGGTCATGCCCAACTCTTTGTGACTCCATTTGGGGTTTTCTTGGTAGAGACACTGGGCTTGCTGTTTCTGTCTCTAACTCATTTTACAGATGAGGAAACTGAGACAAACAGGGTTAAATGACTTGCCCAGGATCTCACAGCTAATGTATGAGTCCAGATTTGAACTCAGGAAGATGAGTCTTGCAGATTTTAGGCCTAGCACTCTATCCAGTGTACCACTACATAACCAATGGCACATATTAGGCACTTAATAAATATTTGTTAAGGAGTAACTGGGTGGTTCAGTGGATAGAGAGCCAAGCTTGGAGAGAGGAGGTACTGGGTTCAAATGTGACCCCAGACACTTCCTATCTGTGTGAATCTAGGGAAGTCACTTAGCCCCACTTGCCTAGCCTTTACAAGCTGTCTTCTGCCCTGGGACTGACTCTTAATATCAATTCTAAGACAGAAGGTAGGGGTTAAAAGAAAATACTTGTTGTTTAATTGCTTGATTGATTTTATTTGATGTATGACTATGAAAAGAGTTGGACCAAATTAAGAACACTGACTTATGAGACCTTCATTGAAAAATCCATTCTCTGATGTGGAATGTACCTCAGAGCTCAAGATATAAATACGATAAATGAAATAATCCCTGTCCCTAAGGAGCACTTGTCTAATGGAGGAAACTGTATATCTAAGACATTAAATTTATGCTATATGTATATATGCTATATACAAAAATGTCATGTTAAAAAATGCACATATTGTGTATGTGTGGATATGGTAATTTGGAAGGGAGGGTCATAGCAATTGGGAAGATAAAAAGATATTGCTTGAGTAGATTGAGATAAAGAGGGAATAGGCAGTGAAAAGGCAGAGAGAAGCGAGTTGGAGGACCATGTGTGAGGAACAGAAATGAGACCAGTTTAACTGGATCACAGAGTGTGGGAGGGGGAGTAATGTTTATTGAGGCTGGAAAGATTGGTTAGGGCCAAGTTATATAGAGTTTTTAATGTTAAATGGAGGTGTTTCTATTTTATCTGAGAGTCAATAGGAATTTAGGAGTAGAGGAATGACATGGTCAGGGCTGCAGTTAAGGTAAATACTTTAAAAATTATTATTATCAGCAGTATTATTATTATTTTGAATTGAAATTTTTTATTTAATTACTTTAGAATATTTTTCCACGGTTACAAGAATCATGTTCTTTCCCTCCCTTTCCACATCCCCCTCCTGGTAGCTGATGCACAATTCCACTGGGTTTTACATGTATTTACATTGATCAAGACCTATTTCCATATTATTGATGTTTGCACTAGGGTAATGGTTTTAGTCTACATCCCCAATCATATCCCCATCGACCCATGTGATCAAGTAGTTGTTTTTCTTCTGTGTTTCTATTAAGGGAAATACTTTTGACAACTGTATGTAGGATGGACTGAAGTCATGAGAGACCTGAGTCAGTGAAAGCAATTAAGAGACTGTTGTAATAACCTAGTTGAGAGGTGATAAAGGCTTGAACTAACAGTATCTAGGTGAGTGGAGGGAAAGGTTTGAATATAAGAGGTTTTATAAAGGTAGAAAAGGCAAGTTCATATTTGAGGTAAGTGAGGAGTTGAGGACAGTGCTCAGGTTATATATTTGGAGATTGGAAGGATGGTAGTACCTTCCATAGAAATAGAGAAGTTTGGAAGAAGGGATGGTTTGAAGAGAAAGATAATGAATTCAGTGTTGAACATATTCAGTTTAATATATCTCCAGGATGGGCACCTAGGTGGCTCAGTGGTAAAAGTGCCACAGAGATGGGAGGACCTGGGTTAAAATCTGGCCTTACACAGTTCCCTGGTGTGTGTGTGACCCTGGGCAAGTCACTTGACCCCACTTGACTAGTCCTTGCCATTCTTCTACCTTGGAACAAATACTTAGTATGGATTCTAAGACAGAAGGTAAGGATTTTTAAAAATGTCTCCAAGGAAATATCCAAGGGACAACTGGTGCTATAGGATGGAAGGTCAGCATAAATGCCAAGGCTGGGTTTATTGATCTGGGACTTCTCTGCATAGATATTAGAGTTAATTGCATCAGAGTTTGTGAGGTTATTAGAGAGAAAATGTACAGGAAGAAGGTAAGAGGGCCCAGGACAGAAGCCTGGGGAATACTCATGATTAGAAGACATTTATGTGAATGGTAAACCAACAAGGGAGACTAAGGAGTGGCCCAACAAGTAGAAGAACCAGGAAAGTAACATCAGGAAAACCCCAAGAAGAGTGTTCCCAGAAGGAGAGTGTTGAATATAGTGTAAAAAAGGAGAATTTAGGTAAAAAAAGGATTAGAACTGCAAAAAGAGAGGATTTGGAAATCATTGGTAAATATGAAGAGAGAAATTGTAAGTGAATAATTAGGGTGAAAGCCAGATTTCAATGGACTGAGAAGTTATTGAGAAGGAAGTAGGGGCGAGAAATAGAGATAGATAGCTTTTTCAAGGAGTTTGGCTAGAAAGAGGAGAGAAAATATAAGATGATATTTTGAAGGAATTGTGGAATGGACTGAAGGCATTTTAAAGAAGAGGAAGACTGTCTTGGACATGCCTGAAAGTTGTAATAAAGAAAAGTAGACAGAGAGAAGCTAAAAATTAGAGAAGGGATGTTTGAGATTGCAATCTTCAGGAGAAGATGGTAGAGGAGGAGCTGGCCTTGGCGAAGAGAAGGGCAGTCTGTTAGATTGAGGGGGAGAGAGGAGAGAGTAGGGGATATCAAAGGGTTTTGCAATGAAGAGAACTGAAAAAGAGGGAATTGATGTTGAATGTACTCAGTTTTCTCAGTAAAGAAAAACACAAGGTCCTCAGTTGGGAGAGGTGCAGGAAGTTTGAGGAGGGGAGAGAAGGAATGAAATAGCTTCTTTGAGGAGTGAAAGAAGGAATCAGTTCGAGAGGAATAAAAAGACTGCTTTGTTACAGTGAAGGTGCAGTTAAGGTTGAATAACACGAAGCTGTAATGTACTCAGTCAGCAGCAGCAGTTAGTGGATGGTGGGAGTGGTCTAGGGTTGAGGTTTGGCAAAAGATGAACTGGCATCGGCTGCAGGGGCAAGGGCAACAAGAACAGGGAAATGTGTGGAATTGAAAGGGCCAGCTATTGGGCTGAGGTTGGAGAGTAAGGAAAGGGCAGTAAGGTGGGCTAATAGCCTGAAAAAGTATTGAGGGGCACAGGGATTAGAAGTCTCAATGAAAGCAAATAGATTTAGGAGGGGGGAGGCACGGGGAGAGAGGGAGCATGATTGCAGGTTTTGGTCAGGAAGGGGAATGTCAGAGTTTCTATTTAGGGAAATAGACCACTTGTGGGTAATGGTGAGGGTTAGTATGTGGCCCAGATGAAATGAAGGAGCAAATCATGGCATTTAAGGAGGCAGATATGGGGGCTTAGTTTGAAGGGTTAGTTTCTAGGGGGAAATCAGATGATGGCTATCTCCACAGCTTACACAAGTGAATCTCCTGTTAATAGGTCAGAGCAGTACTACTCAAATGTCCTGTTATTTCTCCTCTCATTTCAGAATATCCCAGTTGGGGATTTTCTCACCCAAGCTTTTTGGGGAAGAGTTCCCCATTCCACCCAATTAGATTCTAGATCTAGAGCAAAAAAAAAAAAAAGAACCTGGAGGCTGGTAGGGGCAGGTCTGCCTCGGGTTTTTTATACTGTGGCAGGTTTGATGAGGCACCCATTCAATATGCATTGGACATTTGACAAAAGGAAATTGCCATTGTCATAGCATTGAAAGGATGTTCAGAAGGATACTCCAGCACTTAGACTGGGTAGACAGCCCCTTTTGTCTCCATATGGGAATGCTTCGGGTCAGCAGGGCAGGGTGCAGTTTCTCATGCGATTCTAGGCCTTCTGCCAATCTGAAGGGTCTTATTTCCATGTGCATGGACCCTTTTATGCCCTTAGAAGACCAGGAATCTGCATCAAAGGAAGTACAGCTTGAACCTTGATCCATTCCCAGTTCAATAACTTTCCAGACCTTTTAGAGAAAAACTAGACTAATTCCTATTGGGAGATGGAGGGGAAACCTACAACATATTGGTCCTATCACAGAGGCCATCTAGTCCAACCCTTTCATTTTCTTTTTTGTTAATTTTATTAAAAAATTTTAAAATCTTTATTTTAATAACAAATTTCCACATACGTTTTCCAAATTTATATGATTCATGTTGTCTCCCTCCCTTCTTCCCTACACCCTCCTGGAGTTGACAAGTAATTCAATCTTGGTTATACATGTATTATATAAAATGATGAGGCATTTATTTAACATTTATTTAGTAGCAAATGAAAGATTTACTTCACAATAGCATTGAAAGGATATTCAATAAGGCTCCTCCAGTACTTAGTTTGGGTAGTGTTCCTTTGTCTCCATACAGGAATGCTTCTGATCATCAGGGTGGGGAATAATGGCTCATGTTATTTGGGACCTCTGCCAAGTCTGAGGGGCTACAACCCCCACGTGGATGGACCTTTTTATGCTTTTACTACTAAGAAGATACAAACTTAAGTTTGGAAGTAGTTAGGAGGGAAGTTCATGGAGTAAGCATGCCACCCTGTGGTGTAATTGAATAAATACTAGTTCTTAAATTTTGGACATCCAAACATTTCTCAAGATGTTAGGCCTGGAAAAGATCATCTAATTCAGTCTGTGAATTTTTTCCCCAAAGTTCCATAAATAGTAAGTAAGAGAGTCAGATTTCAAATCCAAATTTCACAAGTCCGATTGGCCACTTGGACTTGCATCTCATTTTGAAAAACAAATCCCAAAAAAGTCAGAGAAAAGATAATTAGTATGTCATGGCAAGGTTCTAGACAGGAACACAGCTCCAGAGGGATACAAACTTCTAAAATATAAAATTCTAACTATGCTATTGTCATTTATCCCAAAGAGAAAGAAAAAAAAAGGGAAGCATCTAAAGAAACTAGACTGACCTTTCAGACAAAAGTTGGATTTTAAAAGGGCATGTAAAAAAAATGGAATGTGTAAGATATATAACCACAAAGGAAAACAAAGGAGTAGTATAGACTTGATGATCCATAAATGACATTTATAAAACACTTTCAACATTTGGAATGCTTACATATATAAAGACTCTAAAACCTCACAAGATTTTAGATTTTGATGACTAATATACAACCTATGTTTCTCTGATCATAGCCAGTTTTAACCTGGCAATGCCTTTGAGGGTCCTTTTGAGCATGTCCAGTTGGCTTAACAGAGTGGTC
Organism: Monodelphis domestica; assembly: GCF_027887165.1. NCBI lineage: Eukaryota > Metazoa > Chordata > Mammalia > Didelphimorphia > Didelphidae > Monodelphis > Monodelphis domestica. The sequence goes on along the minus strand of NC_077230.1, from coordinate 319,621,906 downwards.
AGTCTTCCACCAGGCTGGAAGGGGTAGCCTCCTTTGATTATCTGCCTGAGGCTTCAAAACTGGTGAAACTGAACCTTCCCCTCTTTTCCCACCACACTCTACCCTGCTCTTTATACTGCTTTATTATCTTTCTAGTACAGAGATGGTGAACCTTTTAGAGGTTGAGTGCCCAAACTGCAACCCTCACACCATATGTGAAATTGAGAAAAATCAGGAACCAGATCTAGATGTCTTGATCATTTGTAGGGAGGATAATTTCTAGTGCAGTGGATGATTAGATAGATTTAATCTAATCATTGGAGACTACTAAAGAGGCATAGAGAGCACCCACTCTAAGCTAAGGTAAAGTCTTCTGGGAAGAGGCCATGCTCCAATAACTAGGTAGCTGAGTTTGAGGACACTAACTATTTAACTAGGGGAGCTACTGCTCTGTGTTCTTTAAAATCAAAACAAAACATAGACCTAGAAGTCCTCATTATAGTTGAGGAAACAACTTAGAGTGGAGTCCTCAAATTGAAATACCCCAAGTTCCAGGTTCTGGGTGAATCTACATCCTCTCAAGCACTAATCAATATGGTGGTATCCCATCTATATTTTTACTTTACCCATTGGAGTTTTGATATATCTCTAGTCACCATAAGAAATTAAATGGGAATTTGGGGGGGAGTTTTGCAGAAGCTGCAGATGGCAGGTGAAGAACAGTAGATGACAAAGTTTAGAAACTCAGAAATATGTACTTAATCCAAAATTTACAATATGGTACTGGAAATACTCTAGAAAAGAAAAAGACAAAACTCAGACTTGTTTGAAAGGAAGGCCAAAAAATCTAATGAGGATTTTCTAGATTGTCAGGGAGCAGCACCCCCCCATGTGGAAGGAATAACTGTATTTACCAAAGAACACAATTAGCTCAAAGCAACCACCCAGGGAAGTAATGATCTTTGGTCTTTGGAGTGGTATTCAGAGCCAGCACAATTTGTATTGTACTATATTGTCTCCAGGAACTTTGTGCCTGGGGCCTAGAACCCAGTGCTCAGGATGAAAAGATTCTTCTGGTCTAGGATCTGAAAGAAACATATTGGCTTCTCATCAAGCAAAAAAAAAAATGGGTTTCAAATCTTATGGCTGAAATGCTAAGGGCTTCTTCTTTGAAAAAGCAATAGAAAGTCTTGGAACTTAAATAACTCACTGTTCTCATGGGGAAGAGTTAGAATTGCCGCTAGGATGTTTAGCTGTAGGCAAAAGTTGGAAACAGAAAGCTCTTCAACCATGTACCCAGGGCAGCTGTGCTTGGCCCGTGTCCAGCAGAAACTATGCATCCATTCAGCAGAAACAATACATTGACAGAGACAGTATGTCCAGTAGAGGCCAACAGAGAACAGATCTGGCAGGGGCAGTTCCAAGATATCTCCAGAAGATATCATTGTCCTTACGGCATCATATTGTCCTTCCATGTGGGTGTTCTGGCCACATGTGTTTATCATACTTTTGCCCCTCTACACACATGTCCTGGTCATACATCTACTATATATATATTTCTTTACAAATATGTATACACTCTTCCTAAGGATTATGTATTTGTATTTGTGGGAGAGTTTGACCCAGGTTTACAAGGGGAAAGTTGATTATTTTTCTTGCTTTGCTATCCTATCAAAAACCTTTGCTTTGAACTAATTGTGTCCTCTGGTAGATGAATAAAGGTAAAGACATTGATTAGTGCTTGAGAAGATGGAGATCCACAGAAAACCTGGAACTTGGGATAACCTGATTTAGAGACTCCACTTTATATTGATAATGTATCTATGTATTTGCTATAGAAACATTTCATTTGATCCTCAGAACAAAGTTGTGTATGAATTAAATAGAGGACCCAAAGAGCGGGCAGACTCGCCACATTAAGTAGTTGCCATAGTCATGTGTTTTAATTTGCTAGAGTGGCAAACCAGAATCCTGATCCAAGGAAGTAAAAGGATATGATGTGTGAGGAGTAGAGTGAAATCCTGGCCAATTAGAAAATCTGAGGGGAAGGGTTTAGACTAATCTTAAAATGTCAGGCTATGAAGTGGAAGTCTCTCTCTGCTATTTTTTTGCTTGTGGAAGAAGCTTTCTCACTGGGGAGCAGTCCCAGCCCTTTTCCATATAAGCCATCTCTGGCAAGTGGCACAGAATTGGGCCAGCAGGGACCAGGGCTGGTTGGGAATCTAGGACCTGATAAAGCAGCAGCAACATGGCCAGAGACTTTGGAGAGTGAGGCTGGAAACCTTATTTCTCTCTTCCTTTCTCTTTACTAATAAATACTTATACATTTTGCATGAGGTCTCCAAAATTAATCTTAATTTATTACAATCACGAGGTAGGTATTAAAAGTTTTATTATCCTCAATATTCAAGTAAAAGGGGGGCAGCTGGGTGGTTCACTGGACTGAGAGCCAGACTTAGAGATGGGAGGTCCTGGGTTCAAATCTGCCTTAGACACTTCCTAGATATGTGATCCCCATTGCCTGGCCCTTTTCACTCTTCTGCTTTGGAACCAATATATAGTATTGATTCTATAGTAGAAGGTAAGACTTTAAAAAATTCAAGTAAAAACTGAATCTTAAAGTTTTTAGTAACTTGCTCATAGTTATACAGGTAGTAAAGGTCACAGGTGTTTCTGAACCCAGGTATTCCTGACTTTGTCTATCTCTGGAAGAATAATCCTCTATATAGAAATATACAATATATAATAATCCTATAGGAAACCTAAAACCTATAGGCATTTTAGAAAATACTAAAGATAACATGGCATGTTAAGTCATAGAACAAGAAGAATGAAAAAGAATGGCTAAGTCCATTGACTGGGGAACATTGTATAATAAAGTAACAAAGATAACTGAAATATTCAACTCTTCTTTTGCTTTTGTGTTTTCTGGGAGTTTCCACAGTAGTGAAAACATAGGTCCTTGTATTGGTAGACTTTCCATTAAAAAGAATGGTCTTCAAACTGGAAAGGGTAAAGTAAACATGATTAAAAGGAAATTAAAATAACAGCTAAAAAAGATTTGGAAGCAATGCACACAAAAGTGATTTTTTTGAAGGAGGCAGCTAGATGGCTCCAAGGATTAAAAGTCAGACCTAGAGTTGGGAGGTCCTGAGTTCAAATCTAGCCTCAGACATTTCCTAGCTATGTTACCATGGGCAAGTCAGTTCACCCACATTGTCCGATTCTTACTACTCTTCTGCCTCGGAACCAATACACAGAGGTAAAAAAAAAAAAGATTCATTTGAAAAACAGAAAAATGGACAGAATAACCCAAAATTGTTAGAGTTCAAGAAAATGTCAAAAGATAAAAGAATTTAATTACTCTATTTCAAGAAAATAATTAAAGGAAAAGAAAATGCCCAGACATATAAAAATAAGCACATCTATACTTCCAAAAAAATCTAGATGTAGCAGTCCACCCCTAGCTATGGGCAAGGGAAACAGTTGGTATATACAGATTGCCTTAGAAGAGAGCATGCTCAGTCTTGAGCATGCTCAGTATTGCACATGGCTGGGAAAGCCTCTGACCCTTGACCCCAGCTTCACCCAGGTTAGGCGGGAACACAGGTTTCTTTCTGCTCACTTGGTTGAGAGAAACCACACCTATACCTTGTCATTAACCAATGATAATCATCCCTATGTACTGTGTATATTTGCATATCAAAGAGATTAAATATGCCTCAGCCAGCTCCGCCTTTCTCTCTTCTACTCTTCCTCCCTTCCAGCTCCCACTGATGGCTGTCTTTGCTGGAGCCTGGCCTTTGACCAGGCTCCATCTCTAATCTTTCTCTATCATCTCTCCGACCTGTGTGGTATTGAATCTGGATCTCTGGACTGGTAAAAGCCTTTGGAAGGGTCCTTTGATCAGAGCTTGACTGTGGCTCATTGGTAATTAATAAAGACTCATTCCTGCCACCTCATATCTCTACTTCGACTCCATCATCCCCCTCGTGGTAGCTAAAACTTCTATCCTTTCTCTATCTTCCTACCTTAAAGCTTCTCTCTCCCCTCTGAGGAAGCTTTACTAGAGAACTTCAAGAAGAATGTAAAATTTAACTCATTATCAGACCTTAAAACTACAATGGCAAACAAGACAAAACAAAAGAAAACTCCCAAACCAAAATTTCAAGGAATCAGAAAGGAGAGAATGCTCAGCAAAAAACATTAATTAAGTATCACAAGATTCTTCTATCCAAAACAGAAATGACTATATTGTGATAAGCACAACTTTGGGGTAAGTAAAGATAAGCAAAGTTTAATAATGTAGATTTAAATAGATTAAATTATCCCATCAAAAAAGTTACAGAACATGTTAAAAAAGAAAACCCATCAATATGTTGTCTAGAAGAAATATCTCTAATGAAAACAGTATAGTTTTTAAATGGAAGGATACAATAAAATTTATTGTGATATGGCCAACTTAAGAAAATCTGGACAAGCTTTTATTTTGTTGTTATAATTGAAAAAATATATTCACATTCAGAAAGCATAGAGCATATATTATGTGTGCATATAAATATCACATTTAAATATCTAAAGTAAAAATTTATAACCTCACATGAAGAAATATCTAGAAAACTACTAATGGATGCTTTTAACATTTTACTATAAAAATGTGATATAAAGTCAAGTAAAATAAATAGGAAACTCCAGACTGGCTGACCTATTTTATGCTATAAATTTAATACCTCTACCAGGTATATATTGTGACCAGGTTATCTTTCATGGCTATACATCCCAGTAACTAGCTGTAACTTAAAGCTGCAATACCTCTTTCACTGTCCTTTGCAGCTTTTCTGTTGAGTAGCTGTTGCCATCTATTGTTAACATTGGTCTGTACCTGAAGTGTCTTATTCCTTAAAAAAAATACTACCCCCTTTAATGGGGCTCTCCCAACCTAGGATGCCTGGGTCTAATCAACTGGCACAGAAAATTGCTCCTCAGGAAGTTTTTAAGACCTTTGTTAGCTTGATTTGCCCAACAGGAGCTCAATGCTAAAATTTCCAGCCTTCCCTGCTAGATGGGTTAAGGCAAGTGAATTCATTTTAACTTCTATTTGGCTGCCTCCCATCTCTTCCTCCTCTTCCCCACCAGTATCTACATCTACAATGACCATAGATATCCAACAGCCTCAAGAAGACACTTAGATAATGTATAAATAGGAAAGTTTGTACCTTTAAACTACATCTCCCAGCATCCCTTTCCTCCTTATTCCCACCTTGCATGCTTGTGTATTTGTATATAATTGGATGTTTTGCCTGCTCTACTCTCTCTTTTTCCCACGTGCGTGGCTGGGTGAGCTCTCTCTCTTTCTCTAGCCTTTTATTTTCCTTTTACTTCAAGTTGTTATTAATAAATCTTATTAAATATAATACTTGGAATATTTTGGATATTAATTTTTAATCTTACAATAATGTATGTACAACCCAGTGAAATTGCTTGTCAACTCTGGGACAGGGGAGAGGAGATGAGAGGGATATAACAAGAATCAAAGAATCATGGGGAAAAAAAAGAAGACCAGTAGTATTCTGGAAAAGGTGGGGTAGAGCTGATAATCCTTTCCCTCATAATTCCTGAAGCTATAATAAAAATCCCTGTCCTCCTGACAATAACAATGGCAGCAAACTCTGAAGAAAAAATACACAAGAGCACAAGCCGAGCAGTGGTACCATGGTGGCACAGGATATTCAGATTTGCTGACTTTGGGGCCTGCCTTTCATTCTTGTCACCTGACTGGTCTTCTTCCCTTCTAGGCACAAGTGCATCTCTTTAAGTTGAATCTTTGAAATGAATGTCTTTGTAAAAGCCAATCAGGATTAACTGGTTAAATAGAACTGCTTGTTACTGGTGGCAAACAGTGCTGGAGGAGAAACACAACAGAATGGGCACTTGAACCAATGCCATTAGAAAAAAGAAATCCCTCAACCTCTCAAGAGTACCCTAAAACCCAGGAGGAAGATGTAGCTGGCCTTGCTTTGGAAGAATGAATCCACATGATCATCATATTTGTGATCCATTAGTCGTTCGTGTTCTAGTAGGACTAGATAAATTTGTTGGAAAAATAATCGATAATCACCTCCCAAACTTATTGTGGAAAATGCATGGTGAATATGAAAAAGGAACATGTTTGAAATTATACACACATGTGGGAATGGTACAAACTTGGAGGGATAATACATTTTCAACAGGACTACCGGTGTCTTCTGGATGACATTAGACCTATATCTGAGCATCTGTTTCTATCTTCTGTGAGTAATATTAATCTCTGATGCTCTCTCTCCTCTGGGCTGTCCTCTCTGCTACAACCTACAGGGCTTCATCTGTAGTCCTGAGTTAAGGTACTACCTCTATACTATGTAAGAAGGATTAGCTTCAGTCATCTCTTTTCACTTAGAGGATAATCCTTAGACTATTTTAAAAAGGATGGAGGGTCCTTCACATGCCCAGGTATCTAATGAGAGAAAAATGGTCTTTCCCTTAGAGGAAGAAAATCTATTGGTTCCCAGAAGCTTAACTTCCAAAGGCAAAGTTCTTCTGGAACAAAATAGTGGTTAGCTAATTATAGCCACTGAATATTTAAATTCTGAATTCTCTCGGATGATTGTTACAGATAACTATCTGACTTAGGGTTAGAAATTTCTTATAACTAATTTCTCTCTTGTGGGGATCATATAGTTCCAAAACCTATTAGAAGAGTAGGGAATGTCCTGCCAAAGAAACACAAAGAGCTCTGTGGCCCCCTGGATTTTCCTGAGCCTCCAAGATGGCAGGTGTATGGCTCAGTAAATAAAGGGCTTTAAGTCAGCAAGACTTGAGGTCATATGTAACCTCAGACCCTTCCTAGCACTAATGTCATACTGGGCAAATCCCTTAACCTAACTTGGTTTCAGTTTCTTTAACTGTAAAATGGGGATAGTATTAACACCTACCTCCTAAGTTTGTTATGAGGATAAAATCAGATAATCTTTGTTAAGTGCTTAGCACAGTGACTAGCACAAAATAATAATGAATACTTTTTTCTTCCTTTTTTTTATGTCTCCCAAGCTCCCCAGTGTCTACCATGCAAATGAAAGGGTATTGTAAAGCAAGAACAAAAAAGCTAGGTATAACATTCTAAAATCCTTTGTTCAACTTATTGCACATATGTGGATGTCAACAAGCTTCCCAGGCTTTGAGCTGACCTCTCTAACTATTGTTAAAAGGAGTGTAGATGTTGTTCTAAAGGAAGATCTAATAAATAATGAATAAACCTAGGACTCCTGGTAGTTTCTGAAGGAATTCAACATTTTAAAAGACAATTTAAAAGAGATGTGAGATAACGACCTGTTAGAGGTGGAAAAATTTAAAGCCAGGAGGGGCCTCAGATGTCTCCTTATTTTATAAATGCAGAAATTTGTTAAAAGATGTAAAGCAAGTTGCCCAAGTTCACATAGACAGGAGAACCAGGATTCCATCTCAGGTCCTCAATTATAGCTCTGTGGTTTTTTCCACTTTGTATCGTCCAACTCTTTAGATTCTATCATTTTATGACCTGTCAGATTTATGTGTTGTTTATATATATTTTCTTGTCAATAACAACTTATATACACTTTTAGACCAATATCAGGTTTTGTAGGCAAGTAGTATGAAAACCTAACTTGGTTTAAATTACTGTCTTGCTACCAAATAAAAGGAAGAAGAGTAAGTTTAAAAAAATTCAAACTGGCAAATTTTCTGCATTTATTTGCTCAATTGATTAATTAATTAATCTTTATGACAGCTCAACAAAGTGTAATACAAGCTATTAATTTCATTTACTAGACATGAATTCTAGAGGCAGTTAGTGCTGTACTAGGAGTGAAGAAGGACTAGATTTAATTCTGGTCCCTAACGATCACTGGGACATTATGAGTAAATCATTTAAACTCTTGGCATTAAATATCAATAATATAGACATAGGTCTTGATCAATGACATATGTAAAACCCAGTGGAATTGTACATTGGCTATGGGAGAAAGGTGGGGTTAGGGGAGGGAAAGAACAAGAATCTTGTAACCATGCAAAAATGTTCTAAATTAATTAATTAAATAAAAATTTTAAAACTTAAAAAAATAAACTCTTGGCACTTATACAACTCTCCAAGACTATAGTACAAGAAATTATAGCTCTTCCAGGGCAGAGTAGTTGCCATAGAAATTAAGGCTATTATCATCCCTCCCTTTTCTTCCTTATACTTTTTCCCTAAATTGTTCTCTTGATTTTCAAAGTCTTTATAAAAGTGTTTGCCAACACAATCATGACTTGCCCCCTTTCATCAAAATGACTCCATGCAAAATAAATATGTGAATTGTTAGCATTAAGCCATTAGTTCAAAAGGCAAATCAATAACAGGCAGATTTTCCTGGTCATTTACTTCTTGACCAAAGTATTAGGAGGATGTTTCCTGTCCTGTGAAATGAGCAGAGGGAAGAGATAGAAAGGGCTTGTATCCCTGCAGTATATCAGCCCTACAGTCTCCTCAAATGCATAAAAGAGGAAGCCTTTATAAAACAAATAAAACCCTTTTTAATCTCAATCAAAATACCTTAGAAGTTGTAATGGAAAGGAGGCCAAAGTCAATCCATATATAACTAAGGTAAATCTGTTATTGAATGAAAGCACTATTGCGAAGTAAGATGAGTGATTGCCCATAATTTTGTTGATTAGAGTTATTTTTGGAATGATTTCATTTTAAAGTAAACTAGAGGAAAACACACTCATTTCTTTATCCAATTCAGGCTAGAAGAAACCAGGGGAGCAGTGTATCAAAATTTATTTAGTCTAGGAGCTTGTTTCCTTCTGCCAGCTTTTGGACTAAAAATGTGGTGATAAAAGTCAAGCCAACTAGAATGAAGTGCTTAATTCTTAGCATTGTATGAAGTATTGGGGAAACAAAGACAGGTCAAAAAAACAGTCCTGGCCCTGAAAGAGCTTACCTTCTAATGGATTCCTTACCTCTCTTATCACTGATTTAAATAAAAGGCATTAATCCCCAAATACCATGTCTGGAAAAAAGCCAGCCAAAGACTACTTTGGATTTATATAATGTCCTTCCTTCTAAAGCACTTTTAAACCTGTGATCTCTTCTCCACACATTCCTGTAAGAAAGATAATCTCCTTATTTTATGTAATTTATTGAGGGCAATCCTTAACTGATAGAGTGAGTGCCAGTGCCATAGGGAACAGAACATAGGTTCAAGTGATTTTATGCTTCTTCATCCACTTAAAAACCATAGTTTGTGAGCCCCTATCAATGTGTTTATCTTTGAAAGTCAGCCAGGGGATATAATTAATTCAAAGAAAAGCTTAGCAAAAGAGTAGCAGGAAAAATATCCCCCCCATCAATCTGGGAATCACCCATTCACAATTGCTCAAAGCATCTTTAGGAAGTGTGAATGCCTCTAGGGAACACATTTGAAGATGCACATACATGGGGCCAGGTTACATTTGTGGTGAGGAGCACTCAAACGGATCATACGGCACACACATGGAGAGGGCAAGTCACACTTCCAGCTCTGAAGATGTCTTTTAGTGACATCATTATTGTGTTCCCACAATCTCTGCTCCCTCTTCTTGTCCAGATGCTGTTTTGCCATGCTCCCGTAGTATAAAGCCTAAACATAAACTTTTTCTAGCTCTAAATTTCTTCTAATCTCCCTGATCCCTGACTGAGATGAGAAAAACATAGAGATTAAGGCCAGAGGACACAGTCTCCACTTCTTGCTTAGTTTTGTTTTTACCCTTTTCAGAATCAGTTACAAGAGGTCCCAAACTCAAAAGACTTTGAGGCACTCACCCCTTGGCATTTATAAGTGGAAAATCTGAGACATCAAGGATCTGGATAGAGAATGTAGGACCAGAACTAAATTCAATTCAATCCAATTCATCAAATGTTTCTTATATGAAAAGCAGTGGAGACTAGTCAAGAACAACACAGACCTAGCCCTAAAGAAAGTTTCATTTTCCTTGGGGGTGTGGGGTGGGAGAGACAATACAATATATTTATAATTAAATGGGTTTCAGGGTATTGTGAGGAGGAAGAAGGTACCTAAGGGAATTCAGGGAAGGCTTCAAAGAGGAGGTAATCCCTGAGCTGATCCTTGAGGGAAGCAAAAGTTTCTGAGAGATGGAAGGAGGAGGAAGTACATTTTGGGCAAGGAGGAACAGTTAGTGCAAGTGTGTGAAGAAGGGAAGTTGAATATCGAAAAGAAAAAGGTAGTACAATAGGATCTTGTTTTATGTGGCCAATACATTCTAAGAGCCTCTGTGTAAGTTGAAAATCACTCATAATAACAAATCCCATTATTTAATATTTCTTATATGACCATATCTAGGCACTTTACAACTTCTTAGACCTATCAGAGCTACCAGCATCACTACTCTTATGCTCTTGAGCCAATAATCATCATTAAATCATGTTAATGAAAGAACGAGAAGCACTGTTCTGATGTGGACACAACTTGTTACACGTGAGAATTCTGGACAAAGAAGGATGCTGGCGGCTAATGTTTGGCACAGGTTAATGTAATGCCTCACACTAAGGCTTCTCAGAGTGAGAATTGGACAAACTGCTGTGAGACTTTAAGCCATTTGGGAAAATGGCACAGAGGAACCAAGTAATTAAAATTTTTTTATTCTACCCATTTCTCTGCCTTTACTTTTTTGAATGACAGTTGTATGTACCTGAATTTGTGTGTTCTGACAGGTCCTACTGTAGTTTTGTTTACTGAAACAGAGTGTATGAGAGGAGTAATGTGAAAAGCCTGGAAAGGTAAGTTGGAACCAGGTTGCAGAGACTATTGGCTAAGGAGTTGACATTGTATCCTAGATGCAATAGAGATCCATTGTAGAGTTTTTGAGCAGGGAGGATTCCAGAATCACATATGTTTTAAGAACATTATTTTGGCATCTTCATGAAGGATGGATCCTGCAATCTATTAGAAAGCCATTGTAATAGCTCAGGAGATCAGAAATTGAACTAGGATAGTTGTAGCTGGGTGAGTGCATGGGTGGGTGGGAGGAAGAAACAACACAGTGGACAGAGTGCCACACCTAGAGTCAGGAAGATCTGAGTTCAAATCTAGACCCGGACACTTATTAGCTGTATGACATTGGCTAAGTCACTTAACCCTGTCTCAGTTTATTCATTTGGAAAATGAATTGGAGAAGGAAATGACAAACCATTCCAGTATCTCTGCCAAGAAAACCCCAAATGATGTTACAAAGAGTTGGATACAATTGAAACAACTGAAGAACAACAACGAATGATGAAATCTATATATTTGTTTGTGATGGTGATGGAATGTGTGGGTAGTGACATCTATATGAAACTGGAATTTAGGAGAGAGATTAGTTCTCTATATCTGGGAGTCATATTGTAGAAACAATCTATGAGCCCATAGATACAGAAGACATCATAGAAAATGCAAAAAGAGATAAGAAGAGGATCTAAGACAGATCCTTGGGGGGAACCCATACTTAGGGAATGCGATCATCCTGTCCCTACATGCTATGCATTAAACTAGAATATCTCCAGATTTATCCCCTGGGAAAAGCTCAGACCCAGTAAAGACATCTGGAGATGAGCCAGGTTTTTAAGAGCTGTTATCTTTTATAAGAAATACTCTGCCAGGATTCCTTCTCTGTCTCTGTTAGTTTATTCCAAAGAAAATAAAAGGCTTTGGTTGAGTTATTCCCTAATAGAGTGCATAATGCTTACTGCATTAGCCTCCACCAGGACTATCAGAATTGGATGCAATGTATGGCTTGGTAAAATGCTTTGGGGGTGAATTTGTGGGTAAAAAAGTACTATATGTTAGTCCTTTGTTTTGCAAACAATGAACAAGCACCAATTTTCCCCTTTGTAGCATCCCAGGTATATTCTCATGTTGAAAGTATTATTGATGTGTTGGTATTGTAACCTAAGTGCTCATATAACAGACACCTGATCCCGTTACTTATTGATCACTGTATTTCCAAATCTTCAGTCCAAAGGTCAAAAGAATTCCCAAGCAGGGTGTTAGCTGCCACAGGGTCCTAACCACCTCCTTGTCAGACCACACTCCTTACCAAGTCACATGCTTGATTAACTTCCTCCTCTATGACTATGTGATTGTCAATTGAACCAATGTTAAATCCTATGCCATGTCACATGTTCATTAGCTACCTCCCACTCTTCTCCAATAAAAGTTTGGGGACACATGCAGATCCCTCTCTCTCAATACCATCAGAGGAGCATGCACAATGGAGTCCATGTTTTTTAACTCCTTGTCTCTGAGTTCCCCTCTCTCTCTCTCTCTCTCTCTCTCTCTCTCTCTCTCTCTCTCTCTCTCTCCTTTATCCATTTTCCCTCAGTTTCCATTCTCCTTATTAATTTCCTAATTAATCTCCTAATTAACTAATTAAAAAAACCACATATTAATTTGTGGCTGCAGGCAGCGACATGATTCTTAGAAGTGGATTGATCCCTTTGCTTGAGAAAAAAAAAATCATCATAAAGTATCTCATAATTTAAATATTTTAATAGCACATACATATTTTTCCTTCTCAGATTTCTTTATGACTTGTAGATTGTGTCAAATGTCAGCAGCCAAAGGACAATTTGAACATTTAGATTTTCCTTCCTGAAGAACAGCTTTTTCACTCTGTAAAAGATTCCAAACAGGTTTGGCATAAAAGGAATTTGAAGATTGCTCGGAATTTATAAGTAATCATCCTTCCGCCAGAGAATCTTGGCTATCTACAAATTTGACAAGGAGATTTTATCTTTATAAAACATTTTCCCACAAATACCTTAAATGACTAGGCGATGAGTAGTTGACCCTATAGTTTCATTGTACATAGTTGGAAGCTGAGAGACATGAGACACAGAAAAGTTTAAGCAATTTGTTTCTTGCTGTTTACTGAATGGGTCACTAACTAATCTGGAAATGACATAAAGGTCTTGTGACCCTGAGCTGCACCGTCTCTAACCAGTGGGCTTCTCTATCCTCCTTGCTGGTCAGGGTTTTCATGACCAACTAAAAATACTCCATTTGGTTCTGGAAATGTGACTGAACAGTAGCAGCATTGATGAACTTCTTTGCACACTCAAAATGACTTGTGGAGGAGGAGTAGGGAATAACACCATTTGTTGGCATTAGTTCCCTTTGGGGAGGAACAGCTGGGTATTATCACATAGACTGAGTCCTGTCTCCATATCTCCAGCATCTGGCTTATTGCCATTTGTTATCTTTTCTTGGGTTTATTGGGATTAAAATTGCAGGAGCAAGCAACTGGAAGAGTAGGAGCTGGACTTCTACTGGCAGAGAGAAAAAAAGATTCCTTAATGTTCATTTGTGCTGTTGGGAGAGTAGATCCTCTAGATCAAGTATTCTTATACACACACACACATGTGCACGCACACACACACACACACACACACAGAGGCATGCATGCAGAAGCCACTAGCTTTTACCTCCTTTCTTAATTATGAAATAGGTTTTCTATAAAAACAGGAAGTAAAATAGCAGGGAAAACTGATTGGTGAGCTAGAGGGCAATATAAAATACTGGGAAACCTTCCACTTTATTTCCTTCATGGCTTTTTCCTTGTTGGTGTGATATGTTTCTCTTGCCATGGCATGAGCAATATGGAACTACATATTGCATGAAAGCACTGGTAGAATCTATATCAGACTATTTACTTACTGCCTTAGGGAGCGGGGGAGGGAGGGAGGGAGAGGAAAAATCTGAATCCTAAAATGTCAGCAGGCAGTTGTCAAAAATTGTTTCTACATGTAACTGAAAGATAAAGAAATAAAAATCAAATACTGGCAAGTAGCTTTAAAATAATCATACTAAATGCAATTATATTCAAAATGAAGGCATTGACAAAGATCATTGCAACCCACTTCTGGTGCATTTTGAGCCTGAATCCAGTTCTTGATGTGTTTTCCTTTGTCTACCAAAACAATGCAGGATTATCACTGCTGCAGGAGGGACTTTGACTTGTTTTGCCAGTGTGGTGTTAGATTCACCCAGGGCTGTGCTTGCAGTGTGCAGGAAAATGATGTGTTGCTTCACACTAGCCATAGGATCATGGATCATAAATAGATTTAGAGCTGGAAGAAACCTTAGAGACCATCAAATCCAACCCCTTCATTTTACGTAGGAAGAACAGGAGCTCAAGTGGCTTGTAACTGTCTGAGGTAGGATTTGAACTGAAGTTTTCCTGACTCCAAGATTGTATCTGATCCATAAATTCTCTTGCCCAACCATCTTTACAACTAACCGTCAATCCATAAAAAGGGGCAACATTCCTACTAATTTCCTTTAAGTTGTGAAGTGTCCATGCTCCATGAGGAATGAAGAATATACACATATATACATACATGTATTGATAGGTCAAGAAAACCAGCATTTATTCTGTGCCCACTATGTGCTGGACATTGTGCTGAGCTCTGGAAATACCCCTCCCACCCCCCCCAAAAAAGGCTATGAACAATCTGTATGCTCAAGGAGTTCACAATCCAAAGGAAGGAAACAAACATGAAAATAACTATGTGTAAACAAGGTATATACGTGATAAAAAAAAATGGGGGGCAGTAATCTCAGAAGGAAAGCCATAATAAGATTAGGGAGAAACTAGGAAAGTTTATTGGGTAAAGTGAGACTTTAGCTGACAATTTAGAGAAGCTGGGAGGCAGAGATATAGAACTGGAAGAAACTTTAGAGACTATGAAATCCGACTGCCCCATTTTACATAGAAGGAACAGGAGCCATCAAGGAGCTCAAGTGGTGTGCCACAGAGTCACAGCAGCTAGTAAATGTCTGAGGTAGGATTTGAACTGAGATTTTCCTGACTCCAAGATTATATCTGAGTCATAAATTCTCTTGTCCAACCATCTTTACAACTAACCGTTAATCCATAAAAAGGGGCAACATTCCTACTAATTTCCTTTAAGTTGTGAAATGTCCATGCTCCATGAGGAATGAAGAATAGACATATACATCTTACTATGTGCTGGACATTGTGCAGAGCTCTGGAAATACCCCTCCCCCCCCCAAAAAAAAGGCTATGAACAATCTGTATGCTCAAGGAGTTCAAAATCCAAAGGAAGGAAACAAATATGAAAATAACTATGTGTAAACAAGGTATATACGTGATAAAAAAAAAAATTGGGCGGGGGGAGGGGATAATCTCAGAAGGAAAGCCATAGTAAGATTAAGGAGAAACTAGGAAAGTTTATTGGGTAAAGTGAGACTTATCCATACATATACATCCATATACATATACATATGTATCCATATACATCCATAAATTCTGTTGTCCTAACCACTTTTACTACTAATGGTACCATCCATAGGACAACAGATAAAAGTTGAGTGTTAAATGTTGAAGAGAGACCAAGAAGCTAGAAGGGAGAGCATTCTAAACATTTAGGACAGATAGATAAAATGCCTGGAATCAAGTGATGGAGTATCTTGGATGAGGAGTAGTCAGGAGGCCAGGGTAACTGGATTTCAGAGCATGTCTAGGGGAGCAAGACAGGAAGGTGACAGGTTATGAAGAACTTTATAAATCAAACACAAGATTTTTAAATTTAGTCCTGGAGCTAACAGGGAGCCACTGGAGTTTACATATGGGGAAATAATATAGTTTGTTCCATGCTTTAAGAAGATCAATTTAACTTCTGAACAGAGGACAGACTAACTTGATTGGGCATGGACTTGAGATGGGGAGACGAGCCATCAGCTTCCTGCAATAGTCCAGTTATAAGGTAATGAGCACCTGCATCAGAGTAGTTGAGAGTTGGAGGGGAGAAGGGAACTGTTATGAAAGTAAAAAGGAACAGAGCTTGATAACTTCTTGGATATAGGAACTGAGAGAAAGGTGTTGAGGGCAAAATGAGCTTTGAGCATGGATGAATTGGAGGATGATGGCTAGAGAGGGTATCTGGAACATGATGGAATGGGGCAGTCAAGGCAAGTCCTCTGGAGCTGTATGTTATCAGAGAGGGTGCCTAAAGAGTAAGTAGACCAGTTTGACTGGAATGTAGAGTGAACGAGGGTTCTAATTAGTCTGCAAAGATAGGTTGGAGTTCATTATAAAGAATTTTAAATGCTAATCAGAGGAGCTTGCATTTATCCTAAAGACAAGGGTATGAGGCCATATTTGAACTCAGGAAGATACTGTGCTACCTCATTGCTCTAGGGACAGATGACAATGATGTTTTAATTTAAACATAGTCATGTTTAATGAGTTTTATTTTATGATGGTGAGTTTTTTTAACATTTAATTTTATTCTTTTTTTTGATAGTGAGTTTTAATTTAAACATATTGAGTTAGGGATGCCTATGGTCAGGCAGCCAGTTTGTCCACCAGGTAGTGGGTAATGTTGAATTAGAGCCCTGAAGAGAGATGAGAGCTAGCTAAAAGTTTGAGAAACATCTGCATAGAGATGATAGTTGAATCCACTGGTGTTATGAGATCACAGAGCAAAGAGGGAGAAGGCTGAGGACAGAAACTCTTCTTGCATGGGGTAGAATCTGGATGGTGATCCACTGAAGGAAACTCAGAAGGAATAGTCAGACAGGTTGAAGGAAAACCAGGTGACAGTAGTGTTAAAAAGGTGGTGGGGGAAAGGAGAAAGAACAATGTTAAATGTTGGAGAGATCAAGAAGGATAAGAATTTTTTAAATGCCATTGAATTTAGCTATTAAGGGATCACTGAGAATCTTGAGAAGAGTTAATTTGGTCAAATGACAAGATTGGAAGAGTTGAGAAAAGGGTGCAAGATGAGGAAGCAGAAACAAGAGGGTGAACGTTTTGTATTTGTTTCCTAGGACTTTGGATGTAAAGGGGAAAAGAAATCTAGGTGGATGATTTGAAGGATGATTCAGGTTCACATGATTTTTTTTTCTGAGTGAGGGAAATCTGGGCAGGTTTGTAGGTTTTAGGGAAAGAACCAATGGACAACGAAAGACTAAAGATTAGAGGCATTAGGGTGAAAATGATTAAAAGGGCAAGCTTCTGGAGGAGAAAGATGAGGATAAGATCAAAATGCATGTAGCCTTACAAGGAAAGACTTGGGAAGGAAAGAGCTACCTATTCCTCAGAAAGGAGAGAACAGGGGATGATATGGAGAAGCTCTTAGGTGTAGAATTAGGGAGAAAAGTCCTGGATCCTCTGTAGATTGGGGCGGAGCTTAGAAAAAGATGAAGACTGATAAAAGACCATAAGCTATAGCAGCTGAAAGATCACTGGTAACCTTGGGGGGGGGGGGAAATTTCAACTGCACAATGAGGTCCTAAGGCAGACCCCAAAAGGATTGAAAAGTTGGAGGGGAAGAAGTAGAAACAATGGATACAGGCAGCTTTTCCTAAGGGAGAAAGAGATGAAGAAGAATAGTTTAAGAGGATCAGGGATCCATCCAAGTATAGCCTTATATGTTGACCATGACAAGTTTACATTCAAAACCAAGGTAAGGTGAGGTAATGCCATTGTTTTACAGATGTTCAGATTGACCCAGACCTAAGAACCATGCCACTATCTAGAAAGGATCATCAGAAAATGCCTTGCCTAGGGTCACACAACTTTTAAGTGTCTTAGGGGAGATTCAAAATCAAGTCTTCCTGACTCTAAGTCTAACACTCCATCTACTCTACCATGCTGATTAGTCCTTCAATTTGGCTCCTATTCCTTTGCTAATTAGGATTTATATAGATAGATGAACTCAGTTCTGTGTAGCAGATGACGTTTTCAGCTTTGATGAAGGATTTCCTAGGTGCTGGATGATATATGGTCTTTTCCTAGCTTACTGTGCATAATAATGTCTTGGTGCTATTGAGCAGTTTGAAATTTCTTTTGTTAGTAAATCAAGTGTAAGCTTTTTTTGTGTGTGTGTGTGATTTAAGATGGTGTTAAAAACCTGTTAAGCTAAAAGGATTTTCCCCCCCAAAGGACCAGAGATATAATTAGCCATTAACTTCCATTCTAGAACATGGCTACATAAAACATATTGACAGAATTTCATGCCCAACTTTCCAAGAGATGTTTCCTTAAAGCCAGTCAACAAAGTTGCCTGGGGTAGTATGAAATTCAATTCGATTTTCTTTTCAAATCTTTTTCAAAAGGTTAAAATTCCAAACCCTTTGGGGATATAAGCAATACATATGCATGCATATGTGTGTGTATAAACCATATTTTTGTCCCCCACTAAATTAGGGTCAATCTCAATAGTTGGAATGAGGAGTTTAAAAATGAAGAGAAGATTTCAATTCCTTTATCTAGAAAATGCTGGCAAATGTTTCTTAGTTTACTAAAATTTGGTTAACAAGGTGAATATGTTGTCAGGTGCTATGGAGCCATTTGGGGCTGTGAAGATTAAATTAAGTCTTTCCCCTGATTATAAAAATTAAATTAACTTCCCTGCCCATTTTTAGATCTAATCACCAAAAGTGTAAACACCCTACTTACAGTTGAGTGGGGAGGTCTGTGACCCATGTGTACAATAGTGGGTGACGAATCAGAATCAACTGATTGCCCCTTGGGCAGTCCTAAGCAAGGCTTTAGACTATGATTTGTCCACGTAAAAAATGGAAGAAGACACAGGAAGTGACGCAAAAGAAAGTGTCTTTAAAAGAGAGTTACAACTTCCTGTAGAGGAGATTTGTCTGAGATTCGTGAGAGATCTTCAGAGAAAATCATCTGAGCTTCATGAGAGATTCGTCTGAGATCTTCTGAGATCTGAGAGAGTCTGAGAGAGTTCAACTTCTTTTGGAGTTCTGAATTTGAGTTGGAGGCTGGTGAAGAATCTGCTGACTGGACCTGAGACCCTGTACGTAATGAAACTGTCCTTGAATCTCTCCCCTTTGGACTGACACGTGGTCAGTAAAAGAGGTTGACTCCTTTCCTGGATTTTCTGAAGAGACTAGCCTCAGGAGAGACCTATCTTTTTGAGAGAGGCTCCCTGAATCCCCAGGTCCTCAGCTATAAGGGCCAAGGCCTCTCTGGTTAAGTACTAACCTCCCCTATCTGTTTTTGAGCCAAGGGTCAGGGCAAAATACTTAGTCCTTAGGTTAGATATCTTACCCTATCCTCTCTCTGATTTTCTAACTTCACTCTTTCTATATTTTGTAAATAAATTGTAAATAAAAGGTCTTTGGAATTAATTGAATTCCTGGTGACCCTATCTTAAATAATCCAGCCCAACCTTTTATAATAAACCCCCTTTTCCCCCCTTATGGGGCCCAGTGGGTGCTTACCTATGAATTTAGTATTCAGAAAAAAATAGGTAGATCGTCTAGGCTAGTTTTAGTGATGAAGGTAGAAGAAAGCAAGAGATAATTAACACAAGATAATAACCAATTTATATAGGCATGAATTTCAAGGCCTTCCAGAGGAATACCTGAGGATTTTCTTGAGATGTTCTCTCAAAGTGAGGATCAAAAGACTTTGTGGGGATAAGTATATGGCTCAGTGGATAGAGAGCCAGGAATGGAGATGGAAGGTCTTGGGTTCAAATCTAGTCTCAGACACTTCCTACCTACGTGACTCTGGTCAAGTCACCTAACTCCAATTGTGTAACCCTTACCACTCTTCTGCCTTAGAATCAACATTGATTCTAAGACAGAAGGTAAGGTTAAAAAAAAACTGGAATTGCTTATGACTTTCTCCCTTTCTATTCTACAAAAGAAGGCTAAATCAAACACTGTAGAAGGTGAATAAGCTTACATTACACAAAGATACTAATAAGGGGAGAAAGGCTTTGATTTAGAACTATGTATAAATGGTGTATAAATGTACACATTCTTCAGCAAGCGAAATTGATTCATTTACATTCCCCAGAGAGGACAGTGCTTGCAGTAACAAAACTCCAAGAAGCAAACATAACTTTATATGTACAAAAACAGAAATCAGACTATAAAATGAATCTCAGTAGTTACAGCTTAACAGATCCTACAACACCCACTCTGGAGTATAATCAACACAAATTTTGGTACTCATTCACCTGTGTCTTTTAAAATACCAATATGGAAAAAGCCCATTTTTAAAAAATGTGAGCATGTGGATATGATTACTTTGAGATAATGGAATTTCTAAATTATTTATACTGAGCTTCATTTGAATGTTTTCTTTTCTTTTTTTTTATACTAATAATTAGTTCAGACATTCATTTTTATGACTCAACCCAATCCATAGCTGATTTTCTGAAGTATCTGCAGTTGTTGTCTATGGATTATTTATGTGAATAAAGTGTCTTGCTTCAGTGTACTATATTATGCTTATAGAACATCTCTGGAAAAGTTCTGCATAAAGGGTGTTGATGCATACTTTAAAGTTTTTCAAGAACCTATTATTTTTTCTAAATAATGTATTACAAACAACTTTAAACATCAATCAAATCAAATCAAACAAATATTTAAAGTTCATTACATTAAAAAAGAATTTCCACATAGAAACAATTAAAACCATATATTTCTTACCTCTGTTTCTTTTCCCCTTTTTTTGGTCATATATTTGTATCCTACATTGTTCTAAACTATGTTGATTAATAAGAACATTCCCAAATCCTCATTTCTGCTCCATATCATGCCACTTAAACTCAAGCCATCATTTATATATCCTTCTTGTTGGAACCTTGGCACATAACACTTTTCACCAGGGGAAAATGGCAAATTGTGGTCTCAAGTAAGATTCCAAAACTAGATGCTCATTTCAGTGTCCCTCCCAGTATAAACCCTGTACCCAAGGGGAACTGCAAGAGGCCTCTACAAAGAGATAAAGAACTTCTAGGCTATGCAGAACCAGAACTAGTTACTTGATGCCACATATGTATGATACACATGTGACTCACTTCCCTTTATACTCTTAAGTTGTAGTTCTTCCCATGAACTCTGTGTCTATGTGTGGGAGAATATGCCCTAGGTTTTTTTTTTTTTTTAGAAGATTTTGTACTAACTGTTCCTTCTAAACCACCTTAGTAAATGTCTTTGATAATAGTTAAGTCTACTAATTTTTTTACTTAAATTTTTTTCAATTACATTTAATAATTGTTATCTGACATTTTGTGATTTAGATTCTTCTCCCTCACTCCCCTCCTCCTCCCTGAGGCAGTAATTAGTAAGATATAGATTACACCAGTGCTGTCATACAATTCATATTTCCATATTCCTCATGCTGTGAAAGAAGACACATATCAAAGTACAAGAAATAACTCATGAAAGAAATAAAGTGAAAAATGGAATGCTTTGATCTGTACTCAAAGGTTCCATCTTTGACTATGGATGGCATTTTTCATCATAAGTTCCAACTTATGTTGGAAATTTGCATTCCTGATTTCATAATTGATCATTGTACAATATTTCTTTTACTGTATATGCTGTTCTCCTGGTTTTGTTCACTTCATTTTACATCAGTTCACAGAAGTCTCTCCAGATGTTTCTGAATTCATCCTGTTCATCATTTCTTATGGCACAGAACATTACAACCATGTTCTACAACTTGTTCAGCCATTCCCCAATTGATGGGCATCCCCTCAGTTTCCAATTCTACCACCAAAAGAGCAGCTATAAGTATTTTTGCACAAGTGGGTCCTATCTCCCTATCTTTGGGATATAGACTCAGTAGTGGTATTTCTGAGTCAAAATGTATGAGTAGTTTTAAGGTCTTTTGGGTGTGATTCCAGATTGTTCTCCAGAATGGTGATGTCAATTCACAGATCCTCCAACAGTGTATTAATGTCCTAATTTTTCCATTTCCCCTTTGACATTTCTCATTTCTCTTTTTGATCCTATTAGCCAATCTGATAGGTGTGAGGTGATATCTTAGAGCTGTTTTAATTTGTACATCTCTAATCAATAGTGATTTGGAGCATTTTTTCATATGATTGCAGATCATTTTAAATTCTTCATATCCTTTGACTATTTATTAATTGGGACTGACTAATTGTTGATGAGAAGCATACCGATAGTAGGCTACAGTAGTAGGAGTTGCCACCTACAGTGTTACCCCCAGAATCAGAGAGCAACAGGCTCTGTTTGGGAATTCCATCTGAGTGTAAGTGCAAGTTCAGGGAATAGATGGGAGGTGATGTTTACTTTCATGCCCTTCCTTAGAGTCTGCCTATTTCTGATCCTTGAAATAACATATTCAGGTACTCAGATTTTGCAGGTCTCATTCATGGTAGACCTGGAAGTCTCTGTGAACGTTATGGACTCATTGCTTGCCTTAAAAGTATAAGAAATGCTGGGTTAGTTACACTGATCAATGGATGCCCCTTTTCAATATGAATCAGTGAATCAGGAGACCAAGATCTAACTTGAGAAAGATCATCCTAGGGAAATCACATGGCAGAAGCCAAGCTTTGAAATGACTCTATTGTGAGCAGCTTATCTATGATCCATGACAGAATGAAGGGATTGAAAGCATCTGATATCAGGCTAGGGATGTCCTTTACTGGAAGAAATAAAAATCCATTTTTCTTTGTCAGAGAATTAGAACAGAGAGTTTTTGGTCTAGATGAAGATACCTAGGAGGCAATTAACACCTATATAGCCTGCTGAGCAACCAGAGTTGAGAATAAATCTGGGATAATTTTATAAGTGAGAAAAAGATTTAATTAAGCAATGACTGAAAATAGTAAATTAGTAACGGTGATACTTAATTTGTACCTATCTCATATTACTTTGAATTTCATTGGAATATGAATATCAAATTGTTATTAAGTAGATGGTAGAAATTAGTCAAAAGGTATACTAAATACATATACTAAGGTATATGAAATTGCATAAAGAATCACATTTTGTTCATTAGTGAATCTGCCTCTTTCAGTTATCTATGCCTATTGCTATTTAGTCATCTTTTCAGTCACGCCTGGCCTTTTGGGACCCCGTTTGGGTTTTCTTGGCAAAGATATTGGAGTGGTTTGCCATTTTCTTCTCCAGGCATTTTACAGATGAGGAAATAAAGACAAGCAGGGCCAAATGGCTTGTCCAGGCTCACCCAGCTAGTAAGTGTGAGATTTGAACCCAAGAAGATGAGTTTTCCTGACTCCAGGCTCAACACTATTCCTTCATCATCTAGTTGTACCACCCATGTCTGAGGGAAGCTAAATTTTATGGATGATTCCAAGAATGAACAGGCATTTGCCATTCAGCTGGTGGCAACTGTCCAAATTTTAGACATAGTTTTTTTTTGTTTTGTTACTTTCCATCTTAGATCAATATTGTATTGGTTCCAAGGCAGAAGGGTGGCAAGGGCTATGAAATTGGGGTTAAGTGACTTGACCAGGGTCACATAGCTAGGAAGTATCTGAGGTCAAATTCGAACCCAAGACCTCCCAGTCACTAGGCCTGGCTCTCAATCCACTCAGCCACCTACCCGCCCCCAGGCACAGTTTTTAGGAGGCATTGATTACTCTCCTTAGGGTTTGTGCTACAAGATCAAAATCCAATATGTAGCATTAATCTTCAAAATGAGTTTAGCTTTCTATAGGAAACAGTTCCCAAAAGAATCTATTCCATACTGTGATTTAGGATTAGCTGAAAACTTAATCTTACTTGAGGTAGGCATTGTATTGGTATTGGAAAGAATGATGAACTGCAGTATCTTGTTTCTGATTGTTATTACCTGTATAATTTGAGCAAATCACTTAACAACTTTGGGGCCTCAGTTTCCTCATCTGTAAAATGGAAATTTGAATTAGGTGGCATATAAGATCCCTTTTGATTCTAGATGTCTAATTCTTTGCTACTAGGTAACAAGGTCCTCTTCAACTCTGGAACTTTTTACCACCCACAGGCTGTGCTTTCTCCAGCAATAGACAAGGCAGGAATGAAAATAGCAAAACATTTCAATGAGATAGAATGATAAGATTAATTCTAAGGGAAAATCCCATAGTAGGATCACTCTGTGGTCCCTATACAAAGGAATAAACTTCTGAGAGACTCTGGAGGCCATGTGAGAGGTGATGCGCCCTGTACAGCTCATGCTCCTAGGGCTGCACTGGATCTGGAGCAATCAATCAATCAATGAACACTTATTAAGAGTCTACTACATGTGCGGAGGGTAGAGTGGGGTGGAGGGTAACTAGGTGACTTGGTGGATAAAGAACCCATTGGTGGATAAAGATTCCATTTGGGGTTTTCTTGGCAGAGATGCTGGAATAGTTTGCCATTTCCTTCTCCTGTGTGGTTGATAGATCAGGAAACTGAGGCAAACAGGGGTAAGTGACTTGCCCAGGGTCACATAGCTAGGAAGTATCTGAGGACAGATTTAAACTCAGGAAAATGAATCTTCCTGACTCCAGGCCTGGTGCCCTATCCACTGAACCACCTACCTGCCCATATAATAATGGTAGTGGTAGCTAGCATTATATAGCCCTTTAAGGTTTCCAAAGTTTTACATATTTTATTTCATTTGATCTGCACAATAACTCTGGGAGGAAGGTGCTTTTATCATTATCCATATTTTACAGATAAGGAAATGGAGAAATGGAAGAAGGGGTAGGAAAGAAGAGAACAAGCATTTTTAATAAATGTACTTACTATATGTCAGATACTGTGCTAAGTGCTTTATAAATATTATCTCATTTGATCCTCTGGGAGGTAGGTAGTATTATGAACCCAATTTTATAGCCAAGGAAACTGAGGCAAACAGTATTCTGACTCACTCAGGGTCACATGACTAGTAAATATTTGATTTAAACTCAGGCATAAAGTCCTGGGAGAGTCCTAACCACTGTACCACCTAAGCACATACATCTAAGCTAGTGAAAGAATCCCTAGAGATGAGAAAAAGACTGTGAGTCTTTGATAACACGGGAAAAGGGAAGACAGTTCTCACTCAGGACCTTCATAATAGATAAACACGCCAAGACTGCACAGATTATATGAAGACAAGCAGAAGATAGAAAAATGAACACCAGCAGGGCTCTCTCTCTCCAGCCTTCGGATTCTGAGTTGCTAGGATACAGGAGCATCTGATGATAAGATCTGGGAGTAGCTTGCATGAGGCACCCCCTCCAGAGCCCATGAATACAGGAGTCCCTTGTGTCAGTTCTGAGGCAGGGCCAGCAGAGAAGGAAAAAAACAATTCTTATCTCACTGAGAGGCTGCAAAATTGCCACACTGATCCACCCCCACTCCTAAGAAAAGGAAATAGAGCAGTAGCAAGAGTGACCACACACACTTCCTTAAACCTTGCTCTAGGTCTCTCCCTCCCTCTGTTTGTGACATTCACTGGCTGAGATCAGATTGACTCCATGGGAGAAAGGAAACTGAAGCCTGGAGGACAAATTGCCTATTACTGCCTAACTAGATGGAGGTAATTTTTATTTGTCTATTCTGGTGGTCAGGGACTGAAGAGAAAGACATAGCTACTCAGTATTTGCCTTTGGTTTCTTCTCAAAGGCAATGGAATCGTTCCTCGGCACATGTTATCTCCTTGGATCCTCACAACACACCAGTGAGATAGATGCTATCATTACCTTAATTTTACAAAAGAGAAAACTGAGGATAAGACAGGTGGTGTGTCTTGCCCAGGATCACTAGGCTAGTAAGCGGAGCTGCTTGGTGTCAAAGGCTTTTCAGCAGTTCTACTACCTCAGTCTATTGGGGATAAGCCTCACCTTCCAACAGAAACTTGCTATGTTACGTATTGGACATATTTTCAGAATTTTCCAATGTATTAATCAGTTATGGTGATTCCCACCCCCTCTTAAAATTCTATTTGTCATATAGGATGACTCTTTGGGAAGGGAAGAGAGAGAAATCCTTAGGTTATCTATGGTGATATAAGAAACAAAGCATCAATTAAAAATTATTTTTAAAAACATCCCTAGGATTCATAGACCTAGGATTGGAAGGGATCTCAGAGGCCATCTAGTCCAAACTTCCCACCTCCATCATTTTTTTCAGGGGAGGAAATTGAAGCCCAGGAAAGTTAAAGAATTTTTCCAAGGTCAGAGAGGGAATAAGTGTCAATTTCAATAAAGTTCAGTAAGTTTCAAATAAGTTGTTTTTTCTACTATATTTTGAAAGATAGTTATCTGAAAATGGTTATTAGAGACCCTTGAAGGAATCAAGGGGTCATCTTGCCCACTTTCTCATTTTA
The DNA here is from genome assembly GCF_027887165.1 of Monodelphis domestica. Taxonomy (NCBI): domain Eukaryota; kingdom Metazoa; phylum Chordata; class Mammalia; order Didelphimorphia; family Didelphidae; genus Monodelphis; species Monodelphis domestica. The sequence goes on along the minus strand of NC_077230.1, from coordinate 319,595,770 downwards.
GAGCCCAGAAAGTTTATGATTTGTCCAAAGTTATTGACAGAAAGTAGTGGAGTATGTAGTAGTAGTAGTAGTAGTAGTAGTAGTAGTAGTAGTAGTAGTAGTAGTGGTAGTGGTATTAGTGGTAGTAGTAGTGGTGGTGGTGGTGAAGAGTAGGGAGGAGTAAAAAGGACTAGAGAGTAGTGATGGGAATAGTAGTAGTAGTAGTAGTAGGTAGTAGTAGTGAGTAAGAAGTAAGTAGCAGAACCAAGGAAAATTTGCATCATTTGGGGGTATCCATTCCTTCTCCCTCTGTCAATAAGTGAATAGTGTTTGTTGGAAACCTTGTCTGCATCAGCCCACATAGGGAAAGTTACAAAAGGGGCAGAAGGTGGTGTTTGGGCTTTCTCTTTCATTCTGATTAATGAATCCAGGAGTTTCCCAGAGTAAGGAGCAAAGCAGAAGTTAGCATCACAGGGCACTAAGAACAGGAGTTTCTACTGAGTTTTTTCACTAACCAAGGCTGTGACATCCATATAATAAGTAATTATGTCTGCCTTTTTGCTTTTATTGCTAAAGAATAGCAGGACAGGTTGTATTTCTTTTTGTTGGGGGAGGGAAGAGGTTTAGGCATTTACTCTTCAATGAAGCAATCTTCTGAAGAAATGTTAGTGAGTGTTGACCCACTGGTTCTGGGTCTTTCTTTCCCTTTGTGACATTCATTGGCAGATCAGATTGGCTCAGTGGGAGATTTGAAATTCAGGTGATACATTCTCAACTTCCTGATCGCAGGGAGTCATTTCTTTTAAAAAATTTATTTATTTATTGAGACAATTTCTACTTGGTTACATGATTCATGATTTCTCCCCCCCCCCCCCTTAGAGCTGACAAGCAATTCCACTGGGTTATACATGTATCATTGTTCAAACCTATTTCCATATTATTCATATTTGCAATAGAGTCAACTTTTAATGCCAGTACCTCAAATTATATCCCCATCGCACCACATGATCAATCATATGTTTTTTTCTGGGAAGTCATTTCAACAAACCTAAATTCCAGTCTAGATCATTTTTTCTAATTGTGAAATTATGGAAGATCTTATGTTGGGGGTACAAATCATTCTATGCACTTGCTGAGGTCAATTCAATTCATCAAGCATATATTAAGTGCTTACTGTGTTCCAGGTACTGTGTTAGCACTGGATATACAAAAGGAGAAACAAAAGTTGGAGTGTATACAGATTAAATAAATGCAAAATATATGTAAAATAAATATAGAATCATCTATCAAGAAAGTGGGGAGCTTTATTGTTTAACTGAGCCTTGAAATGAATTAAGGGAGGTGAGGGGTGTAAAGATTAAAATTTAGGAAAACTGGAGAGACTGAGGCAGGTAGAAATTAGTTTCTCTCTGCAAGGAGTATTATATTTTTTAGAGGTTTATTAAAGATTAAGGATTAAAGAATATACAAGTAAGAAACAAGTGCCTAGGCCAGAGGCCTAGACAAAATAACCTCACATCATGGAAGAGACGCCTCTGCTCCAAAATGGAAGTCCAAAAGAGAAGGCCAAAAGCCTTTGCCATCAGCTTAAATCCTTCCTCGATCTCTGCCCACCTCAGAATTGCGTGAGATTACAAAGCATTCTGGGGAAGTGGAGCAAGGGCTTGTGGGGGTTGAAGTCCAGAGTTCAAATCTCAATTTTACAGGGGGAAAAATATTCCATGTAAGAGGGTACAGTCTAAGGAAAGACACAGAAGCAGGACATAGGATGTCATGAAGAGGGGAAGAGCAACTAGTCCAGTTTGGCTAGAAGATGAGTATATGGGTGATTAGCCTGGAAGGACAGGTTGGAGCCAGGCTGTGAAAGACCTTCAGTGCCCAATATCTCAAAAGGAATAGTCAATTACCATTGGTATTTTTTCCCCTTTAGGATTTAGCCAGTTGCCAAGATGGGTAACCTAAATTTCAGAGCTCAGCATAAGGAGGAACCCAGGGTGGTGATAATGGGACTAGATTCTGCCGGAAAGACCACTCTCCTCTACAGACTGAAGAGTAACCAACAAGTGGAAACCTACCCTACTGTGGGCTTTAATGTCGAGTCGTTGGAGGCATCAAAGCATGGGTCCCTGACTTTGTGGGATATAGGGGGTCAGGACCAACTCCGGTCCAGCTGGAAGGACTATTTAGAGGATACTGACTCCCTCCTCTATGTGCTGGACAGTACAGATGAAGACCGGCTGCCTGAGGCTACGGTTGAGCTGGAAAATGTCCTGAATAATGCTCATATGGTTGGTGTCCCTTTCTTGGTCTTAGCCAATAAGCAGGAGGTGCCCGGGGCCCTGTCTCTGCTGGAGATTCGGGATAGAATGCAGTTAGAACGATTCAATGACCGATGCTGGGAGCTTCGGGGCTGCAGTGCCCTTACAGGTGAGGGGCTAAAAGAAGCCCAGTTGGCCCTAGAGAGACTTCTTCAGTCCCGAAAGCAGCTCTGCCTCTACACTATGCAAGTGAATGGAGAGAGGAAGAAATCTTGACTAACTAGAAACATTGTTGACTAAGAACTGAGGAAACTGAGTGAGTGACCTTGAAAGACTTAAGAACCTGAACAACATGATGATCAACCACTATTCCAGTGGGCCAATGACGAAGAGCCCTACGTCCTTTCTGACAGAGAAGCAATGCGTTAAATATACAGAATGAATACATTTTTGGAAATGGCCAATATGAGAAATTGTTTTGCTTGACTATGCATATTTATAACCAAGGTTTTGGTTTTTTCTCTTTTTTCTTTTTCTAGTAGCAAGGGGGAAATGGTGAAGAGAAAACTCTTGTAACTGGGGGGGGGAAGAACCCTTTAATTAAAAAAAAAATAAAAGCTGATGGAAACAACTAATCATTAGTAAGTGTGTATATAACAGCTTCTCAATCAAGAAATTCCCCACATTTTTCCCATAATAATTTACTCTCTTTTGCATTTCTGAAGTAGTAATTTAACAAACAACAAAAACAATCCTCCAACATCCCCTACCCTCACACAACCAGCCACCCAATTGGTTCTTTAATTTCACAGTTTACAAATTAAAGTGTTTTCAGTCTTGCTTTTCTTTTCATAAATTTTTTGATGTTGTGGCACTTCATAGAGTTATGGATCAGGAACATCAAAATTTCCCTAAAACAATGACTTTGTGCTCCCTACAAACATTTTCAAACCCATCAGGCCAATGTAAGGCCATCTTTAGTCTAGCCTCAATGACCTTTTGGACTTCGAATTGACTATCACAAACTTCGACTTTCTAAAGGAGCTACCATTGGAGATAGCTGTCGAGAGTACATCATGGTATATCTTAATATGGACAAACTCTTACCAATTAGGAGCTCAGGGCACTAGGGGAGGAGCAGGAGTATTGGATATGAGGAAGAGTTGAGCCCAACATCATTATAGGAAGATGGCCAGAGTACCATATAACTCCTCTTCCTTTCTAGTTCTAAATTCAAGATTCTATGGAAGCCCAACTTTGTGTGGCTTAATTAAAAAGCCTTTTTTTTTTCCTTTCAGGTCCAAGATATCGGTCTCACATTTGCCCTCTCTCCTTGTTCTTTTGGGGAGTTAGTTATGCCAAATATTAATAGAATTCCTAAGATCAGAACCTTAGACTAGTCACTAAGCAGAGACCTATAGACCCTTAGTACCCTCTGAAAAAAAATCTAACTAGCCACTGCCTTTTCCTTTAACCATTTCTTCATAGTAAACACTGGAGCAAAAGTTAATATATTTTATTTTGAAAATGAAATCTATTATAAAAGGACAAACAATAAATACACAATGTTTAAAAAGATTATGTAGTTCCAAAAGGTTAACGAGGCTGGTTCTCCAAATAGGAGGAAGGTAGAGAAACTAGAGTAGGTAAATTAACCAGATCCCAACAGTGCTATAAGATAGGCATATTCAAGCAAATGGTGAGTTCTTTTCTTTTTATCTGTTTTTATTTATTTATTTAAAATTATTTTTAAGTTCAAAGATATTTTATTTCCCCAGTTACATTGTAATAATGATTTTCAACATATGTTTTTCAAAATTATAAGATTCAAACCGTCTCCTTTCCTCTCTTCTCTCACCCAATCAGCAATGGTAAGCAATTTGATCTGGGCCATGCATGCATTATCATACAAAACACACTTCCATATTGGTCATTGTTGTAAGAGCACGCTCATACAAAACCAGCACCCCAAAATAAAACCCAAAATACATTGATATGAAATATAGTATGTTTTGATCCCCATCCAACCAACTCCAACAAATCTTTCTCTCCAGGTGAATACCTTCCCCAGTATAAGCCTTTCAGGATTGTCCCAGATCATTGCTTTACTGAGAGTAGCCAAGTTTTCACAGTTGATCATTGTACAATATTGCTGTTACTGTGTACAATGTTCTCCCAGTTCCAAATGGCAAGTTCTTTTCAAGCAGATAATTTCTTTTTAAAAAAAAGAAAAAAGAAAGAACCCTAACCTGTCATAGTATTGATTCTAAAATAGAAGAGCATTATGGTCTAGTCAATTGAGGTGAAGGGATTTGCTCAAGATCACACAGCTAGGAAGTATCTGATGTCAGATTTGAACCCAAGTCCTTCTGACTCCAGGTGTTCTATCCACTGTGCTACCTACCTGCCCCTAAGCAGATAACTCTTTAAGAGGATCAGTGAACCAAAGCTCCAGTGGCTGACTAGCATAGTCAATCCAAGGTAACAGCACCCTTTTCTTGCAACAGGCTCCAACTCCTGCTGCATGCCTGTACCTTGAAGTCTTCTCCACAGAGTACCAGTGTTTCCAAGCTCCCATGTCCTATGTAGCTCCTGCATTTCAGTAACATTTAGTCTCTCCTTCTAGCTGGCAAGGCTACATTTCCCAGGAGTCCTCTTCAAGTTCTATCTCTGACACATATGGGTTGTATGATTCTGGTTAAGTCACTCATAATCTCAGTGCCAAAGGCACTCTTAAGGACCACAAGTGATGGAATAGGTGCATATCTGTATTGGGAGAGGGAATTTCTTTATGAGTAGTTCTCTATACTAATGAAATCATGGGTCCAGTAAAGAAAAAAAAAGTTGAGAGATCGCCTCCAATTATGGTGATGTTAAGGGTCACACTTTGAACTAGGTTTACAAATGTATACTCTCCACAATTACCCCCAGCTTTGAGCTTGAGGACCTCTCATCATTTTTTTACTGCTTCTTGAATTCTCCTTTTCTTCATAGAAACTCAAAAATGTCACAAAAGTGTTCAGTTCTCCTTTCCTTCCAGCAAAGTGAAACTCTTCAGAGAGAACAGAGAGTGGATTAATTGTGAGAAGTTCCTTTTTTCCCCCAAACCCTTACCTTCTGTCTTAGAACCAATGCTGTATGTTGGTTCCAAGGCAGAAGAGAGGTAAGGTTTAGGCAATGGGGGTTAAGTAACATGCCCACTGGGTTCAACAGTTAGGAAGCATCTGAGGCTTGATTTGAACCCAGGACCTCCTGTGGATTGGCTTGGGTCTCACTCCACTGAGTCTCTTAGCTGCCTCTGAGAAATTTTGAAGATCAATTGGATAATAGAAATACCTTTTCTCCTTGAAATAGCAGTAGCCAAAGAAATGATACAAAATCCTAATTGGAAGAGAAATTAGAAATCATATAGTCTGATTTCCCTTCTCATACAATATTCCTGACAGGCAGTTTGCATGATGATTTTTTCTTTTTCTCCACTCAAATGGGGGGGGGGGGGGAATAAACTGATGATCTAAGCATCTAGATGTAGATATGAAGGAGACTATATTTTCTGATCACTTATTGTCACCTGGATATTTTTTAGCTACAGATCCCCTAAGGAGAAATGTTCTTTAATTTAATTTCCAAAATGTAACTAATTTAACTAAAGAGTTCAATGTTCAATTGGAATTGTAAATTGTATTAAGTGAAATAGTTTCACCAAGCTACAGAAGGAAGAAAATAATGTGGGATAAGTGCCAAGATGATCTTGTCTCCCCTCCTTAGATGTTAGACTGGTCCTCAACCACCTAATATTCCGACTTTCCTCGCCTAGCTTTCATAACATTCTACAATCTGCTGATTCTCTACTTATGTCTCTGACTAGTCTTCCTTTCCTTACTTTGTTGATTCTTCTAAATCTGGACTCTTGATTATGGGCCAATCAGTATCATACTTGTGAGCTCTCAATCATAACCACCTTGCATCGTTACTTAATTATTTCATGTTTATATGTCTTGACTCCCTAATCACAAGTTCCTAGAAAGTATGGACTGTATTTTATATTTCATTTTTATCTTCCTCAATGCCCTGTGCAGTACTATGCTATAGTAGGTATTTTAAAAGTCCACAGAGGTGAAAAGACCCTCACAGATTCATCTGGTCCAATCTATAACTAATCAAGAATTCTTTTTATAATCTCTCTACCAAGTGACCATGCAGAAATTATGTGAACTCTTCATAAACTCATCATGTTATCACCTGCCTCTTGGCCTACATTTTCCCCTTTAGGGTCTTCCCAGACAGCTTTGGGGGCTAACCCACCTCTTGGCTTGTCTTTTTTCCAGGGACTCCTCTAGTTTTTCAAAGGTCATCCCGAAAGCAGACCCACTTTCTGTAGCTACCTGATGTCTCCTTTAAATTTTTTTTATTTAATTAATTAAATTAGAATATTTTTACATGGTTCCATGATTCATGTTTTACTCCTCCCCTCTTTCTTCCCCCTTCACAGAGCCTATGAGCAATTCCACCGAGTTTTACATGTATCATTGTTCAAAACATTTCCATATTATTAATATTTGCAATAGAGTGATCAATTAAAGTCAACATCCCCAATCATATGCCCATCGAACCACATGATGGATCCTATGTTTTTCCTCTGCATTCTGTTCCCACGGTTCTTTCTTTGGATGTGGATAGCATTCTTTCTCTTAAGTCCCTAGAATTGCCCTGCATCATTGCATTGCTGCTAGTAGTACCTCGTGTCTCCTGATGGCATAGATTGTACATTTGCCTGCTTCTGCTTGCTGTGAGGTAGACTCCCTGGGCCTCAAAGGACATAGCATCACCATATAACTCAAGCCTGGATCTTGAGGAAGGATCTGGGATAATCTAGTTAACTGCCTCCTTCAACGGACTTCCCTACAGTATGAATACTCTACCTGGACTTCCTCCATTCTAACTTAGTCCTGCCCCTTGAGTTCTCCTCATTGCCATAATTATGAACTCTCCTACTGCTGAAGTATAAACTCCATTCTCTTTCCCCAACTGCTTGCTCCCTTACTCTCCTTCTCCTCATCTCTATCATCCCATGTCCTGCTTTCTCTACCTATCTTTTATAACCTAAGCCAATGCACTTCTACTGTGCTTTCTGGAATATCTGTTCTAAATGAATAAATTTGCTTTCATTTTAAACTTTTTTATTTTCTCATTCCTTTTTTATTCTAGGGCTTCACTGAGACTTGGCTCCTTCCCTCTGATGTTATATTCCTGGCTACCTTTTTCCTCTTCAGTTTTCACTCATAGTCTTTATTTCATCGGTCATGGTGGGGAAAGTGGAAACTCTTTGTTCTACTTCTAGACTTTCCCAAAACTACCATTACTCAGAAATGCTCTTTTGAGTCTTGAACTATTTAAATTTGCCACCTAATAGAGAAACCATTGGCCACTGTCTATTGATCTCCAGGGCATTTTCCTTCCTTCCTCTGTCAATTGAGTGACTGGCTCAATGGCTTTTTTCCATCTCAACTCCAATCCTCATATTAGGGGACTTTGACATAAATACTGCTGCTTCCTCAAATACTCTTAACTTCTCAGTTCCTCAATTTACTCATTTCCTATGATCTACTCCTACACCCTACGTCAGCTATACATACAGATTCTGGCCATACCCTTAATCTTGCCATTATCTCCCAAATGTTCTACTTCCACATTCATAAACTCTGAAATTCCTTTATCTTATAATTTTAAAAGTCATTCTATCTTTCTCTATACCTCACAACCCTTAGTCCTATTCTTTGCCCTTACTATGACCTCCACTCCAGGTTTTTCACAGACTAAGAACATATATTAACTAAGGACAATATTAGCAACACTCTCCTTCCTTTTCTAGTTTGACCCTTTAGTGATCAGTTCGCCTCTATATTATCTATTTCACTACACATTCAAATCCCCTGATCCCTTATCTTACAGATGATCACATCTTCCCAAATGTCAACTATGAATTACTTTCACCATCTGCTTCCTTTGTTCTTTTTAATGTGCTCATGAATGGAGCTAGAGAAAATTTAAAGAAAACTGTGCTGATAAGAATTACTACAAATTTATGCTTCATAATCTCTATTGGATCCTCAATATAGCAAAACAATTATTCTCATTTCCCTAGTCAATTTGTTAAGCTACTCACCAGAAAGGCTGTTCCAAATGATTTCACCTCTCCTTAAGTCTACCATGGCACCTCACTCTACTCCAATCCTCTCTCATCTAAAGACCTAAACCTAAAACTTCACTAATAAAAATTTAGGTAATTTGCTGAAAGCTTCCAATTTCCTCTTCTTTCTCCTCTTACTCATATCACTCAGACATCTTCTCTTAAGAAACCAAATTCACTTCTGTCTCACCTGAAGAGGCGGCCCTTCTCTTTACCAAAGCAAACCACTCTGCATGCATGTTTGATTCAATATCCTCCTGTTTTCTCCAGCAGATTGTCTCAACTCTCATCCCTATTTTTTCTGATTTTCAATATTTCCCTATCTACTGACTATCTGATATCTAAAAATATTAATTGATCAATAAATAAACATTTATTAAATGGATAATATGTGCCGGGCACTGTACAATCAATTCTCTCAACAAGAAGCTTGCAATTGAATGGGGGAAGAAATGACATGTAAACAAATACCTACAAAGCAAGCTATATATAGGATAAATAGGAAATAATTAACAGAAGAAAGACACCAAAATTAAGAGGAACTGGGAAACACTTTTTGCAAAAGATGGTATTTTAATTGAGATTTTAAGGAAGTCAGGGAAATTACTAGGCAAAACATGCCTATATCTCCACAACCTTAAAAAACCTTAACTTGATCTGGCAATCTCTGCTAACTTCTATTCAATGTCTCTCCTCCCTTTCTCAGCTAAACTCCTTGAGAAATCTGTGTCTCCATTTCCTTCCCTATAATTTGCTTTTAGACCCTGGGGAATATGACTTTTAATTTCATTGTTCACCTGAAACTCCAAAGTTACCAATGATTTCTTAATTGACAAATCTAATGGCATTTTCTCAATCCTCATCCTTCTTGACCTGTCTGAATCCTTTATTTGTTATTGATCACTCTTTCTTCCTGAATATCCTTTCATCTCTAGGTTATTGTGACAGTGTATAATCACTCTTTCTCAGTTGCCTTTGCTGGATTTTCCTCTAGGAATTTCCAGTGACCATGAGCATTCCCAAAGTCTCTGTCCTGAGCTCTCTTTTCATCTTCCTCTTTCTCTTTTGATGATCTTATCACTCATATGGATTCAATTATCTCTACATAGAATTCTTAGATCTATATATTTAGTCCTAGTATTGCTCTTGAATGCCAGTCCCAGATAGGCATCTCAAGTTTAACATGCCTAAAACAGAACACATTATTTTTTCCTGAAAACTCTGTCTTCTTCCCAACTTTCCTATTAATATAGAAATTACCATCAACCTTCCAGATATCTACACTTACAACTTCAGTGTCATACTTAATTTCTCACTCATATTAATCTCACAGATCTGATCTGTTGCCAAGTCATTTCTACCCTCACAATGTTTCTTGTATATATCCCCTTCTCTCTACTCACATGACTAACACCCCAGTACATGTCCTTAGCACCTTATGACTGAGCTATTGCAATAGTCTTCTGTTTCATCTCCCTGCATGGGGTCTTTCACCTCCAACACATCCTCCACTCAATTGTCAAGGTAATCTTCCTAAAGTATAGATCTGACCATGTCGCTCCCTACTCAATAAACTCCATTAGTTCACTGTTACCCCTAGAATAAAATATAAAATCATATTGGAATTTAAATTCCTCCATAACAAGTCTCCTTTCTACCTTTTCAGTCTTATTTTTCTTATTCATTTCCACAAAATATATTAATTTCCATGAAATCTATGATTTAGCTACACTGGCCATTGCTTTTTCTTATAAATAACACAACATTTCCTGATTATGAAGTGGTTGGGTATAAAGAAACTAATTAGGAGGCAATTAAAATTGTTCAGATGAGAGGTCACACCAGTCAAAAACAAAGTGTTTCAAGGAGGACAGAAAACCAAATCCAATAACAAGACTGAGCTGTGGGACCTGCCTGCTCAATTCAACTTAAAAGGTATGCAGAGAAGGTTGAATTCTCTGGTTTAAGGAAAAGAAAGAAGGAAAGTCCCAATGCCCCTCCCTCACCTACTGTGCTGAGACAGGGGTGGTTGGTGGGATTTCAGGGTGAGGGCTCCAACCCAGACACAGTGCCTTGTTACTACAACTACATGAAACACAGGACTCTTACCATAGCTGGAAAGGAGGCAGTTGGAGGAGAGAAGCAAAGAAAAGGATAGGCTGGTCACAGTCTTCAGCTACCACACCTCCATCTTAGGTCTTTGTCTCTGGAAGTTTTGGATTTAGGGCAGATTCAGTTCTGTAGATCATCTCAACTGCTTAATCCAGTTTATAAATAGTACAGAGAAGAAGCCTCTAGAAGACAGAAGAAGGTCAAACTCACAGAGCTAGCAAACAATCATAAGAACATGTGTACAAAATAAACAGAAAGTCAAACTCAACCACAAGACAAGCCATGGGTCTCTCCTACTTGATTCAACCTGAAAGGTACACAGATAAAGTTGAATAATTGTGTACAAGGGAAAGATCCAACATTCCTCCTCTATCTACTTCACTGAGACCCACAGGGACTGACTAGGATCCCAGGGTGAAGGCTGCAACTCCAACAGAGTACCTTGGTACCACCACGGCAAGCTCAGGATTCTGACAGAAGTTGGCAGGGAGGTGGCTGGCAGAGAGGAGGAGAGAGGAGGACCCCAAGGTATCTTACTTTAGCCTTCACACTTTCACTTTCACCTTTATCTTTAGCCTCTGCCAGCAGCTGGGGAAGATTTGGCCTTACGGCACATTAATACATTAGATCAGTTTGATCAGCCTAATCTAGTTAATTATTGGAGCAGAGAAGAAGCCCCTTTAGGGCAAAAAAGCCCAAACTCACAGATCTGGCAAATAAAGAGAGGAACAAGAATACAGCCAATAAGGAGGGGGAAAAATATGAGTAAACAACAGAAAAAGAAAAAAAAGAAATTATAATCAAAGCTTTTATTCAGGCAATGAACAAACAAAGAACAAATGGAACAGAGGAGCAAGCAAAAACTCAGAAACTCCAGTGAATTGGACTCAGGCTCTAGAAGAACTAAAAAACAATTAAAAAAAACAATTAAGAGAGGTTGAAAAAAATTGTGAAAAGAACTTAAAAAAGCAAAATAGGTCATCTGGAAACATAGGCGCATGAACTTAAACAAGAAAATGGTGTTTTAAAAGCCAGAATTGACTAGCTCGAAAACAAGGCAAAGAAAGTAAAAGATAAAAACAATGACCTACAAAGAAAAATAGATCAAAAGGAAAAGGAGGATCAAAAAGTCAAGGATGAAATTCAGTCTTTAAAAATTAGACTTGAATAATTAGAAGTGAATGCTGTCACAAGGCAGTAAGAATCTATAAAACAAAATCAAAAGAATGAAAAATTTGAGGAAAATATGAAACACCTCATTGATAAAACAACAGACCTGGAAAATATATCCAGGAAAGACAATTTAGGAATTATTGGACTACCTGAAAAACATGACCAAAGATCATCCAGAGAAAATGAATACTTATCATCCTGGTCATTATCTGTACCACCTGCTATAGCTTGCCAATGTCCTTCCTAAAATATGACACCTCAGATTAAACACGAGTTAAAGCTCTAATTCTCTCTCCATGATTCTCTCCTTTCTTTTTTACCTTGTTCAACAAAATGTATTTCTGTGACAAAATGTGTGTGTGTGTGTGAATACAAGTGTATTTGCCTATTCTTTGACTAGTTCAGATGAGAGTGAGGTTCAAGTGTTAGCAACTTCACTGTATCCCTTTCTCCTTTTCATAGACTGCTACATGTACACCCTGATTATGTGAGATAATTTTCCCTAACCTTCCATTCCTTCACATCCTCCTACTCCCTGTCCAATGTATTCCTCTTCCCCTCTCTTTCCATTCTTCTTTTAAGAGATCATCAAAATATTGCAGAATTGAGGCAACAGGGTAGTGCAGTGGATAGAGTGCCAGTCTTAGAGTTAGGAAGATATGGGTTCAAATGTGATCTCAAGTACTTAGTATTGATTTCAAGATAGAAGTAAAGGTTAAAAAAAAGATATAAAATAATTACTCTCAGGCTTTCTGTCTAATTAAATTCCCTCTAAGACCCTTGATGATAATATAGTTCAGGGGGGACATATGTATCATTTCCTCATTGTAATATTTAAATTAATATACATAACTCCAAGTATTATATTTTATAAAGTTCATTAATAATCACTTGAAATAGAAAGAAAATAAACTAAAAGAAATAGAATTTCAAACTTAATTATCTAACAAAAAATAAATCCATGTGTGTAGATTCTCCTTATTGGCATAAAGCCTGCTTTCCCAGCTGCAATCAGGGGAAAAGAGAGAGAGTCAGGGCTACACAAAACTTATATCCTCCCAACATTAGCACATAATGTGAGAAGAAATATGGGAAGCTGGGAAAGAGAGTTTCTGGGGAGCAAATTCTAATTATACATATTAGAATATGTCATTTATCCTTGTTTAGTTTTGAATTATTTTTCATTTGTGTTTACTTTTTTATGTTTCTCTTAACTCTTGTGTTTAAACTTCAAAGTTTCTTCTTAGCTCTGGTCTTTTATTGAATTATAGATCCATTTTCCCCCCTAGTAGGATTATACTTAACTTTTACAGATTAGTTATTCTTAGTTGAAATCTTATATCATTCACGTTCTGTAATGTATACATGTTCTCCATATAGTAGTGCCTACTAAATTATCTGTGATCTTGATAGGGGCTTATTGTTACCTGAATCCTTTCTCTCTGGTTAACTGCATTGTATGTGTGTGTGTTTTCTTCTTTGACTTGGAATCTCTGGATTTAGCTGTTAATATTCCTGAGTTTTCATTTGGGGTCTCTTTCAGAAGATGACTAATGGATTCCTTTTATTTCTACTTTGCCCTCAGGTTCCTAGAGCTATTTAATTCTAAAATTTATTGAAATATGATATCTAGACTCTTTTTTTTGTTCATCACTTTCAGGTAGTCTAGTAATTCTTAAAATCTTCCCCCTCACTCTGCTTTTCAGGTCAGTTATTCCATGCTCTGCAATACTATACATTTTTTCTATTTTTTTCAGTCTTTTGATTTTGTTTTAATATTTCTTTTTAATATTTCTTATTGTCTCATAGGCTCATTGGCTTTATTTGTTCCATTTTAATTTTGGGGAAGTTTGATGTTTGGATAGGGTTTTGTACCTTTTATGCCAATTCTTTCTTCCATAGCTTTCATTTCTTTTCTATTTTTTTCTTTCACATTCCCATTTAATTTATAAAAATAATTTAAACTAAAAAAAACCACTTTTGATTGATCTCTTCTAGGAATTCTAGTTGAATTTGTATCCAAGCTTTATTTTTCATGAAGGTTTATTTGTAGATGTCTTGGTGTCATTCTCTTCTTCTGCGCTTCTCTCTTAAGATGTCTTACAATAGAGATTTGTCATGATAATAGCTTTTTATGGTGTAAATTTTTTTTGGTGTTCATTTCTCTAGTCTACTTTCTGAATTTGAACTTGATATTAGGTCTAGGCTCTGCACACTTTTGGGGGGAAATGCTGTGCTGGTCCTTTTGATGCTTTCCTGGGCATAATGAGAGTTGTGCTACTCTAGAAACTTAGGCACAGTTCAGGCTGATGACCAGCAAACTTTTAGTGTTCTGAAAGGGTGCTCATCCAGAGCAAAGTCTGTTGTCTGTCTTTTTCTGATCTAGGCTCTGCAAGTTCCTGAGCCTGAATTTGGGTCTGACTAGTAGTAGACTGCTGCTGAACTCAGTCACTATCAGCCTTTCTAGATTATTCCTCTGAAGGCTTCATATTGGGCTAGAAGCTGGAACTGAGACCCTGCTCTGCTCCCGAAGGTTGAAGCTGCACTACTGCTACTTGCTTCTGAAGGTGTCTCTTGTTCAGGGCACAGGGTAGGATCTGTAACCAGTCTTGACTTTGGTATGCCATCCCTGAATGCAGATCCCCTCCTTAGTCTGTCCTGGATCTGTGACTTGTAGGAAGTCATGATGCCCTGATAAGGCTTTGGCTACTCCTCTTGCCCTGGTGCACAGCCTTCCTCAGCTAAGTGAATATTTGGGGAGTCTTGCTGAATTCTACTACCAAAATGTAGTTACAAATCCACCCTCTAGTTGGTCTGAAGGTTCTGTATACTAATAAGACACTTGGATCCATTCTAGGTCAGATTCAAACAAGTTAACCCTGGAAATCTTGGACTTGTCTGAGGGTAGAGATAGGACATGAAGAGTGAAGAAGTGGACTCCAGAGAAATGGACAGTACCTACATATTATTTTTTAATGGTCCCTCTGTTCTGGATAGATGAGAGTCCTGATGGGAAAAAATAAAAACTTATTCTATGAGGGGAACCTGGGTAGCATGGTGGATAGAACGCCAAGCTTGGAGTTGGGAAGACCTGGTGTTCAGATCTGGCCTCAGACACTTTCTAAATGTGTGACTCTGGGCAAGTCACTTGACCCCATTTGCCACACTTTTGTCTTCTAATTGATACTAAGACAAAAGGTAAGGGTTAAAAAAAAACCCACCTTATTGTATGGGCTAAAAAGGGAGGGACAATTGAAAGGAGGATAGAAGGAAGTATATTTCCATGAAAACAGTTTTAGAGTCAGTGTGTCTATGAGAGTTCTTAAATTCATGATAGTTCTGTGATCACTTAGTAATGCTTCACCATTTCTCTCCATCTGTCCAGACAGTCTGTAGTATACTTCCTCCAAAATATCATCTCAATTTCTATCATAAGGCAGATGACAACACCAACTGGGCAACTCATAGAGCTAATGACCAAGACAAACAAGGTCAGTTCACTTTCACATAGATTTTTTTAAAGTTCTGTTTTTTTTTTCTAAATTTTCTGAGTCAGAGAAATACCTCAAGCCTTCCATCTCAAAGGTAGAGAATTTAAAAATCATCCTTACCTTCTAACTTAGTATCAATTCTAAGACATATCAGCGACAAAGTCTGGTCAATAGAGGTTAAGTGACCTGCCCAGGGTCACACAACTAAGAGGTCAGATTTGAACTGTGGTTCTCCTGACTCCGGGCGTGGCTCTATATCCAATGTGCTACCTAACTGCCCCAAGGGGAGAGTGTTTTATAGTGTGGATCTGATAATTTCCTGTCAGGCTACACCAGATTGAGAGTAACCAGCAGGCTTTATACCTCTTGATGTTTTAGAGGAGTGTCTGCCCGGGAATGTTCAAGACTTTCCCAGCAAAAGGGGTGGATGGCAATAATTTGTTTCTGTCTCTTTCTTTCTCAGTCTCTCTGTCTCTCTTTTACACACACACACACAGACACACACACACACACACACCTCTTACCTGTTCACCCTTTCAGGTAAAAACTATGTTTGCTTTTACCTCACAGACAAATCTCTGACAGATATCTACCTGAAATGGCTCTATTCCATCCTTCCTGAGGTTAAGACAAAAAAAGATGAATTCTCACGAAAAACCAACCTGATAAACAGAGAATTCAGGAACAGCTGAAACTGAACATGGATTCTGTTTTCTTAAGAACAGCCTAGAGAATAAACCCTGACTACCAAGCAGTTTTGCCCAGTTAAGTTTGTATTCCACAGGCTAATAAAAAAAGAAATTCTCTGTGTGTTTGTTCCATGCCACCTGGAACTCTTCTGATTCAACATGTGCCCAATTATTGAGGCCATAAAGAAATGGCTCTTTTCTTGTGACTGGTGATGGGAATGAGGAGCAGCTGTCTATTGTTAAATGAACTGTATTTGCTTATTGCCCATGTCATATGCATTTAACCTGAGGCTAATTACTGAGGCTCTAGACTCTTCACTGTTGAAGGTTTATCAGTAACTCCAACCCAAATAGCTCATGTTCCAACTCAGAGAGTCACAACAAAAACCAAAATGGAAGAGAAAGAAAGAAAGAAAGAAAGAAAGAAAGAAAGAAAGAAAGAAAGAAAGAAAGAAAGAAAGAAAGAAAGAAAGAAAGAAAGAAAGAAAGAAAGAAAGAAAGAAAGAAAGAAGAAAAAAAGAAAGAGCGAAAGAAAGGAAGGAGGAAAAGGGGAAGGAAGGAAGGAAGAAAAAGAAAAAAGAAAGATAAGAAGGAAAAGAAAGATTAAAATACAGAGAAAAGAACAGGAGGAAGGCTAGAAAGAAGCTGGCAGCTCTGAAAGGTATAGAATGATTTTTTTTTTGTTCATTCATTCAGTTGTGTCCAACTTTTTGTTACCCAGGGGACCACAGCACACCAATACCTATCATAAGGTTTTCTTGGCAGATAGTGGAGTGGTTTGCCATTTCCTTCTCCAGTGGATTGGGGAAGCAATTATGAGTCCAAGCAATTATGAGCAATTAAGAGTCCAAGGTTAGATTTTAACTCAATTCTTTCTGAATACAGGACCTTTGCTGTATCCACTGAGCCACCTAGCTGCTCCTAGGCTGAATTTATTATAAACTTAAAAAGAAAAGCAATCTGTACATAGTACAGATATGTAATTTCACGTACAATCTTCTTTTTCCATCCTCCCCCTATATAGAAATGCCCAATTATTTGCTGTTTGTTAAATTCAGAATGAAAATGAATTTTTTAAGAACATTTTTGCCTCCATCACTGTCATCTACTTTCTCAGAAAAGTATTATGGCTCTAACTGTAAATAACCAGGGTCAAAATATCTCTGGGTGAGTTAATATATCTCTAATTCTGTTGCCAGGCTGGCTCGCAGCCCAGCTTGGCCAGTATTTGAAAGGGCTTCATTTGGCAGCTGAGGACCTGAAAACCTGCTGACTTCCCTTTTTTAGCTGAAGGTCAGCAATCCTCACTCAAAGCCAACATGGACCATGTTTCCTTTTTCCATGGCTCAGGCGAGGTGCCTTCTGTATACTCAGAAGAGTCATTTTGAGGTTGTGGGGGAAGCCCTCTTTCATTGGCCTTTCCAATTCCCATCTACCCTTCTTACCCCATGACTAGTGCCAGGTCATATAAAATACCTCTAAGATAGTACAAGGAACACTGGATGGGGAGTGGGTAGAACTGAGGGCTGCTGCCAAAAACCTGCTGCAATAACAGATGCTCGTGTCCCTGTTACATATGTCTGCTACCCTGGTGGAGGATGACAGTATTTATCACTTGGGAATAGATTAGGCTGAGGCAGGATGGAGTTAGAGGGCACCGGTTCAAATTCCATCTCCATTATTACATATGGGACTCTGGGCAAGTCACTTCACCTCTCTCAGCCTCAGTTTCCTTATATGTAAAATACAGGGCTAACACTCTATGGCCTCTGAAATTCCCTTCCAACTTTATATCTATGATGCTATAGTGTGGACCTGTCACAGTTCCAGGAAGTTCTCCCAAAAATTAATAGGTAGAGCCGTGTGTGTGTATGTGTGTGTGTGTGTGTGTGTGTGAGTGTGTGTGTGTGTGTGTGTGTGTGTGTGTGTGAAAGAAAATCAGAAGGTTTACTCTACTTAGAGTGGTAGTTCTTAACCTGGGTTCTATGAATTTTAAAATAAAGTTTTTAGTTTTAAAAAATTACATTTAGATATAGGATAGCTAGGAGGGGCAGTGGATAGAGCTCCAGGCCTAGAGTCAGGAGACTTCCCTTTCTGAGTTAAAATCTGGCCCCATATACTTACTAGTTTTGTGACCTTGAGCAATTCACTTTGCCCTGATTGCCTCAGTTTCCCCATCTGTAAAATGATCTGGAGAAGGAAAGGCAAACCATTCCAGCATCTTTGCCAATGTTACAATTAAAATTATTTTGAGAGACTGGTTTTTGGGTAAGAATATGTTTATTGATTATATCCAGTTTATTGGTGAGGCTAGAATCATCAATCATATAAAGTGACATAGGTCTCCATGTCTTTCTCCTGACTAGGGATAACCTGAGCCGGGTTAGCAGCTTAATAAATAGATTTTTAGCTCATTATTCAACTCCTCCTTTGATCATCCCAAGACATCTTTAGTCATGTGGACAAGAAGCAAGCATCCTGGGAGTGAATTCTGGCGTCTTCCCAGAGTGCACATTCTTCTCCCTTATACAGAGATGCCTCAGGCATTGTTCTTAACTCAATCAAAAGTGGGGCTGAATAGCAGCTCAAAAAAGAATAGAGGTGGAGAATAATAAATTTCCACAATTTCCCTTCTCATTCATTGGGAGACAGGTTAGTCTCCCCAGTGAATCATTCCACCTATAATATTAGTTCTTTAGATTATTATTATATATTGGTAGTAGTCTCTCGAACCGAGGATGACGATTGTCTTTGGGTGTTTTTGTGCACAAAGACACCTGTGCATGAAGATTTAAGTGGAAAAGTCAATGCACAGAGACAGTCCCACTCTCTTGGCGTTGGAAGCCTGGGTCCAGTGGCACAGAAAGTCGTTACACCTGGAGACTTCCTCAGCTGCATTGGATGGCTGTGTTGTCTTTTGTGCTCCAACACGCCCTAAGCACTCTACAGTGCCTTGCTGCATCGCCATCTCAGCCGTTGAACCTTCTTGTTGGTTTCTTCTACCTGTTCCGCCGAAAACAGTCTTCACATGCTGGGTGAGCAAAGCCTTGGTTCACCAGGGGTTGATGACCCTCACAAGGTTTAGCCGGCCTGTCGAAGCCGTTGTTATATTTTAATATATTTATAATTATATATATATAATACCGCTGTTGGTATATATTAATATGTAGTATAACACCTATACATTTTATATATCTCTATATTGTAATACATAATGCATTATATATTATAGCATATATATAATATTATATAATACATTCCATATTTTATATATTTATAATATTATTAGTATATAACAATTACATATATAATTATTACTAGTAGTAAAATATATTATTAGTATATAACACCACATATAATGTTATATACTAATAATATATGCTATACATTATATGCCATATAATATAATAATATATCATAGAATTATATTATTATGTTATATTATCTGTATGTTATATAATATAATATCTATACATATCAATATTATCTGTGTATCTTTATAGGTAATATAGAGATATAATCTCTATAACAACTATATAATCTATATATTAACTATGATATCTCATATCTACATTTCAGAACTCTCTGACCAGGGTGCATAAGGACCCAAATATATTATATATTTCATGGTGGGTCTAACAACATTTGGGTGTTTCTTAACAAATTCAACATGAATGATAGAGTCACTGGCAAGGAGCCATTGGCAGACATTCTCCTTTTCTGCATAAGGGTTTTACACTCAAAATAAAATATAGGCACATGGAAAGTGGATGGAGGGTCAACCCTCACAAGTAATCAAGAGGACATCCATCCACCTATCCATTCCTCACCATTTCCTCAGGTGGACGGTCACACATGCAGGAAAAGAACCCGTATCCCCTTCATTTATTAACTAAATTCTATTTTTAAAAAGGAAGACATTCCTTGGGATTCTCAAGGATGAAGGCAATGCAAAAGGCAGCAGATTGGTATCTCTGACTCATCCCAGACACAGGAATATACAGTAATTCTCTCTAATATACAGGAATTAATATGGGATATGAAAAATAAATTCTCATGCCAAGAAAGCCTCAAAAAAGGACATGAAGATTCAGATATGACTGCAATGACTAAAAGATAACAATGTAGATATAATTGTTTTTCTTTTTGGTCCTAGGTATCTTATACATTCAAAAATATTCTTTTGAGATGGGGTCATAGGCTTCACCAGATTGCTAAAGGGGTCAATGACAAAACAAGTTAGGCTTAGAGTTAAAACCTGGGACTCCTATCATGAGAGAGTACAATCAAGCTTGTGATAGCAGAAAGGACAGTTTGGGGGTTCCTGGGACATCACCTTGAGCTCTGAAATTTGGTATTTCTGTTCTTTTTTATCAACTGCATGTGTACACATAGTTTTGCCCTTTCTTTAACTGTTAGCAAACTCTAGAATCTACTTCTGTCTCTGAGTGAGTGAAAGCAAAGAAGAGGTAGGCATGCAGGAAGGTATGTCCTGGTGGCAGCGAGTCCCTTGAAAGAATTCTACAAGAATTATCTGGTGGTGGCTGTTGTTTTCCAGTCATTTTCAGTTGGATTAAACTCTTCAGGACCCCATTTGAGGTTTTCTTGACAAAGATACTGGAGTGGTTGGCCATTATCTTTTCCAGCCCATTTTACAGATGAGGAAACTGAGGCTAATTAATAGGTTAAAGTGAATTGCTCATGGTCACCCAGCTAGGAAGATTTGAATGCAGGAAGATGAGTTTTCCTGACCCCAAGCTTGTCACTCTATCTACTACACCATTTAGCTGCCCTACAAGAATTGTGGCAGGTGCCAACTTAAATTGGAGATTGCAAAGAAGCCCCCGTTATGCCATTCACCTTCAAATACAATCCATTCTAGCCATATGGGAGTAGTTGCCTTTACCCCAAAATATTTAGTTTTTCTTCTCCCCTTCTTGACTATGCTTATTCCATTTCCATTCCACCTCAGGAAGGTGAGCTTCTGGTGGGATCTAAGGGTTAGGTTTGCTCTCTTTCTTCTCAAGCATGGGGTTGGCAGTGTGGGCAGGTAGACAAGGATGTTAGATTTGGAATCAGGAAGACCTGGATTCAAATCCCCACCATAGGTAATTTACTAGCTGTGTAATGCTGGACAAATCACTTAATCTTTTTGGGTCTCGGTTTTCTCCTCTGTAAAATGAGGGAATTGGACTTGATACCTCTTATGGTATTTTTTAGCTTATTATCACTATTCTCCCAGTTATTGATGCTTGTAGCCTTAGAGTATTTTTTGTTCTCCATATCCAGCTGGTTGCCAAATCTTGTTGAGTTTATCTATCCAGTATTTTTTCCTTTAGAATTATATTGTTCTGTGATATAGGACAATTCTGAGACACTACCTACCTCCAGAGAAAGAACTGTTGGAGTCAGAAAGTAGATTAAAGCATACTATCTTTTATATTAGTTTATTTGGGTTTTAATTTAGGGGTTTGGGTTTTATATGAGTATTCTCTTACAACAATGAACAATATGGAAGTCTATTTTGCATGATAATACATATATAACCCAGCTAAAATTGCTTACTATCTCTGAGAGGGAGGAGGGAAAGGAGGGAAGGAGATAATCTGGATCTTACAATTTCAAAAAGTGTATGTTGAAAATTGTTATTACATGCAATTGGAAAATAAGTTATTAAAAAAAGAAACTTAAAAATAAAGAAAAGAGAAGTCAGCAGTGAGAGAGAAAAAATTATTGTTCTGAAATTAATGAACATCCCCCAAATTAACATTTCTTGTCTCATACACTTCCTAGCTGTGTGACCCTGGGAAAGTCACTTACTTCTCATTGCCTAGTGCTTTTCCCCTGGAACCAAAACATAGTATTGTTTCTAGGATGAAAGGTAAAAGTTTTTTAAAAATCTATGTAATAAAAACATGTTATCTTCAAACTACTTTTCAGTTTCTTTTGGAATTTCTATCTTCTATTTTCCATTGCATCTATCTATTCATCTCTCTCTGTCTCTGTCTCTGTCTCTCTCTCTCTCTCATCTCTTGCCTTCTATCTTACAATTGATACTAAGTATCGATTCTAAGACAATAGTGGGATTAAAGGCTAGGCAACTGGGGTCAAGTAACTTGCTGAGGATCATGCAACTAGGAAGTGTCTGAGACTGGATTTGAACCCAGGTCCTCCTCACTCCAGGCCTAGTATTCTGTCTGCTGAACCACTTAGAGGACCCTATTTTCCATGCATTCAAATAAAATTCTTCAATGACCCTCTTTTGTTTATTTTCTTCTTTTTGGGGAGGGGAACATCACTATTGATAGTTCCTTTCTCTCTCTCCAAATTCACTCCTCTAAAGAAAAAAAGAAAAAGAAAAACATAATCCTTGTGACAAATAAACAGTTGAGCAAAACAAACTTGTACACTTACAAAGTCTAAAAATACATCTTAACAGTTCTTTTTTAATACAAGTCCTCCCTGATTTCTCTGAAATATATATTAACACCTAATTCCACCACCCTTCTGTGAGGAAGTACGTAGCATGCTTCATCGATAATTCTTCGAAGTCATGGTTGTTCTTAAGAATTCTTAAATCTTTTTTATTATTATTATTTTTTTAATTTTATAGTATTTTATTTGATCATTTCCATGCATTATTTATTAAAGACAAAGATCATTTTCTTTTCCTCCCTGCCACCCCCCATAGCTGACGCGTGAGGGAATTCTTAAATCTTTTTTAAAAAAGTTTTAAAGTCTTTTGAAGTTGTTTTGACATATGGTATTTTTATAAATACTTGTTGATGATGAAGTATAAATTGTTCTCCTGGTTCTGCTCACTTCACTTTGCATCAGTTCTTACAAGTCTTCTCAGGTTGCTTCGAAACCATTCCTTTCATCATTTCCTATGATGAAATAATATATCATTACATTTCTAGAATATAATTTGTTTAGTAATTTCCCCAAATGAAGGATATTCCATTTTCCCCAGCTTTTTCTATTATAGATAATTTTGCAAATACAAGTCTTTTTCCACTTTCTTTTTTGTTATTTTTGAAATCATCACCAGCCAGATAGACGAGCTGAAACCTTAGAATTGTTTTAATTTGTAGTTTTCTAATTTTTAGTGACTTGGAGTATTTTTTTTACATCATTGATTGATAGCTTAGATTTCTTATTTTGAGACTGCCTGTATATATCCTTTGCCTATATGTAGGGGAATGGCTGCACACTATTTTTTGCATTCATTTTCTTCTTATCATTCCTGTAATATTGTCACAACCTCTTAACTAATCAATCTTCTTCCCCTCAAATTTATTCTACACGTTGCTACTGTAAGTTTCTTCACTCTAGTCTGAGACAAAGATGTAGCTTTCTCTTTGCCAAAGCCTTCTCTGTATGTTTGGTCCCATCACCACCCAACTTCTTCAGCAAATTGCCCCTACTGTCATCCTTATTATTCAATATCTCCATAATCATCAGTTGCCTTCTTGCTATCATCCACAATCCTTAAAAAATTCTCACAGCCTAACCATCCCTGCTAGTGTCTACCCTATGTCTCGTTTTTCTTTCCAAGCTAAACTCCCTGAGCAAGCTACCTACAACTGGTGCCTCTATTCCTTTTTTTCTCACTCTCTTCTTTTTAAAAATTAAATATTTTTTCAATCAACAAAAATCTTTCTCTTCTTCTACTTTTCCCAGTTAAGGAAGAAAACCAACCTCTTTTTTTTTTTTACTTCTGTTAAATATGTATAGTCAAACAAAACAATTTCTGTATCTTTAATCCATTGCTTCTTCATCAAGTGGGAATGAGGTAGCCTGTTTCATTATAAACCATCTGAAATCATGATTGGTCATTGCTCTGATCAGAGTTCCTAAGTCTTTATAATATTGTTGTCACTGAATAAACAACCCCCATGGTTCTTGTCACTTTACTTTGAATCAGTTTATACAAGTCCTCCCTGATTTCTATGAAATCCTACCCTTCAAAACTTTTATAGCACAATAATATTCCCACACACTTATATATCATAACTTGTCCAGTTATTCCTCTATTGATAAACAAACTATTAGTTGGCAAATCTTTGCCACCTCAAAGAAAGTTGCTTAAATATTTTTGTACACCCTCAGTTTGTTTTACTTACTACAAATCCCTCTCTTAATCTTCCCACCTTCTTATTTTCCTCTCCCTCTTCTCACCTTTTCCTACTGTTTCTCTCTTGAGTGAGATATATTTGTGTATCCAGTTCTGTGTGTATATTTTCCCTCCTTGGTCTAGTTCAGATGAAAACGAGGTTCATCTATGTCCCTCTCCTAATTCCATACTTATTCATATAGACTTCTACAGGTACAGCCTAATTATGTGAGATATTTCCCCCATACATTTTTTCCACTTCTAGAATGTACCTCTTTTCCTCCCTTCCACTCCAATAAAAGATCATTAAGACTTAATAGAACCACTCCCAGGCCCTCTCTCTAATTAGATTCACTCTATGACTCCTGATAATGATAGCATTCTAAGGACACACATATATCATCTCTCCATATTGGAATATAAACATTGTTCTTTAATTCCTTATGATTGTTCACTCATTTATCTTTTAATGTTTCTCTCAGTTTCTATGTTTGCAACGTAAAGTTTTTGTGTATCTCCAGTCTTTTCACCAGGAATGCTTAGACACCCTCTATTTTATGAAAAGTGCAATTTCCCCCCATAGGATTATATTCAGTTTTGTTGGGTAAATTATTCTTGGCTCTTAGCCTATATCCTTTGCCCTCTGGAATGTAATATTCTACGTCCTCCATTCCTTTATGATGGCGGCTCCTAAATCTTGTGTGATTCTGACTGCAGTTTTTTAGTACTTGAATTCTTTCTGGTTGCTTGCAGTATTTTTTTCTTTGACTTGGATTTTGGCTTTAATATTCATAGAAGTTTTCATTTTGGAGTTTTTTCTCAGAAGACAACAAGTGGATTCCATTTCTGCTTTGCCCTCTGGTTCTAAATGATCTGGACTGTTTAATGATTTCTTAAAATATGATATCTATAGTCTATTTTTTGTTTTCAAGGAGTCCAATGATTCTTAGTTTTTTCCCTTGATCTGTTTTCAGTTATTTTT
Source organism: Monodelphis domestica (assembly GCF_027887165.1). Taxonomy (NCBI): domain Eukaryota; kingdom Metazoa; phylum Chordata; class Mammalia; order Didelphimorphia; family Didelphidae; genus Monodelphis; species Monodelphis domestica. The sequence continues at coordinate 319,570,780 of NC_077230.1, read as the reverse complement.
GTTGTGGGATAACTTGAATTTAACCTATTTTTTTTTCTGTTGACTTTAGTTTGATATTTCTTATTGTCTTCCAGAGACATTATCTTCTATTTGGTCCATCTACAATTTTCAAGGAGTTTGTTGACTGAGTTTTGTGTCTCTGCCAAGCTGTTAATTCTCCTTCCAATTCCTTTTTTTCATAGCTTTCATTTCTTTCCCATTTCCCCCTCCTTTAGCACTTTCATTCCATTTATTAAAATATTCTTAAGTTATAAAAAAAAACAAACAAAAAAACCCTCTCTATTCATCTCTTTCAGGAGTTTTAGTTGAATTTGTGTCCAAGCTGTATTTTTCCTTAAAGTTTGCTTCTACATATTTTGGAGTCATTCTCTTCCGAATTTGTGTCTTGAGCATCCTTATTACTACAATATCTTTTTGGGGTAAGACTCCTTCTTTTGTTTGCTCATTCTTCCAGCTTCCTTGCTGACTTCAGACTTTTTATTAAGGTTGGGCTCTGGGCATTTCTGGAGGAAAGGTCTAGACTGGTCATGTTGTTGCTTTCTTAGGAGTATTGAGTGTTATGCTATGTCAGGCTCTCAGGCACAGTTTGGGGACCTTCACTGCCTCTCAAACAATTTGATCCATTGCAAAGTCTGATTGCAGCACCATCCATCCCCACCTTGCCCAGTCCTGGTCTCTTGGCTTAGCTCTTAGACTTAGATTTGGGTCAGAGCAACAGTAGACTGACTGTTGAACTTAACCACTATCATCTAATTGGGAAACTCAGCTGGTTTGTAGTGATAGAACTGCAGGCTCCCCTTTGTCTGGGGATCTATGACATTGTTACCCCTTTGCAAGCTTTAGACTGGACTAGAAATTGGAACTGAGACCCGGGTGCACTCCTGGGATCTGAGCCTATTTGTTTCTCAATTTGCCCAGCTCTTGGTACAAAGTCTAGGATCTGTGACTACTCCTTATCCCTGACCACCTTGGGTACAGGTTTGTTTACCTTCGATCTATGACCAAGATCAGAATAGTGGATGATGAACCTCCCAGATGGCACCCATTCCCAGAAAGATGTCTTGGTATGGATTTGGGACTTCCTCTTACCAGGGGTATAGACACTCACTGGGTTTGGGAATATTCTGTACATGCAACTATTCTTTTTCCTTTTTTAAACTCTTTTTCTTTAAACTCTTACCTTCTGTCTTAATATAAATTCTAAGACAGAAGAGTGGGAAGGGCTAGGCAATTTGGGGTAATTGACTTGTCCAGGGTCACACAGCTAAGAAATGTTTGAATCCAGATTTGAACCCAGGTTCTCTTGACTCCAGGCCTGGCACTCTATCCACTACGTTCCCTTACCATGCCCTTGATATAGTTCTGATCAGACCTCATCACCAGTGTCTGCAAACCTCTCTGTCTATCTCCCTGTACTAATCTTAGCTGGAGAAATTATTCTGTATGTTTTCCTTGGATTTCTTCACTAAGATTTGGTCTGATGCACCTTTTAGATCTGTTTGGAGAAGTCTGGGATGGGAGGTGTGTTGTACCACTTCCTGCTATTCCACCATCTAGGCTCTCCATTCAGAGACAGGATTTGAATCAAAGTCTATCGTTCCTCATTGGAAGACTTTCCCTCCACTATGTCATGCTTACTATTCAGAGTTTTAATTAAAGTCTACCTTGCTTAAAGGTTACCCTCTTTATTTTATGTTGTTCAGTTGTTTCAGTCATAATTGTCAGTTTGCTTTCTCACTTGGGATTTTTTTGGCAAAGATACTGGAATGGTTTGCCATTTTCTTATCTAGCTCATTTTACAGATAAAGAAATTGAAGTAAACAGGGTTAAGTAACTTACCCAGGGTCACACAGCTAGTAAATGAGTCTGGATTTGAATTCAGGTCTTCCTGACTCCAGGCCAGGTGTTCCATCCATTGTGCAACCTTGCTGCCCACTTTCTTTATTAGATATCAACCAATAGAGGGCCATTTATATTTCCTCTAACACCTAGAAACACACAATGTATATACTAGGTACCTATTATTCATTGAATGAAAGGATTAACACATGAGGAATAGTCAATGAATAAAAATCTAGGCTGGGATCCAATGGTGGATTTCTATTGAGGTAGAGGATGCCTGTTGGGCAATTAGGAGTCTGCCTATTGGTGTAGGCAGCCCTAACCTATGTAGAACCTCAGAATCATTTATACTTTTCCAGGGAGAGCCAAGTGGCTGAGTGGACAGAGTGCTGGACATGCAGTCAAGACTATTTTCATTCAAATCCTCTAAAGACTTACTAGCTATGGGACACCAGGCAAATGCTTAATCTCTGTGGGCCAGAGTTCCTTCATCAATCAGATGAAGAGGTTGGACTTAATGGCCTCCAAGGTAGGAATTCTTAACCTGGGGTCCCTGACTTAAAAAAAAAATTTTTTTTGGATAATTGTATGTGAGTATAATTGTTTTCCTTTGAAATTCTGTGAAATTTTACTTTGAATAACATTTAAAAACATTATTCTGAGAAGGGATTCAAAGGTTTCATTACACTGCCAAAGGGGTCCAATGACCCTCCCCCAAAAGGCTAAGCACCCTTGTGCTAAAAGTGAACTTTCTAGGCCTAAAATCTATGATTATCTGAAAGGAGCTTTTGCGGCATTCTCCCTTCAGAAACTCTGTCTAGTTCCCAGAATCTGGGGAAAAGGCTAGTCTGGCTTTATGGACAGGAGTCACCAGTAGCTTTTAGTTTAACTTTGCTCTTGTTTGATCCCAAAGATAAGCAGAGGACAGCCCACAAGCATCAGTCCGTCTTCCTCTTATTAACCCTTTGTAGGGTTGTAGCCAGGATCCTGAAGGAGAGAGCAAACCATTTTTTCCTGCTATGGAAGCAGCCATCCTGGGTTCTGGGGTTTACAAAATTCTTAGTGCTTTGCAGAGAGACTGCTGGGCACCCACTCAATAGCACAAGAACCCTCTCTCATCCCAGAATTCAAGAGATAGGGGAAAAATTATATTTCCTTGGCTTATGTTATATTGACTTAAAGCAAAAAATTCACTCTTCCTTTCCTAACCTTCCTTTGACAATTGAGAACTTGGTGTTGGTCTTGGTGGGCTGCTTGGAGAATAGACTCAAAGTGTGCTGAAGGAAAAAAAGACCTACCATAGGGAGACGGAGGAGAAGCCCAGGGGCACCCAACCCTGAGGGAACCAGCAGGAGGAAGCCAAGAGCAAGAATGTCTTGTGGAGAAGGATTAGAACTGAGCTGGATCTAATAGAATAGGATGAAACTATGTGCATGAACAGTTTCCTAAGTCATATCCTGCGGTGACTACACATTAGTCCCCTTGCCATTAGGGTAACTTTGCCCAAGTAAGCAAGTGCCTCCCACTGGGGATAGACTCAGAAACAAAACAGACTCTTTCCTTAAGAAGCTTACATTCTTCAAATCTGGCCTTAGCCACTTCCTAGCTGTGTGACCCTGGGCAAGTCACTTAGCCCCCATTGCCTAGCCCTTACTGCTCTTCTACTTTGGAACCAATACATAACATTGATTCTAAGACAGAAGGTAAGGGTTAAGAAAAAAAGCTTACATTTTACTGGGGATAAAGGTGGAAGGGAAGGAAACAGCACATATACAGACGATTAAATATAAGATATATATGCATATATATATATATATATATATTCATCCCTCACTATATCATAGTTCACTTATCGCAGCTTCACTGTATCATGGTTTTAAAAAAAAATCTAATTCTCTATCATGGAGTTTTCACTTCATTGTGGGATTTTGCAGATGAATACAGACTATACACAATGGAAATGCAGTATGCCACCACTGCTTACACAAGTTTGCCAAAGTGAGATTGTACATGTCATACTATTGGCTGATGGAATTTAAGGTAACCAATCACAGCACTATGCTCTGTATACTGGGCGTTGATTCATTCTGTGTTTATGAGATTGTGGGAAAAGTTAATAAGAGTGTGGAAAAGGTTTATCAGAGATTGGGAAGGGTTTATGAAGCCTTAACACACACACACACACACACACACACACACACACACACACACACACATATATATAAAAATTATAAAAAATATAAAAAAATAATGCTGCTACTTTGTGGATTTTCATCTATTGCAGGGGGTTTCTGGAATATAACTCCTGCAATAAGAGAGGGATCACTGTATATATAATGTCAGGGTATCTAGGCAGCACAGTGGATAGAGCATCAGTTCTGGAATCAAAAAGCCCTGAGTTCATATTTGACCTCAGACATTTACTAGCTCTGTGACTTTGGGCAAATCACTTAACCATGTTTGCCTCAGTTTCCTCATTTGTAAGATAATCTGGAGAAGGAAATGGCAAACCATTCCAGTATCTTTGTTAAGAAAACCCCAAATGGGATCACAAAAAGTCAGACCCAACTGGAATGACTGAACAACAACAAATATACAAAATAAGTATAAGTTAATTAGAGGGGTAGTCTAATAGCTGGGGGGAATCAGGGAAATTTTCTTTCTTTTTAAAAAAAATCTTTACCTTCCATCTTATCATCAATACTGTGTGTTGGTTCCAAGCCAAAAGAGTGGTAAGGACTAGGCAATGGAGGTTAAGTGACTTGCCTAGGGTCACACAGCTAGGAAGTATCTGAGGCCAGATTTGAATATAGGACCTCCCATCTCTGGGCCTGACTCCCAATCCACTGAGTCATGCAGCTGCCCCCAGGAAAGATTTCTTTGAAGAAGGTGGCACTTGTTTAAGTGAGGAGTAAGAATGCTAAAGGCATGGAAGAGGAGGATGAAATAGAAGGTGGTCAGCCACCATAGATTCAGAGTTGGATAGGACCTTCCAGGGCATCTAGTCCAAAACTTTCACTTTCCAGAAGAAGAATCCAAGACTCAGCAAGTTAAGTGCCATGATGAAGGTCACACTGGGAGGATAAAAGTAGGATCTGAACCCACATCTTCACACTGTAGCCCTGGGGCTCTTTCCACTGTACCACTGAGGTGGGAGATGGAATGCTGTGTGTGGCAAGTAGGCAGCTCTGGTTGGAGTTCAGGAGACCAAAGTCAGACTGCGGGATCCAAGGTCATAGGTAAGTCAAGGGAGAGCAGGATTCAAGGATTTCACAACATGTTTAGTTTCAGGGGGGAAATTCAAACTGCTCAAACCAAATGTATTTGTTTTAAGCAAATAAAGACTTTGGTCAGTGTAAACATAGCTGGCCTGGCATGCCAGGAGTCTCAAGAATTTAGTGCCTCTTGTTTGACAGAGATGTAGTCAGTTTAATGGTTCTGGGCTCTGGATACTCTCAGTTAATGAAGCAGGACATGGTTAGTGCCTCTGGAAGAGTAAGGATCTCAAGAGGAGTCTAAGAGAGAAAGGGAGAAGATTCTCGTGTCAGATTGTGGTATCATAGACTTATAGCTGCAAGGAGATCTGAGTCTAACCCTCTTCATTTACAGATGAAAAACCTGAGACTCACAGAGGTTGAATGACTTACCCAGAGTTACACAGCAAAGGGTCAATCTCAGGATCCAAGTATCTCTACACTATAACTATATCCTGGAGGGTTCAAGAGCTTGAAAATTATATCATCTCAGTTATTCAACAGATATCAAAGTGAAGAGGTATTTCTATCATGTCCTTTGTTTTTTCATTTGTGTTTGGAACATGCCTGGGAATCAAGGCATAGTAACTATTCCCTTCTCCCCAGCTCCTCCATCTAGTGCTGCTCCATGAAGGGATTGGGCTGCAAAGAAGTTCTGCCACTGGCTAGATTCCCTGAAGGATTGCACCTTGGTACTTTAATATCTGTTGTAGAAAAAAGCAGGAGGGTTGTCTCTGAGACTTGATTAGTTTGGAGCATATGGTCTGAGCTGTTGGTATGGCTTCCCAGTTGTCTGGGTTTCCAGAAAAAGATCAGCCCATGAGGAAGCTATATCTACCGGAATCAGCAGTGTATATTTGCTCGATAACCTTTCTTTTTTGTTAAGTAATTAATAGTCTAGGGGTGGCTTATTTTCTCCCTCTCCCTCTTTTTCATTTTTGCAAAGGGATATTTTCCACAAAGATACAGCAGGGACATTACCAATATTTCCCACCTGAGGTCATGCTGTCCCCATGAACCACTCCATCCCTGGAGAGAGCTGACTCAAACTTAATACTGTTTTTACAGCATTGGCCCCACCAAATTCAGTCCAATATGGTTCAAGAGATGAATTGAATAGAAAGATGGATGATGAATTCACATCTCCTCTCTCACTGGACAGGTCTGAATTATACTCTTCATCATCTGGACTCTGGCAAATCCAGACATCCCAGTTCTCTTGGTGGCTCACTCTCCTAAGCTAAAACTCACAATATTATAAGCCATCACTAGTCTCACTACCTAAAAACAGGAAAGAGACAATGGAGACAAAAGCCATAGCAGAGACATATGCTTTTGGTTTCATTTAGTGGTTCCAATATAGAGATAAAGACCAAGATCTCTATTTCCAGAGAGGGATGAATCCCAACTTTCTCCAACACTGTTCTTCATCCTTCTCTCCCCCCCCCATCTGTTTTATTTTTTCCTGGCTCTATAATTTTATTTTACCCCCAATTACATGTAAAAGTCGTTTCTAACATTTAAAAAAGAATTTTGAATCTTGAATTCTCACCATCCCTGTCACCCACCCTCCTGCTGAGAAGGTAAACAATATTAAAAAGATTTTACATGTTCAATCATGTAAAACATTTTCCCATATTAATGCTTTTGTGGAAGGATACTATAAAAATTTAGGAGTGAAAATTTTATTTTGGTCTGAAATCAAACTCTTTTTCTCTGGAAGAAATTGTCATTTTTTTAATCATGAATTCTTTAGGATTGTTTTGGATCATTTGAGATTTGCTAAGTTATTCACAGTTGTTCATTGTACAATATTGCTATCACTGTATATTCTCCTGGTTCTGCTTATTTCACTCTTCTTCAGTTCATGTAAATCTTTCCAGGTTTTTCTGAGTTCTTCTTGCTCAATATACAATACACAGTAAGTATTCCATTAAATTGTATACTATAACTTGTCCAGTCATTCTCCAATTGATGGGTATTTCTTCGCTTTTCCCCCACAAAAGGAGCTTCTTTGAATATTTTTGTACACGTACACTTTGTACACTTCCCCTTTCTGTTTTTTATCCTTTGGGCATAGGTCCAAATTGCTTATCAGAATGATTAAATCAATTCTTCCCTTCTCCCCCCAAGTGTCTCAATTTTCCTCTATCTCATCCAAGTTTTGTAATTTTCTTTTTCTTCCATAATAACCAATCTTGCTATTATGGTATGGGTATGGGGTGATACCTCAAAGTTACTGGTTTTTTAAATATACATTTCTCTAATAGTGATTTAGAACATTTTTTTGCATGACTATAGAGAACTTTAATAACTTTTTCTGTTCATACCCTTTGACCATTTATCAAATGGTAATGGCTTCTGTTCTTATATATTCAACTCACTTCTCTATGTACTTTAGAAATGAAGCTTTTATTAAAGGGACTTATTGTAAAAAAATTTTGCACCATTATGATTACTCTCCATCTTATTTCCCCCTCTTTAGTTTCTTATGTTAAGGGTAAAAATTTATTATATTATATTATATATATTATTATATATATATTATATATTTAAGTTTCAGCTTTAGCATTTGTCTCTACAATGAGTAGTCTGAATTAATTTTTCTGTATTGTCTGATTTGGTCCAAGGGACTCTCAAAAGTTTTCTCTAGCACCACAACTCAAAAGCATTGATTTTTGCAGTGCTCAGCTTTCCTTATAGTGGAGTTCCTATTGGAAAAACCATAACTTTGACTATATGGACCTTTGTCAGCAAGGTGATCCCTCTGATTTCTAGTATGTTGTCCAGATTTATCATAGGTTTTCTTCTAAGAAATCTTTCAATTTCATGGTTGCCATAGCCATCTGCAGTGATCTTTGAGCCCAAGAGCTAAAATCTGATACCGCCTCAATTTCTTTTATCTCTTCTTGTTTTTTAACTTAAAAATTTTTTTATTCAAAGGTATTTTATTTTTCCAATTACATACAGTAACAAATTTTCATATATTTTCCAAAATTATAAGATCCAAATTGTTTCCCTTCTTCCCTTCCCTCCCCACACCCAGAGAGTATAATTTGATCAGAATTATACAAGTATTTTCAGGCAAAACATATTTCAATATTTATCGCTCTATTTTTAAGGAAGTGATGCAGTCAGTTGATATGATCTTTTTTTAATGTTAAGCTTCAAGCCAACTTTTATACTCTCCTCTTTTATTTTTTGCCATCAGAGTGGTACTGTTTGCATATCTGAGATTATTGCTGCTTCTCCCAGCAACCTTAATTCTGGCTTTGGATCATCCAACTTAACATTTCAAATGGTATAAGTTAAATAAATAAGGTGACAATAGATAATTTTGTCTTACTCCTTTCCCAATCTTAAACCAAACAGTTCCATATTGAGTTCTAACTGTTGCTTCTTGATCCTCATACAGTTTCCTTCAGAGGCAAGTAAGATGATCTGGTACTCCCATCTCTTTGAGAACTTGCCATATTTTGTAGTGATCCACACAAAAGCTTTAATGCAGTTAATAAAGCAGAAGCAGATATTTTTCAGGAACTCCTTTGTGTTGTGAATAGAATCTTGAGGGGCAGAATTCTAGGCATGATATATCAATTTATTTAATTAGGCTAGCAATAACCCCCAAATTGAGGTCATTGATCTCTCGATTACCAAAGATGCTAAGTGAACATCACAGGGTCCTTTAAATCCAGTTTTCTTTTGACACTATATCATTGGGACCTTCCCTGACAAAAACAAGACAATGCTGACTAGTAGACAGTTTAATGTGGAGGGGTGCAAAGAGTTCTCAACTACTCTCAATTACCTCATTATTGGAGGGAAGGGGAAAGAGGCAGCTGGGGAAAGTGCAACCTTCTACCCCTTACTGCCAACTTCAAGTAATGTTGCCTGGATGCTTTCCTAGTCTCTCCTCCAGGACTGGCTTACTTTCTTCACCCTGAGATATAATGAGTTGCCTTTGAGCTAAAATACAATCATAATTCCAAAACTACCCTTTATTACTCCTCTGACCTCTACACATGTGTGGGAGAGTCAGATATATACATATAGTTATAGTTATTTATTTATTTATTTAAAAAACCTTTTTTTTTTTATTAAGGAAAACATGAGTTCCAGCTTCCTCTAGTAATCTGGATAACAAAACAAACAAACAAACAAAAAAACCACTAGAAAGAGGACTCTCTGCCTTAGTCTCCACTATTGTAGATCAGGTTTGATGAGGAGAATATAAAGGACAAAGAGATATGTCCCTGGAGGGGAAACCCAGTATTGGATGGCTTTTCTTTTTGGATAAACAAAAGTAAGGGTCTCTGCCCAGGTAGTTGCCTTGAAGGCTCATAGTAATTACATTCCTCAGCTAGAATGAGAGAGGACTAGGCTGAGAAATGGGGGTTTTGTCTTTAAAGGATAGACTACAGATTGATATTAAGTATAAAAAAATAACATAATATTAATTTTCCTTGTTTGCTTTCTCCATAATCCAATGCAGGCTGGCAATTTGGTCTCTAGTTTCTCAGCCCCCCCAAACTAAGCTGTGCTTCTAGTAATTCTTGGTTCACATGTTGCTGAAGCCTAGCTTGCAGAATCTTAAGCATGGTCTTGCTGACATATGAAATGAGCACAATTGTTCAGTAATTTGAAAGCCTTTATGAAGGCCTTTAATAAAAATGTTAAATAGCACAGGGCCAAGTAGAGACCCCTCAGGCAATCTACTAGGTAATTCATTTCAAGCTGACACTGGACCATGAATGACTACTTTTTATTTTCATTTTTTTAAATGTGAAAAGTAGTTTTATTTATTTTCATTTGAAATTTTTATTTAATTATTTGTTTAATTTTAATTTTTTAATTTTTAATTTACTTCATTTTTAATAAATTTTAATTGTTTAATTAATTATTTAATATGGAATATTTTTCCATGGTTACAAGATTCATGTTCTTTCCCTCCCCTCCTCCTACTCCCTCCCATAGCTGATGCTCAATTCTACTGGTTTTACATGTGTCCTTGATTAAGACCTATTTTCATATTATTGATATTTGCACTAGGGTGATCATTTAGAGAATGACTACTTTTTAGACTCAGCCATTCAACCAGTTCAAACAGAAAACTTTACTATCATCTAGCCCATATCTTTCCGTTCCTTTCACAAGGATAGCATGGGAGAATTGGATAAATATTTTTACTAAACTCTAGTAATCTTTTAACAAACAGTGAGAGGGGGCATCTAGGTGACTCAGTGAATAGAGAGCCAAACCCAGGGATTCTGAATTCAAATCTGACCTCAGACACTCCCTAGTTATGTGGTTCTGGGCAAGTCTCTTAACCCCCATTGTCTACCCTTTACTGCTCTTCTGCTTTAGAACCAGTATAGAGTATTTTTTCTAAGATGGAAGGCAAGAGTTTAAAATTAAAAAAACAACAAACAGTAGCAGAAGAGTAAGTGAGATGAATCCAGCATGACCTCTTTTTGATGAAGCAAACTGGCTCTTTGTGATATCTACTTTCCTCTCTGGATGTTCATTTTTTGATTTTCATTTATTGATATTTTATTCATTTAATAATATTTTCTATAATTTTCCTAGGAATTGAAATGAAGCTCACTGGACTATAGTTTGTAGAATCCATTCTCTCTCTTTCCTTTCTCTCTTTTCTTCCTTCCCTCCCCCCCTTTTTTTCAGAGAAATAATTTGTCTTTCTCCAGGTCTATGTATCCTTTCCATTCTCCATGATCTTTAAAAGATCATGTCAATAATTTCAGCAAGCTTTTTTCAGTACCCAAGGATGTAATTCATCTGGGTTTGGTGGCTATAGCTCATCAAGAGTCTCTAGATTCTCTCTCACTATCACCCTCCTTATCTTGGCTATGAATTCCCTATTAGCTATTTTTAATTTGCCCTTTCCATTCCAGAGAGCATTCTTCTTGGCAGAGATGATACAGCTTTCTCCATTCCCACTGTCACAAATATAGCAAAGTCCATTCTAGTGGATTGTTATTTTGGTAGAAATGCAGGTTTGGAGGAACTAAAAATGATTATGAAAATAATCTCTATGTTTCAGCTGTCTTTAAATATTTGAAGGGGAATTAGACTTATTCTGCTTGGTCCCAGAGGGGTAAACTAGGAGCAATGAGTGGAAAATGCAAAGTGGTTAATTTAATCTTGATGTAAGGAAACACTTCTTTAAAATTAGGACTATCCAAAAGTGGAATGAACTGCCTTGGGAGGTAGAGGATTCATCCTAATTCCTGTCACCACCTCTGAAGGACTTGAAGTTCATGTTGGAAAACCACCTGTTGAGTAGGTTGTAGACAGGTTTCTTGTTCAGTTATAGGCTGGATTGGATAATTTCTGAAGGCCCTTCTAAATTAGATTTAGGAATTTGTGATCTAATGTTTAATATTTTTACTCAGTGTATCAGCATTTAATGCTAATTTTTGAGATAAAAAGAAAGGTAAAAAATATTTCCTCTTCTCAAGGAACATGCTGTCTAAGGGGAGAAAATATGAATTGCTGATTAATTTAAATCCCATCTTACTCTTTTTCTTCTTATTTCCTATTTATTCTTTGATATGAATCATCCATGTAAAATTATTCTGTAATATATAATTGACATATTTGGTTATCTATTCAACATTTCCTAAATTCTGTTCTATGACCCAAGTGATAAAAATTCTAATATAAAATTCTGAATATACTGATCTTTTCCCCTCTAAAATATTGAAGATTAATTTGGTATTTGAAGACGACCAAAATGACATTAATATGTTGAGGTCAATGTACAGTGTGTTTTGACTATGGCCGATCTGACCCAATAGGAGCTTAGAAAGCTCTATCATAGATGAGGCACAAATAGTCTGCATGAATATTTAGGATGGAAGGATTAAGATAAAATTAGGCATATAGAAAAAGTGCTTATAATATTAGGAAATATTGGGCTATGTAAATAGGTATAATATCTTCTATTTTGCTACAAAATCTTTTTAGCCCTCCCTTTTTTGTACTAAATATAATTCTATGTACCCAAGTTCCCTTCAAACCCCAAAGTATTCCATGGCAAAATTATCTTGGGAAGCACTGATCTAATTTGAATTTAGCATTTCTATTTATTATTGGTATTTAGCAAAACCAATCTCTACTAACTCCACTAACTAACTTGAAATAGTTCAGTCATAGTGGATTCTTGTCCCATAAGAAGTTTGAAATAATTTTCTCTTCTAATTTTTAGAACATTGCTAAAAGATATAATCTAGTGAAAATAGTATAAACTTAGGTTTTGACTCTAGCATTGATATACTAAGTGTCTATGGAAAAGTCACTTAGACTCTCAGGAACTCAGTTGCTTTAACTCTTAAATGGTCATAATATCTATCCTATCAAGAACCAAAATTAGATGCCACCAAAAAGTAGGCAAATACCTAGACAGCAACATGGCAGTGGTGGGCTTTTTCTATTTTTCCCAAACCTACAATTCTTCTGAACTTCAAGCCTTCCATCATTCTCTCAGTTTTGCAACCTCTTCATCCTTCTCAACTCCTTATCTTTCCCCTTACCCCACACATTCATCAGTTACTAAATTTTATTTTTTAAAGCTGATACCCCTTGATTGTGGAATAGCTAAACAAATTATGGTCCACAGATGGAATGGAATATTACTGTGCTGTAAAAAATGATGAAAGTGATGAATTTGGAGAAGCATGGAAAGACTTATGTGAACAGAAGCAGAGGGAAATAAGCAGAACCAGGACGTCAGTGTATATAATGATTAAAAAAGGTAAATGGAAAGAACAACTGTGAAACAATTCAAACCGAATGCTGTGAAATTGTAAAGAATGAGTTTGGCCCCCAAAACAGAGAGATGAGAAAATACCTCCCACTGTTCCTTTTCAGAGGATAGGGCTCTTGAGTGTGTGGAACATTGAATATAACAAGTTTTTCAAGGTTTTGATTAATTTTTTTTTTCTGAGAGGGAAATGACATGGGGTAAGAGGTAGGGGCGGGGAGAACTAGGTAATATAAATGAAAGATCAATAAATATCTGTTTAAAAATTAAAAAAAAACAATCTTCTTGTTTCTACCTCCATAAAGCCTTTTACTTATGTTCCCTTCTCTCTATTTACATGGTCTCCATGGCAATTCAAGTCTTCCTCTCCTCTTGACTTTCCTGTTCTCAGCAACTAGGGTCTTTCCCCTCAAAATTACTATTGCCCTACAAAATTACTCAAAAATACTATTACTATATACATATTTCCATGCCAAACCCAATTATGTCTCTTTCCAAATATTTTGTCTAGGGAATTATGATTATCCTAAACCTTCTCTTGTCAAGCAATAATAGCTTTCTTTTATGAGCTGTTTTTAATGTCTAGGAATTGTATTGTTTGTGGTACTTGGGTTGGCCAAGTTATAAAATTAATTTCACATTTATTTTCTCTAATATTGTGTTCAAGCATTTTCTTTTAACATTTAAGTTCTCAGGACTTGCCCTTCCTGCCAGCTCTCCCTGCACTAGAGAAGGAATCATTTGACAAATATATATGTTTGTGTGTATATATGTATATGTGAGTATATCACACTTTGTCAAGGATGTTTCTTTTTATCAGTTCTGTGTTCAAGTTTCTTCAATAGAATCATGTTTCCAAAAAATTACCATGTATTTATTCAGTATTTATATAATATATGTGCATTTTGTCTTCCTCCCATATAAAGTAATGTCCTTGGAGTGGAGGAAGAGAAGAAGCATTTCATTAAGCATCTACAATGTACCAGATACTGTGTTAAAAGGTTTACAAATATTTGATTTTTACAACAAAATTGCAGGGTAAGTGTTACTATTGTTCCCATTTTACAGTTGAGTAAACTGAAGCAGGCAGAGGTTAAATAACTTGCCCAAGGTCACACTATAAGTTTCTGAGGCTGACTGGAATTCTACTCCAGGACCAGCACTCTAATCAATGAACCACTCGATAGAAAGAAACTGTTTCATTTTAGTATTATTTAATATTTAGTGTCATGTATCTTCAGCACAGTGTCTGACACATACGAGGCACTTAATGAATGTTATTGATTGACTGGTTGAATGTAACTTTTTATAAATGTCATTTCAATGCCAGATAATTTTGTTCTCCATGGTCTCTAGATATTCATTTTGAGACATGTCCATTTGTCTGTGGACTACTAAAAGCTCAAAGTCATTGATGTGTAGGAATGCAGAGAGTACAAATTTCGAACTCTCTCTTAAGTTGGCACAAGTACCTCGACCCAGCTCTGATTGCCTATTTACTTCATAGGAGAATGTATAGAAAAGTGCTGAAGGTGAAATATAAATACAACAAAGTAAAAAACTATTAAATTTAATCAGTAGCTTTCTTCAAGAACCAGAGTGGTTTTCTATTCCCACCCCCCCTTTTCCTGTCCCTCTAGGCTGCCATGGAAGACAGATGCACCTTTGGGATTTAATATTTATTTTTTTATTTAAATATATTTAAATATAGGGATAAGAGTGTCCAGATGTATGGATTTCTCAAAGTGGGCACATCTGTGCTAGGCATCTAAAAGCTCAAACGAAGAGGTGGAGAAGGTACCACAATCCAAGGTCTTGAACCAAGGCTTTGGCAAAAATGAGCCCAATGTCCCTCTTGATCCTTCTCCTGAGATCACAAGATTAAAAATAACCTGGGTGTGTGCCATCTACTGAGATGGTAGCCATATGATCAGCCAGATTTCTGTCAAGCACATAGTACATGTTCAAAAGATATTTTTGAATGAATGAATCTCAACCATGAATCAGGTCTGACCCAGGGATAATAGTCAATAACAATCACAATTTTGGATCTTTATATCTGTTACATATTTTTAGCAACCTATATTTTATTTAATACTTGCAACAATGCTGTGGGGTTGGCAATGTGGATTTGTGATCTATTTCAGAATAAGGAAACTGAGGCACAGAGATTTTTTTTAAGTGACTTATAGAAGGGGACACAGTAAAAGGGATAGAAGTGAAAGTAGCCCCAAGTAGTGACTCTAAATTTGTAGTCTCCCCCTCCCATTTTCCCAAAGCCCCTTCTCTGTCAATGTACTTGGTGAGGTTAGGCTCACTTCTTCCAAGTCTATGAACTCATTAATACTCCACAGCTACTACCTCATGAGTCACATAGGAGATGCCAGGCAGAGATAGAAATGCTATTTATCTTATTATGAGGCAGAAAGAATAACAGAAAGGGAGAATGTGAGGCATGGAAGAGAGAACAGCCAGAGGAGGAAAGGTAGTCCAACAAAAGAAGTGCAGATGCTGACATGTTTTGTGGTTGTCAGTTTCTGGTGATTTTTATCAAAACAAACCAATTTGTTCACTGTAGTATGACCCTGGAGCCACCAGATGTCAGTGTAATAAGAACTATGACATGTTTCGGGACAGGTGGCAAATGCTCCCACCATGGAGGAGTAATGAGATTTAAGGACACAGTTCTACGAGTAGAATCTGCTCTGCTTAATGAAGTCTCTTACTGCTTAGATGCCTGCAGGATTTAACATAGTGCTGTGAAAGGATAACTAAGGACATTGAAAACAGACCTTTCAGAGGATGAAGTAGTTAAGGGACCATCAAATCAAACATGTCCCAGAAATGGAAGAAAAAGGAAGACATTATTTTCTTCTTCTCCAACACAAGATGTCCAAAACAGAAATTCACCGCCCACCCTGACCCCAGAATCCATCCTTCTTTCTATTTCTGGTGAGGGTACTTCCATTCCTCTAAGTCAGCGATTCCCAGGAGGAGGGACACATACTTTATGTAATCAGAGAAGATTCCCTCTTGAGATGGCCGTTGGTTTGGCCTCCTTGCCACCCAAAGCATAAAAAGCCCAGCCTTTGGGGATTAGGAGTGTTAGAGGTTTGAGCAGAATTCTCACTGCCTTGAAAAATACCTTTTTGGTCTAATGTGGCTGGTTGGTTGTGTTGACTTCAGAGGGGATGGGGAGTAGCCATAAAATCTAAATTACTAATAGTCGTGTGAATGTAGGAAAGTCACTTAAATTTTTTCAGCCTCAGTTTTCTCATCTGTAAAGTGAGTGCTCTAGAGTTCCTTCCAGCTCTAAGAAAGTTTGATGTCTAGTAGTTCATAATCTTGCTGGTACTCTGGTGGGGGTGGGTGAGTAAGGGGAAGAGAAATTATTTTCTCAGATAGTATACATTCAATTCACAAGTTACCTCTAGTGACTTCAAGCACTCCTGTGATTTTATTCATAATCTCGTTTTCACTTCTCTATTGGCTACCAAGCACATTCATGGCTATGTACATGAGAGAAAAAAAAGAGTCGACGGGTGCAAGTTTGTGGAGCTGGCTAGTATCTTAGTAGGTGTTTCACTGGTCTTGTTCATTCGTTCATTGTAGAAAAAACGACAACAATGTGCAGTTACTGCATATTTTCATGTTTAGCTTTTTAACTCAAGTTTTGTATTGAATTTATGCCTCCCAAAGCTAGTACAAGTCCTTTAGGCTCTAAGGCCAACTGTGCAAAGTCAGGGAGGTGACTCAGTGAGAAAATAAAGTTTTTAGATAATTTAGAAAAAAATAAAGCTGTTAGATAGATTTGTGCTATAATATCTTCAGATTCTGTCAGGAGCCTGACGATCAGCTGCCTAGAGACAATGAGGTTGCTGACTTGCATGGTAGATTCCTAACTCACCTCTGCTATGCTCTTCTACTTCCAAAACTCTTGAGGATTTCAAATGGCACTGAAGGATTGTTTCAACTGGTTCAGCCTTCATGACCTCCAACACCATCTATCAATCATGAAGACAGTGTTGGGAGGAACACCGAGACTGGGCTCGGCATCTCCTGACAGCAGTGACTGGAGTCCCAGCAACCTCTTCCTTGGTTTTCAGAGGGTAGCAAAGGCAGAGAAGGGTACAGCAGTAGAGTATACAAAAGAATGCCTTTACACCACTAACTGTGGAAGGCAAGATTCAGGTTTAAAAGTGTTTTAGCTTTAAGATTTTATTTGTTATGCGGTATTTATAATATAGATTTCTTGTCTTAGATAAGTGAATTTTGCCTGAAATAATCAATGTTCTTTTTTTTTTATTATTGAGATGTTGGCACAAAAGGTCACAGAATTCCAGGGAATTACTAGAGAGAAAAATGCTTCGTTTGTTACCCATTTTATTTTTTGTAATGCATTTTATGAGTTATTTCGTGGTTAATGTGTTAGGAAAAGTGCATACTGTTAGAATTAATGTTTTGTTATAAAGAATTATATGCAGAAAAGTGCATTTTCAGCAATTTCTATGGAAAGATTACAGTTTTAGGTAGTCAAAAAAACCAAACCCTTGATTTCCTAGAGGTTCAGTGTATCAAGATTTATGTGTTTTGTTTTGTTTTTTACTTTTGTGCCATTTTCTAGGAATAACACTCCAGATAAAGTGGAGTATTGACTCTATGTACATTTTGTCCCTTCCTAGAATTAAAAGCTAGTAAAAGTAGTGTAGAAAATGAAGGGCTGTAGTAATTTAGAAGGAACTATGACGTTTGAGTCATCAAAGTCCAGTAGTAAGACAAACGTTAGGACAAAGGGCAAAGGCTATGCAGGGTTGACCTTGACATCTTTGATGTTTGACCAAGTTCTGGGTGCTTTGTGACACCTGCTTTGGCCACTTTCATGACTACTTTGGAATAAACTGTCTCTCATCCACCCAATCTGCCAAGAGAAGCCTTTACATGCTTGGGCTCTTTAAGTCATGGAGGTATTTGAAACCTATCAATTACTATCAACCTAGTTTAGCCAGTCTGCCTGGGCAATTTTTTTTTTAATAAACCCTTACCTTCTGTCTTGGAGTCAATACTGTATATTGGTTCCAAGGCAGAAGAGTGGCAAGGGCTAGACAATGGGGATTAAGTGACTTTCCCAGGGTCACACAGCTGGGAAGTGTCTGAGGTCAAATTTGAACCCAGAACCTCCTGTCTCTAAGCCTGGCTCTCAATCCACTGAGCTACCCAGCTGCCCCCTGCCTGGGCAATTTTACCAGGGTATGGTTGTTGTGCTTATTGGAAACACAGGTGGGAGCAAGGTGGCAGGTGGACCCTGAAAAAAGGTCTTGGTAAGCCCACACATCAGAGGTTCTAGTCTTCCCTGTACACTCTGTACACCTCACAAAGTAAGTGCTTTATAAATGCTTTATTTATATAAGGATAGAGCTCCACTGATAATGCTACCTAATTAAAAGTAATTACCTTTTCTAGGTGAGAACACACATTTTAATTGAATGAACTAATCAGAAGCAAAAGTGAATAAGGTCTATGTTACCTCCTTAAATCCATGCTATTACTTCCCCATTTTATATATTAGAGACTTGGTCATGCAGTGAGGAATGTATATAAAAGGGAAGCATAATCCCAGAAAGAGAGAGAAAAGAATTCGGTCCTATAAAGCTGAGCCAAGAAATGGTCCTGAGGCAACTAGGAAATGAGAAGGTAGGATTGAGTTGTGTCAAAGAAGGTAGATATAGAAGGTGGCCATTGACTCTGTAGGCACCTTATAACAAAAATCCTAGGTTGATGACCTTCCCCACCACCACCACCCAATATACCCACCCGGTCAAGAATTAAAGGAAGTCTACAGAAACTTTTCCCCTAATACCCTTCCCCATTCTGTCTATTAGTATAATACAGGGTGTTCCCAAAGTCTTAATGCAGTTTTAAGCTATCAAAGTTTATTAAAATAGTTTTGACTTTGGTGGGCCTCTTAGGGGTCCCCAGAGGTCCCTGGACCACACTTTGAGAATTCAAGGGCAATATGACCTCTAAGGTCCCTTTGAGCTCTAAGAAAGTAGGATCTCTAGTAGTTTATAATCCAGTATCAATGCCGGTATTTAAGCTACCAATGGATAATTTGCTCTCATTAATCAAATGTTTCCTGAAAATTTTCCAAAGCACAGAGATGGGGGATCAACTATATATCGCTATTTATATAAATGTAAATTTAGGTAGAAAATCTAACCATTGCCTAAATTTTAGGAATCTTCCTAGCTGTGTCTCAGAGGGATTATGACTGAACCCATACTTTTCATCTAGAATAAACTTCCTGTAACCTCAATGGAAGTAAACTTTAGGGGGTGATTATATTTCACTTAGATTTTAAAATGAGCTAACGATTATAAGATTATAAGATGTTACCCTTGAATTGAAAGTCATACAGTGGTGCATTGATACAGGAGCACCATAAGTCACAATCAGTTTGAGATACGAGCAGTCAGTATCACGATTTTTTGCTTTAAGTCAAGACTGGATATTTGAATCATGAGCTTCCACCTGTGGGAGTAGTCCAAGGTGGATGAGGTAATCAGTACAAGTGAGATTAAGGAAATGTTGAAGATTTGGGGAATAATTAAACAGTTTATTGAAAAGACACCCAGAAAAAGTGGCAACAGATTGTGCATTGGAGCTGTGTGACGACACTTGTTTCACACATTATCAAAACGTTCTGAAAGGGAGGAAGAAACAAACATCCATGGAAAGGTTTTTATTGCAATGACCTGTAAGTGAAATCGAGGAAAGTGTGATAAAACAGCCAAAATTCAATGAAGAAAATGATGATAATTAAGTAAAGTAAAAAAATAGAAATTAATTTTAGCAATAAAGTTACATATCATAAGTAATATATAAGGTCAATTTTGCACTTAAATGTAGTGATATGTGTGTAGAGAGTAAGTAATGTTAAGCGATAGCACATGAAATGAAAACCTTCTCCACCAGCATTTTCCCCTGACCTTGAAGGTGAATAACATTTCATAAACAAGTTTATTTCTTTACATTCTTTCTTATTATCTATAAATATATTTGTTATTTATAAAGTACATTTTCATTTTAAAAGCATATAAAACAAAAAAATTCATGTGGTTTTTGGGGGGCCAGAACGGATTAATTGCATTTCCATTAATTTAAATGGGGAAACTTGACACATGAGCAAATTGAGTTACAAGCTTGGCCATGGAACAAATTAAACTTGTGTGTCAAGGTACCACTGTAATTGGGTTCAATGATTTCAAGGAAGTCTTAAGTAAGGCTTAAAGTCTTTAAAAACCAATTTCTTTATTTAATAAGGGCTTAAGTATGAAAATGCTTAAAGCACAGAGAGTAGTTCTTTGATATTTGTTGCAAACTACTTTGCTATAGCCCAAAGAGCTTAGATTCTTGGGAATCATCAGTCCAACTCTTATTTGTACTGGCCAGTTGGGTCCTGAGAAGGCTGGTCAGCTTCTTCTTTCCCTCCGAGTTCTAGAAGTATTTCTGAGAAGTGAGTGGTTCTTCTAATGCTATAAACTTAAGCTTCCATTTTAGTGTATTCTCAAAATTAATCATCTATACATTTATTATTTTACCAAGAGCCACTGACTCAGTGATTGATGTTCTAATATCATTTGCTAGTCAATATTGCCTCCCTATTACTGATAAGCAATTAATATTAGCATTTTACAAAAGGACATTTATTGAGAAGATATAGTTAGAACAAGAAAATAAACACAGTCCCATTAATACTGGGGGCACAATCTTACCTCTATGCCATGGGCATATTTTTTTAGCAGGAGTCTTGGTTGCCTGCCATCAATCCACTGGTCTGTTTGATCCCCTAGGTTGCTCCTCATCAGGTTTTGCTGCCCATAAACTCTGATATAACTCCTGTTCATGGACTTTTTGACATCTACCAAGACTTTGTACCAAAGGAACAATGACTCAAACAGGAGGAGGGAAACCATCCTAATCATAGTCCTGCCCAGATCCCATACATGTACAGAGTGAGTCTTATGTGGGAAAGGACATATCCTTCCCTGTCCCCCATAAATACACATATACAATGACCATTTGGCACTTAGAGAGTCCTCTTTAATAATATTAACATGTACACTATTAATCCATTCATAATTATGTAAATTATTATTAATTCATAATTAATGGGTATAGTAAAGTATCTTAAGATATCTTTTGTGCTCTTTTATTTTCTCCTTTTAGCAATACTATTTAGTTAGATACTCCATGCCTTCAGGTAATCAGGAGCCCTCAGCACTTCCTCAATGACTTATCTATGTAAAGATGGGACAATAATGCCCCATATTCTAACTTCTGACCTCTCCTTCATTTATCATTTATCACTGTGTCTAATAAAGTCCAATGCCCTATGCTCAGTTGGCTATGGGAAATCCATCTTAGAATGATAAAATGTTAGAATTAGAAGTGATATGAGAGTATATATAGCTCAATATCCCATTCCCACCACCATTGCTAACACTACCACCATTTTGCAAAAAGAGATTAAATAACTTTCTTAGGTACCAGCTTATTTTTGGCAGTGTCAGACTGGAATGTGGGGTTCCTGATTCAGTCTAATGTGTTTTTTTTAGTACATAAATATGCTTCCTTACCTATTTTTTTTTCAAAGCAAAATGAGCCACTAGTTTGTAATTAAAGCTTTATTTGTGATATATAACCAGCTTGCATAGAGTCTGTCAGAGCCAGGAGGAGTACAGATCTAATAAGTAGTTACCAGTCATTAACAACAGAATGTAAATTAGTTTCACATATTTTTAAATTTTGGCATTTTAAGAAGTATAAAAATTAATATACAATAACTTAAGATATTATATTTTATAAAATTTATTAATAATCACTGGAAGTAACAAAATAAAAATGTAACAAAATAAAACCACATGCCCATGGCTAATCTACCTGTTCAAACAGCCCACTCCACTAATGTCCTGACCCAGGAAGGAAAGACAGCTATCCACAAAAGATCACCCTATTTATCCCCTATCTACATGAGCACATAATGACAGGAAGTCAGTGGACTCCTGGGAAGTATATTTCAAAGGGACAAGATTTCCAATTAAACATTTCCCCCCATGAGATCCCTTGGAAGACTAATCTCTCCAATGGATCTTGTAAACATAACCAACTTTGAAATTACAATAATTTTGGGATAAAAGGGAAAGAGAACAAAACCAATGATTGCTAGGTGCATTGACAAAAAGCTAATTAGGGTGCAGTCCCCATTGAGCATAAGAGTATATATACAATACAAATGCATTCAACCCCCCAAAGTTCAAATTAGCACTCAGTTTTTGGCAATGTACTTTACCAGCTGCCAGGAGAGCAGCTCCAAGGACTCCCAGCTTGTGTGTTCTAAAGAGGAGGCAGCAGCAATCAGCAACAGTAACAGCAACAGCAGCAAAAGTAGGAGGAGCAGGAGTGGATGGGTGGGACAACCCAGGGAGTTAACAGCAGAAGGCTAGATCAGCAGCAGCAATGCCAGAGGCAGCAGCAAGGAACGCTGGCTCAAGCAGATGGATGAGAGAAGCCGCTTATACCTTCTCAGACAAAAGCCCCTGGCTGGGTGGGTGGGGTGGCTGGGAAAAATATAGAAAAAAAAAACAGCAGGAAGAGGGCAGCAACTTCAAAGAGAGTTCAGAGTTCTCAGGGTGGAGATGGGGGCAGCAAAAAGCTGTGGCAGGAGAAATGTGGCTTTTCAAAATGTATCTAGGCTATCTTAAAAAATTGAGAATTTTTTCTCTAACTTTAGTGGCTGCCATCATTATAAAAATTAAATTAATATGCAATAACTTCAAATATTATATTTTGTAAGATTTATTAATAATCACGAGAAGTAACAAAATAAAAAGGTAACAAAATAAAACAACATGCCCATGGCTAATCTAGCTGTTTAAACAGCCTGCTCCACCAATGTTCCCACCCAGGAAGGAAAGAGAGCTAGCCACGGAAGACCACCCTATTTATCCCTTGTCTATATCAGCATGTAATGACAGGAAGTCAGTGGGCTCCTGGGAAGTGTAGTTCAAAGGCATAAGATTTCCAGTTATACCAAAGTTTGTGGTATGATCACATATGGAAAATTGCTCAGTGCCTTCAAGCATCTCTAATCTTTTCCCTGAAACTGAAACTTGAAAAAAAATCTTTACCTTCTATCTTGGTAGCAATTGTAATATAGAAGAGTGGCAAGGTATTAAGTGACTAGCTCAGGACCATATAATTAGGAAGTATCTGAAGCCAGATCTAGGTTTTTCTGCCAAATTTTAGGATAATGGCAGTAATAGACTTTGTTAAAAATATCTTTGCCAAGGTTGAAAGGTTTGCTACATCTATAGAACTTGTGACAAGTATTTATCAATTCATACATTTTTTAAATGTCACATATCAAGTGGCTATATAGCAATTCATGTGACTCCTATATAATAGTGGGTTTGTTTGTTATTGTCATTAACTGAGCTATTATGAATAAATGTGCATTATCTATTGTACTACTGTTTTATAAAGCTGTTACTTTGTGAAAATCATTGCACTCACACAGTGGATCATGGCCAAGTTAAAAAGGAAATGGATCTCGTTTTTTGGGTGAGAAACCTTTGTATTCTACCTTTTCTTGGCTGACACAATATGTCACTGATTGTAAGCTATATATTTTTATTTTTAAAACATTTTTTTATTATTTTTCCCTTGTATATGCAACATAATATTCGAGTTTTTATATTTTCTCTCCTTTTGTGAACTCAAAGCACATTATCAATATTAAGAAGTTTTTGATTTTGTACTAGGATAAGTTTAAAATGTCCATTAACTTTAATGTCAATGCATACCCAAAAGCTTTAGACTATAGAAATAATGCCATTCATTATTTAAAAATTATGGGACTTTGCTTAATGATTGTGTCTGATTCCAGGAGACGGGACTACAAAAAGAGCCACTGCACAGTGCTAAAGAAGCACAAAGCTAGCCTACATAGTGCCAGTCAAGCACAGGGTCAAAGAGACCAATCAATCCCAATGGGATTAATGAAAAATTTTTTTAACTAATGCAAGAGGACTTGAACTTGTTTGGGGTTCGAGGTTGAGGCTTTTTGACATATGTCAGAGGCAGGTCTTCTCTGAGCCCCACACTCTATCAGGCACAGGGGTAGAATGTGTAATTATCCTAAAACATAAAGTTTAAATTCTTTTTGAGAGTAATTTTAGGATAAGAAATATGCTAACTCTCCAAATCCATAAAGTGAACTATTTGGAGGTGTCATAAAGATGTCTGCCCAGACCATACACTACACCAGAAGATCCAGAGTAAACTTTGGGATGTGCTAATTAATATGGCACAATTTAACAATTATTTTTATGAGCATTATTGGCAGAAGTTATATTGCATTAATTTATCCCTACATATAATCTTAAAATCCTACACACACACACACACCCCGAGCCCTCCATTCCCTCTATTTTACTATAAAGAAAGCAAATTGGTATACAAAATACAACTGGAAGAAAAACAACTTCAAAAAGCATTGGTGATTGCATTTTTATCACACAATCATAGGTTAAAACCACGATGACTTATGGACAAAGAATACAGTTGTGATTTTGAAAATTCATCTGAACTTTTTTCCTGGCTTCATTTCCTTCTGATGCATTTTCTTGAGTCCTATCCATGACTGCCACAGTAGTAGTCCTGGGATCAATACCCATACACCATTAAAAAACACCAGGTAGACCCAAAGATAAAGCCAATTGCTTGTGTTAAGGTTCGGGCTTCCAATTAGCCAATCTGGACAGAAGGTCATCCACCCACCATACAGTTCACACACACAGAGTGTAATCTGAATGAAATGCCTGTTGAAGAGACACAAGAAAGAAATAGAAGGTACCTTTGAGAACATTTCCACCTTGATCATAAGACAAGTTTTTTTCTTCAACAACAATCACCCTAACAAAGTTTCTCATTATAAACAAGACAAAACAACCCTATATCTAAGCCTGGCCCCCTTATATCCTAGAAGCATGAGCAAAGCTCATCTCATTATTGACGACTTTTGTGAGTTTCTAGAGAGAATGGTCTGATAAAGGCCACCCTTAGGGAGATTGAGAGAACACAGCTAATCTAGAAGGGAGATGAAGACCAATTAATTCTAGTTGGACAAACATCTAAATAAGTGAGTGAAGGGAAAGAAGGAACAAAGAAGGAAGGGAAGGAAGGAACAAAAGGAGAGAGGAAGGGAAGGAAGGAAGGAAGGAAGGAAGGAAGGAAGGAAGGAAGGAAGGAAGGAAGGAAGGAAGGAAGGAAGGAAGGAAGGAAGGAAGGAAGGAAGGAAGGAAAAAAGGAAGGAAGGAAGGAAGGAAGGAAGGAAGAGGAAGGAAGGAAGGAAAAAAGGAAGGAAGGAAAAAAGGAAGGAAGGAAGGAAGGAATGGAAAAAAGAAAGGTGGAAGAAAGGGAGGGCAGAAAGGAAGGAAGAAAAGGAAAGAGGGAGTGAGGGAGAGAAGGGAAAGAAGGAAGGAAGAAAAAAGGAAAGAAGGAAGGAAAAGATGAACAAACAAAGGAAGAAAGGAAGATAGCTAGAATTGAGGAGCATGAGGCCTGGGGCAAACTCTTTGGTACCCATTTATTGTTACCATCTATCTATCCAATGAATATGTTTAATATTTTAACTCTTCAGTATGAACTGGGGCAAAAGCAAACTAAAATTAACAGACACAACAAGCGAAACAAACATTTATTAAATGCCTATATACAAAGCCCAGTAAAGAATTCAAATACATGGGGCATACTAAAAGTCTTAGTAAAGACTTAATAACCTATGAAAGCTTATTAAAGTATGAGACAAATGACAATATTCATGTTCTTTGAGCACCACTCTTGGGGGAATCCCTAGGCCAATGTTTTATGTGCTGCAAGCTACTTTGTCTTAGGGAGAAGAAAAAAGGACAGACAATAAAGGAAAATAAAAGATGTCAATAGCCTCTCCATTCTTTACCCAAGTATTGTGTATACTTGGATTCTGGTTTATGAATGTTATTAATAATGTATACACATACTCCTCATAGACAATATTCTTGGCAAGGTAAAAAAAAACAAAAACAAAATAAACAAACCCCAACCCAAAAAATCACTCCATGCTTTTGGGAAACTTTGCTCATTTTACATTGCACATCAAACAGAATCAATGACAACAGCATAATTTGGTTTTGTGTTGGGTGGAATAGGGCTTGCCAGAGACCCTAGAGAAGATTTAGCAGGAATACCTCCAATTTGCCTTAAAATGGTGGCTAGAAACTGATGCGGCCTCCTGCTCTCTTGTGCACAATCCCCAAAGACTACAATTAGATTGCCACCTGGGATCACATTTCTCTCAGACTTGATTCTGAACAGCTTGAAATTATCCTGATGGCCACAACGTCACGTAACTAAGATTGCCCAGTTTTCTTTCGTGTGCTATTTTCTGTCTAGCTACTTATTTAAGTCAGCTCATCCAGGTTTCATTATCAGACACTTGATTTTGAAAAGGACAGGTGACCAGCACTTACCGATAGTACCTCTCTTTTACTATTGCATAAATGAGGAGCAAGGCCAGAAATCCATCCAAAACAACAGTCAGCATCTCCAGGGATACAATGGTGGGATCTGAATGAAGCCATCTTGCATCTGCTTTGCTATACTCTTTCCCTAAAACAATGAAAAAGGTTTCCTTATTTTAGCATGGGATTAATTCTGCTACCATCAGCCTGAATGTCCTTCTTCTCTCAGGGAATTACGACAACAATTCTCCCTCCATTCTTTTGTAAGAAAATGACAAAAGGGCAGCTAGGTAGCATAATGAATGTTCAAGCCTGGAGTTGGGTTCAAATCTAGTCTCAGATAACTCTTATCTGTGTGATCTTGGGCAAGTCACTTAACCTCAATTGACTAAACCTTACTGCTCTTCTGTCTTAGAATTAATTGATTCTAATTCAGGAAGTAAGTTTGTTGTTAATTTGTTTTTTTAAAGAAAGAAAGTGACAAAACTCCTAAATAAAAACAGAAAAAAACCTCAGAATTAGGAAGCTTACTCACTCTCAAACTTTGTATTTGTATGGAGCTTTGCCTTTTGCAAATTCTTTTACATCTACTGGGTTATTCTCCCTCTCTTCCTTTTCCACCCCCACCAATTAATGACAACAATGATGGAATTCTAAATTAATTCATGGAATTGGGACAGTATGCCTCTTAAAAAGGAAGGACTATCTAAGAACAAGCTCTAAAAACCAACATGGCCTTCAATAAATGTCTTTAAACTATTTGAATTCTTTGCCTCAATAACTGATCCAGTGAGAAATTTGCAAGCTGTATTTAGAGATGGGAAAACATAAAAAAAAAAAACCCAGGGGCAAATACCTGTGTTTGGTAAAAATTCCTGTTAGGCAGAGGAGAGATTCTATTCAGAGAAAGTAGAGATGGGGCTGTAGGAAGAGTTAAGGACTATCCATCAGCCTGGACAGCACAATATAGCAACGACAGACAAAGAGGGTACTTCAGCCCTGCCACCAGTCCACAAAACTCATTAACAATAGCTGTGGCCTGGACTATCACTTATATCGATGCTGCTGGGAGTATGGATGTGGATGCATTAAGACCGACTCTCAGAACAATTTCTCCCTGAACGTGTAATAAGAACATCAAATCTTCTTAGAGATGATCTGATGGCAGCATCTTCTCCCCTTTAAAAGCTCTTCTGTTATTATTTAGAAAAGGCATGAGTAGCCTCAAATTAGCTGCATATATCATCTTTGGAGCAAGACCTGAATTCTTCTAATGGACAGAGGAACTATTCCAGAGGATATAATGAAAAGGCTGCCCTCAGGGAGAAGACAACCAATAAATGGGATTAACTCTTTAATGAAGTAAAACATGAAGACATCATGCTGGGAAGAGCCTCACAGAAGTCCAGAAATAATGAGCAAGAAGAGCTAAGAGCCATTCAGCCTGTGGTTAGCTAGCCATTTGGGCTGCTTTTCCTATATTACTATATGTTAGAAATGAAAGGGTAAGACTGAAAATAGAGGATATTTTGCTTTGCTTAGTTCACAGAATGCAGACTGAGGACCAGAGTAAATATAGATAAAGAGATAAAGATAAATCTACATTCATGTGTATATGGATACAGGTGCATGTGAATATGTGTGTGTATGTGTGTGTGTGAGGACAGCTGGATGGTGCAATGGATAGAGTGGTGGACCTGGAGTCAGGAAGATCTGAGTTCAAATGTGGTCTCAGACACTAGCTGTGTGTGACCTTGGACAAATCATTGAATCCTTCCTTGTCTCAGTTCCTTATCTATAAAATGGGGAAACACTGGAGAAGGAAATGGCAAACTACTCTAGTATTTTTGCCAAGAAAGCCCACTGGACACAGTCTGATTTGGACATGATTGATGGGCTGAACAACGACAATAACATTTATGTGTAATAAATATGTGCATATGAGTGTGTTTTATATATACATGTGTATAAATAAAAATAATGGTAATATTTCTATAACATTTACTAATGTGTTGGTCATTGTGCTAAGCATTTTATAATTTTTGTCTCATTTGGTCCACATAGCAACCCTGGAAGGTAGGTGCTATTTTTATCCCCATTTTAGAGACAAGGAAACTGAGGCAAACAGAGATTAAGTGATATACTCAGGGTCACACAGCTAGCAAGTGACTGAGACTGAATTTGAACTCAGATCTTCCTAACCTCATGTCTGTCACTCTATCTATCCATTGTACTATCCAGCTACCCATAATATGTATATGTGCATGGGTATGCATATATGTAAAGACACGCCTCTCTTAAAGGACGATGAACAATACTCTTTAAGCAGACTGTACTCGTTTTTTTTGTTTTTAGCAATGATGATTTGTGCCTAAGAAGTGTCAAAAGGTGTCAATGGCATTTATAACTAGAAAGGGAATCATGTATCAAGGAATCAATAGATCTGAGATTGCTTTGATATCCATATAGCATTTAAAAGACCTTGAAGAAAGTCTTCAGGGTGTTCAGTGTATCCTTTATGGAATGAATATTGATGGAAACACTTGGACAAAAGTTTCAGAAGATGGGGCAACACGGAAGAGTACTACATAACACATAACAATGAAGGACCTCCTCAATGAAATCATGCTACCCTCGAAGAACCAACATAGAGACTAGCTAGGTGACCCAGTACCTAGAAAAATGACCCCCAAATCCAATGCCAAAGACTGAGGTGTAGCGATATAAATGCATGTTGTATATTCAAGATGGAAATGATCCATCATTCAAAATGGAGTAAATGATTGATTGTATGGGAACTAATGTTTTAATTTTTCAGTTATCCAAGGCTGTAACTTCTCTTTCCATTTGGTTACCTCATTTTCTGAGCATCTTATTACTTATTAAAAACCTAAAGAATAGAGAACCCAGGAGATACAAAGAACTCTAAAAACAGTTCTTTTTCTATTTGTTACTAAGTGTAATGGGAAATTTGATCCCGGGTCAAGTTAGACTAATAAGCTGAAGAGATAACAGATATTCATGCTATCACTATTATGAGAAGCTGAAATGAACCAGCTACAAATCAACAAAAGGGTCTAAAGTACCCATCTGTCCAAGGCTACCTCATTATGAGGCTTTTTAACTGGAAGTTGGCCATAGACCTGTCAAGAGAAATGACAGACATCTGAGGACCTTGCTTGTACTTTGTACAGAGTGCAAAGGGTATTCCAAAGCAACCGGGCTAAAGTGTACAAAATTTATCTTTCTACCAGAGCTGGGTAAATGCCATGCACACATGAAGAGCAGGGTTGTCTCCATTCTAGAAGAGCTTATAAGAAACACTTGGCTATCTTCCAGTCAAATCAAGTCAAGAAGCCTTTAGTAAGGGCTTACCATGTGCCAGTACTGTGCTGCTGGTTTGAAAAAAGGCAAAAACAAATTCCTACTTTCAGGGGGCTTATGGAAGCTAATGAAAGATTCAATGTGCAGCTATGGCTCAGTGGATAGAGAGCCAGGTTTAGAGACGTGAGGTCCTGGGTTCAAAGCTGATCTCAGACACGTCCTAGCTGTGTGACCCTGGGCAAATTACTTCATCTCAATTGCCTGCTCTTCTGCCTTGAAACTGACACTCAATATCACTTCTAAGACAGAAGGTAAAGAGCTTTAAAAAAAAAAAAGAAAAGAAATATTCAATGTGCAAACAGCTACTAGGTAGATACTGACAGGATAAATTGGAAATAATCTCAGAAGGAAAAAATGTTCATTAAAGAAATGGAAGAAACACTTCAAGGTAGAAGCAAAGTGAAAAGGGATATGAAGAGACAGAACAAAATCCTAACCTGTCGGTAGGTTGGAAGGTAAGGAACGTGACAACAAAGGAGAGAGGGAAGAACAGGGACCACTGAATACTTGGACTTAAGTAATAAGTAGGAAACTTTTTGCATAGATGATGGACCTGAACCTTCTGAAAAGGAAGAAGGTGTTCATGAACTAAGGAGTGATATTGTAATTCTACATACAATAGTGGCCCCAACGAGGAGGTGAAATTATTTTTACTGACATCACTGGCATTTCTTCCAGGATTTCCCCTTCTTTCCCGGAGAACCATCCCATAATAAAAAAAAAATTCCACTTCAATTCAGCAAACATTTATCAAATTCTTACACTGGTTCACAACATGATGTTAGGAGCTTTGATGCAAAGGCAAAAACAAAATAGACTTTATCTTTAAGGAGCTTCCAATCTACAAATGGCATAGAATGCAAAGAGATAACTAAAAATGAAGTTTGTACAAGGTACTTCCACTACCTTTTGTCAGTTGGCACAGCAATATGAGAGCTATTTACTTTAACTCTGATTTCATTTTTCTCTTATTTATTTATATAAAAATATTTTTAAGAAAAAAGAGGAGGGCAAAAATCCAGCAAAACCATTCAACACATAGAAAAAGAATGAAAGTATATGCAGTGTTTCTCACATGTGGATCTCCATTTCTTCAAAGGAATGAAAGTGAAATGTTTTCTCATATCTTTTTTTGAGAGCTGGTCTTTCTCTCCTTCCTTCCTTCCTTCCTTCCTTCCTTCCTTCCTTCCTTCCTTCCTTCCTTCCTTCCTTCCTTCCTTCCTTCCTTCCTTCCTTCCTTCCTTCCTTCCTTCCTTCCTTCCTTCCTTCCTTCCTTCCTTCTTCCTTTTGACAAAGTTTTTGTGCACAACTGAACTAGGTAGTTACCTAACAAGTGTTAGGTAGATAATATGACTGATTGAATGAATAGAACTTAAAAGTAATCTTTAATGGATAGTTGTTAAGCTGGAGGGAGGCATCTATGCAATTTAACATTTTTATTGATGAAGGCATTGATATTATAACCTCATATATATGCAAATTACAAAATTTTGTAAATCTTAAAAACTACTCAGACTGTTCTTTAGAAGAGATGGTCTTATTGTAACAATGGAGATACTTGGTCTAACAAGAATCAGGAATGTATTGGGAACTTTTAAAATTACTCCACCCTACTCAGACAGTGCCTTAGGGGAAGATAAAGTTGTGAACTCCTGATTGAATAATGAAAGTCCCTACCTCATACCTTATAGTAAAGCTAGAACCTTAAGATAGGTTTATTTTTAGATCTAATACAAAAAGGTGTTAAGTACCTGTAAAGGTTAAATTAATCACAAAAAGGTAAAGTAACTTACAAAAGGCAAGCTTAACAAAGAGGTGTGAAGTACTCAGAAGATATAATCTAACCAGAGAAGGTGAGAACCAAAGAAGATGAGAACTACGAATGGGCAGTCCTGGAAAAAAGTGTTTACTGTGATTGGTAGACGTGAAAATTTAGGGGAGGTGACATAAGAGAAAATTCTCTTGAAAAGGAGGGAGTTGAATTGAGTTAGATTCTGAACTCAATTCAGATTGAGTTCAGTGGAGGACTGGAGATTGCTTAGAGATGGTCATGTGGTGAGTGATAAGACTGACTCCCTCTCCCTTAGGCTTAGGAAGGCCACTTTGACCAAGGCCTTTAATTTCTCTCTCTCTCTCTCTCTCTCTCTCTCTCTCTCTCTCTCTCTCTCTCTCTCTCTCTCTCTCTCTCTCTCTCTCTCTCTCTCTCTCTCTCTCTCTCTTTCTCTCCTTCCCTTAATTCCTTCATTTATATTAATTAAAAATCTCCATAAATCCCCAGCTGACTTGGGTATTTTTCATATTTGGGAATTTCCTAGGGCAACCACTTATTTAGATTTTAAGTAAGAACACTAAAAATTATCCTTACAATTTGCACATGGCACAAAGTTGAAATGTATAGCTAGCACATTGAATGATATACTCTAGATCCTAAACTATCTCAACAGGTGACAGTGACAGATTGAACAGAATACGGTCACATTTTATAGGTATAAATGTAAAGTCCTACAGCTGGGTTCAAAAAGTCAGTTACTTAAAGATAATATGGAGGAATGGCTAAAGAGTTTGCCTGGAATCTGAAGATTAGAGAGGAATCCAACTTGGATTTGGCTTCCCTAAAAAGATAATGTTAGGCTGCATTAAAGGATACATTATGTGTATCCCAAAGAGATCAGAAAAAGGGGGAACAGACCTACTTGTACAAAAATATTCATAGCTGCTGTTTTTGTGGTGGCAAAGAATTGGAAATTGAAGGGATGTCCATCAGTTGGGGAATAGCTGAACAAATTGTGGTACATGTTGGTAATGGAATACTTATTGTGTTATAAAAAATGATGAGCAAGATGATTTCAGAAAAAGCTGGAAAGAGCTGTGTGACCTGATGCAGAGTGAAATAAGCAGGTCTGGGACAATATTGTACACAATAACAGCAATATTAGATGATAATTATCTGTGAAAAACTTGGCTACTCTTAGCAGTGCAATGATCTGGGACAATCCTGCAAGACTAATGATGGGGAATGCTATCCACCTGTTGGGGTTGTCTTTCACATTAGTACATCTTTGGTTTTATTTTGGAGTTTTGGTTATGTATAAGTGTGCTCTTATAACAACACCAATATGGAAGTGTGTTTTGCATGACAATAAAAAACAACCAAAAACAAGAAAAATGGGTTATGGTACCCAGGTCTATATTGGTGAAAGTATCATTGTATTCTGCCTTGATTAAGTCACATCTCTTTTCAGTTCTGGGCACCACATTTTCATGAGGGCATTGACAAGTTGGGGAGTCTAGAGGGAGGTTACCTGGATGGTGAGAGGCCTTGAAACCATGCCATATAAAGTCTGTTTGGAGAAATGGGAGATGAGAAAACTTAGAAGAGGATGTGATAGTGGAAGGAAGATTACACTTGTTCTGCTTGATCCCATGAGAATGAACTAGAAGCATAAGGAGGAACTTCTTAACTATTCAAACTGTCCCCAAATGGCCGCATGGGGAGAATGGGTTCTTCTTCCTTAAAGGTCATTAAATTATGGCAAGATGACCACTTGTTAAAAGATATTATAGAAGACAGGAGTCTTGTTTGATTATGGGTTTGCCTAGGTAGCTCCTTGAGATATCCTCCACTCTGAGATTCTAGAATTCTGCCAACTTAGAAATCACCCTTCCTTGCCCAGACCTCCCATAGCATTTTTAGTCAAGTCAGTCAGGCAACTAGGAGGGGAAGAAGGGAGTAAGTATTTTTATAGTGTTCACTATGTGCCAAGCACTGTGTTAAATGCTCTTTATGAATATTATCTCATCTGAACTCGCTACAATTCTATGATGTAGGTACTATTATTATCACCATTTTACAGCTGGGAAAACTGAGGCAGGTAGTGGGTTAAACTAGCCAGGGAAACTAAGAGGAAGAAGTGGGGAGACAGAGCATTCTGGGTATGGGGACAGCCAGTGCAAAGATGAAGAGCTAGGAGATGGAATTTTATATTTGAGAAACTACAAGTAGACCAGTGAGACTGAACAGTGGAGCACACAGAAGGAAAGAAGATAGAAGCTGGATGGAAAGTAGAAAGGGGCTGGGGGCCAGCTGTGAAACAATGCCAGAGGACTTTATATTTCCTTAGGCACTTATGTTCTACTCTGGATGATGGTTTTTTGGTATCTTGTTTGGCACATGGTCTTGTACCCAGTGGGCATTTAATAAATGTTTATTGCTTTTGCTGATCTCATTTGGCTTTATAATTAAAATGTCCTGCATTATCTAATCTACTTTCATTTCAGTAAAACTAGAGAGTACTCAATTTATTTATGATCAACCCCCAGAAATGCAAAGACGATTCATCAGGATACTTTTAGATGTTTGTGAGCTCTTTTTTCATGGGATGGAGCCAGGGTCTGCTCCCAGAAGCAGCCTGGATGGACAAAGGCAAAGGAATTCCCCCTCCTCCAGGGTAGGTCAGCAGAAGGGAGGAGGCCAGAGTTCTGGGGCCTAAGAACAGAGAGAAGAGACAAGGAAGGATGAAAGCCTGAGAGGGTCATGACTCTCAGTAGGGTGGCCAGGGCTGCCACTTTTCTCTGGTCACTGGGGTTTTTTCCACTATGGCTACGGTAACCTTTAACTCAACTTGTGCTGGCAATGGGGGAAAAAAGCCAGCTGCCTACAATCCATCCTTTGTCATTGATGTAAACTGCTTTCTAGCCTCAGGGAATCTATTCTCCTTGAATATATGGTTCCTGGCCAGAGCTCTAGATGAAATGAAGAATTAAATTAGTGTGAATTCAACAAGGATTTATTGGGGGCCTACTATGTGCAGAGTGCTGTGTGAAACACAAAAGTTTAGATAAGACATGGTCTTGATCTCTACGGGGCTATGAGGAAGATGTTGCATATTTGTTGGAATCATGACTGCAGTCATTCTTCTTTTCTGGGAAAAATTCTCACAGAGGTGGTGGAGAAGCCCTGAAGAGTCTAAATTGTTAAGAAATAGTATCAGAATCATACATTAAACCAGGCAACCAAATGCAAGATTTAAAAGAAGTTATATTGAATGAAAAAATTTAATACTGGGGGCTAATGGCACAGAATTGTATTTTCATAAGCTACCAGTTTTCATTTAAACCCCAACACTGTATGAGGCATGGACCAGTTTTATTTGCTGTTTTAGGACCTAAGGGAAAAAAAAGAATGGCAACAAAGAAGTACAGAGTTGTAGAAAGAAGCCTGGGCTTAATGTCATGAAGAGAAGGGTCCAAAATTTGCCTTAGGTGTTTAATAGCTTTTGAAACTTAGAAAGATACAACTTCTCTGAAGTTCAGTTTACTTACCTATAAATGGGGACAATAACAACACCTATTGATTAGTTATTATAAGGACAAAATGTGATAATAAAGTGCTTTGCAAATCTTAAAACAGTATATTAAAGTGAGATATTATTATTAAGGTAGTACAGACTCTGCCAGTATGAACATTAAAAAAAAAACCCTCCTACCAAGGTTACATATGGTGTACATAACACTTCAAAGCTGCCATAATTTTGTTGTAATGTATGCTCCCTTCGTTTATGTAGATCTTATCCTTTCTTTATCTTAGGAGAGAGTTTCAAGTGTTGCTATAGACAACTTTCTGGGAATAAACCACTTAGGACTTAGTAAACTTCATCCTAACACAACAATCCAGCTTATATCTCTATATAGCATATCTGTTCCAAAATGAAAGGTGATACATAACAAAATCATGAAAATCTATTCAAACTGCTGGAGTAAAGACTTTCTTTTTGAGAAGAACTTCTGAGAAGGTTAGAAAGCAGTTTGGCAGAAATTAGCCTTAGACCAACATCTTATACCATACTCCTCAGAAAGTACAATTTATAAGCAACTCTAAATTTAGGGGCCACATTATAAGAAAATAAGAGAAAGGAAGGAAGTATACCTGGCACAACTATAGTAGGGGTAATTCATAACCAAATAAAGATTAGAGGCAATCATAAAGGATAAAACAGAGAATTCCAATTCAACTAAAAGGCTTCTGCATAAACAAAATCAATGCTGCTAGAAAAGGAGAGCTGCTAATAGTATGACAACAAGGTCTGATAGCCATCTAGGGAACACACACACACACACACACACATACACACATACAGTTATTTCTTGTCATCTGTGGAAGTTCTGTACTAGAAAGTTACTGTGAACACTGAATTAGCAAACATTGAACCACTGCTTTTCAGGGAAATACAAGGTTAAAGTCCTGTGTGCCTTTGGTCATATTTAGCACTTTCTGTAGTGGCCTCACATATAGATTGGTAAATTTCTTCTTCTTTTTTCTGAATGTACTATATTGTTGATCCAATAACATTGAACTCACAGCCAACAGCACTGTAATTCATTCTGAAGGAAGCTTTTCTAATACACCTATTATTTTTTATAAGGCACATCACAGATTTCCCATGCTTTGGAATACCAGACAACATTTTGACAATCTACCTGGGGTCAATTTCAAACAGCAAAGTTGCCAACAAAAAGCACAAAAATGCAAAAAAAAATGGCACTCAATGGACTGCAACAAGGATTGTTTATAGTAGGAGAGCAGAAACAAGAAGACAGAGCATTGCTTTGTTCACCTCAGCTGGAGCATGAATGTAGCTATTTTGCACAGGTCTGTGAAATAACTTCTGTCTGTCTGTCTGTCTGTCTGTCTGTCTCTATCTATCTATCTATCTATCTATCTACCTATCTATTTTATCTGTCTGCCCATCTCTGTCCATCTATCTATCTATCTATCTATCTATCTATCTATCTATCTATCTATCTATCCATCCATCTAGAGCCAGGAGAATAATTTACCCAATAAATATAATAATATGAGAAAACAGCACTGAAAGACTTCAGCATTGTGATTAATGCAGTGATCAATCATGACTGTAGAGGGTGATGATGATGAATGTAGGTGTAGAATCAGACATACGGTCTGGCAAGGCCAACGCATTAGTTTGTTTTGCTTAGCTACCTTTTGGTTACAAGATATGGTTCCAGGCACAGGCTGGCAGGGTGTATAATATGTCATTGGAAAGTAATGATGATATGAAAAAGTCATTCATAAAACACTTACCAATGTTTTAAATATTATCACATTCATTCTAATTGTCCTTCCCACATTTCTAACTGCACACCAAGCTCATTAGGCTCCCCCAAATATTTCAAAATGCAAATAGAAGAACACTTACATAATGAAGCAATTATGCCATCCGAGTCTGCCACACTTCCTGCTAAAGACAAGTAGACAAAGGGACCTTCCTAAGAAAAGGAAACATGAAGCAGAACATTTACTATTATTTCATGGAATTATCTCATTCGCAGGATGATAGCCATACTTCAGGTCTTCCTGCATAATGGAATTGCAGGTTAACTATGCTATGCTATCTAAGGGAAATAGTATCCTTGAATACACAAAGATGATCATTCCAGAATTTTCATAGAGGCACACTCTGAATTATGAGATACTTTCCTGAAGAGTCACATGCAAAGTCAACAATCCTATAATTAATTGTATTTTCTCTATGAGCTATACAATAATATCAGGAATATTCTCATGGGAAATAAAAGACAACACAAACAGCAATGAACAGAGGCAAATGTTAATGTCAAAGAAGCAGCAATGTTGTCAGAGCCTAATAGCAGCTTGGTTCATCAAGCAATAAACATTTATTAAGCACCTACTACATGTTAGTCAAGGAGGAAGCTAGGCTCAGTGGATAGAGTTCTGGAAGATCTGAGTTAAAATCTGGTCTCAGACACTATCTGTATTACCTTGAATAAGCCATTAACCGCTGTTTGTCTTAATCTACTGGAGAAGCAAATAGCAGACCCCTCCAGCATTTTTGCTAAGAAAATCCATGGATGATGTGGTCCACAGAGACATGACTGCATGACTGAACAACCATCACCACCACAACATGCCCATCACTGTGCTTAAGGTACTGGAGACACAAAGAAAGGCAAAAGATAGTTCCTGCCCTCGTGGAGCTTAAAATCTAGTAGTGGGAGGACAATAGAAAAAAAGAAGTTTAAAAGTGGAAGGTTGGGAGGGTACTGGTTGTGGAGGCATGATGGCATCCAGAGGGGTTCAGCTGGGTTGGAAATGAAAGAATGGCTGCCTTGGGTGTTGGCCTTCAATGGAGGATCTTGGAAGACCTTTCCCCTTCCTGTTCACTTTCCAGAGGGAAGGAGGGGCTCTAGGATCAGGGCACACTGATTAGGTGAATTGTAGGGTTGAAGAAGCTCAATAGGTAGTGTGGGTCTTGGAGTCAGGAAGATCTGAGTTCAAATCCTGCCTCAGACACTGACAAGCTGTGTGACCCTGAACAAATAACTTAATCTTTATGTGCCCCAGTTTCTTCATCTATAAAATAGGGATAATATTAGCACCTACTAAGTAGGGTTGAAAGGATCAAATGAGTTAACACAAAGTATTATGGGAACCTTAAAGTGCTATCTGCATGCTAGCTACAATGACAATGACTATGACAATGATGACAGTGAAAATGATGAAATGGAAAAGACACTGAATTTGGAATCAGAAGACCCAGATTAAAACCCCAGTCTTGACCTTTGTGGCTGATGTAACCCTGGGCAAGTTGCTTCAACTTGTCTATAAAATTTGTCTTCTTGTCTATAAAATGAGGGGTTGAGCTAGATGGCCTCTGGAGAACCTTTCATTTCTAGAGAAATGATCCCAAGTGACTTTGTCTTTTTCAAGCTGTTTTCTCACTTATAAAATGAGGGAGGCTGGATTAGAACATCCCTTTACAAAGTTTTAGAATTGATATCTTTGTTTTGACATCACTTTGTTTCCCTATGTATCTTCCACTCCTGTTTTACATTTATACTAAAGAAAAAGAATTAAAAATAAAGTTTAGCAAAAGGATTAGGTGACTTCTAAGGTCTTTTCTAGTTCTAAAATCCTATGACCTTTCAGAATGGATGCCCACTGTGTCTTAATAAAGGAGAACTCCTGAAGTCCTATGCCTGCTGGGAATTGTGGTACCCACTAACAATTCACTTTGTCACAGTCTAATAAAACTATTCTTAGCTCATTATTATTTTTTTTTGTCTTGGGGGAAGCTTGGTGGCTCAGTGGATTGAGAACCAGGCCTAGAGATAGAAGGTCCTAGGTTCAAATCTGACCGCAGACACTTCCTAGCTGTGTGACCCTAGGCAAGTCACTTGACCCCCATTGCCTAGCCCTTACCACTCTTCTGCCTTGGAGCCAATACTCAGTATTGATTCTAAGGAAGAAGGTAAGGGTTTTAAAAAAAATTAAAGCTACTTTTCTAAACTTTTTAAATGGAGCTAGAGTTGAGGGGGAGAAGCAAAGCTCATCTGAAAAGATTTTCCCAGCCTGACTGAGCCTGGCTCTCAATCCACTGAGCCACCCAGCTGCCCCCCCTTACCACTCTTCTGCCTTGGAACCAATACACAGTATTGATTCCAAGATGGAAGGTAAGGGTTTTTTTTTTTAATTGTTTAAATTTCAGAATACCTAACTTCCTTTGAGGCTCATCTCAAGTATCACTTCCCACATGAGGTCCTTCCTGATGCTCTAAGTTGCCAGCAGTTCTCCCCCGCTTGCTCATACTCCAAATATTATTAGTGTATAGATTTTCTTTATCTACACGTTGCATTTACTTATCTGTGAACATGTGAACTCTTTAAGACAATCATGTGAAGTGGGTAGCACAATATTATGACATACTCTTTAAAGACAAGGAAGTTGAAACAG
Organism: Monodelphis domestica; assembly: GCF_027887165.1. Taxonomy (NCBI): domain Eukaryota; kingdom Metazoa; phylum Chordata; class Mammalia; order Didelphimorphia; family Didelphidae; genus Monodelphis; species Monodelphis domestica. The sequence goes on along the minus strand of NC_077230.1, from coordinate 319,531,186 downwards.
ATTAAGAGGTTTGCAGGGAAACACAGAAGTAGTCTGTCATGTGTAAATAATGTGTGGCTGGCCCCAGACTAGGCTTCACATCCCAACAAAGCACTTTCCAGCCCACTAGGGCCTCCGTAATTACCATAGGCCTCTTGCAACTACATATGTCCACCCTTCTTCCTCTTCAACCTCTTGTTCTGGGAACAACAACTGAAGCAATGGTACCATTGCTACTTAACTAGGAGTGACAACTGACTGCCTTATGGCTCTTCTCACCATCACTTTGACTACCTGGTCCCAAGATCCTTCCCCTCACACTATTTTCTGATATGATGCCAAATCAATAAGCATTTATGAAGCATTTGCTGTGTGCCAGGCACTGTGCCAAGTGCTAGAAATACAAATATGAGCAGAAAGAATATCCTGAAGGGGATTACTTTTTAGAAAAAATCCAGGAGAGTCAGGCATACAGCCAAAAGATGGAGATATGGTAGGCCTGGGCTTCCTCTTGAAAATGGAGGTCCTAGGAGGCACCAGTCAATCAGAGAGAAAAGGCCAAAGGGGCAGAGCATGGAGTGCCCAGGGTCATGTAGCTAGGAAGTATATGAAACTAGATTTGAATCCAGGACCTTCTGACTCCAAGTCTGACATTCTATTCACTGAGCTACCTAGTTTTCCTCATTTTTTCCCCTACTTCCTAGTCAGAAGATCAGTAAGGGCTAGGCAATTGAGGTTAAGTGGCTTGCCCAGGGTTACACTGCTAGGAAATGTCAGAGGCTAGATTGGAACCCAGGACTTCCCAAATCCAGGCCTGGTTCCTTATCCACCAAGCTGCCTCACTGCCCCTAGCTACTTCTATTGTGTGAAGTTCAGAAAATTCAGGGTAAAGAGGTATCTAGGAAAACCTAGAGAAAGACTGAGGAGATTTAGAATCCAGCCTAGAAATGAGTTAATTTGTATTTTATGTCCCTGTTAGAATGTAAACTCCTGAAAGAATCTTGGCTCCTTAATTTTTCATTTGAATCCCCAGGGTCTAGCCCTGTGCTCGCATTCATTCAAGTATCTGAGCCAGGACTCAAATCTAGGACTTCTGCTTTGAGGTCCATTGAGCTAGAATGAAACTTTTCATGCCATTCCCTTCCCTGGTGATAGAGGAGGTCATCTGCCTCCTCCCCGCTTCCATTTTTCTTGCTGAAGCAGGGACACTGGTGACAGATGTTTATTTAGCATTCCAAGATACTCTGTCCATTTTTATGAGGCAACACCTATAGAAGTGCATCTGGTGGGGACAGCTGGGTACCTCAGTGGATTGAGAGCCAGGCAGTCCTAGGTTCAAATCTGGCCTCAGACACTTCCCAGCTGTGTGACCCTGGGCAAGTTACTTAACCCCTATTGCCTAGCCCTTAGTACTCTTCTGCCTTGGAACCAATATACAGTATTGATTCTAGGACGGAAGGTAAGGGTTTAAATGGAAAAACAAAAAAGAGGTGCATCTGGTAAGATGGCTTGTCCCCCTGTCTGGCTAGGAGATATATCCTTCCTGGATGGAAGCCTGATTCTTTTTATGGAAAACATTGGTCCTTCTTCTATGGTAAAGAAAGAGAGAAAAGAGGTCACAAATAGTCTGTGTTAGCAGTCCAGAACTGGCTTTACAAACTCATTCTGTCCACCTTAAAGCCAAACAAAAATGCACGGAACATCTTCCCTCAATTATTGGAGTTGGTTCAAGAGCCAACGTCTGCCTGGCTCATATCAAGCCCCAACATTATGTATTCCATGCAGAAGGCTGCCTGAAGAAAGCATTGACGCAGAGCTCGGAGGGGGGCAACAGGCTGACGCCACAGCAGGAGTGTGCATGAATCAGATCTCCCACCAGAGCAGAGGATTTAGTGTTGGAAACAAATGACTCAAATCCTATTCATTCAGGACTAAAATATTTCCTTCTGCCTCTCATTCATGAAAGGAACTCAACATAAAAGAAAACAAAATCATTTATAAAATCAATAGTTAACATTTATAGTGCACTTTAATATTTGCAAAGTATTACAAATAATATCTCATTTGAACCTCACAGCAACCTGTGAAGTAGGTGCTACTGTTATTCCACAGTACTTTAAAAAGGGTTTGCAAAGCATTTCACCTACACTGTTTTACTGGGGCCTCACAACAACTCAATTCATCTTCTTGATCTGGCTTTAGACACTTCCTAGCTGTGTGACACTGGGCAAGTCTATTAACCCTGTTTACCTCAGCTTTCTCATCTGGAAAGTAAATTGGAGAAGGAAATAGCAAACCACTCCCAGATCTTTGCCAAGAAAACCCCACAGGGCTCAAGAAGAGTCAGACACAACTGAAATAATCAAACAACAACAACATAACAATTCTGTGAGGGAGGTATTATTATTGCCCCCATTTTCCAGATGAGGAAACAGAGGCAGAGGAAGGTAAAGTGATTTATCTAGAACCATGCAGCTAGTAAAGGTCTGAGATGTGAACTAAGTCTGACTCCAAGTCCAATACCTTGCCCAGAGTCACATGGCTATGTAATTGATCAACTTGAAGAATGAGAGTATTAGAAAGACTTTGGGGTGGGGTGGGGTAGTATGTAGAATTGATTCTGTTAAAACCACCTAGGAGTCTCATATCAAAGCTACCTGAGCTATTATTTAATATTCTCTGACAACTAATTTTATCCCAGAAGTTACACAGAACCAAGACCAAGACACCATCCCTGTACACTGCTCTGATTGTTTAAATTAAAAGAACACTTTCTGGCAACGTAAACTTCATTCACTGGAAAATAGTTTTTCTTACATCTTGGAAGCATGCCTAGAATTTGGGAGTGTAAGACTTGGGTGAAGTCATTTTAGTGGAGATTTGTGGGATTATTAAAGCTAGCTTAGTTCCAAATGGGAGGAAGGGCTTTAATCACAGCAGACTCCTAGCACTGCTATTTTGAATAACGAAGGAAGGAAACAAACATTAAGTGTCTTCTATGTGCCAGGCACTGTGCTAAGCACTTTATAAATATTATCTCATTTGATCTGCATAACAACCCTGAGAGGTAGGTGCTATTATTATCCTCATTTTACAGTCTGAGGAAATGGAGGCAATCAGAGGCTAATTGACTTGCAGTTACAGTCTGAGACTAGATTTAAATTCAGATTTTGTGCACTTCAGACCCAGCACTCTATCCATTGTGGCTCGTAAGAATATAGTCTTGACAATCCTGAGGGATTTATGAGAAAGAACACTATCCACATCGAGAGAAAGAACTGTAGGAGTAAAAATGCAGAAGAAAAAGGTAGGATTTAGCACTTGTTTATATGGGCATATGATTTGGGGTTTTGGTTTTAAAAGATTATTCAATTACAAAAATGAATAATATGGAAATAGGTATCGAGTGATAACACATGTATAACCCAGTGGAACTGCTTGTCAAGTCTGGGGGTAGGGGGTGTGTGGGGATGGAAGAGCGGAGGGAGAAAACATGAATCATGGAACCATGGAAAAATATTTTAAAATTAATTAAAATATATATTATATATATATATATATATATATATATATATATATATATATATATATAGTCCTGAGCACAGTTGTCAGAACCAGCTCACACAGGAAGCATGGAATTATAAAATGCTGGCATTGGAATGGACCTTGGAGAAAATCTCATCCAAATCCTTCATTTTAGAGATGGTGAAACTGCAAGTGAGAAGTGAGCCAGCTAAATAGTTACTGTGTTAAACATGACTCTATGACTATAAAAGTAGTATATGAGCCCTAGTAATTGTTATTATGGGAAGCTAGGTGGTGCAGTGGATAGAATGCCAGGCCTGAAGTTAGCAAGATTCATCTCCCCAAGTTCAAATATGGCCTCAGACACTAGCCATGTGACCCTTGGCAAGTCACTTAACCTTGTTTGCCTCAGTTTTATTATCTGTCAAATGAGCTGAAGAAGGAAATGGTAGACCATCCCAGTATCTTTGCCATGAAAACCCCATATAAGGTCATGAAGAGTCAGATGCCACTGAAATGATTAAACAACAATACAAAATTATTATTATGAGTACTGACCAACATCATATGATTACTCAGTGGCAAAGCTAAGACTAGAACCAATGTGTTGTAGGCTAGTGTTCCTTCTGTTATATGAGAAAAAGCCTGCAAGTCTCAAGAGTCAGAAGGCCTAGGGCAATGATGGCAAAACTTTTGGAGACTGAGTACCCAAACTGCAACCCTCACACCACATGTGAGGCCCCCCCCCACCCCCGCCTTACCTCTTTCACCCAGACAGAGGAGGGAGGAAGTGCTCCCACTGGGTTGCTTGGCAGAGGGGTGGGTGATAAGAGGAAGGTCCTCGGGTACTCATGGAGAGGAAGAAAGAAGCAGCCCCCTTTGGCACGTGTGCCATAGATTCATCAACATGGGTCTAAGGTTTGGCCTCAGCTCAGTCATTTCCTGTGTGGCCTCAGGCAAGTCACATAACTCCCCTGAGCCTCATTTTTTTCATTTGTAAAATGAGGAGATTGGATTAGATTGGAGACCCCTATCCTTTATATAGAAAAGAGCTGCTTTCTATTTATGTGAACCAAAGAGGTTCCTTCAACAAAGGATTGACTAGCAGCAGAAGGATTAAAATCATCTCAGGAGAGGTCAGGAGATCTGGACTTTTCCATCCTTTCATCATTCTGCCATTCCTACCTCTTAACTCCTCTAAATGAGGGAGAAACTTTGAAATTTACATTCTCCCAGCTGATCTGGCTAAGGTTTAGAGGAAGACTGTTTCAAGCCCACCAGACTTTCCTATATCCTGGCAGCCTCCAAGAATCTGGCAATATTTACCCTGACCACAAGGCAAGAGGAGGAACTTGCTGTCTGCACTCTTATACATTCTTCCTCCATTCTACCATGCAAAAATTGCTAAGGAACTGATAATCAAATTAGCATTATCATGAAAGGTGGTTCCATTCAATGGAACTCAAGAGTTTAACCACCATATGAAAATTTGCTCCAGATTGCTAGTAATAGAAGAAATGCAAATTGAAATGGCTAAGCCTTCACTGCACACCCAGTGAATTGGCTAAATTGACAAGAGATGGGAATGGTCAGTATTGGGGGTTGTGAAAAGATGGGTATCCTGAGCTACTTGGTGGAGCTGGGAACTGGTCTAAATATTCTAGAAAGCCACTTGGGATTATGATAAGAAAGTCACTAAAATGTTCAAACCCTTTGATCGAGAGATTTATTCCATTACAGAAAGAGGAAGGAAGGAAGGAAGCAGTGGAGAGAATGCTGACTTTGGAGCCAGTTTATTCAATCAAGCTGCATATCACTTACAATGTGCCTGGTACTGTGCTAAGTACTAGAGTCAGAAAGACCTGAGGTCAAGTCCTGCCCCAGTCACTTACTAGTTGTGTAATCTTAGGCAAGGGTTCTCTGTGACTAAATTTCATTCATAAATTGAAGGCCTTTAAGGTCCTTTCCAGCCTTCTTATCTATGATCCTATGAAGTAAATGATTAAAAGTAAAAACTTCATTCATTCACACCAAATTATTTTCACCATACTTTTCACCATAGGAAAAAAAATGGAAACAACTAGTCATTGACTGAGGAACAGCAAACTAATCTATAGTACATGAATGCAATGGAATATTACCATGCTGGAGGGGAAATGATGAATAAGTAGGAACAAAGAAAGGTTCTGGTACAATGATCAGTACCTCCCTTTGATGGAGGCAAGTGAGGTCCCTACTCCAGGCCTGTAGGGCTCAGAGGACTCCCACACGTTGGAGGGCTCTATTCATCAATGGTACAAAAAAATTATTAAGAGATGGAGAAGAGGCTTGGAAAAGATTCCACATTCTCCCAACACAATCCAAAGTAGAACTTCTGCCTGTGCTGTCTTTCTGTTGAATGACTGAAGGGCTCGTGGTTAATTTTCATAAATCACTTGAAAATGCACTGAATCTCACTGACTAAACATATTGTTGCAGACGACAAATTTAATAACAACATAAATGCACAGAAATATGTACACAGCAACAATGTATAGGCAAGAATCTTTAACAAAAAGATACAACTTTAGGGGGGCAGGTCGGTGGCTCAGTGGATTGAGGTTATTAAATTTATCATCTGCAACAATATATTTAGTTAAGGTAGCAGAAACAGAAGTTACATTTTGGATCAAGGTGGGAGAATGTGGAATCTTTTCTGGGGCTCTTCTCCGTCTCTTAATACTTTTTTGTACCAATGACGGACCAATAGAGCCCTCCAAAGGGTGGGAGCCCTCCCAGACACTGCTTGGAATAGGGACCTGGTTTTCTTCTAAAGGTAACAGTGATCATCGTGCCCGCATCTCTCTTTATTTCTATTTAGTCATCATTTATCCCCAGCTAGGTAATTAATATTCCATTGCCTTCAGGTTTTATAGATGAATACAAGTTTTTCTTGGCATATGTGTTATTGGGGAGTTGTAGGGGGCTGGCTGTTCAGTGTCTTCTGATTTTGTAACTTCTATGTATCAATTATTTTTTAAAGTTTAATTAATTAATTAATTTAGAAGATTTTTCCATGGTTACATGATTCATGTTCTTTCCCTCCCCTTCTACTTCCCCCCTCCCATAGCCAACAAGCAATTCCACTGGGTTATAGACTATGTGTCAATTATTGAATGGTGTGAAAACATTTTCTGCAAATGAAACTATGGATATGTAAGGTATGTTGAAAGACTGTGGATAATAAAGAGGTGAGGTGTACCTTTGGGGTATAAATTGGTCTCTTGGAAATCTCTTAGTGTTACAAATAGTCAAGAGGATGGGCAAGGGGATACACTCTTTGACTTCCAGTAATCATACATGTTACTGGGAACTTCATGCCAGTGGTCTTACAAAAGGAATCCACAATTAGATAGTTATTTCAACTCTGTACAGTTCAGTGCTTTAAATGAGAATATATCTCATGAAAAGAACAGCTAGGTGGCTCCATGGATAGAGTGCCAGCCTGGAGTCAGGAAGACTCATCTTTATTTGGCCTTAAATGCTTCCTATTTGTTGACCCTGGGCAAGTCACTTGTAGCTGTTTGCCTCAGTTTCCTCATCTGTAAAGTATGCTGAAGAAGAAAACATTTGAGTATCTTTGTCAAGAAAACCCCAAATGAGGTCATAAGAAGTCAGTCATGATTGTCTGACTCAACAACAATACATTCATGAAAAGGGTTGTGGGTAATAACTGTGCTACCATCTTTTTTCTTGCTGTGGGAGATATGAAATTAGCCAGCAGCATGAATAGATGATTTCTGGACTCAAACACAAAAAGACAGTACATGAACACTATGAAGACTTTGTATGCATCAATTGGACAATCAATAAATACTAAGTTTCTCTTTTTTATCTATTATTCAAAATCTTTATTTAAAAAAATCAGTATATGGGGGTAGCTGGGTTTCTCAGTGGATAGAACACCAGTCCTATGAATGAGAAGTCCTAGGTTTGTGAGTCTTGAAATTTCTCAGACTTGTGAATGTTAAAAAAAATTCCCCATTGGGGAATTTTCCATTGGAACAATTCCCTACTGGGACCATTCCCCATTTGGAAAGTGAGAACTCTACTTAGATCAGAAATGGGAAGACTTCTACTCCACCCATACTTAAGACTGCTTTAGGGGAGAAAACTCCTTGCTGAAAAATGAAAAAGTACTTAAACCCATACTTAAGCCATGCCTATTTTTAAGACTAATACAAAAGGTTGATAAGTACCTATAAAAGGCAGGCAACTTGTGAATTTACAAGGAACAAAGAACTGGGAAACTTACTCAGAGCTTTCCTGGTGTGAATTACTCAAAAATCCACACCTTCTTGGGTGTGGACTAAGAATGGTCTGTCCTTTGAAAAACGTCTACTGTGATTGGTAGATGTAAGAATTTAGGGGAGGTGACAAAGGAAAATTTCCCTTTATAAGGAAAGGAAAAGCTGAAAAACAGGAGTCTCTGGAGCTCTCAAAGACAGTCTCTAAGGAGGTTGTTGAGAGAAGGACAATCTCTAAGGAGGTCTCTCAAGGGAGGCTGACTCTGGCTGGAACTCCCTCTGGGGAGACTCTGTCCCCCTGAATCCTTGCTTGAACAAATCTTATGGTGAGTGATTAAGGACTGACTGATCTTTTCTTTTAGGGCTTAGGCCTGGGTTGGCGAGGGCTGCCTGGGCCGGCCTATTCTTTTCTCATTTATTTCCTTTTTCTCTCTCTCTCTTTCTTTGATTCCTCATTGTATTATTAATTAAAGTCTCTATAAAACCCAGTTGACTTTGGGTATATTCATAATTGGGAATATTTCCCTAGTGACCACCTTATATTTGATTTAAAACAAGACACTGTAGTGAAAACATATTTTCTGCGGTCACAATTTACTCACCCACTCTTATATCTACTACTATTTATATCTTCCACTATTTTACTCACTACAGTTTACAACCTCAATCATTTTAACTCTTACAGTTTATGGCATCCACTCTTTTAAATGCCACAGGTTCAAATTTGGTCTCAGATACTTTGCAGCTGTATGAGCCTGGACAAGTCACTTAACCCCAATTGCCTACCCCTCACCTTTCTTCTGTTTTGGAACCGGCAATTAGTATCAGTTCTAAGACAGAAGGTAAGTCTTTAAAAATTGGTAGGCCTAAAATCAAATTATTGATATAGGCAGCCCCCACATATTTTTTGCTGTGGCCCCCCAAATACTCTAGAGGTGGCCCCAGAAATGACACAAATAAAAATAAGCAGGATCAAAGCTAAAGCAATGTAAATGGAAAGGACAAGTAAATATGTGGAATGGAATTCAGTGAAATTAGGATAGGCCTGGCCTCAAAGAATATACCTCCCTTTTTCTTTGTATAGGTGAGGGAGACCATATAGAATGTTTAGTCAATAAACACTGGATAAATGTGTACTATATGCCAGCCAAGTGTGCTATGTGCTGGGGATACAAAGGAGGTAAAAGACTGACAATGAGATCACAGACCAATGCCAAACTGATATGTTGTTAATTTTCTGCACTGCTTCTCCCTCCCCTCTGCCCATGTCTTTTTTATTCTTTATTGTAAAGGAAAACTCTCTGGGAGAGGGAATGGAGAATGATATGTGAAAAAATTTAGATGAGATTAAAAAGACAGCAAAAACTTTACACTTTTTTAATATTTAGTTTTTTAATGGTTTTAAAATTTTAATGAACATTTTCCTCCACTAGAATATGAGCTCTTTAAAGGCAATACAGGAGGGAGACAGGCCTTCATGGAATAAACAGTTCTCATGGCAATCTGACTATCAGTGTTGCAAAGAGTCAGGAGGATGGGTGTGGGTGTGGGGGGGAGATACACTCTTTGACTTCCAGTGGTCATGCATGTTGCAGAAAACTTAATATGAAAGGTCCTATAGCCTACAAGAGGAATCCAGGTTCAGATGGTTATTTCAGGGGCTTCCCCCATCCTAAACTTTGTATTTCTATCACCTAGCACAATGTTTGGCACATAGCAAATATTTGAAAAATATCTAAAGTAGATAATTGGAGTGAGAGAATAGAATTGGGGAGTATGGAAGGAATTGGCAAATTAAAAAGCATATGAGGGAGAACATAACTGGATAAATTCATGAGCTGGAGGGAGGGAAGTATGCAGATAGCCCAACCATGCTACCTTCTCTACAATGGAAATGCCCACAGGTCAAGAGGACACAGGCACCAAGTCAGGTTCTACAATTACTTGTCAACAGCTTACTGGGAAGGCAGCATAGTGAAAATGATACAGTGCTGGGACTTAGGATGGACTCGATTAAAATCTTACTTTTGACATTTGCTAGTTGTGTGATAAGGGTGAAGTCACTAATGTCTCTGAGCCCTGATTTCCACATCTGTAAAACCAGAATATGATAATATTTACATTATCTCCATGAACAGTGTGTCTTTCAGAACCATGGCCACCAAGGGTTGTCAAGTGAGATCAAATATGTAATGTTCTTTGTAAGAATTAAACTACTCTGTGTGTGTGTGTGTGTGTGTGTGTGTGTGTGTGTACTGCTACTATTTGTGGTTCAATGGAAAATTACTGAATTTAAAAGTCACAGGATCTGAGTTCAAATTCTGACTTATTGCCATCTTGAGTAGGTAATTTAACCTCTTTCAATCCAACTTTCCTCTTCTGTGACTTTTAAGGTTCCTTCTAACTCTAAGGCTAGAGTTCTTAAGCTATGGACCATGAACTTAAATATATGGAAAATGAGGGGATGCCCTTCAATTGAGGAATGGCTGAACAAATTGTGGTATATGATGGTGATGGAATACTGTTGTCCTATTAGGAATGATGAACTGCTTGATTTCTATAAGAACTGGAAAGACCTACATGAACTGATGTGGAGTGAAATGAGCAGAACTAGAAGAACATACATAGTAACTGAAACATTGTGGGAGGATCAAATGTGATTGACTTTGCTGCTAAAAGCAATGCAATGATCCAGGACAATTCTGAGAGACTTGTGAGAAAGAATGCTATTCACATCCAGAGAGAAAACTGTTGGAGTAGGAATGCAGAAGAAAAACATTTGATTTATCACTTGTTTATATGGGGAAAGGATTTGGGGTTTTGGTTTTTAAAAATTACTCTCTTACAAAAATGAATACTATGGAAATAGGATTTGAGTGATAATATATGTATATCAAGTCTAACAAGGGCCAGCTTGACAAAATATTTAGATTCCCCAAAAAGTGGCAAGGAAAATGACCCAGACACAACTGGCAGTCAGGAGGACTTGAGGTGCTGATAGCAACCAAAAGCATTTTATTGAAGGTTACATCCACTTTTATAGGGAGGGGGGAAGCAAGCTAGGGATTGTGCATAAATTTCCACTTACACAATGAGAGTAAATGATTTACAAGTTTAGTACAAAGGACTTGGTTTACCTCATTGAGACTGCCCAATAATTTCTACAGGTCATAAGTCAACATATAACAATCTACCTTAGATTCCCAAGGAACTACATACATCAGTGGGTTTTTGGAAAAAAACATTTCGTTTCATCAAGGTATAGCAGGGAGGGGTTAGAAACCTCAGGTGAAATCATGGGGCTATGTGTTTGACTTTATTTATTTTTAAATATTGTCAGTAGCTACTATTTTATTTTTATTATTATTTTTTAAACCCTTACCTTCCGTCTTGGAGTCAATACTGTGTATTGGTTCTGAGGCAGAAGAGTGGTAAGGGCTAGGCAATGGGGGTCAAGTGACTTGCCCAGGGTCACACAGCTGGGAAGTGTCTGAGGCCATATTTGAACCTAGGACCTCCCATCTCTAGGCCTGGCTCTCAATCCACTGAGCTACCCAGCTGCCCCATGTGTCTGACTTTAACTAAGCTAAGGCTGTGATTGTAGTGGGGCCTATTCTCTCCACAGCTTTGCTGAATGGAGTCAAGCTTTGCCATCTACATATGTAGAACCCAGTGGAATTGCTTGTCAACTCTAGGAGGGGGGATGGAAGAGGGGAGGAAACAACATGAATCATGTAACCATAAAAAAAATATTTTTAAGAATAATAAAATAAAATTAAAAATATTTCAATGCCTCTATTTTACTCTCACTGGTTTCCTTTGTATTGTATGCATTTAGAAATATTATTCTGAGAAACAACTCCTGGCTTCTTTCAGACTGCCAAAGAGCAATGTTGCAAGAACCCCTAATCTTGAGCAATGATTCTATGAAGAAGTAACTTTAAGTTTGCTTCCACTAACAGTCCTACCTTTTTCTGCTTCCTGAAATAAGCCAGCAGTCTGCTGCTTTGCCCTCATTGGCAAATGGTACAAGGTTATATTGCCAGAGGCTGATGCATAATGCACCAGTGGAGTCCATCAACCAACCTTGCCACTGATCATCTCCCAGAAGGCACAACAGTCTCAGAAAAAGACATGCCTTCTTTTCTCAACTGATGGGGGTGGCGGGGGGGGGGGGGGGGGGCTGAGGAAACTGTAGTTTCCAAAGAGTAGTGCCCACAGATGCTCATAAAACAAAAAAAAAGGCTTCTTGACAGGGGCACCTATCTACAGTGGTTGCAAATAACTCAGGTTCCAATCTTGCAGGGTGACCCAGTCTCAGCTCACATGAACATATGTGACAATCACTTCCTACTCTCAATGAGACAGTGGAAAGGAAAGGGATGGATGTCGTTTCATTCTCTGGATCCCTCCAAAAAATGAGAGGAAGAAAAAGCAGAATGAGTTGGTTACACACGGTGCTTGGCACATAGTAAGGGCTTAATAAATGCTTCTCCACTCACTCTCTTATTCACTGATTTATTCATGCAGCATGTCTTCTAAGGCTGCCCAGAAACACCAGGTCATTTGCCAGCCCCCTTTGCTACAAGACAAGCTTTAATATTAAATAAACCACTGTTTAAGCAGTAAATATTCATGTGAGCACTTGATTATTAAAAGCTGTAGCAAATAGGCAGTGCAAATGGGCTTACAATCAGCACTCTTCCTTTGTGCCAATCCCATGAATATTGTGCCTTTCAGCACCATGGCTACCACCAAGCGGCCCCTCAGAAATGTTCCTGTGCATCAGGAAAGGTTTTCAAAGAAATAGCTTAAGTGGGTTGGAACCTGATGGGCCTCCTATGACTCTCATGGTATGGCTGAGAGTACCATGGTTACATGGCGCTCTCAGCAACGCCCCAGAACCAAGGCAGGTTTCCATTTCTGAAAAGTAGATGCTGGCACAAAAAGGATGAAAATGAAAGATGAAAAGGAATGGCTGGGGGGGGGGGGTAAGGAGGGCAAGTTTTATCTTTCCTATTCATTATTTAAGGCTATCAATGGCCAAGCTCTCATTGGGTATCTCTCATCCGGAGTTCTGACATTCATTCATTCCTTCCAGGCTGTACGTGGGATGTACTAGACAACTTTTCTGACTGTCTTTGAGGAGAAAGCTGCAAAGACTTCCTGCTTCCACTTAGAAAGCCTCTTTCTCCTCATCTATCAGAGAGAGGCCATGTCTGCTGACTATGACAGCATCCGTAGTAGTTCCCTTTGGTCCAAAGCACTGCTGTTTCTAGAGGTTTTCCTTTATGCCCATTGCTGTTTCCTCCAGTGGCTTATTTCAAATGCCAAACATTCTCCATTCTACAACGTTTGCAGTATTCCTTGCAGAAGGGGAGCTAGATAACTGTCAAGGCCTCTGTTTGGTCCATTTTGTTTTATGTTCCATGTGTTTCACAGCAATTAAGGAAAATATAACAAGATGTGAAATTCCACACGAGCCCTGAGAATTAATGGTGAATTTGCTCCCAGTACAATGTAAATTCCTTGTGGACAGGAAGAGTTTTCATTTTTTGCTTTTCATGCCCTGTGCCAGGAATAGTAGGCATTTAATAAATGCTTATTGAACTGGCCCTCTAAAAATGATTAAAACAAAAAAAATACTGTTTGATAATTAAGAAGAAAATCAGTCCCAAACTGAAATCTCTCACCTGCCAAGAGAGACTACCAATTTATAGCTTCACTCATCACTGAAAAGAATACCAGGCACTGAATTTTCACATGGTGCCTTGATATCCCTAAAATAGAACTCTTAATGTAGATGTTAACAAAAATAAATACATAAACTAAGGAGCCATTGGTATCTAATCAGACTTTTTCTTAAGGGAGATGTGCTGACTTTTTTAGTTCCCAGCTTTAATTAAAAAAAAAAACCTCAAAGAAATGTTATGGAAATTTCAATAAAAGATTCAATTTAATTAGAGCTGTACTTGTAGGAACATATGTTTCAAAATAACCTCAGGGAATATTATATAAAAATTAGTTATGTTAGTTACAAAAGGAGACACTGCTGAAAGAACAGGACTGGTATATTAACTCTGACCCAAACTCATTAGTTAGTTGCCATCCTGAATCACAAAATGGTGGTCAAATAAAGGTTGGTGTCATGTCATGGCAACAGCGTACATCCCCACTGACTGAAGGATTAGCTGCCTTTGCCTCCTAGGGCTGCCCTCAGTGACTAGACTTTAGTACCCTCCCACATGCGTGCTGCCCAGCTGTCGTCCTCCTAATGAGACAATGACTTCCATTTGATGGGAACTGGCCATAGTGGACACACTGCCTCATGAAATTGAGATAGGACGCTGGCTCTTTCAAAATGAAGATAAATTAACAGAACAAATGGCCACCCTAGGTCTATCATCCCTGCCACATGATGGCTGTGTATGTCACTGGGGCTTCCAATCCATTTCTCCCCTCTGACAAAAGGAAAAAAACAACTATCGCTGCTTCACAAAGACATTCAGATTCTGAAAAGCCATTTCCCAATCCAATTCACAGCATAGACTGGTAGATGGAGCATTAGACTCAAGAGTCAGAAATTTGAATCTCCCCTCGGATGTTTAATAGCAATGTGATTAAGAACAAATGACTTAACCTTGACCTTTCTCATCTGTAAAATGAGTCTAATAATAGCATCTTCACAGGATGGCTGTGAAGAGGAAACAAGACATTCTATAGAAAGCCCTTTGCAAACCTTAAAGTGTTACAGAGCTAGGAATCATTATTATTATTATCATAACTATTGAGCATATTATCTGGATTAAAAAAACACAAATACAATATTGGGCTGCACAAATTAAAAATATAGCTAGAACAACAGAAATAAATGACCCTAACGTATTCCGCCCTGGGCAGGCATCTGGACTGCTGTACCTGGGTTGCTTTTTGTTTTTGTTTTTTAATCTTATTTTCAGTCTTAGTAAGAATTCTTAGATAGAAGGGTAAGGGTTAGGCAAACATGATTAAATGACTTGTCCAGGATGACACAGTTAGGCAGTATTGGAGGTCAGATTTGAACCCAGGTCCTTTTAACTTCAGGCCTGGCGCTCTCTCTGCTGTACCACCTAGCTGCTCCTGTGCTTAGTTTTGAGCACCTCAAATATATGCAGGAAGAAGCAAGTAGGACAGTGTAAGGTCTATAAGCCATGCCATAACATGGAATGATTTCAAGAGCAGGAGATTCTTAGCTTGGAGAAGACCAAGGATCTGATGAGAGCTCACTTCAAGTGCTTAAAAGGTTGACAGATGAAAGAAAGATGAGCATTATTCTGTATACCTTTGGACGCCCAACTAGAAGCAATGGAAAGTCATAATATGACCAATATCTATTAGAATTTCATCTTTCCCACTATTTCGACCCCCAAACAATCCTCCACTATGAGTTAGGCTAGTTTCTTTTTTCTTTTCTTAAAAAGCCCTTACCTTCTGTCTTAGAATCAATACTGTGTATTGGTTCCAAGGTAGAAGAGCAGTAAGGGCTAGGCAATGGGGGTAAAGTGACTTGCCCAGGGTCACACAGCTAGGAAGTGTCTGAGGCCAGATTTGAATCCAGGACCTCCCATCTCTAGGCCTGGCTCTCAATCCACTGAGCTACTCAGCTGCCTGCTAGGCTAGTTTCTTCATCATCTCCTCAAAGGAGGCTATCAAGTCCCCTGGGATTTGATTGACTTGGGGCAGTAGAGGGTAGCTAAAGGTTCAGACTGCTCCTTGCTTGCTACAGTTTCCAGGTAGCCTCTGGTAACATCAACAAGCTTCACATACATGGCAGGGCATAACAGAAAAGGTCCACTAGGAATCCCAAGCTTTAGGATTTGGCAGCTTTCATAAAACCCAGTCACCATGCTCTACCCCAAAGACCAGAGACATTTCCATATGGAGAAAATGGCTTATGTGCTAACTATCCTTTCTGTGTTTTGGCTAAGTAAACTTTCCTTTTGTTTACTGTTGAGTGACCTATGATCATTTTCCAGAACCTCAATGGTTTCCAGCAGGAATCAAGCTTGCTCTTCTTAACAAAAGCAATGGATACAAATTCTAAGCACATGGATTTGGCCCAATTTGCATAGTGAGGGCTTTAAATGATTTGGTACTTAGTTGGGAATGAAAGCGTGTGAACATGATGTCTCACCCAGGAAAAGCTGTTTTTATTCAGTTGTTTTTCAGTGATGTCCAATTCTTTATGGCCCCATTTAGGGTTTTCTTGGTAAAGATACTATAGTAGTTTATAATTTCCTTCTTCAGCTCATTTTACAGATGAGGAAATGGAGGCACACAGTTAAGTGACTTGTCCAGGGACACACAGCTAGTAAGTGTCTGAGGTTGTATTTAAACTCCGGAAGCTGAGTTTTCCTGACTTCAGGTTTGGCACTCTATCCACCAGGCCACCTAGCTGTTCCACATAAACTGACCACTTCAGATTTCAACATCATGCAGTTAACTCAGATTTGGATAGATATTCACTCCCTTCCAAACTCCCTCTTTCTCCTCCTCTCTCCTCTTACTAGAGGGTGGAGCCCTGAACTCTTCCAACAGCTTTCCTTTATAGAGGGTTGGCATTTGACTTTCCAGACAACTCTCCACTTTCTATCTGCAGCCCTCGTTGGTTTAAAAACTCAGTAAAATATGACGTTGCAGCTAAGTACCCGGGCCCCTGATATTCTGTTCCTCTACCCCTGGGGTCGCCTCCTTTTGTTTGTGGTCTTCATTCATTAGATTGTGAGCTCCTTCAGGGAAGGGACTGTCTTTTTCTTATTTGTATTCCTAGTCCTAAGGACAGTGCCTGATCATATAGTAGACTTAATAAATGTTTACCTAACTGAATCAGGCTGTATAAATGGTCTGGACTACTAGAAGAACTTCTTTATAGGTTCCAGTGATCTTCCTAGCCTCCAGAGTAAAGTTTTTAATGATGAGAGATGCTCCCAAGTGTTAGAGGCTGGTATTGTGAGAATTGAATTTCTTGTTACTTCAAGAGTTTTGTCAGAGGTAGGATGACCTTTGTTAAGGAGGCTGAAAAGAGCATTTGTTTCTATACTAGATTGGCTGGATTAGTGGCCCCTCCAATTCTAGATCTTTCCCCAGGACCCTTGGCACTGTACCTTGGCACATTCTGGACTCTGCTCCCAGAAGTTCACCCTTGACATCCACAACTGCCTTGACTGTCCTCCTTTTCTTTAGAAATGAATAGCCACAAAATACTAGATGAATGTCTTTAAAAGTGAGGCAACTAGGGAGTTGGAATAAAACAATGAGTGTCTACTAAATGGCCAGCCATTGGAGCAAATCCTAATCAATTGTCTTTTGATTAGCTGAAAGCATCAAACTTTTAAGCACACAGTTTCTGTAGAATTTTTAAAAGGTAGTACATATGTTATTATATAATACATATTTCTCCATTTGCCATGTTGTGAACAAGACATATATTGCATATCTAAACATATTACAGAATCTGAAGCTGATATTCATAAGACATCTTAAGCTCTAAGGCAGTAATGGCAAACCAATGACACCAAAGATGACATGCAGAGTGCTCTCTGTGGGCACATTGCTGCCCTCCCCTTCCCCCCCCCCCCCAGTTCATTCCTAGAAAGGCAGAGGGACTTGGGTGAAGCTGCTTCCCTCCCCCTCTCCACCCTGTCTGACACATTTTTTCACATCCCCCACCCCTCTGCCCAGCAGCCCAATGGGAGCACATTGGGGGGAAGGTGGGCAGCTCACAGGCAGTAGAGCTGGAGGGGAGCAGAGCACTCAGATCACTCCCCTCCCCCTCTCTATACTTGTGGAGGACATTCCTCACTTCACCCACCCAGCAGCCCAATGGGAGTGCTTTCTCCCTCCCCTGTGTGAGGAAAGTGTGGGGGGGCACCTCCAGCTCTTGGTGGGGAAGGCACAACACTCAGTCTGGGGGGGGGTGGGATCTTAAACTCTATCTCTATCACTGCTCTAAGTATGAAAAAGCTTTTTAATACCAAAGGACAAGAATGATAACATACATTTAAATATTTGTGAGAAGCTGGATCTTGTTTCGTAGCCATATAAAGACATGTAAATTGTCTAAAGGAATCAATATCCAAAGGATAGTCAGAGCTTCATAGACTTAGGACTGGAAGGGCCTTGAGAGGTCACTGAGTCCAACCCTTATTTTACAGAAGTGAGGACCAGGGAGATTAAGTAACTTGCCCACGTAGTTAGGTAAGCAAATGACAGGGCCAGATTTCAAACTCAGGGAACATATCTTTAAAGCCTGCCCTCTTTCCACTGCCCCATGCTAGACAAACTCAATTTTTTTACTGAATTCTCCCAGCCCAGTGTTTTTTGCTTATAAGAGGCCAGCTGGTTGTTAATAAGTACACAGCTTTTTAAAATTTGAAAAAATAAGGGAATCTTTAAAAAAAAAAACCACAACCAAATGAATGTTCAAGCAAACAAAAAAAGGACTAAGTTACAATTTAAGACATAAAGTCTAAACTATTTGTGTATCGATATGACAACTTATTCCCCCCCCTCTGTTTCCATCTCTATGTATCTTATTATTACTTCTGCTTTCTTCACTCTGTACCGCTCTCTATATATTTGTTATTTTAAAGTTAATAGTATTCCCTAAATATCTGTTTATTCTCACTATTTATTTTAGTTTGGGGGCAGGAGATTTGCTGCTTTTCATCCTTGGTTTTACCCTCAAGTCAGTATGGGTAGGTCAGAAGAAGCTTCTCAGAACTGAGATAAGAGATGGATTCTGAAAAAAGCAGGGATATATAGATATATATACACATATATGAATATATGATATGTAGACACACATACATACACAAAATATTTTATGGTTGTTGGTTGTAATCATAAGGCTTTCAAAAGATTGATTTCCAGCCGCCCAGTTTGTTTTTAGAATCTCTAAAAGTCACAGCATGTGATCTTTCCTTTGTTCGCAGACTCCCAGGACAGAGTTCAGGGATGTGACCTTTGGTCTCTGGACAGCAGCAACTTTCTGAAAGGGCTCTGGATCTTCTAGAGGCCTCTTTGGGACACAGCATGCCATGGCTACTCTACTTTCATTGGACAAGGGGATACAATGGAAGGAAAGCTTCCACATATTACATACCATAATAGACTCATGTATTTCATATTTTCACAGAGAGGGACAAGAGAAGAGCAAGAGAGAAGGACCACAGGCTTGGGATGAGAGGAAGACTGGAATTTATACCTCAGAGGATCCACAAGATTTGGAGCTGGTAAAGATCTTCATAGCCTACCTCAAACTCCGAATTTTCCAGATGAGGAAACTGTGACTCCAGGAATGATCTGCCTAAAATGACCCAAATTTTAAATGACAGAATCAGGGTTTGAACCCAGGTCCTTTGTTCCCAAATCTATTGTAAGCCTGATAGGTGATATATAATGTAATATAACATAATGATATGATGCAATGCAATATAATATAATAAAAAATTTAAAACATGATACCCAAACTGGAGTCAGAACAGAGGAAGAAAACTATACAAATATCCCTAATGAATAATGATGTAAAAACTTTAAATAAAATATTAGCAAAGTGACGATAGCAATAGATCACAAAGATCATATAGTATTACCAGGCTTGATATTTATAATGTGTTGATTTATTTATGTAATGAATTTGTGTACTGTCCAGTGGGTTGAAAATGAAGAGATAGAGCCCAAAATTTGTAAAATGCTTAATGTTGTCAAGTCTTAAGAGGTATACTCTTCAGTGTTTCCTTCAGGGATTTTAGAGATTTTTGTTAGGGGAAAATCACCCTTTACTTACTAGTCTGGGGACACTGCTGGTTTAGAAATTCTAGGTGACTTAAGGAAGCTAAGGAGGCCACAATAGAATAGAAAGGGAAGTCCCATTTAAGAGAAACATAAAATGCTAAAGCTACTTGGGAGCCACCAATCTACCAACAAACACTCAAGATCTGCATAGATACAATTGTAAAACATTAATCAAAACACCAAGAGGGTATTTAAGAAAGCTGGATAGATCATAATGTCAAAATTTACTTGGAAAACTAAGAGGTCTAGAATTTCAAGGAAGATAAGGGAGAAAAAAAGTAGGCATGAGAAGGCTCAAATTAGACTTTAAAGCAAGTGGCCATCAAGATGATTTAATAAGGGTTAAAAAATAGAAAAAGTAGATCAGTGGAACAGATTAGATAAAGAATTGAAAACAAACAAATTCTCTATTTGGCAAGAACTGCTAGGAAAATTGGTTTGGCAGAAATGAGGCTGATATTCTTATCTTAATACTTCATGATGCAATAGACTCAAAATGGATAAATGGTTATCTTTTTAAAAAATAAATAATATAGACAATTGACATAATTCTGACTAGGGGGAAGAGACCTTAACAGAATCAGGAATAGAGGTGATCACAAAATAAAAATGGATTATATGCCAGTTATGTGAAATTGAGGGAACTTTTGGTTAAGGTGATAACATGAAAGATAACCTAGCTCTCCCATATGAATCCAGGGAAATCTGAAAAGAGCACTGATAGAGGGCAATGATAAGGAAAATAGAAAAGAGAACTCTTCTCCTATTTATTAATCTGAAATGTATTTATTTTTGCTCTACTGTTGATGTGACTTTTTATATATCACTAGGGCTACTGTATCCATTGGGAACTTAGCTGGTCATCTGATGGGAGATGATGGTTTAAACACAATTTGTCAGATTTCTGTCCAGTTTTCCAGAAGTTTTTGTCAAATAGGGAGTCCTTTCCCCAATAACTGGGTTCTTTGGGTTTATTAAATCCTAGGTTTATTTGTTTTTCTATATTGTATACTTACTCTGTTCCACTGAACAATTTATATATTTTAAAAACTAGTACCAAGTTGGTTTGATGATTATTACTTCGTCATAAAGTATAAGGTCTGGTACTGGTATGCTCCCTTTTCCCCCACATCTTTTTAATTCTCTGAAGATTCTTGACCTTTCTCTTTTCCAGATGAATTTTGTTAATATTTTTTTATGTCTCTATGAAATAATTTTTTGGGTAATTTGATTAGTATGATAATGAATAAGTAAATTAACTTATGTAGTAGTCATTTTTATTCTATTACTTTAGCCTATCTGTGAGCCCTTAAAATTTCTACAATTACTTAAGTTTATCTCTATTACTATAAAGATTATTTTATAGTTGTATTCATATCATTCCTGTGTACATTTTAGTAGGTACAAGCATTTTATAAAGTCTATAGCTATTAAAATAGAACTTTCCCATCTCTTCTTGCTGTTTTTGTTTGTAATATACAGAAATGGTGATAATTTATGTGGATTTATTTTATATCCTGCAATTTTGCTGAAGTTGTTTTGATTAATTTTAATTGATCTTCTAAGCTTTTCTAAAGAAACCATCATGTTATTTGCAAAGATATTTCCTCTTTGCCTACACATATTCCTTCAATTTCTTTTTTCTTGTGTTATAGCTA
Organism: Monodelphis domestica; assembly: GCF_027887165.1. NCBI lineage: Eukaryota > Metazoa > Chordata > Mammalia > Didelphimorphia > Didelphidae > Monodelphis > Monodelphis domestica. The sequence goes on along the minus strand of NC_077230.1, from coordinate 319,509,903 downwards.
TAGTTAGTGTTTGTAGCACTATATTAAGTAGTAGTAGTAGCCTCAGATACTTCCTAGTCTGGGCAAGTCACTTAACCCCAACTTAACTACTGTTATACCTTGGAACCAATACTTACTATTGATTCTAAGATGGAAAGTAAGTGTTTAAAAAAATAGTAGAAGATGCCCTTGCTTTAATTCTTCTGGTCTTGTTTGAAAGATATGATATGATATGATATATACATATAATATAATATATGTCATATTATATCATTATTTATTCCATTACATAAATGCTGGTTATTCTTACAGAGACACAAATTATCATATTAAGGAAAGGACCATTTTTGGTACGTTTTCTTTTAAAACATGAATAGATATTATATTTTGTTGAAAGCCTTTCCTGAATTGATACAATGTGATTTTTTTCCTTGTTACTAATATGGCTTATTTTTGACAGTTTTCCTATTCCTGAACCAACCCTGAATTTCTGGTAAAAATAAAACCTAATCATAGTGTATAATCTTTGTGATATGTTGTCAAACTCACTTTACTTATTTTTTATTTACATTTCTTGCTTCAATATTCCTTAGGGATATTGGTGTATGGTTTTTTTATCTCTGTTTTGACTATCTTAAAGAATTATATCTTATATTGTTATATTAAGATAATATTTAAAGAATTAGGTAGGACTCCTTACTTTCTAATTTTTTTTTTCAAATAGCCTTTGTAATGCCAATATTAACTATTTTAAAAAATGTTTACCAGAATTTGCTTGCAAAGTCATCAGGTCCTGGATGTTCCCCCCCCCCCCCCCCCCCCCGCTTTTGGGGAGCTTGTTCAATTTCCTTCTTTTTTGATCTTTCTGATAAAAGCTGACCTTCTGGATTGGGGAGTGAGGGATATATTAAGAAATCACGGTGATTTAAAAACAAGAGCTAGAAATACACTTTTAAAAAATCATCTGAAAGAACATTGGTTATGACCATCAGAACTGAGTTTTTACTCCAGATTATCCACTTACTAAGGCATCATGGTAAAGATGAAAGAGGTTTTAACAATCATCTCTTCTAATCTGTTGTCACCATTTTGCAGAAGAGAAAAGTAAAACTCAAGAGAGATGAAGTGTTCTGCCTCAAGTCATACAGGCAACAAGTAGAAGAATCAACATTAAAACCCAGGTACCTCCAAGTACTTATTCCACTAGAATCACTTCCCTTCTCAAAATTTCAGTTTTGCCATCTGGAAAATCAGAACGTTGGTATAAATAACTGCTAACAGTCCTTCTAGCTCTAAAGTTAATGATTCTATGACTGGATAATATCTAAGATTCTCTCACATTTCCATTTCTTCCCTTTACCTTTAATCTTGAATATTTTGTGATTCTAAGCAAGGATCAGAAGACAAAGTTGAAATCTTTATGGCAGATATCAATTTACCTTATATTTCCCCTCCTAAACCCACTCCTTTTCCAAATGTCCCTAAAACTAATGAGATCATCACCATTCTATAGTGACCCAGCATCTCAAACTTAGTATCATCTTTAGTTCCTCACTCTCCCTCACCTCACATATCCAGTCAGTTGCTAAATCTTGTTAGGTCTACCACCATTTTTCTCACAAGCCCCCTTTTCTCTACTCTAGCTACCACCTAAGTTCATGCCTCCTCACCTCTTCTTACCTGGACTACAGCAATAGCTTCCTCATTGGTTACCCTCTCTATACAACTACCAAGGTGATTTTCCTGAAGCCCAGATCTGCCATGTCATTCCTTTACTCAATAAATGCCAGTGGCCTTGTATTGACTTTAGAATAATTTTTTTTCATTAAAAATTTTTTTTACTCCTTATCTTCCATTTTAGAACCAATACTGTGTAATGGATCCAAGGCAGAAGATGGAGATAAGGGCAAAGTAAGGGGATTTAAGTGACTTGCTTGGAGTCATTGAGCTAGAAAATTTCACATTTGAACCCAGTGCTTCCCATCTCTAGCCCTGGGCTTCTCTATCCACTGAGCCACCTAGCTGCCCTCATTTTAACTCCTTTTAAAAATTTAAATAAAAAGGCAAAGTGATACGGCTGAGTTAGCTAAATAGATCTATCAGCCCATTCTGTCTTCAGTCTTTCCATCTCCTACTGAATCTAGTTTAAGTTTCTTTTCCTGACATTCAAGATCCTTTGCAGTTTATGTCTAAACTACTTATCCAACATTATCTCCTACTATGCCTTAAAAAAAAAAAAGCAAACCAAAACAAAAAAACCTCCCAAACCCTTACCTTCCATCTTAGAATCAATACTGTGTATTGGTTCCAAGACAGAAAAGTGTCATGGTGATGGTGAACACTTTAGAGATGGAATGCCAGGCCCCATCCCCCCTCTACCTTACCCCATATAAGGGAAAGAGGAAGCACTCCCAATGGGCTGCTGGGTGGCCGGGTGGAGGGGTGGTGAAGTGATGGCTATCCTCAGTGAGTGTAGAGATGGGGAGGGGAGTGGCCTAAGAGCTCTGTTTTCCTCCATCTCTGCTGCCTGTGAGCTGCTACTGGACAGCTGGGCAGAGGGGAGGGGTTTGTAAAAAAATGTTGTCAGGCAAGGTGGAGAGGGGGAGGGAAGCAGCTCCACCCTTTTTAGGAACAAACTCTTGGTTGGGGGGGGGGGTGGCTGTGTGCCCACAGAGAGGACTCCATGTGCCATCTTTGGCTCCCAACCCATAGGTTTGTGTTCATTGGGCTAGGCAATGGGGGTTAAGTGACTTGCTTGGGGGGTTGCACGGCTAGGAAGTATCTGAGGTCACATTTGAATTCAGAATCACCCACCTCCAGGCCTGATTCTCAATCCACTGAGGCACTAGCTGTCCCACACTGCCCCTTTCCAAGTACCCCATTCTCTAGCCACACTCCATTGCCATTTCTCCAAAACATGATTTCTACTTTCTAGATTTCCTATTAGGCTTTGCCCACTTAGTTCCATCTTCCTGGAATGTCCTTCTACCAAGCAATCAATCATCATGTATTAATTATGTATCTGCTACATGGCTGGCACATCTTCTAGGTACTGGAGATAGAAGTACAGAAAATGAAACAATCTCTAGCATGGAATACTATTGAGCTCTAAGAAATCATGAAGGGGGTGGTTTCAGAGAAACCGAGGAAGACTCTGAATGAACCAATGCATGGTGAAATAAGTGAAAACAGAAGAAAAATTTACATGATAATAATATTGTAAAAGCAAACAACTGAAAGTCTTAAGAACTTAGATGAGTGCAATGACCAACATGAGTTCAGAGGACTAGTGATAAAACATGCTACCTATCTACTGACAGAGGTCATTGGATTTGAGATGCAGGATGAAATTTATTTTTTTTGGACATAGTTATTGAGAGAATTTGTACTTTCTTTGTGACTTGCATATTTGTTACAGGCTTTTGTTTCTCTCTCTCTCTCTCCCCCCTCCCCAAAGGAAGGATGTAGGAGGGAGAGAAATTATAATTTTGTTAATTGAAAAAAATTAAATTTAAAAGAGAAAGTAACAGGCTAAATTTTTTTAAATGAAGCTCTAATAGACTTTCAGTTTCATGTACAATCTTCTTTCTGTTCTACTTGTATGCAGAAATGCCCCCTTTTTAAAAGTTATTATTTCAAAAAAATAAATAACAATGTTTAATTCTTAAAAATAATCCCTATTTGCAATGTTTACACTCTAATAGGGGTTGTCTATAATCATATATGGAGCAAGAAAATAAAGTTAATTGATATAAAATATATAGATTAGATATGAGGTACTTTGGGAGGGAGGGCACTAGAAATGAGGGGGAGGAGGCAGGATAGCTTTCATGCAATAGCTTTACTTGGAGATCGAGTCTTTGTGTAGTATGTATAAATGGATGTATATCTTGATCTCCGATATCACTGGGGCGGGCCGCATCTAGAGAGAAAACTTGCAATGCTAATGCAATTCAGCAAACGCTCCCCTACAGTTTTATAAACTCGACAGGTTCACTCAGTCGTTGGGTTATCTGAAGAGGGAGAGGAATGCTACGCTTCAGGGCTCCGAGGCTCTCTTTTGTTTACTGCACACATTAGGAGGCCCCAAATATGGATGTAGTGGGTAGGGGAGGAAAAAACGGCTTCTTTTTCGGCTAGTAGAGTCCAAGGCCAGAGGGAAAAGAACCTGGAATGCCATTATGGGGAAGACCCATCACTCTAGTCACTGACTGTGCAGGGGTTGCACGGTAAAGTATTCCAGCCTCCACGCGCCAGGAAGGGATGGTTTTGGTCTCAGCGCTTAGTATCCCCGGATCCAGGAAGAAGGAAGGGATCGAGGCCAGAGGCTGCAGGACTCCACACACTTACCAACGTGAAATGCACCAGGGCATCATAGCAGAGCCAGACTAGCGCCCAGCGGTCAGCAGCGCCCACCCCGCGGCCCAGACTGCTGCCCACCGCATAGCCCACTGCCAACTGCGCGGCGCACAGGAGAAGCGATCCGGCTGCCGCCGGGCTGCCTAGCTCCTCGGGCCACAGAGACATAGCGGCCGAACCGCAGGCTCGCTCCCAGAGAGAGGGAACGAGAGGAAGACGCCGGGACAGAGAAGGGGAGGATCTTGGCAGGAAAAGGAACCGCGAGAGGAGGGAATCCTGCCCCTAGAAGCCCGCCTCAAAGGGGAGGGGCCCGGGGAAGGAGAGAGGAGGAACAGGTGAGCAGGTGCCACATGGCCTCCGGTAAGGGCCAGCGACACGTTTTCCGTCACTTTGTCTTCTCTCCTCTCCCCACTGTGGAAGATGAGTTTCGCCTTCTGGCCCAATTGATCATGTTTCTGTGCTGGGTTCCTTTCCACGTTTGTATGCATAATCGAAGAGTTCAGTAGGGGCGGGGAAGGGAGAAAAGTTTTGGGTCCTAGTGCCCCGTGTCCATAATGATTCTTCAGCAGCAAGAGTCCACCTCTGCCCCAAGCTTTTTTTTCGGAAGGCCATCAATGGACACAAGCCTATAGCGACCCTAGGCAAAACTGTGGAATAGATAAGGCTGCTTATGGAAGGGCCGGCTGTGGATAGGAGAGAGATTCCTTTTTTTTATTTTCTCGGCAAAATTAGGAGCAATGGGTGGACATTACCAAGCGGTAAATTTAGGTTTGATCTTAAGAAATAGTTTCCTGATGGATGCAAAACTATGGGTATAGGCTGCCCAGGGAAGTAGTGGGTGGGAGGCGGATGTCTTCAAGTAGATGCAGAAAGGACCACTCTAAGGGTAAGCAGGATTATTTTTCCAGTATGGCTTAGACCAAGGTGACTCTTAAGTCGCTTCCAGGTTGTGCTGGGAGTCTTCCATCCTCTGTAGCTTCTTGTCTCTCCAGGGCCCTCTTCCTATCAAAAAATTCTCAAGGATCATAGCGCAAATTTAGTTGGAAATAACTGGGAGTGGAATTGAAGACAATTTAGAGGTATCACTTTTAACATCAGACAGCATCTAATTAAAGGAATAAATCCCTGATTGTTGCATTTCAAGTAGCAACCAGGAAGTGCAAGGAAACACCAGGAATGAGGCCAAAGGTTCAATTTACTTGGCTGGAAAAATCTTTTCAGATGAGCTTTGCTTCTCCCCCTCAACTCTAGCTCCATTTAAAAAGTTTAGAAAAGTAGCTTTAATTTTTTAAAAACTCTTACCTTCTGTCTTTGAATTAATACTGTATATTGGGTCCAAGGCAAAAGATTGGTAAGGGCGAGGCAGTGAGGGTAAAGTGACTTGCCCAGGGTCACACAGCTAGGAAGTATCTGAGGTCAGATTTGAAACTAGGACCTCCCATCTCTAGGCCTGGCTCTCAATCCACTGAGCCATCCAGCTGCCCCCAGCAGCTTTAATTATTGATAACAATTGATGACAATGGTAAAACCAAGTGGGCCTTGGACATTTGTTGGGATCAACAATTCTTATAGTTGCCACCAGTGTTGAGAAGGCTGGGAGTGAGGGTGTGTGAGAGTTTGAGGGAATGGTTAGGATTAGAGAAAAAAATAAGTCTCATTTATATTGTGCTGTAAGGTTTGAAAAGTGTTTCACAACTATTTTCTCATTTGAGTCCCACAAATAGGTGCTATAGATATCATTATTGCCACAATAGTTTTTTATTATGAAGGAAAAAGTAAAGGAGTGGGGATGATAGAAGTTAGAGTGGTAGGGTAAAGACTGCAGTACAAACGTTATGAAAAGACTATAAGATCTGGAATCAGAAGACCCAAGTTTGAGTCCTGGCTTTGGGACTTAGTTCTTGTATGAAAGATTGAATGAAAAACATTGATTAAGCCCTTGTCGTAATGTGCCAAGTACAGTGAAAGAAAAAGGAGACAGTCTCTGGCTTTGTGGAACTTATATTCTAATGAAGGGTGAGAGCTATATCATGTCCACTGAGTTTATAGCAGAAAAATCAACTTACTCATTTTAAAGGACCCAGTAACTTAGGTACTCACTCTTCACTGTGAGGTGGGAAGATCTAGAAAGCAGAACGATTTATTGGCTACAGTGCAAGACTTAGGGTTAGACTTGAATTCCTGCCTTTGAACCTTTCTAGTGGTGACCTTAACAAATTATCCTCTATGGGACTCAGTTTCCTCATCTGCGAAATGAGGGGGTTGGAATTGATGACCTTAAAGCCCTTCTCAAGTTCTATATCTATGATACCATAATGTCTAAGCCAATAGTTACACCAGAAATTATAGTTCACAGGGAGTCTTGTCAGAAGTGTTGGGTATGCATCAAAATCTCACACTTCAGATGATTGTAAGACTAGGATGACAAATGCCATTCTTATAGACACTTGAGTAGTGGCTGATAAGTTTCATAGTTTGAAACTGGTTATACTATAGAGCACAAGATAGTGGTAATGTTGAATAAGATATCAATATTTTTTTTTTACATTTTGAAGTTACTAAGGCTTAATATTAAACTAAGACTTTTGTAACAACCTATATATCACCCTATCTAGATACTGGTAAAACTATCCACAAACTATCATGTCATTTGCTCTACCTCCTTGGGTTCTGGATCTAACCTTGTGCTTTCTCTTTACTCTAACACCTGTCATTGTGCTTGAAGACTTCAATATATATCTTAACTTTTTAAAATTTAATTTTAAAAAAGTATAAACCCTTCTATTTTGTCTTAGAATTGGTATGGGCTAGATAATTGGGGTTAAATGTCTTGTCTAGTCACATAGCTTGTACGTGTTCAATATATATCTTGATTTTCTCTCAACAACCCTTACTTTCCAGTTTATCAATATCTCTAATTCCCAATACCTTAACTCCACTTCTGCAACAAATAGGGATGGTTAGACTCTTAATCTCATCATCAGAACCCTAGTGTTCAGCCTTTATAACTAAATCTGAAAATTTCTTTCCACAACTGCCTATTTGTTTCTCCCTCAGTTTCACATACTTCTTAAACTTGTTCTCCATCCCTATCCTGTTTTGCTGCTAATTTGGATCCTGATTTGTCTTTCTTCAAAATCTTAACTTTATAGTTAAATAGTCCAATTTTATGCTGTTTCCTTGCCCTGTAATCCCTTAGTGCCCTGTTATAGCCTATTCTTTATCCCTTTCCAAACTTCAGTCTTGGATTACCCCCCAGGTACTTCTCCACTTCCACTCATCTTCCTAAGAAGTCACACAACCATACTAATTAGATTCACTACTGTAAGTCAGTCCTTTTTTCTTTTCCGTTTGTGTTTTTCTGTACTGTGATGTCTGTTCTCTCTTCTAGCACTCTACACCTCTTTTTGCCCTTCCCTCTTATCAGATCACTTCACTTCACATATATTGGAAAAACTGAGACCATGCATCTGTCTGAGTTTTGAACACACAAATCTCTTCTATATTATCCTCAATTTTTTCTTTTTTAGCCTTAGAGGAAGAAGTGACTCTTATCTTTGAGAAGGCTAACAAGGCTAGCTAAATTCTATTTATGTTCATGATCCCACTCCCTTCCATTTTCTGCACAAGCTTGCCTCAATGATCACTTTCTCAATTTTCCCTTTCACCCTCTATTCACTGGCTTTCCTACTGCATACAAACATGCCCAGCTCTTATCTATTCCTGAAAAACCATCACTTAACTCTACTATTTATTTAGTTCATCATCTTTTTTCTCATTTATTACAGGCAAGCTACTTGAAAAAGAAATCTAGACCTACTGCCTCCATTTCTTCCCTATTTCTCAACTCCCTACAATCTGGTTTCTGACTGCATTTGACTAAATCTCCTTTCAAGACGATTCCATATTGCTTACTTGATAAAATCACTGTCCTTTTTTTCAGTCCTCATCCTTATGGGCCTCTCTGGAGCACCTGATATTTTTGATGACCTTTTCCTTTTTTCTCCCTCCCTGTAGGATTTAAATTAATGTCCAATACTTCCAAGTATTACATTTAATGACACTGCTTTTCCCTCATTCTTCTACCAGAATGATTACTCCTCTTACAAAATAATCAACTGTCAACTATATGTTCCTGAAAGCGGATATTCCCCAGGAAGCTGTCCCAGATCTCCTCCCCTTCTTTTTCAGTGATCTCAGCTTCAGTGGGTTTAAGTAAGATGACCCCAGCTCATATTTCTCTCCAGCTACAGTCCTTCCCTTGCACTTAGTTGCTAAACATCTCCACCTAGATTCCCCATGTGTAGAGGATAGTAAGGAGAAGGGAGAAACAAGGCAGGGGGACAATTAGGTTCTGGGCAAAAGATGACTAAGGATGTCATCTCAAATGAGGTGGGCCAGTCATGTAGCAAGAACAAGGCTAATGGATGGATAGCATGCATTGGTACCTATATAATGTTGAGTTTTAGAGGAAGGCATTGTTATGCTGGGTGGAACCCTGTGGAGGATTTATAGGAAATACAGTCAATAATAACACATGTAAGACTTGGACCAGTTGCAATCTGCACCATTGGAGTGAATACCCACATAGATGAAATCACAGATTCACTAAAGTATCAAAATGATGCAAGGTTGGGGGGAATATCATAGACAGAGTATATGTCATTTTGTCTGAAAATCATCACATTCTTGTTCATAAATAATAGCTAGCATTTATTTAGCACCCTAAAGTGTCCAAAAGCTTTCACAGATATTACCTCATCCTCACAAAGTACTAAATCTAAATGGCAGTACTGTTAAATGAATTTGGAGCTGAATAAGAAACCATACCTAAAGAGTATGAATGATTCTGCTTTTGGCCCTGACATCATCATTAATGACGTAAGTGAACACACAGAAATCACTCCTCAAAACTGGCAAGGAAAACTAATACCACAGGTCACAGAATCCAAGTCCCAAATTAGACAGGTTGGAAAGGTAAATTTTGCCCTTCTGGTTTTGGTCTTAAACACAAAGATAAATCAGAGGCAGTACAATGGAGGAGAAAGGCTGTAGGAATCACGGACCTGCCTTTGAATCTCAGCTCTGTTGCTTACTACCTATGTGATGTTGGACAAGTTACTTATCCTCTGTTTCTTCATTTATATAATATTTTAAGAGTCAGAAGACGTGGCTTGAATGCTACCTGAGGCATTCCTGAATGTAGTACAGTTTGGTGGCCCATTTTTTATTTTTTACACCAATGAACTAAATGAAGGGACCGAGGTCCCTTCCAGCTATAAGCCCTGAAAACATACATTTATATTTAAAAGAATGAATTGCAAAAGTACTATTTGTAGGTGGAGAACCTCGCTTGTTAAGAGTTCACATTAAAAACAAAAAACAAAAAACGGGTCTTTTATTTAGCTCCACATTTTGTACGAGCCAATGGCGTGATGTGTATTCTAAAAAACCCACCATCTATCTTAGGCTACATTACAAGGGCAGCGTCCAGGCCACTTTACATGGGTCAGACCACATCTGGTGGAACTCTGAGACACTGGAGTGTCTTGGTGAGGACAATCTTGATAGAAAAATGTCTATATAAAATGTGAAACGTAGAACAGCTGGAAGAATTGTGGATCCCTAATGTGAAGGAAAGATGACTAAAGGCTATCATAATAGCAATGTTCAAATGAAATTCAGACGTGCCTTCAATAAAACAGCCCATAAACATTTAAGTTCCTCCTTGATGTGGAGTATTGTGCCAGATGCCAGGTGGGGAGAAAGTAACAAGAGCCAAGGGAGATAGAAGAGGGCGATGAGGTTTTTGGCTGCTCAAAGGACTAGAATTAGGAGGCATATTTTGAAACAGTATCAGGGATAAGTTTCTAACAGACGAGGCAGCTAGGTATTGCAATAGATGGAGTATTAGACCTAGAAGCAGGAGGGTCTGAGTTCAAGTCCTGCCACAGGCATTTAATAGCTGTGACCCTGGGTATGTCATTTAACCTCTGCCTCTGTTTTCCCACTTATGAGATGGGGATAATAGCACTAACTTTCTGGGGTTGTGGCAAAGATAAATCGAGGTATTTGTAAGACACTGCAGACCTTAAAGTGCCTAGATAAGCAGCCTGAGAGGCCCATGTTAGTGCTAATTATTATTATTGTTTAACAGTTGACTTGTCCAACAAAGGAATTTTACGTCCTTGAGAAATAGCTTACTTTTCACTGTAAAGATTCAAGCAAAAAATGGTAGCCTTTTTGCAGTAAATGTTGGAGGCTGCATCCCTGGGTGAAAGGTTAGACTAAACTATTCTTCCTAATTCTAAGATTATGGTTTTCCATATATTAGTTAACACCACAAGTTTGAGAAACTTAAAGAGCTACTTCAGCCCCCCCCCCCCCCATTTTCCTGCCTGTGCTCCATAAGTAGATATGGGCAGGCTGGCTGATGGCACCACAAATGGCTGGCTATTTCTCAAGGCATAAAAGGGTAAAGAGTGCTCTGGTTACGAAGTCATCCATCTCTAATAAAAATTGGTGGTCAAGATTCTTGTGGCAATGGAAAATGCTGCTGAATTTCTTCTTGATGAGATGACGAAGAAATGCATCAAGGATTTCTTTAGAGCCAACAGGAGTGACTAGAACCTTAGGAACTCTGGATAATTAATATGAAAGAATTAGTGACCCATTCCAAGGAGGCACCAATAAAAAGATTGGTGTCTGAAGAGTCAGGCTCAGAAGGCAGAGGACTTGGCATTTTTATACTATTTCTAAAAGCTTACTATAAACATTTCAGTAAGCCTGTAATTCAGGCTAAATTACATCTCTTGTATTAAATATCTTGGTGTATCTTGCTGTAGTAGAAACAATCTAATGTGGGCATTATCTCATCAGCTTTTAAAAGCTACTTCTACTAGACTTATATGAGTTCATGTAACAAAATGGCAGAGACACTTGATTACTGCTGAATGGTCTATCCTTCCCTCCAAATTTCAATGAAAAAAAAATTTCCCCCTACATTTATTTCCTCTGCCCCACTCTGAAACTGGAAACACAAGTATTGGCTGAGACTTTTCTGCATAGACCATAGTGGGTTAAGACAAGGCCACTGACATGTTGGGGGAAAAGAGAATACAAATCATCATGCCTCCATTTCCTTTCTCCTGCCACCTGCTTTACATTACACAATATATTAAGAGGCAGGTACCTGAGGAAGGGCTCATGGTTTGCATAGTCACCGGTCATTAAAACATTTTTCGAGCAAAAATATTATTGCCAAGCTGAAGATTATATCCCTAATTTTATCCTTTTTCTTTTAACTTGTCTTACTGTGATCTAGCTGGCTTCTCTTTATCAGAAGAAGGCAGAGGAAGACTATCCAAGGCCACCAGAAATCCCTGATGATCTGGAGTCATTTGGAAAATGGTCATTTCAACCAGACTATATGAAGCCAACCTTCAACTTGTGAAAGGTCCTTGCCCAGAGTCATTGCTGTGGTTAACTTAAGAAGCCTTTAAAATACATTCATTAAGAGTTCTCAGGGGCAGCTGGGTAGCTCAGTAGATTGAGAGCCAGACCTAAAGACAGGAAATCCTGGGTTCTGTAAGGATAATTTTAGGGTTGTGACCTAAATCTAAATTATTTATTGGTCACCAGGGGATATCCCAAATAAAATCCCAAGTCAGCTGGAAATTTATGGTGATTTTAATTAATATAGAGGAAAGAAATTAAGGAGAAGGGAGAGGGAAAGGGTGTAGGATTTCTCCCACCTGGCCTGTGCCAAGGGGAAGATCAGCGGCTTTTAAGAGGATAGTGTTGGAAGGTAAAGGAGAAAGGAAATAGCCTAAAACTCCTAGAGGGCTCAGCTAAGATGCCTGAACTTGAACTAGCTACTCAGCTTCTCCCAGTATAGTATCAAGGGAAAACTTACCACCAAACCGGACAATAACTGCCACCATGCCAAGATGTCAGAATGCTTAGCATGCTGCCAGCCAGAGCCACCTCTCCGGGGAAAGAGGCCGAAGAGAGGAAGTGATGTGAAATATATAGACGGTTTTATATCACTTTCCTGCATCTCATCTGTACCAATGGTAGCTTAAGCTTGACTTAGGACAGCCCAGGGGTCTGTCATCTGTTTCTGCACATGTCTATCAAAGGCCATCCTCCTAGATACTTAATCCTTAAGTATGGGTGTAGACATTCCTGATTTTGTTAGACTAAGTATCTTCATTGTTACAATCAGGAGATAGCAAAATCCAATCTTCACAGTTCAAATCTGGCCTCAGACACTTCCCAGCTGAGTGACCCTGAGCAAAAACTTAACCCCCATTGCCTAGCCCTTACCACTCTTCTGACTTGGAACCAAAACAGTATTGATTCCAAGACAGAAAGAATTCACCTGTTCCTTTGAGTAATGAGTTAAACAAAAATTAAATAACAAGTATTGGTTTGTTGCCAAGTTCCAATTGATGCCTAAAATTAATGGGTGCTTTAAGGCCTCTGAGGTAGGTGGTATATGCGGGGAAAAAAAAAATTGTAAGTATCTTACTCACAATAGTTAGAATCTGAGGTGAAAATATTGCCCATGTCTTATTAAGAAGGTATTGGTGATCTTTTAACAGCTACAGCCAATGCCCTTTTCTCAAGCCTCATCCTTCTGAATCTGTCATATTAAAGGTATTCTCTCCTCCTGTGGATGCTTTTGTCTGCAGGATTCCATGTCTCTATGATTCCCTGGTTGGCTCTCTTCCTACTTGTCCGGTCAGTCCTTCTTTGTAGGACTCCTCTCTATCCTATACACTATACCCCATGACTCCATCCTGCCTCCCATCTCCTTTTCCCCCCTCCATACTCTCCATGATTTCACCAGTTTCCATGGATTCAATGCTTATCTCCATGCAGGATGACTCCCAAATACACACATGTAACTTTTATTTTCAAGCTATGGTACGACCCCTCTCAAACTCAACAAGTCCAAAACAGATTTTTCTTCCCAAAACAACCCTATTTCTGTTGAGGCTTACATGTCATCCTTGTCATCCAGGGGTGTCACAACTGTACCACCATCTTCCCCTTTTCCCTTACTGCTCCATCTAGTTACCAAATCTTGCCAAGTCTACCTTTATATTTCTTAATTCCACCCATTTCCCCACTCTCTGGCCACCCCAACTAGTTTAGGTCCTTTATTATAGCTTCCAAAGTAGTCTTCCTGCACTCAGTCTCTCCCTACACTAATCCACTTTCCAAAGAGCTGACAAATTAATATTTCTAAGGGAAAGCGCTGACCATAGCACTCTTCTAAACAAAAAGCTTTCGTGGCTCCATACAACCTCCAGAATATGTACAAATTCCTCTTTTTGGTTTCACAATTGGTATCCAACCCATTGTTCCAGATTGATTTCACAGTCCACATTCTAACTAAAAACAAGTCCTCTTGCTGTATACGACACCTCTTTTGTATAGGATGTTCCCCATACCTGGAATGCCCTTCCTCCTGATCTGTCTTAGTATATGTAGTGTTACTTGAGATTAGCCCAAGTGCAAGTTCCTACATTCCTACATACAAGTTCCTGATTCCTCCTAGGAAAATTATTTTGTCCTTATCTGTATACCATATTCCATCCCTCCCTCCTACAATGGAGTTTAAACTCGGAGAGTTTAAAACTCTTGGTTTTATATACCTAGTACAATGTCTGGCACATGGTTGTTACCTAAGAAATACCTACTGAAAAATGAATGGAATGCCAAAATTTGGTGTTTTGCTTGCTATATCATGCTATTTCACTAGAACAGTCTGGGAAAAGGTGGGAAGGGTGGGGAGACCACAGGCAAAGGGGACCAAACAAGGTGAAAAGGAAGAGAAGTTTCAGAAAAGCAAACTATTTCATATTTGAAAATATAACAAGAATTATAAGAGGAAAAAATAGAGGCTGGAGCAGGAGAAAGAGAAACGAGGAAAGGGAGTTTTTGGAAAGCCACTAACTAGGCGAATAAAAGGAACATCCAACTCTGTAACAGCACTACTGCCTTTTCATCCTTTCTTCAATCAACATCATAATTAATATAAAGGGAAGCTCTAGCAAGAGAATTGATTAGCTACTACTGTTGGACTTTAAAAAAGGGAACATGTCTAATCCATAATATATGCCAACACACTATCGTGGTCTTATAGGGATATTCAAGTTTGAGTTTAAATTACTTAACTATTTTAGAAGTTATTAGTCATTTTTAAAAGCTGTCTAAATAGCGGCTACAATATGGCTGAAATAAGGTAACTATAAACGAGGTAACAGAAAAAAATGTTACAGCTCAATCAAAGTCCATCCTTAAAACAATGCTTTGGAATGCTGATGAACAGTAGGAGTGGCTCCAGCCACAAGAATGTTAAAGTCCAGACAAAGCAGCGGAGCCCCAACACCAGCTCTTATGACAGTTGCTCATAAATCAATGCCTACAGCTTCTACAGAAATCAAAAGGTTGGCCTTCTATTGACCTTTTCATCTATACACTCCTGGATGAACCAGTCCAACTCTACACTGTTCTTAATGCTCAAATACCTTGATTTTCTATCCTATCCTGGATTATTTTGTGCCTACTTCCAACTCTGGATTATTGCAGTACCCAATTCCCTTAGTCTAATTCATTTATATAGATGAAAGGAGTTGGAGAAGTCACTGAAATATGCAGATTGGATCCATTACAAAATTTGTTACCTAATCTCAGGTAGGCCTTTACTACAAGGCAATCCTTCTACTCCTCCCTGACCAATTCTCTATCCCTTTGCTACAGCCTGGTTCCAGCTTTGCCTCAAACTTGACTGAAAAAATTCACCAAGAACTTTATTCTTCTCCATTTCTATCCACTATCATCCCTAATGTCTGCCCTCATTCCAGTTTCTGATGAAGGGGTGGCCCTTTTCTCTGACAAGGTACCCTCCCCCAACTCCCTTACTTTCCATGTTAGAATTAATACTATATATTGGTTCTAAGGCAGAGGAGTGGTAAGGGCTGCGATGGGGGTCAAGTGACTTGCCCAGGATCATACAGTGAAGACAATTCTATAGGTCAACCCAATCTAGCAGCTAGAGAAAAGCCAGGCTTGAGCACTAACAGGAATGAATCTGATCCTCAGCCATCCTCTCACAAGTCCCACAGAAACAGAAGAGGAGTGAGAACAGGTCACTCCAAGCATACAAGACTGGCCTTCAGCACAACCACAACAGTAACTATGGGACTGTCAAGTGTTTCTTTGAAGCTGACTTTTGTTTTTTTATATGAAGAACATTGGCAACATCCAATATGAAGGTATGAAAGGAAATTAAAGATTTTTTCCTTCTTGCCATGATAAAGAGCAACAGACAATTTGGTCATACACATTAGGAAAAACAATTGGACAATTCCAGAGGTCAACACAACCTAGGATCTGAGGCCAATCTGAATGCAGGACCTGCCTCTAGGCCTGGCTCTCAAATCTACTGAGCCATTTGGCTGCCCTCTCCACATTCACTCTTGATCCGATCTTCCCTCATTTTCCCAGCAGGCTGCTGCACTATCATCCCTTCTTTAATCCTTGACTTTTCCCTATCCCCTGACCCCTTACTTGTTGCCTAGAACCATACCCATCTCTTCATCCTTAAGAACAAAACCAAAAAAACAACACACTGATCCTATCTTTGCCAGCATTCTGTATCATCTCTGATCCCCATCTTAAGTTAAATTCCTTGAAAAAGTCATCTCTACTAGATAACATTACTTATCTTTTCTCATTCTCGAAAGTCTCTGCAACCTTTGAGCTTATTATTCAACTCAAAACTGCTCTCTCTCCAGTTACCAAAAGTTGCTTAATTGCCAAATCTAATGGCCTTTTCAAAAATCTTCATCCTTTCTTTAGCACTGAGTTAATTGATCACCTCATTCCTTTACACCATCTCAGGTTTTGTGACATTGCTCCCAGTCTGCCTGTCTCCTTTGCTGGATCTTCATTATTTATGTTCCTCAAGACTGTCCTAGACCTTCTTTGCTTTCTCTCAGTTGAGATCTTCACTCCCTTGGTTTTAATTATCCCCAGGCAGGTAATTCCCAGTTCTACATATCCAGGTCTAGTCTTGCTGTTGAGGTTTAGTCTCACATTATTACTGCCTCACAAATAGCTTGAGTTAGATGTTCTATTGTCTCTTACTCAACAAATCCCAAACAGAAGTCATCATCCCAGCCCTCCCTTTATAGGAAGCCCCCTTTCTATCAAAGGAATCATCATCCTCCCAGTCACCCAGGCTCAAAAGCTATTGTCCTCTTCAATCCTTCACTCACTCTACACAATCAATGCAAGGTTTTGTCTTTTTTATCTTTCCATCTGCCTCTTTCTGCTCATTCACAAGCTCTCAGTCTGGCTGAGGCTCTTCTCACCTCTCCTAGCTGTCTAATTTGTCTGACTGTGTAGAGCCTCCTCCCACTACAATCCATCCTCCACAAAGTTTCAAAGGGACTTTCCCAAAGCATGTTTTGGCCATGTGACATCTCCCTACATAATCAATTCTGGTGCTTCTCTATTAGCTCCAGGTTCATTTATCATCATGCATGACCCAATATTCTTTACTCCTCTCTACATATTAAATAATCCAGCTACCCTGTCCTACTTGACATTCTTCCAACATGACACTCCATCTCCCACTTCAGTGCCTTTGCATTTGACTGTTTCCCATGCCTAAAATGCTCTCCTTTAACCCCCTCTTTCTGAATTTCTGGTTTTCAAGACCAATGGATTGAAGAGAAACTAAAAGTTGATAGACTGAGGGCCTGACAAAACTGATGAACTAACTGTACCAAAGTCAGGAAGCTCAGGGTCAGGGTTGGGCAGGTGGTGCTGGTCAGTCATTTCAGTTGTGTCTGACTCTTCATGACCTTGTCTGGGGTATTCTTGGCAAAGAGACCCATTTTTCCTTCTCTGAACACCACAGCATTTTTGTTCATATCCTAAATATCATCCTGCCTAGTATTACGCATGTACTTCCATCCTTTATTATAAATTTGTTATGAAGAGGAAAAATGCCTTATTTATATGTCCAAATGATAGCAGTTAGCATAACGCCTTACAGTGGGAAGTGACTGATGAATCAATTGGTTTTATCTTTTTCTGCAACCATATAATTCTCAAGAGTTTGTAGCTCATGATTTATCATTTCTTCCTATTATTCACTACCAGCACCCTGTGTGCTCCATTAGCAGATACATGGTCAAGAGAACAAGGAGAAGGTCTTTTGCACACTGACTGAACTTTGTATGAAGAATACAGGACACAAACTACAAAGATGGGAAGACATGGCTGAGGTGTGATCTGTAGCATTGTAAAAAGTATTCACATTGGTGAGATAATATGTTTCAAAGTATTTTTCATGATCATGGTTACCTACCTGCTGGGCACTGATCACAGTTGACTTATCCTTCAGGACCTGTAGTTTAAGAGTTTGGGTTTTGGTAGACCTCAATCACTACGTGATTGTGTTAATGTGAAGGCTATGGCTGTCACTAATATGTGGTACCACCATAGTTAAGTTAGGTTATGCTTCATGTTTTTTTGTTGTTGTTGTTGCAATGGAAGTGCTCTTACAGCTAGATTAAGTTTATATCAGTTTTTGTGGGGGAACTTGTGGGGAAGGGTATGCGACCAAAAAAATTAGTTATTTTAAAAAATTCCATCATTCCTGCCACTTAAAGTGTTCCAAAAGTCTTAGTACAGTTTAAATAGCCTTTAAAACTTGACAAATTAAGCTAATAAATATTATCAAAACAATACCTATAATTTTTTGTGTGTGACTAAAACAGAAAACATATTTCCATATTGGAATGGAAGACACATCTAGAGAAGATGTGGCAAGATTGTTTAGGAGTTAAAATTTTTATATATTTAGATTTATTTTAAAATCTAGTTTCCCCTTCCTTATTGTCCAAACTAATTTGCTATTGAATTTACTACTGTTAAGTGGCTCAGTCCTATTGCAGTTGCCATCTTCTATGACATTTTTAAGGACTTAGGATCATCTATTTAAAAAGTCTAGTATTTTGTTGCAGTTGTTATGAAAGTCATTACTGCACTATCTTCTCTAGTAAAAGATCATTTAATAGTTATAAATATAAAATTCCATCCTCAAATAGTACCTGAGACTACTTTGTTGCCTTACCTTGTAA
Organism: Monodelphis domestica; assembly: GCF_027887165.1. Classification (NCBI taxonomy): domain Eukaryota; kingdom Metazoa; phylum Chordata; class Mammalia; order Didelphimorphia; family Didelphidae; genus Monodelphis; species Monodelphis domestica. The sequence continues at coordinate 319,491,397 of NC_077230.1, read as the reverse complement.
TCAGAGCATTTAAAAATTTTCTCATTTTGAAACCCTGTCTTCAGGGGAAGAGGATGGAAGATATGTCATAAAATTAAACGATGAAAACATTTGAGATCCAAAATACTTGGGAATCATTGCTTTGGCCTTCTGGACATTTATAAAGAAATCTATCTTTTACAATATGGTCAGACAAAAAGAAAAATAAAGCTATTTGAGAAACCTAAGCAATTTCAAAATAAGTTGTGCATGTTTTGTAGTATTTGATAGCAGCTTTTTATTGGTTACAAAAACCTAAGCCCATATACAAAATTAGGAACACATTTAGATGCCTCTTTTGAAAGAACGTTTTAGTCTATTTTAACTGATAGTTTAAAAAAAAATAAAAACAATGCAATTCTTAAACACTGTTCTGAAAACTTAAAAGTGCAGCAATATATTCTGTTTCCTTTAACTATGAAATGGTGCAATTTCAATCCAAAACTGATAAGGTCACATCAAAGAGAGTCAAGTAAATGCACAGATCTATCTGCTTTACCTGGCTCTCTAATGTTCACTTGGATGTTATCTGCACTTTCAGTGCAAGAAAAAACTGGAATCTTCACAGTAGTGGGAAAAATGTTCATTTTAATCTCACTGTAATATCAATGTGTGCAAAATCAACAGGGTAACTGTCAGTATATGTGGCAGGGTCATCAGAAATCAAGATGGAAGGGGGAAAAATTTTAATTCACCATAGTAATCTGGTGGATTTGGACTTCTCAATTTCACCAGTTTGTGACCTTAAATTGCTTTGACTTTGTTATATCTACTTTTAGTGAACACCACACAGTTTTAAGATTTTAGATTTTGTGTGAATAGGATGCAGTTACCATATGAAGCTTTTTAAACTCAACTTTTGGGGAAAGAAAAAAAAGGCACAATGAACTTCAACTCAATTTTATGTGCACAAGAGTTGAAAAATCTGAGCCACCTTAAAGAGAAATTGATTCTAAAATTTATAAAACCTATAAATAATCAGAGGCCAAACCACTATATTAAAACAGATTCTCTAGCAAGTAAAAATCTTGCAGTTTAAACATACGCTTGTATCCATGTAAGATACAAGACAAAACTCACTCTTTAAAGTGGCTCCACCTTGGCAGATATATAGTTTTAATGAATGCACACCTGCTATGTGTTGTTCATCAGTGAAAAAAAACCAGCTGATCCACAAAGCTCTGATGGCATCTGTCCTTGTCTTCATCACAGTAAATACACCCCACATCCAATCACTAAATTAGTTAGATTTTTCTATCCCTTCACATCAATGCATTGGGAAATCACACCCAGTAAACAATGGCAACAAATCCATTTTTGTGATAGCTTACAGAGTTTCAAATTGTTCATTCCCACTCCAGTAATACCATATCCTTTTGTAGATAACTGGGTTAGACAATTTTACCAAAAGCAATGACTTCACATAATACCACCAGATTATGCAGAACTACTTAAAGATCACTGCAAATCAGATTTATGCTGAATAATGGCAGCTTCTTCTATACAGCCTTACACATACTTGTCGGTATCTTTTTAAACAAGGGAATATGGTTTTAGAGTAGGTTCAGAATTAAGCTTTTCTGGTACTCAAAAAATGAAGCTTTTATGACAATTCTAAATAGTTGCTGGTTTGTTGCCAACCACATTATCAAAAGCACTGGTCACTAAGTAAAAAATAGTTTAAGACTAAATTACAGTAAACATGAAAGCTCCACAGTTTAAACCCAATATAAATCAACCAGATTCAATTATTAATTTAAAACAAAACATACTGACGACTGCAAGGTGAAAGCAAGACTCTTATGATCAAGGAGTCTTTTGTTTCAGACTTCTTTTTCCCTCCCCAGTTGGGGATCTTGCTTTCAGCTTAAACAGAAGTCCAAGTCCAGGACAGGTTGCAGCTCAGGTAAAATACCATGCACAGCATTTGATTACTTCAAAACAGCAGGAACACACAGGCTGAAGTGAGTGGCCAAACAGGGCTCGCTGTTCTCAGTTAGGGATAATGGCAAAAGCGTCACCGGTCCAAATCTAGAGCTCTTTCTCCAACCCTGGCTTCTGAGGCAGGTAATGAACACATCAATTACTGATAGATGAAGTACAGTTTGTTTTTTAACTTAATTGTTTAATCAATAACCAAGTTTTCTTTTTTGTTTCATTTTTTTAAAGTTACTTTTTTTTTTCAGTTTCACCAATGAAAATCATTTGGCTCACATTTTAAAATCTATTCTTCCACATAAAGTATATGAAAATATGTTTGTGGAGGACAGTGATGGAGGCCCAGGTTGGACTGTGCCCCTGTAAAGTCTTCCAGAATGTACGCACGCATCATACCCAAGTGTCTTGATCCACAGTGCACCATTTTCCAAAGAAATGCTCTGTGGAAAGCCGACGTGCCGCTGCTATGAAATCTCTCTAACAAATCTGCAGGCTGCGCTGTCAGCACGTGGCACCAGGAAAAAGAAGGAGAAAATAGGAGAGTTGGGGTTGTTGAAAACTCTAAAACAGTTTAGGAAATCATGCATATGCATTTATAGTCCATGTGAGAGTGACTTTTGGCAACTGCAAAGTGACCGATACACGGCTTGCTTTAAAAGCATCAAAACGAAGAGAGGCGTGTGTGTTTGGGAGCCTTTTGATGTTGTTTGTTTTTGTCATTTGGTAGCCATCTGGTGGTACTTCAGGTTGATGGGGGAGAGAAGCTGCCCTCTAGGGAACTTAAAAATTAAATTCTTTTGTTTGAAGGTTGGCCGTTGGGTCAAAATTGTAAGTACCTCCTTGCGTTGCTTCAGGAATGAGGCTAGGATCTTCATCAATCTACAAAGAGCACAAGCAAATCCATTTAATATTAAAATGTGATTAATGCTAGATTCTTGTCTTATGCAGATATAATAATACATTTGTGAGAAGTTGGCTTAAAAGCCTTACTGCTTTGTTTTCTATTGCACAAAAACTGTCTAAGTGACTTCGTAGTCATTTCATTAAGAAAAATATAGATAATTTTAAAACAGTTTCCTGGAAAATAATACTGTATCCAATTTAATAGCAATTTGGTATAGTTTAATTATGTTAGCTGAAATGCCCAAATTGAGTATTATTGAAGAGAATTAAGGCATTTAAAACTGACTCCCTTTTAAGTAAGGTATTAGTATTGAATTTCATTTGTCTATCATAATTGATAAATGTACGTTTGTCATTTATTTCTAATTAACTGATACGAAAGCAAACAAGAAGTATTATAAACAACTTTTTAGAATGACATATAAGATGTCTTTAGGAAGGGAAAAATTATGCAGAGCTTGTCTAATGGAAAAATATTTTTATTCAGGTTTTCTAAATAGCTAGAAAAATGCCTTTTATATAAAAGAAATCATAAATATATAAATTGGAAGTTTTGGTAAATTCATAAGGTAAGCTTCAACCTGCATTTACACACATCATTATTGTACTTACATCATCACCAGAGAAATACTGATCTATGATCTCAAATGCTAATTTATAAATATCTTCATTTTCATGTTGTTGTAATGCTTCAATTTTTTCCAAACCTATTAAAATGAAATCAGTAAGATCAATAACCACATGAACAAGTGTTCGAAATCATAAAATAAGATATCTTAATTAAAACATTTCCAAGCTTTTACCTTATACCTATCAAATTGATAATGATGGTCAAGAAAAACTGGCAATAGTCAATTCTGAAGATATTATGTGAAAACTGGCAAATTAATTAAATACAGATGTAACTGACTGACTCACTTATTGTGTAATCAATTCAGAATTATGAAAAACATTCCCTTTGATTCACAGATGCTACTATCAGGTAAAGGGCTCAATAGCAAGGTTTTTATAATCTATATACACTATAACACATTCTACAACACTATATGAACACACACACACACATATATATTATATAAATATGTAATGGATACATATTGGCTAAACATGGTATATGAACATAATGAAATAGTGGTCTGTCAAAAAAGACAACTAGAGATAAGGAATCCAGAAAAACATGTAAAGTGATGCAGCATTTAAGAATGAACCAAGAGGGTATGAATAATGATAATTTTTTTTTTAAAGCAATTGAATTCTTAGGAACTGTAGTGAACAATCATGGTACTGAAGGAAACACCCTCTTCCTCTCAGTAAGGAGGTGGGGACTACAGATGTAGAGAGCAGCGTTCACTGTTGGATTTAGATGCTCAAGTCAATTTCCTTGCTCAAATGTTTTTTCTTTCACTAAAAGAATGTGATGGTGGGAAGATGGTTAGGGAAAAATTACTAAGTGTAAAAAACAGAAGGCAACAATAAACCTTTTAAAAATGGAAAAACTAAAGTAAGTATTAAAAAGGACTTCTAGGGGGAAGGCTGGTTTCTCTAAAAGCCCTACAAATTTCATAGGATCAAAGATTTAGATCTGGAAAGGACCTCAGAAGTCATGTAGTCCATTTCTCATTTTGCAGATAAAGTATCCCAAGTATTTTGAGAGACTTGCCAATGGTCAGTACCAGAATATGAACTTAGGGAGGTCCTCAAAATACAGAATCCTTCTACTGCACTGTGCTAGGAACCCCCAGGGCCTTTAAAAAGTAATTGGTTGAGGTTCAATAATGTTATTGTATAAATATCAAATTCAATAAACTCAAAAGTCTTTCCTTCAATTGTCCTATTAGTTCCATTATACTGGAAATGTCGGTTTATGGGAGGAACCAGTCTATTTCCTTTAGTGAATGACAATAAATAAAATAAATAGTATGAACTTGTAACACAGAAGACAGAAACGACAATTTGGCAAAAGTGGATGAGATAAAATTGAAATTTCACATGACTCAAAGGCTGAAAAGTTTCATAGGTCTTATGAGGAGGGATTAAATGCTATCCCATTTCAACAAGTTAAAATGTGACTCTCCTCTCCAAAACCTATCCATATTCTTCCTAATTCCCCCATTCCTGATGATATAATCTTTTTTTTTATCTACTCTATTTAAAAGTCCGTTCTTAAAAAAGTAATTTTTATTTTTTAAAAAACCTTTATCTTCTGCCTTAGAATCAATACTGGGTATTGGTTCTAAGACAGAATAGTGGTAGGAAATTGGGGTTAAATGACTTGGCCAGGATCACACAGGTAGGAAGTGCCTGAGGCCAGATGAACCCAGAACCTTCCATCTCTAGGCCTGGCTCTCAATCCACTGAGCCATCGAGCTGTCCCTGGTAATTGTTCAAAAATATATATTATTCCCTTGATCAAAATGCTAATCAGTTGTCTTTAAGAAAAAATATACCTTTAGTCTGGCATTTAAGACCTTATACAATCTGAGAAGCTAGACTGGAACCTACCTTCCATGCCTTGTTTCCAGCAATCTTCTTTCACATACCAGACTGCTAATGTTCCTTTATTCTTTCCTGCCTTGGCATGGTAGAGATGTCATTTCATTTCCCTGCCTCAGATGCTAATTCTTGCCCATCTTCCCCTACTGCTATCTTTTCCATCTTTCCAGCCTTGGACTTAATGTGTCACCTATTCAAATTTTTAAATTCTTTTATCAGACACTTAGTCAACAAACACTTATTATGTATCAGATACTGTGAAAAGCCATGGAGATACAAAAAGAGCGAGACAGTTCCTGCCCTCAAGAAATGAATTTAAGAAGCCAACAGGCAAACAAGTATGTACAAAGCAAACTAGATATAGGATAAATATAAAGTGAGTGAGAGGGAAAGCATGAGAATTAAAAAGGGTGGCAAAAGGCTTCTTCCTGTATACATCAGATTTTAGTTAGGACTCAAAGGAAGTCAGTAATTGGACATGATGAGGGAGAGAGTTCCAAGCATGGGGGACAGCCAGAGAAAATGCCTGGAGCTGAGATGAAGTGTTTTATTTTAGGAACAGCCAAGAAGTCAGTGGATCTAAGAGTATACATGGTGAGGAATAAGATATAAGATGATTGGAAAGGTAAGAGGAGACAAGGTCATAAAGAGCTCTGAATGACAATAAGGATTTTGTATTTAATCCTGTAGTGCATAGGAAGCCACTCTTTGAAGCAGCATTTTTCTGACACATATCATTATCTTTTGGGTATGTGCATAGATCTGGTTGTCACATATGACTCTTCTGCTCAAAGCCTTAAATGGGTCTTTATTATCAAAAAGTTTGGCTTATGTTCAAGGTCATTCAAATCTGACACTCTTCCTTTCCATCTTTATTTCATACTTTTTATCATCTGCTTTACATTCTAGCCAAGTGGACAATCCTCTATCTTTACAATACAGCATTCTCCCTCCCTGTGTCTTTGCTTGTGGCATCCTGATATACTCGTTTCATCCCAATGAACTCCAGAAAGTTCAATTGATGTTTCCCCCCCATCCCCCAAAAGCCTTCATTGACCTCCTAGAAGCAACAAATGTTATATTTGGAAATCTCACTGGTTTGCTACAAACCTAGACTTAATTATAACTGGGAATGATTAGTTATGAGATTGTGGACAATTTGGTAACCTTTAGTTTCATATTTTCTTATCTAAAAAGGGAGGATAATACTTGGCTCTGCTTGTACTCTATTATGAATCATTCTCCCTCTTTGGACATTATGCACTAACATGTTATATAGTACAATGAAGATGCCTTATTGCTCTGCCAGTCTGTGAGCTCTATGACTATAGGGACAGTGTAATTTCTAAACTATGTACCTCCCAGAGCACGTAGCACAGAGTCTGTAATCTAGAAGCACTTAATAAATATAAGAGTAAAATTTAATGTTTTGTTCTCCTATGGAGAGTTGTAAGCTTCTCAAGTGCTTCTTTTCATTAAAAAACAAACAAAACAACACACAACACCTTAAAATCATCTAAAAATCAAGCAACCAATCCCAAAATATTTATTAAATATTTATGATGTGTTAGGCATTGGGCTGAGTGCTAAGAATAAAAATCCAAAGAATAAAACAACCCCTAATATAAGGAGTATATTTTGTAAAAGGGGAAAACAACCAGGAGAAAGATGGGAGGGAGGGAGGGAAGAAGAGAGAGGTAGAGGTGTAGGAGAGGGAAAGTAAAAAAAGAGGAGGAAAGGAGAGAGATAGAGAATGAAAAGACAGATAGAGAGAGAAAGGGAGAGAAAGAGACAGAAGTTAAACAAAAGCAAGTTTGGGAAGGAGTTGGGAGTACAAAAGTTATTATAAAAAACCTTGAATCTTAAAGGAAGAGAGGGACTCTATAAACAGAAATAAAGAAATAAAACACGTACCTAAAAGATAATGATGTGTCAGAAAATGACTGCTTCAAAGAGTGGAAATACATTGCAGGTATGTGGGATAGCCAATGCAAAAAAAGGGAGGTGAAGTGTTAGATATGAGGAACAGTCACTTTAGCAGGAATGCAGAAGGGAGAGTAATATAAATATTACTTGATTTATTTGATTATGTAAATTATGATCAAGTAAATTATGATTAATTTACTTGAAAGACAGGTTGGGGCCATATTATGCAGGGGCTTAAAAGTGTAAGAGGAGTTTATATTTTATCCTAAAGGCAAAAGAAAGTCACTGAAGGGAGTCACAAATTAGCTCTTAATTTAAGGAAGGTGACTTTAGCATTAGTGTGTAAGATCTACTGTGGAGAGAAAGGAAGATCAATTAGGAGCTACTGCATTTTGTTAGGCAAGAGGTGATGAGAGTCTGAACTACTGTGGTAGTTGTATGAATAGAAAGAAATGGTCAGATGGGAGAAATGTGAAGATAGAAATGACAAAATTTAGCATGTGATTGGATATGTGGAATGAGAGAGGATGAGGCTCACAGGATAATACCAATGTTCTGAATAGATAATGGTGTTCTTGTCAGAAATAGGGAAGTTTAGAAGAGGGGAAGGTTTAAGGGGAAAGATAATGTGTTCAATTTTAAACATGTTCAGTCTGTGGTGTCTCCAAAATATCCAGCCTAAAATGTCCAACATGCAAGTGGTGAGGTAGGACTGAAGCTGAGGGGCTTAGGACATAACCTTGGACCGTGGAGGACCCTGACGGCTAGGTATATGGATAAGCCAGGGGAAAAAAAGACTAAGAAAGAGAACCAACATAGAACAGTACCATAAAAACCCAGAAAGAATATTCAGGAGGGAAGAGTGGTTAACTGTATCATGTGTAGGAGATAAACCCTAAAAGGATTAAGAACAAATTGGGCCATTTTGAGAATGCTGGTAACTTTGGAGGGAAAAATTTCAGTTGAAGCAAGGTCAGTCAGATTGCAAAGAGCTAAAGAGTAGAAGAGAGGCCATGGAAACGTGAGCAGATTTCTTTTTCAACAAGTTTTGCTGAAAATAGGAGGACTAATATAGGGCAGTAGCTTGAGGAGATGGTAGATTCTAGTTAAGATTTTTCTTAATAAAGAAAAGACAAGGATTTCAAGGGAGAAGTGGAGATACAGGTGGTTTAAGATGAGAGATGGTTTAAAATAACTTTTGCAGGGAGTCAGATGGGGAAATAATTTGTGGGGAATAAAAGGATGGCTGTAGTCAACCAAGTGAGTTGGATAATATGTGTTTACAGTGCCCAGTTAGCATGGTTGTGTTCAGGTGTTTGTTAGTAGTCCAGAACTTTAGCAAGAACTTGACAAATACCAACAGGAAAGAAGGACAAGGAATTCAAGAGCAAAGGACAGTATAAAGCTGAAATTCAACCCAATTACTGGGCTGAAATTGGAGAGAGAATAAAGAGAGGTTAGAGCAGGGGAAGAGGTCTGAGAAAGTATTCCTTTTAGCAACAGTATTGATTCTTAAATTTAATGAAAATGAATTTAGGGTCCTTTACAAGCTCTTTTTTTTTTTTAAAAATATAAGTCATCTATTGAAATAAAGCCTATTCCCTAAGGCTTGGGTTATTAGGTTTAGGCAAAGAACTATTAAAAGACCTATTTCAGAGAAAAAAATAGGTTCTAGGTGAGTGCACATCATTAATTTTCCCCCCAAGAGTTTACAGAATAGTACCAAAAATTATCTGACTTTAAATAAACCAAGTCTTACCTCCACATTCTTCTATAATTTCAGCTATTGTGCTAGCTTCATCACCAGCCATTATCAGAATGTTTTTCAGACCATCTAGAACCACCTGAACCACCTGAGAATCTTTTACTGACAGTAAGTTACAGAATGGTGGTATTACATTCTTCTGTACAAGGTATTCAACCTAAAACGAAAAGGAAATATTTGCTATTTTTTAAATACACAGCAAATCTTTTTTCCCCAATGAGCTCAAGGAATTACCTACTGAATAAAAAAATTGAATAATTTTGTAAACAAATAAAAAAATGTATTTGTACTCCGTAAGTAACTTAAAATAATTTAATAATTACTTCACACAGTCACTAGTTACCTGATCTTTTCTCCCACTTATCGTCAAGTTGCTGATTGCCCAAGCAGCTTCTTTTTGGGTCCCAAAGTCCCCCTAAGAATTAAATAAATAAATAAAACTTAAAATTTAGTCATTATTGACCAAGAACTATAATTACATCATATCAGAAATTTTCTTTTAAAATTGTTATTGATATCTTTTGTTTTTATATTGTCTGCATTTCCCAATATATTCTTTGATTTCCCCCCCAGGAAGTCTGTGTCAGATACTTTAGTCAAACTTATAATATAACCAACCTTAGCCAGCTGGTGTATGATCATAGGGATTAATCCAGCATCTATTACAGCTTGTACTTGTTGCTGGTTTCCTGCTGTTATATTGGAAAGGAACCAAACTGCTTCCTATAATTGGACAAAATACAAGATACTTTTATTTTACATACAATGAATTTAGATAAATTAACAAAATTGTATTTAAGGTACTAGCTAAATAAAATAAACAAGTAATACAAAATCTTCATTGGGAATATTAGGACCAATTAACAAACTAGTATTAAAACATTTTTTAAAGTTAGGGAGACAGACCAAAAAAAAAAAAATTGAAATTAAACCAATCAAAACTAAATCTAAACCCTGTATTTGTATTGGCATTATACTTGAATTTGTTCCAGATACTTTCTATTTAGCTCAAATATTATTTTTAAAATAAAGATCAGTTAATTTTTATCACTAAAAATATTTTATGGCTAATTTTACATAAGGTGAACTCATTAATCCAACAAATGTATAAAGAATACACATTATATATTGCCTTTGCCCTCATAGAATTTAATATTCAAAGATCTATTAAAATTGGCACAGTTTTGATAGACTAATTGCAGGCAAGTGTTTCTGATATTTTGGTCCTTTCATAACAAATTCTATTCCCATCCTTTATAATGAATAGAATACACGCTCTAGACACAGGATTTGGTACTTCCTTCTTTTCCCAGAGTGTGGGTATATATGAAAGTCTTAAAGTACCTTATCTTACAGAGAAAAAACTTTATGAATAGTATATAAAACACACTCTCTCTCTCTCTCTCTCTCTCTCTCTCTCAAACAGCATCAGAACAATGCTCAGCACTGATGTCTTATGAGTTACCTATAATGTTCTACAACTATAATACTGTAAACCTATGAACTTGTTGCATATAGGCCTCTTCTAAATAACAGCTTACATGGTAAAACAGCAGGGCTTCGCTATCTTGGCTCCATATTTCTATGTATTCTGTTGTTTTTTGTTTTGTGTTTTTTAATCCTTATCTTCCATCTTGGAATCAATACTGTGTATTGGTTCCAAGACAGAAGAGTAGTAAGGGCTAGGCAATGGGGGGGGGGGGGGGGGGGGGTGTCAAGTGACTTGCCCAGAGTCACACAGCTGGGAAGTGTATGAGGTCACATTTGAACCTAGGACCTCCCATATCTAGACCTGGCTTTCAATCCACTGAGCTACCCAGCTGGCCCCTATTCTATTGTTTTTTAAAAGGTTAAGTGGCTACACTTCAGTTCAATATTGTTGTGTTTATTGTAGGATGCCCTGAAACTTCATTACAACATCCTGGGATGCCTTGCTAATCAAATAAAAAGTCACTAACTTTAGTGTATAGTTTCAGTATTTGTATACTATGTTATAAATATTAGAAAATTTCAAATAATTAGAATGCAGTATAATATATGAAGTGAGGCAGTGTTGTATAGTGCATAAAGAGCTGGCTTTAGATTCACGGCTCACAAGGTAGGCTTTTTAAATTTCTCACTGTAACTCACAGCTGTAGAGTTGGTAATTACCATTCTGAATCAGTAAAGTGCTCCATTAGAAGCAAACTACATTAGTGAAATTGGAAAATACATAAGTATTTCTGCACAATTGTGTAAATTCAATGGTATAAAATTCAATGATACTTTATTGCCTGAGGTGCTCAGTAATTAAAATGATTTTCCACAGAGTCTCAGAAGCAGAAACAGAACTCTGGTCTTTTTGACTCAATCCAATTCTCTATCTAATCTGAATGCTTCTATGTATCATATAATGGATTCTAAAATTGAAATAAATTTAATTTTATTCAATAAAGGTAAATTATTTGGAAAATTTTAACCTATGAAGGTGAGACATGACACTTCCTTTTTAAGGATCTGTGATTTCATCATATTCTTTTTACCAAATATAAATTGCAATTTCATTATATTTTAAAAGTCTATCTTCAAGGGGGCAGCTGGGTAGCTTAGTGGATTGAGAGCCAGGCCTAGAGATGGGAGGTCCTAGGTTCAAATCTGACCTCAGACACTTCCCAGCTGTGTGACCCTGGGCAAGTCACTTAACCCCCATTGCCTAGCCCTTACCACTCTTCTGCCTTGGAGCCAATACACAGTATTGACTCCAAGACGGAAGGTAAGGGTTTTTAAAAAAAAGTCTATCTTTATGAGTTGTTGTGGTCCCCCCAAAAATTATGACCTAATACTCAATCTTTTGGTGTTATGCTATGCCAAACTAATTAGGCTGATCTTCTGATTAGATAGCATCTCCCAGAGTTAGCACTCTGGTAGAATAGTCTTCAAGAATCTAGGATCACTATACCATGATTAACTATTTAGCAATAAGAACATTTAATTAACCACACTATTTTATGTCACAACCATAATGGGTTAAGGAGATTATATTATGTTAATGCAATACTGATAGAAATGTAAACAAGGATTTTGACTGACCTGTGAATTCATTATCTTGCACATTTTATTTAGGATATTCAATATCACCCTAAAATGTCATTTAGGCATTTCCTAATTTATGGCCAACTCCTTGATGGGAGGAAATAACTCTTATCCCCTTTAATCAGAAAAATGGCCAATATTTCACCAATTCAGGATACTCAGGGAGAAGATCTAGGGCTATCTCCACTGCTCACTTAGGATACTACTAGATCATTTCATAACATTGTTTCTATGGGAAGAAGCAGTCTGAATTCCAAAAAACTGACTTTTAAGTGCTATAATGAGGTTAACTATGACTATAAAGTTGCTATTGATTATTTTTATTAACTAATAATGTTATTAGTTCTAAGGAGACATGAATCAGTCTGTAACAGACATCTGTAAAATATTGCTATTTAATTTTAAGTTTATTTATATTTAATTATTTTTTAAAAAGGGAAATTATCTGAATTAGTATTATTAAAACTACGTTTATGGTTATACAACATTAGTAGTTACATAGAAAGAGAAATAAAATATACAATTTAAAAGATAGTGAACAGGTAGAAATAGAATGCTTTTCAGCTCTTGCTGCCTGGATAATAAGTCAAATTCTTCATCTAGCTTCAGAGAAAGCAGGGCTATTTTTTTTTTAGTCACCTTACAATATAATATTGCTCTACATGCCTCTCTATCAGCATCTCAAAGAAGCAACAGAGTAGAATTTGTCTTAGAATGGACAGTTCTGTCAAATAGTTTCTCCAACATTTGGTTCAAATACCTAAGATTTTTGTTTTGTTTTTCTTTTTAAACATTTCTTTTCTTGAATCTATCAAGTTCTGAAAGATGCACCTACAATTATCAGTAATCATTAACTCTTTTTACATTTAAATTAGCCTTTTTTAAAAAGTACCTAAGTACACATGTTAATATTATTTCATTACACAGTGTCTTTAAGCATAATTCAATTTCCCTATATGTCTTTTCATAGTATCTATTTTTATTGTTGTCTTAACTGAAACTATAACTCTTGATTTCTTAAGATTCAGTTGAAACAAAATAACAAAAATGTAACTTTGAAAAGATTAGTTTTACTTTTTCCTTGTATAATGTAAACATGGAGCTGTCACTTAAATTTAAATGTGTATGGTGAGAGCCAGGCGTAGAGATGGGAGGTCCTAGGTTCAAATCTGGCCTCAGACTTAACCCCCTCCCCTCCCCCATTGCCTAGCCTTTATTACTCTTCTTCCTTGGAACCCACACACAGTATTGACTCTAAGATAAAAGATAAAGATTTTAAAGAAAAAAATTTTAAATTATCATATGGAAATATTTAGCTTTAAGTTCAGTATGAGTTTATATATCTAACAAAGGCCAACCAATCTCACCTTTCCTTTTTGTCTTCAAAAACCCAAACCCAAACCCTTCTCTTCCTTCTTAGAATTAATACTATATGTTGGTTCCAAGACAGAAGAGCAGTAAAGGCTAAGAAATGGGGGTTGTGACTTGCCCAAAGTCTATTTTAAATGAACTGAGGCATATAATCTTTTCCCTTCAGTTTCAAGGGGCTTATAGGTTCACAAATTTGGACCTAGAAACAACTTCTAAGATCAAATTCAACCTCATAATTTTTATAAATGAAGAAACTAAGAACTAGTTGCCCAGGGTCATAAAAGTTTCCAGGACTTACTGATTTCAAGTCTATCCCTCTATCTACTATATAATACTACCTCCCCAAAAGCTTCTGCTTAAAGATGCCTTCCTGAAGTTATCCTAAATATAAAAATTACATTTTCCAAAAAATAAACAGGGTCTCAGAATATAATGGTGCATATACATTAAGCCATCATTTCTTTGATAAACTCCAGTTGTCCCCTCAAAGAAATGATGGCTTAATGTAAAAGATATGAGACAACAGAATCTGGAGTTCATAGTCTTGTTTAAGGTAAGTAGAAATTTTTAGTCAGTACTAAACAGAACTTGCTCACACCAAGTGGTTAATCATAGATTAAGAGCTAAAAAAAATCTTACGAGATCATAAAAACCTACTTTCATTATTTTTCCCAATTAAAAAAAAACTATCATTGATTTTTCTTTCTCTTCCATTCCACTAAAAAAAAAAAAACTTTTGTAACAAATATGCAAAAAACCCACAACACTTCCCCTACTGGACATGTCTAAAAATGTGTTTCATTCAGCATATTGTAAACCTCAAAATTTCTTAGACTTATAAATGTTGGAAATTTCACCATTGGGAAATTTCATACTTGAAAAATTTCCTATTGATAGTGGGTCTTGACTATTGGAATGTGAATCCCATTGGCATGGGAGGTTCCTTCTCTTTCCCTTCTTAAGATTACTTTAGGACAGAAACCTTTTGCTGAACAATGGAAAGGACTTTGACCTATGCTTAAGCATAGAACAGGAATTTCTTTGAGTCATGATTGATTTTAGAATTGATACAATGGAGATACTTGGAATCAATCTCCACCCTATTCAGTCCTAACAGGATTGAGTAAGGGCTGCAGCCTAGATCAAAATCTAATTATTCCAATCTCTACCCTACTCAGGTTAACAGGATTTAGAAAGGGCTGTAGCAAAGGAGCAAAGATTTAATTATTTGAAAATATGACCTTCAACAGACATGTGCAAAGCCAGAAGACCTCTGGGCGGTCCTGGGTTAAGCTAGAGCCTCCATTGGCACAGGGAAATTGATGGAGAGTGATTGGTAGATGTGAGAACTGAGGGGAGGCAACTTGGAGGGTTTCCTTAAAGATCAGGGGGGTCTGAAGACTCGGGGTGGTTGAGGAGTTGGCCGGAGTGGTTGCGGTGTGCTCTGAGAAGCTTGCTCTGAAGGAAGCTGAAGGTGGGGGCCTCTGAGACTGTTTCTCCATTTTGGTCACATGAGTTATAGGGACTGATCTCTTTTCTTTGCCCCAGCTATCTAAGGGCTTGGACCTTTTGGCCCAGCCTAAACAGAAGGGGTATTTAAGCCCTATTCCCTTCTCTCCCTTTTTCTCTCTCTCTATCTCTAATTCCTTTCTTACTCCTATTGTAATTAAACTCCATAAAAGATTTACTGCTGACTTGAGTTTTCATTTAGGAATTACATAGCTGAATTCCTTGGCGACCTTAAATTAATATATATCAGTCTTTTAACGTGATTCCCTTGTAACAATATTGTATCCAACTGCTCTATGATAGAAGGTAGGTAACAAGTTTCTTTATAAGTTTTTTGAAGACATGGTTGGTCATTATACTGATCAGAGTTTTTAAGTCTTTCAAAGCTGTTTTTCTTCATAATATTGTTGTTATTGTATAAATTAGTCTCCTGGGACTGATCCCTTCACTGTAACAGCTTGTCCAAGTCTTTCCAGATTTCTCTGAAACCATAGCTTTCACTTGTTTCACCTGTTTCTTCATCCCTGTTTTCAATGTTTCAAACTATCCCTGTTTCTTATGGTACAATAAAATTCCAATACATTTATGTAACATAATTAGTTCAGTTGTGGAAACTAAAGTAATTGCAGTGATTTTCCAAGGTCCACTGAGCTAGTAAGTATTTAAGACCGGATTTGAACCAAAGTCTTCTTGACTCTCCAGGCTTATAGCTCTATTCATTGCCTGAAGGTAAAGGATATATAGCTTTACCATCAAGAATAATTTGCCTAGTAAAATGAGTATAAATCCTGCAGGGAAAAAAAAATTTACCTTTAATGAAAGTGAATTTTCAATATTCCTGATAAAAAGACCAGAGTTGTGTAGAAACTTTGAAGTTCAAACAAAGGAGTTAAGAGAAACATAAAAAGGTAAAAACAAATTAAAAATTGGTAAAGGAATAAACAAGGATAAACTAATTACATTCTACTATAGGGAGATGACCCATGTGCCCCCTCTGAACCCTATCATCATCAGGGGTTATAGGGAGTCTAATTAGACAGGGGTATGGGAGTGGTTCAGTTATATTTTGACTATTTAAAATAATGGAAAAAAAGAGAAAGGAGAATACACTGAGGTGAGAGGGAAACAAATCCTAAGGATGTGTAAAAATATTTATACTTTTTTTTTGAAGCAACAAGAATCTTAGGAGGTGCCCATCAATTGGAGACTGGCTCAGTTACTATAAAAATACGATGGAATGCTAGTATCCTATAAGAATGATGAAGGGAATAATTCAGAGAAACCTGGGGACACTTGTATAAATTAATATAGAGTGAAGTGAGCAGAATAATGAGAATAATTTATACAACAGCAACAACATTGTAAAAACAAACAACTGTGAAGGACTTAGGAACTTTGATCAGCATCATGACCCATCCCTAACATGAAACCCCTGGTAGAGAGGACAAAGACTAAAGAGAGCAGAATAATATTCCAATATCTATATGCATATTGATATCAGTTGGTGTATACTGTTTTTCTTTTTAGAAGTGGCCAATATGAAAATTTGTTTGAATTAGACAATGTTTGTAACAAGTTTGTTTTTCTTTTATTTGCAACTGGGGGGTAGGAAGGGAGGGCAGCAAAGAAAGGACAAATTTGTGTAGACTGAAGAAAAAAAACTATTAGGTAAGTACTGGTCCCTACTTTTATTAATGGCAACAGAGAAAAATATTACTTAAACAAAACTGTCTTATCAAAGCACTGAACTAAATATATTTGTTAGCCAGATAGAGAAAGCAGTTAATAGGTGAAACAAAATTAGTTCAGAAGTAATTATAAGGCTTTTATTAACTGAAAATGCTAAAATGAAAAATGTAAGAAAAAAATTCTACTACATACCTTATTTATCTTCTCTTTTGGGTGAGTCAAGAGATTTGGGAAGTGTGAAAGAACATCACAGTTGAGAACAACTTGCGTCTGCTCATCAGTGCCTGTCACTATGTTGCCCACTGCTCTCAGAGCTGCTGTCTGTAATAGCAGAGGAGAGGAAATTTTTGTTCCTTGAAGAAAATTCATTTTATTTTTTAATCATCTGGTTGGACCTAAGAATACTGAGATCTCAACACAAGATTAGCTATAAGCATTTTTGAATTTTTAAATGAAGTATATCTAAGTCAGATAAGCATTTATTAAGCTCCTACTATATGCAAGTCACTGTGCTAAGTGTTGGAGTTATGAAGAAAGACAAAAAAAGTCTTTTACCTCAAAGAGTACACAATATGATGTTTGTGAAAAAATATATAGATTTAAAAGCCCTAAATATATGATAGAAAAAATAAGTGTACAACTTAAAGAGAAAACCTCAAGGCTCATTTTAAATTAATAATATCCTAATTTATTATTGATATTTTCCTCCTTAAAACAATTCTGCCTCAATATTAAAAGTTATTTCATCTTTTATTATATCTTCAAAATACTGACTAAAGATAAAAAAATAAGGTAAAAAATAAGATGACGCTTCTTAACTTCTTTTAAAGTCTCTTATCACTATTAAAAAATTAAAATCATTAACAAATATTCTAGATGAACTGTTTCTTAGCCTTTCATTTATGAATCATCAATTATATGAAGGTATAAATGTTGAAGGTTAAAATTTAAATCATAAAATTTTCTGTCAAAGTTTATACATGGTAAAAGTACAAGTTATACAAGGTTTATTCTTTTTAAAAATCTGTTGATATCTGTTCCTATAAGATTTTTTTAATGTTTGCTATTTAAGATGTTTTTCTTAACCTTCTACTATTATTTCATATTTGAACAATAAAAAATATTTATACACTATCTACTAAGTGTAGGGCACTAAGCTGGGCATTTTGGTATAGAGTATCTAACCAATTTAATTCTAGCAACGAAAACTAACAGTCAATATGCCAAAGTACGAAAACATACATATAAATAATTCTTCCTTCCCCCAAAAGGATTGACTTATTTAACTAAAGTTATGGTATTTTAGAACTCCAATATTTTTGGGTCCATACTAAAACAAAAACCAGAACTCAACAGACCCAATCACTAATATTAGGATTAATATTATAACTAAGAAGTTAATTGTAATGGGCCTTTCCTTGGCCCTGATGTTGGGAACAAGATCAGGGCAGATTTTTTCCCCCTCTACACACTATCAGAGGACGCTTATCCCTTTTCTTGGAATAGGTCTTCAAACTGGAAGATAGTGAGGATTAATGAAAGGAGCAAAATTATGACTCCTCTCTGCAGGAAAAGTTTAACTGGTTATAAAGACTTTCTTCAGTAAGCTAGTGGTTTGTTTCAAAAAAGAGCACGCTAAAATCTGGCTAAATAGACTCTTCCTAGTTGTGTGACTCTGGGCAAATCACTTAACCCCTACTGCCTATTACTAACCAGTCTTCTAGCTTGGATCCAAAACAAAGTATCAATTCTAAGATGGAAGGTAAAGGTAAAAAAAGCCATTCTGTCCATATCCTATTATTATTATTATTATTAATCAATTCCAATTCGACATTCATCTGGGTTAACAAGCTCTGTGTTTTAAAGGCCAACAACAGTCATTCACACACCTTAACATCTAACAGTTAAATCAGATTGTTTCTCTTTGAACACCCAAACAAGTTAACTGAGAATTTTGATTAGAAGTAATTTGTGAAGATGAGATTAACTCTCTCCAGCCCATTTTTAGATTTAATTACCAGAAGCATATACACCCCCACTTACACTTGAGTGAGGGAGGTCTGTGACCCACATGTGCAATAGTGGGTGACGAATGAGAATTGACTGACTGCCCACTGGGCAGTCCTAAACAAAACTTTAGCTGTAATTGGTACATATAAAATGGAAGGAAGTCACAGGAAGTGATGAAAAATAATAATCTTTAAAATGCCAAGAACTTCCTGTCTTTCTCCTTCAACTTGATTTTGAAGGAGCTCTAGCTTGAGACTGCTCTAGGACTTTTCCCTTAGAACTACCATGTGGGATGAGTGAAAAAGGCTGACTCCTTTCCTGGATTTTCTGAAGGGACTAGCCTCAGGAGAGACCTACCCTCTTGAGAGAGGCTTCCTGCATCCCCAGGTCCTCAGCTCAATGCCAAGGCCCCTCTGGCTAAGGACTAACTAGCTCTCCCTGGGTTGAGCCAGGGGACAGAGCAAAATACTTAGTGTATAGGTTAGATATCTTACCCCATCCTCTCTCTGATTTTCTTACTTTCATGCTTTCTACATTTTATAAATAAATTGCTAAAAAAAAAAATCATTTTAGAATTGATTAAAATCCCTGGCAACCCTACTCTTAAATAATCTAGTCCAACCTTTTATATTAACCCCTTACTTTCTGGCCCTTACAAATTTTAAAATATTGGCCCTCTCCTTAGGGAAGAGGCTATAATCTTTATCCCCCCCCAATCCAGTCCTCTTTCAAAATTTCCTATTTCTGTTGAAGGCATTGCTATTCTTCCAGTCTCTCATAGCTTCATAACTTTGGCATCATCCTTGATTCTACCTTCTACCTCATGCCCACATAAATCTATCTTGTTGCCACAGCTTATTATTTTTAAGTGTACATCACATGAGTGACTCATTCTCTCTACTTTCATAGCTGCCACTACTCAGTTCAAACCCAGAGAGAGTGATTTCATCTTATAAAGTTCTTTTGTGATAGTGAACTAACTTTATAAGAATACATATGGAATCCCCCCCAGATGTTTTAAAGGAACTAATCTGAGGTTAGCTGTTAGTGACAAAGAGACTGAGAGTATAATGTATACAGTCACACAAGCTGGGATCCTAGAAAGATTCTGACAACTTTTTTTGTTTCTTCACATAGAGCCCAGCACAATGCTGAGCATGATACTTATTTCCGTTTTAATTCCAATTAATTAGAAAATTAAGTTATTTAAAATATTCTGGTTAATATAAATCTTAAATGCAATTACAAATATTTTTCTGAAAAAATTAAGATCCAGATGCACATATTAAATTTATACTTTAAAATTATAAAAGCAAAACATCCAAATAGGAGAATCAGTCACAAATGAACACATTTTAAAAACTTAATAATTTTGGTTTCAAATAGCCTCAAAACTTTAGGAATCCATATTTTTTATTAGGATCAATACTCCCTCTTTAGCACAGCAGATCATAAACCCTATACCTTAGAGGTCAATCTTTGTGAATTTCTGTGGCTGGGAAAAAAAGAAATTAATCATGAATGTCTAACTATCTCATGATGAGACATGAAGCTATTAGTTACTTGTGTGAATTTTCAGAAATGAAAGATCTACACCAATAACGGAAGCCTTTCTAGAATGGTAAAATCTGTCAAGAGTTTATCTCTACTAGCATAGTCTTTAAGAATGTGGGGTATACTCCATATAATAAATGAGGTATTGATATAGGATTTAAGTAAAAGGTTCAAATTTTTACTCATTATTAAAAATAGCTAATTACATTAGCCTATGTTTTTTTAATTAAATGTCAATAGTGTTAGCTGAAGTTTATATCAGGTTTAAATAAACAGGATTCTGTGTTTATAAGAAAGTTGAACAATACTTACTTGAACTTTAACCTCCTGATGGCTCAGAAGAGGCACAAGAAATGGTACAACTCCTGAATCGATCACCATTTGAATCTGTTCATTACCTCCATCAGTTAAATAAGACAAAGCCCAAACAGTGTCCACAAGAATCTAAAGAAAATAATAACAAACCATTTTACATATTAACTTCAACATTTCAGGAACATAAAACCATCAGATGGTGGTAAGAAAAGTTGATAAATGTCAATATTTGCTTCACGATTATAAATGCCCGATTACTTGGAATATTCTATTAAAGCAATAGATACCATTATCTCAGCTACTAACTTGCCTTCAACATGGACCTCTAACCCCAATTTCTTCACTTTGAAATTAGTAAAGCAAGTTTATCAGAAGGAAAAATGTCTTTTTTTTTTTTGGTTACATCTGCTTGTTTATTACTTGAAAAATGAATATTTATAATGTTATTGGCTTTTCTGAATGAAGATTGCAACAGCTATCCCAACTACTCTAAGACTTAAGAGTTGTTTACTATCTCGAGTCTCCTATCAAACCAAAGATACTATACTTATGAAGGGAGAACAAGAAAGCAAGATTTGGCCAATGATCTTGCACTCTTAAAAAAGATGAGTCTAAACATTTCCCTCTTTTTCTTTATTCTCTCAAATCTTTCACAGATCTTCAATAGGAGAAAAATATTCTAACAGAAGATTAACTCACAAAAATTTTTGTATTTTAACCATTTCTGATGGAAAATGCTACCATCTCAGTTATCAATGAAAATACAGACAGAAGATTCTGATGTTCATCTCTTGCATTCTAATTATGAGCAGGAGCAAAACAGGTTGTAGTTTCTGCTGGTTGTAGCACCAAGAGAAACTAAACAAGCCAGCTATATAAAATGAAGTCAATATGCTTAGTTCCTAAAGAGATAAAATATAGAATTTTTCATGGATAGCTAAGGAGATTACTTTTACTTTCAAGTCAAAATCTTTCTAAAAGTGTCTAAGGTTTCTACTAAGTGTGATTTCAGGACATGTAAAGTATTACTTGAAAACTATGCACTTTGTAGTCATTTCAATCTTGTCTAACTTTCTCACTTGAATCCTTCCGATTCTCTTGGTCTAATTGCTTTCTCTCTTTTGCCTTTTCCTACTGTCCATGGCTCTTTATTCTCTTCTGGATACTCAATTTCTCTAATAGAAATCTTCTCCGCATACAATTTCAACTATCACCTGTTTGTAGATGATGCCCATCCTTCACACTTCATGATCAGTATTGCTAATTGGGTTCTCTACCAATACTTCAAACAAAAAATAAAAAACTAGGCTAATTTTCTCCTTCAAATATTCATTCCTTCCCAACTTCTTCATTCTAGGAGCATTAGTACATGTAACAATAGCCAACCTGTTTTAAATTCTGCTTAAATGAAGTGCTTGATTTTTAAGAACTTGTTAAAGCAGAATTTGGTAAGCATCAACAGACCTGTTTCACTGGCACTATGAAATTTTTCAGAGTCTAAGAAAAGAGTTATTTGAATTAAGTTTCTTAAACTGGTGGGAAGCTTCATAGTTTGCTTAGTATCTTTCCTCAGGTACATCTACCCTTCTACTGGCTCACTCTGAAATATCTACTGGAAGACACACATAGCTCAATCAACTGTATTACTCATGAAAATCTTTTCCCTTTTCAAAATACCTTTCACAACTGAAAGCCTAAAATGTATATTTTAGGATGAGTTAGTTTTGCTGCTTGTGCTTATACTATTGTATTGACTATAGTATCCTCCTGTGTCCAATTCAATAAACACCTATTAAGCATTTAATGTGTGCAAGACATTGCTGGAAGCATAGAGAAGTAAAGTAATATTCTCTACCCTAAGTTGATTACCATAATTATAGAATTCTTCAACAGGAAGGGCTTTTAAATTGCCTAGTCCAACCTCTTCATTTTATTGAAGATGAAATCAAAATCCAAACA
The DNA here is from genome assembly GCF_027887165.1 of Monodelphis domestica. Taxonomy (NCBI): domain Eukaryota; kingdom Metazoa; phylum Chordata; class Mammalia; order Didelphimorphia; family Didelphidae; genus Monodelphis; species Monodelphis domestica. The sequence continues at coordinate 319,468,875 of NC_077230.1, read as the reverse complement.
AGTAAAATGACTTGTTTAATATAATAGTAAGTAGTTGAACACAAGTTTCCTGGTTGTCCTTTCCATTAAATCAGGCTTTTCATATGTACTGTGGTCAATGCCCCTCCACATTATGCTTTTACTATGTGCATCAAATGAAAACATCAGATTTTAGCTTATTTTGCTATTTTATCAAATTCAGTCCCAAGGACCACATGGCTCTTCTTTGTTTGAAAGCCTATCGGCATAAGACAATAAAAACCCTCAAAGTTACTGAGGCATAACTTTTCTTACTATTATAGTTGTACAGTGGTCCCCTTCCAATCTGAGGACAGATTGCTTTTTTATTCTCCACTATAAGAATTTCTGTTGCTTATTGACCCTTCTAACCTTCATGTCATTGTCCTTCTAATCCTTAAGTAGCTGACTATATTCTTTTACTTTTATTGTTTCCTTTCTTCTCATGTTTTCAACTATGAAGATTCAGACAGTCAAGGAGAGCACTTTCTTTCTAATCATCCAAATGACCATGAATATTTGTTGTAATATCGTTGGGACCTCACTTGCTTCTTGGCTATTTTAATCAGTGTTAGCTGTTTGATGCATGCTTCTTTATTGCCAAAGATTCTTGCTTTTTAAAATTTACTTTTAGATACAGAACTATTCAAAATGCTTGAAGTTGCTGGAAGGCTGACTTCTGGATAAATGAGGGGTCATTGTATTTTTTAAATCCTTCAATAAACTACATGTTAATAACTCTATCCTGAAAATATATTTAATAGCAAATTTTAAAAAGGCTATGGTTCCTATGCAGCTTTTATTAAAAATTACCAGTCTATGTGAAAACTGATTATCATATCAGCCTAAAGTAGGGAAAGTCTACATGCAACTAAAGATCTTTATCATGAACCTAAATTGTTAAAAATATAAATTTGTTATTTATATAAAACACTAATGTTAGTGTTACATAATAAGAGAAAAAATGAAAGAATACTACAGTAACACAGAATGAAAATATATCCTTTGGAAAACAAGATGATAATATATATCAAAATGGCAGTCTAAAGTAATGAAGTTATCACATCATTGATGTACCATATCCATTGAAAAACAATGAATTCTTAGAGCAAATCTAGCTTACATCAGGACTCTAACTATGCCAACTGCAACCCAACTCAGATCTACTGAGTTAGAGATGTGCAAAAGAGAGGAGGATGTTAAAACAGTTTGTGTAAGCTAAAGCTGAATTAACTATTGGAAGTAATATAAATGTTATGAAAACTAAATAGAGATTAGATTAGTTCAAGAATAAGAGCAAACATTCACCACTAGCATTTATATCAGTATTACATGAAATCATCAGAAATGGATGACTACTCTTAATTCAGCACTGTTTAGGTAGTTTCAAAAGGGGGGGGGGGAATCAAATTAGTGATAACAAATAGACCTTATAATGATTAACTATTGCAAAGATTATACATACATCCTCCATGAAATGGAATGGAAAGCAGATTAGCCAATTGCTTTTATTGTTAAGTTAGTAAATATGACTGTTCTCTTTAGCAATGACATCTTTAATAACAAAGATAATATTAAGCAGTTAAATTTGTGAATGCTTCAGTAGTTTTCCAAATAATCACTTACTGTGAGAAATGGTGAATGAAAAATGTATCCTACTACCTGGAACTTTCAAAGGTTAGGATAAGGAATAACACAAAAGTACAGAATAATAAATCTTTGTATTTCCTCCCCACACTGTCTTATAGGACATGAAGAAGAAAACACTGTCAGTTTTTTGGGGGGATAGGAGGGTAGGGGATATGCTTGTTGAATTGAAGTAGTGCTTTTTTTTTTTTACCACATCTATACTGAAAAGATGAGCTTATAAGTTAAAAGAGAGAATCAAATATGTTATAATATCAGTTTCTAATTATTCTCATAAGTATCAGGAATAGTTTATGTTTCAGAATTAATTTCTTCTCAGAGCCCACATCTAGATCTGCAGGAGGAAAAATCAAAGGTCAGCCCCTCCTCAGTTTTAAAGATCATTTCTGTTAAACTCGTAACATTACTGAGGTTTTTTGATTATTCACAATAATAATCCAATTCATTTGGAGTGGGAAAAAAATCACTAATATTTAAAAGCCTGACAGTGGCCAGAAAAATGGGTCAAAACAGATAGTCACTAACTAAATTAGAAGTCAAGTTCCAGTTTTACTATTTAACATGAATACATTGGTTTAGAATTGCTGTATTTTTGCTTTTAGGAAATACTATTGGGCCATAAAATATCAGATTCAACTAGTTCATTTTACAGATGTTTAACTAAAGCCAAAAAAACATTTTACAGATGTTTAAGAGCAATGGACAAGGTAGAGTGAACCCAAAGGGTAATCAGGATGGTCAAGAGTCTAGGGATATTTGGCTTGGAGGAAAAATGACATAAAAGGGTATAAATGTTGTTGTCTTTAAGTATTTCTTTGAAAGACTGTGACATGGAAAAGGGACTGGGCTTAATCTTCTTGGTGCAAGAAAAAATAAAAAGGGGTAGTGAGTGGAAGCTGTAGCAATAGATTCTGGTTTGATGCATAGAAAAAAATTCTAACAACTAAGAGTTATCCAAAGGTTGAATGGACCACATGCATAGACAGTAAATTTTCCTTTGAAGGTTTTCAAATAGAGACTGAATAATATTTGTTAGTAATTTTGCAGAGGAAGATTCTTGGTAAAGAAATGGTTTAGATTATATGGTTTCTGAATTGTTTTAAAAATCAAAGGGAAGCCCATCAATTGGGAAGTGGCTGAAACATGTTGTGGTAAATGACTGTGATAGAAATTGTGCCACAAGAAATGACAAGCAGGATGACTTTAGAAAAACCTGTCAAGACTTACATGAACTGATGCAAAGTGAAGTGAACAGAACCTGGAGAACATTATACACAATAAATAATAGCAATATTGTTCAACAGTGAATGACTTAGTAATTCTTAGCAATAATCTAAGACAATTCAAAAGGATTCATGAAAAAGTCTATCCATCTTCAAAGAAAAAACTGATTAGGGATGAATAAAGATCAAAGCATAGTATTTTTCACTTTCTTCATGTTTTTTCTTTGGTCTGTTTTCTTTCACAACAAGACTAATATGGAAATGTTTTGCATGATTGCCCATGTTATATGCTACATCATGTCTCAGAGGGGGAGGGAGAGAACTTGGAACTCAAAATTAAAATAAAAAAGAATGTTAAAAAATTTACATATAAATGGCAGAAATAGGATTTTCATAAAAATAATATTAGTTGAAATTTTAAAATTTATGTTTTGTTTAGGCTGAACTTTGATTTAAGGCTTTCTGATAGTAAAAAGAGGCATCTCATAAGTAGGTAATAAAAGTGTGTTTGAAATTGTCATGTACCCCAAATAAACTACCAAGTGAATTATTTGTATACACATTTATACATATATAGATTTCCTATATAGGAAATAAAGAACTGACTTCTTTATTTATCTATATAACCGATTTCTATAAATCTTTATGGCTGCACAAAACTATGCACTCTCAGAAATCTTATAAGGAGTTGCTTATTTGGAAATGCCTTCCACCAATGTAGATCAATAATTTCTTTGTAACTAAAGATTAACTTTAAAAGTGGTTCTCCCTAGCTTGTTCAGGCTGGAATATAATAGCAACTCATGGATCCAGTGCTAAAACTGGAAGTTTTAACCTGCTTTGCTTTTTTGACTAGGACTGGTCAATCTTTCCTCCATTCCCAGAGACCTACCATATTCACGTTGGACTTAGCATGACCTCTAGTGCCTTTAGCCTTATTGTAACTCAAGCCATTCACAAGGTCTGGCTTCCTTAGGAGTTGTTATTTCATACTTGCACTACCATACCTATCTTTTAACTTCATCTTAAAAGAGATTTATTTGCCTTGATGTTGAGATGTCAAGTGACTTGGCCATGGTGAATAGTTGGTATGACACAGAAAGCCATGAAACCAGGTTTTCCTGGCTCTAAATCCCAGCTTTTTAGCCCTATGTCAAACTGCATCACAGAGAAATGAATATCCTGCCATCAATCCTACGCTATACTGGAAAAAAAAATTGTGGCACGAACCAAGTGTCAGATATTTTGCTTGATTTATAATTATTTCAAGATGATAAACTAAAAGCTCATACAATATGTTCATCTAAAGTGAGTTTTTTTTAAAAAGGCTAAATAAGATACATCATCTATAATTCCATTTATTTCTCCAAAAGTGATTTGCAAATTGCTCTTTTACTAAGAGAAATTCAAGACAGGATTATAAAAGCAACTATATTTACTACCAAGATCTAACAAGATCTGAACAGAGAATGATCTTATACCTTTGTCTATAGCAGGCAGTAATATCAGAACTGAAAATGAAATTTATTAAGTATCTGACTTCCTTTAGGTTATTTAGCCTTTTTATTTATTGGCTTTGAGAATATCCTAAGATCACATATTCCCAAAATAGGGGAATTAAAACTTTACTTAAAATTTTAGTCAGCAAAATAAATGGCTTACCTAAGTATCAACTTTCTTTTTAAAAATTTATTCTCTTTTCTTCCAGTTCTTGCCTTCACATATTTTACTACTACAACATGACAAATTGTTGCCACTTCATACAAAGTAGTACATGTTAACCCATCCAAGCTCTACATTTTTGAGCTCTACATGCAATTTAGAACATAAATCCATTAAAATCTTATTCTATTTCTGAAAAATAGTTATATATTGCTGAAGCTTAATAAAGGAAATGAAAATTTCACTGACATGTTACAAACTAATATGATCCTAGAAGACATAGCTCCCCATCTAAATTAAGAAATTCCACAGCTTAATTTAACTTCAGTTTTACTTACATTGATATCTGTATGGTATATAAGGACACATAACGCTGGCAGAATCTGAGAAAAAAAAAAGATAAAAGAGATTTATCAACTTTACTACTATTTGTCTGACATCTTAAAGTATTAGAAGCTCAATCTATGACAGCAGTAAGCTAAGTGGACAGATAGAAATAAATGTGTTTCCTCTATTGGAAAAAGGTCATCTGAAAAACTAAAGTAATACATTTTAAGTTTCATTTATATAGCCCAACTATTCTGTGCTAGTAATATAATGTATCTGAAGGAGAAAAAAAAAATTTTTTTTTAAAAACCCTTCTGTCTTGGAGTCAATACTGTATATTGGCTCCAAGGCAGAAGGAGTGGTAAGGGCTAGGCAATGGGGGTCAAGTGACTTGCCCAGGGTCACACAGCTGAGAAGTGTCTGAGGCCAAATTTGAACCTAGGACCTCCCATCTCTAGGCCTGGCTCTCAATCCACTGAGCTACCCGCTGCCCCTGAAAAAAAAAAATTTTTTTAACAAAAGAGAAATAGCCCTTTATGGTGTACATGACAAGTAGAAGAATGACACTGGAGATGAGAATATTGACGATTTTGTAGCTATGTATGAAAATTTAGATTTTAAGATGCAATATTTAGGCTCTCTTTTGCACTTATCTGTGAATCATAGGATTCACCATAAAGTCTTTGCATTTACGCTTTAATTTTTCAATACTAGCCTTGTATATGACATTTTTAAGAGAAAAAAGTACATTAAAATTGTTTTCATAGAAATAAAAAGCTTATTAGATTCTGACTGTTCTTAATTAAAGGTGTATACTGAAAATAGTACTATGCTATTCAAATGACAAATGAATATTACATATTTAGAAACCAAACCAAATTGATATATACAATCTTATTTTTAAAACATAAATAAATAAGTCTATAAACATTTATGGAAGTTTAAATATTCATCATTTTAAAGCACACAAAACACACTAACATTATCTCATGTAATCCTTAAAACAATTTTGGCAAGCAAGAAGTACAAGTATTCCTGTGTCCATTATTAAGTGGCTTACCAAATGACACACAGCTAGTTAATGGCTAAGCAAGGATGTGAATAAACTCTCTTGACTTTTCCAGTGCTTTTTTCATTGCACTACAGAGATTTTCAATTCAGAATTTAAATTCTATGAAATTTTTAATTTTGAACTTGTATATTTCTAGGATTATATATTAAGGGTTAATGTAAAATAAAACAGTAACAGATAAAATAAGTTTATTACTTGGGCAATTTAATAATGCAATTCAACACTAACCAGCTTTCTCTTTCTTCCCTTTTAAAAGTTATGCTATAGACTAATTGGGCATTATTCATTATCCTTTTAAGCTATAAAAACAAGATTCTATTTATAAAAAGTTATAGATGAACCAAAAGTATCTTGTATTTGCAATCAATTACTGATGCATGCAATAAATTCAGCCTATCCATAAAAACCTAAAGCATAAAGGAAAATATCTCATCTAGTCATTATAATTCTTTGTTTACCTCCTGTACTGTCTCCATAGGTGGTGGGGGATCCTTATTCCTGCAGAGATTGACTATGACCCATGTGACGTTCCGAAGGAAGGTGATGGGAATGGAGGGATTGATGAAGGACAGAAGAGGTTTGACAACTCCCAGTGATATGACATAATCTCTACATTGAGGACCATCACCTACAGAAATGAAAATCGGGTTTAAAAAAAAATTACATTCAAGATGAGATGTATGCAATGGCTATGTTGAGACACTGATATTCTATGTTTCCTCACCATTAATCTATGAATGGCATAAAATATTTCTGTTCTTTCCCCTTCTGATTTGGGGAGCATACAATTGAACTTGTTAGAACTGATAGTAATTCACAGTATCCTTTTCAAGAGGGTATGTTAAGATATTCTCTATGAGGGGAAGTCAACATATTAAAATACAGAGGAAACATAGTGTGCAATGATAATGCCAATGTTGAAGAAGTTAGAGAACATAGTTAAATGGTCCTTGTTTTAGCCATTTTTCAAATTCCCTGACTTACCTATAATATTTCCTAAGGCCCATACTGCCTGTTCACAAACATTCTGATGTGGTGAATGGAGAAGTCTCAAAAAAAGAGGCACTGCATCTATAATAATAAAGATTTTTTTTTAAATTTTCAGAAACTGGAAAAATGACCAAGATTTCAACTTTAAGAAATTATTACAAGCAGATGTATAAATGTATATGCATATATGTCCATAGATATATGTACCTGCCAATGTATGCCATACTGCAAACTTCAATTCTAATAATGCACGTTAAAACTCTTCTAAAATAAAAGTTATAACATCCCCAAAAGGCACAAGACTATTAGTCCTGGAAGAAAGCATTCTATATGAAATATTAAATTAATTAAAAATTATGTAAAGGAAGAAAAAAGAAACATCTAATCTTTTCTATCCTGAAAACACAAGCTACACTGACTGGCACAGAAGAGTCTCAACCTTGAAACTACTGTACCCCTTTAACAAGTTCCTCAAATCACCAATCACTACTGAGAGTTGGTCAATATCAAATAATTTCACAAAAGTTAAAAGACCTACTTAATATTATCATAAAAGTGATAAAATAGATATTAAATAAAAAATACTTTAATGTAATTCTCATGCTTTACATATCTTATTTACTACAATAAGATTATTAACTTTGAGGGACAAGGAACTTCTCAATCTTTCTGCCTAGAGATTAATCCCTTTTTCTCTCCTAAATCTGTTGCTTTTTAAATGATGAAAAAAGTACATCAGCTGATGTAACAGTAACATAAATTTATACAATATGACAAAAATTGCAAAATGCTTTGCAGCCTAAATAGTATAGATAACAGAAACATTAAGGCCTGCTGTTAAAAACATAATAATTTGTACCAAAAGGGAAAAAAAATCAAGTTATCTCATAAAGAAAATGCATTCTTTAAATAGTAACAGGGAATAAAAATTATCTGATAAGGTTTAAAAGGGGAGTCCACAATCACAAGGGAAATACCATAATCACATATTTTTAAAAAGTTAAAACATAAAATTTATGCACTTATACTTATTCCAAAAACGAAAAAGGAAATTTAATTTACTTACTAGATTGTACCACTGCTTGAGTCTGTGCAGAAGTTCCTGATGCTATGTTAGTCAGTGCCCATGCAGCTTCAAATTGTAATGAAGGACTAAAAAGCATATTAACAAAAATATGTTAACATGAATGCACTTAAGAAAAATTATATCAAAGCTGAGGCTGCATCCAAAAACAAACAAAAAAAAAATGAAATGGGAGTGTGATTTGCCAGAAACATCCCTGACCTTGGCTCCATGACAACTCCAAATAATTGTAGTGAAAATAGGAAAAAATTTGACATCTATTGGAGATGGTGAGGTCCATCTGGCTGAAACAAAGGGTTTATTAAAATTGTAGATTGGAGCCATACTACTGAGGTCCTTAGATGACAGTCTAAAGATTTAGATCTTGGATAGTAGTATAAAACCAATAAAATTAAGCACCAAATTCTCCTGGTCTATTATCCTCTCAACTTTCTGTATTTAGGATGAAGGGCAAAAGGAGTTAGCAAGGTAGAATTTAAATGGATGGGCAGGATATCTTGCCTTTGCCCTTCACCAGTGTTAGTGGAAAGGGACCTACTAAAATATCACTCTTTAATACCCTACCCTGTCCTGGGGAAAAGCAAAAGATAAAGAGTGTTAAAGCAGGTTAAAGGGTTTATGCTATTGCTTCTGAGAGCCACTACCTCTGTATCTTCAAACTAGCTTTTCAATCTTTCTAGTTACTTTTATTTTTTTAAATCCCTTCCTTTTTGTTCAGAAATGGTAGTGGGGGTTTCTGTAATTTTCAAGGGCAGAGAGAGGAGCAATATGTGGAAGTATAACAAAGCAATAAATTTAGGCTAAAAGAATAAAACCTCCGATTAGAACAGTCCAAAAATGAAACGGACAGTGGAGAATCCCATATCAGTCTTGTCAGTAATATGATTACTATCTAGCTTCTGTTAGAATAATTTCAGTACTAAGGAACTCACTGTAGACAGAAAAGCCCAATTAAATTTTGGATAACTCTTGAACATCTCAAATTTAACATGTTCAAAATGGAAATGATCTTTTCCTTTATCTACTGAAGCTCCTATCATCTTTTCAGTTGACTAGGCAACTTGATATTCTCAAATTTCCATTCACACATATTCCTTGTGTATATCCCTCTTTTCTCCACTCAGTCACCATCCCAGTTTAGGATCCATCTTATATCTTAAGACTACTGCAATAGCCTTCTGGCTGGTCTCTCAGCTTCAAGTCCTACTTGAAGTACTCCCTACTTTAATCTATCCTCCACTCAATGCCATGGCAACTTTCCTAAAGAGCAGACCTACTAATGTCACCTCCTCTAGCTTTCTTATCAATAAATTCTAGCAAGTCATTATTATCACCAAGGATCATAACTCTTCTATTTGGCTTTAAAGTACTTGATAACCTGACTTCTTCCTCCATTTTGAGTATTCTTATACCTTATTTCCCTCTAAATCCACTCTGATAAAGTGACACAAGTCATCTCTTCCACAAAAAATACACTCATTATCTCTCAACTCCATGCATTTGCATGAACTGTCCATACCTAGAATGCTCCTTCTTTTTCTCAAAGACTCAATTCAAATCCTTCCTTCCTATCCCATAACTATTAGTGCCTTCCCTCTGACATTAACTTTCATATATCTGCTATCTATCTATCTATCTATCTATCTATCTATCTATCTATCTATCTATCTATGCTTATATATCTATATCTACATCTATATATTTTAGATTATTAGAATGTAAGTTCCTTATGGGGAAAGACCATGTTTTTGCCTTTCTTTATATCCCTACAGCATTTAGCACAGTGTCTGAAACATAGTAAGTACTTAAAAAATGCCTGTTGATTTGCTAAGTGTTAAAAAATCCTGTTAAACTGCAAACCAGCTGTCTTTAATTTCTACTCACTGGTCCTATTTCTGCCTTGTGGAGTAACATACAAGGAGCCTAATCTCTCTTGCACATGACAACTATTAAATGTCCCTTTAATTTTTTTTGTTCTTTAAAGTTTAAAAAGAAAATAAATTATTTTCTCCTTTAGTTGCACATTTCCAACTGCCTACTGAACATTTCAAACTAGAAGTCCAAAAGGCATCTACTTGACATGTAAAAAACCAAACTCATTATCTTTCCTTAAAACTCATCACTTCTCCAAACTTTCCTGTTTCCAGGAAGAGAGTAATGATTTCTCCAGTCAATCCAATTTTATAAACTTTGCCTTATCCTCAATGCTCATTATCTCTCACTCCACCTATTTAATAAGTCCCCATATCTCCCCCACAACTTCTCTTGCATTCTTTTCCTTTCTTTGATTTCCATGGCCACTGCTCTAGTTCAAGGTCTCATCAATATTTGTCTATATTCCCCGACTCTGTATCATTCCACTCCAATCCATCTTCCACAATCATTTCCATAATTGTGCAGGTCATATTAAGTCACTCCACTATTTAAAAACAAAACACCAATGGTTCCTTATTTTGCTTTAGGCTCAAACATAAACACTGGCTTTTTAAGGTTTTTCAAAACCTGGTCTCAACAGACCTTTCTTGTCCTATTCCACAGAATTCTCCTTCCCATTCTCAGCAGTCCAGCCAGACTGGTCTTGTTTTACCTTACATAAGATAGCACTTGCCTTTGTTCTGGCTCTTTATCCCTTAAGAAGCTTGTTTCCTTCAAAAATCAGTTCTAACCCCACCTTCTTCATGAAGCTTTCCTTTGTTTTCCAAGCTGCTAGAGCCATTACCCAGAAAATGTCCTTGTGTTGACTTTATATGACTTTTTACATGTACGTGTTATAGGGTACTATTCCCAAATAAACAAACACTACTTGTGAGATCTTTTTTTTTTTTAAATGCCCCTGGCACTAAGCACACAACAAATGCTTAATAAATTCTTCTTGACTGACTGATTCTTCTCCAGGTTAAACATCAAAAATTCCCATACAATTGGCTTCAAGTCCCCTCATCATCTTGGCTGCTACTGACAATACTCCAGATATGACAGAAATCAGCAGAGTACAAATTATTTCTCTTGTTCTTAACACTATACATCAAAATATGTACCCAACATTCATAATAACAACTTGTATCAATATGCAGCACTTTTTAAAGATGCACAGCAAAGCACCTTCCTCTTAACAAGTCTGTGAAGTAGGTTGTTAAATATTACTACCCTTTTTTTAGAGGAATAGAAGCTCAGAGGGGTTAACTGATTGTTTGTGGTCCTGCAGCTTCCTGCAAAAGTCTCAGGAGTTTCTACCTTAAGAGTCCTGACTTGAAAGTTCAGTGATCTCTTATTAAACTTGCCTTGCTGCTTAGGAGTGTCTTAGATGGGGAGGTAGTGGGGGTAAGGGAAGGTCCAGTTGTGCCATGCCATTTATTCATATTGAATTTTAAAAACATTAAATATTTTTGTATGTATCCTTATCCTAAAGTGCAGGCTTTTAAATTTATCCATATAAAATTTTATCTTGCTCAATATGGCTCATTGCTCCTTTTTGCTGAGATTTCTTTGGATCCCAGCTCTTACACCCAGTATGTAGACTATCCGGTCTACTTCTGAATCATATGCTAATCTTATAAGCATGCTTTCTATCTCTTGGTCCAAATCTATGACAAAGGGTTGGAATAGAATGTGACTAAATCATGTAGTATGTCACTAAAGACCTCCCTCTAGTTAAGAAGAATCCCGGGGACAGTTGGATTGAGAGATGGCTCCTCAGTTTAAATTTGGCCTCAGACACTTTCCAGTTGTGTGACCCTGGGCAAGTCACTTAACCCCCATTGCCTAACCCGTACCACTATTCTGCCTTGGAACCAATACACAATATTGATTCCAAGACAGAAGGTAAGGAGGGGGGAGGAGGAGGAAGAGGAGGAGGAGGAGGAGGAGGAGGAGGAGGAAGAGGAAGAGGAAGAGGAAGAGGAAGAGGAAGAGGAAGAGGAAGAGGAAGAAGAAGAGGAAGAAGAAGAAGAGGAAGAAGAAGAAGAAGAAGAAGAAGAAGAAGAAGAAGAAGAAGAAGAAGAAGAAGAAGAAGAAGAATCCACATATTCTCTTTTGATTTAATCTTAAGAATCTATCTAGAGTATAATATAGGTCAGATTTTTCTATCTTATTCACAAGGATATCAAAAGGGACTTTAACAAATAGCTTGCTGAAATCAAGATAACTACAACATTTCTGTGAGGTACAAGAAATATCCAAAAAGAAAATGAGATCAGTTTAGCCTGATTTGTTCTTGGGGAACCAAACACATTTCTAATGTGTAATCATTCCTTTTCTAAATATGAAAATCTACAGTTTTCTAAAAATTTACCGGAGATTGTCAAGCCTGTGGATTTATTATTTCTGTAATACTTTCTCTTTCATCTGAAAAACTCGGATACCTCTAAATTTCAATCTCTACTGCCTCTCTCATTTTCCCACAATTCCTGGAGATTATCAACAATAGCAATTAATGGATTGTGCCTTCTTTCAGTAGCTTCAAAGTAATTCATTTCAATTGAAAGCATGAACTCATTTAAATTACCTAGGTATTCTTTCAATTCCTTCACTCATACCTATGCTACCCTATTTAATCTGAAGACAGTGATGAAGCAAATCAAAGTCAGTTATTTTGGCTTACTCTGTAAATTAACACATTGTTTACTCAAAGCTCTGTTATCTTTTCTTTCTTGCTCTTAACACATATAAGTTCTTTCCTTGGCATTTTAAATTTGTGGTTCTCATTTCATTTTAGCCTTTCTGAAATGTGATTTCTTAACATTCTAGGTATTTGTCTATATCCAATGTTCTCTTTCTCAATATTTGAAGTGCTATGTTTATTTATATGTTCACTTTGTCCCAAGACATTAATTATTTCCGCATGCTCAACTAGTTCATTCTTTTGGATGATAACAAGATCAAGAATAGCAGTCAACAAACATCACTGTATCTTCTGAATACTGTCCCTGTCAACAAAATATCAGATTTATCATAGAAGCTTTGCTTTTATAAAGAAAAAATTTCTACTAAATAGCCAGATAATTCAAGATTGCTATCAATACCATATCGTTTCACTTCAATACAATGAACCAACAATTAGAGCTATAATATTGGAATGGGCAGCATTATGAAGTAATAAGTTCCCTGCACTAGGAGAGTTTATGAAGAAGCTGGAAAGCCATCTGTCATCTGTTATAGTTGAGCTATTAGTTGAGAAGGCTGGAGTAAATTAGCCAAGGTTGCTTCCAAATCATCCAAACTTTAGCTATTAGGCACTTAGAAAGTGGATTTTGATGTGAGAAGTACAGTTTAAATGTCTTTGTTAGACAGCCAGATAGCAATTCAATCTTTTCTTCAAAGGAAAAGAAGAAATGGTGGGAAGAGAGTTGGGGCAGAATGTTTAATGGAGAGATAAGAAAAACAAAAAACAAGGGGATACAAGTGAGAGAAAGTTCAAGACTAAGGCGGGTCATTTTTTACTTCCATTAATGATTCTGTCATTTAGCTAATAATTCTAAATCTTTCCCAAACTAAAGTTGTTAAATGGATCAAACTTAAAGTAGCAGCCAAGCAGTCAACAAACATTACTAAATGCTTACTATGCACCAATCAAGATAAAGATATAAACCACTAGGGATATAAAAAGAGGCAAAAGACAATCCCTGTATGCAAAAAGCTCAGTGTAATAAAAGATTCTGAACAAATATACTAAATACAAAATAAATCAGAAATAAATAAAAGGGAAGGTGCTAGAATGAAGAGGAGTTTAGGAAAAGTCTTTCTGTAAATGAGATTTTAGTTGAGCCCTAAAAGAAGACAGGGAAGATGGTAGACAGATATGGATGACAAAGGAGAGCATTCCAGGCATGAGGGACAGACAGAAGAAACACTAAGAGATGGGAATAGCAAGATGGTCAGTGTCACTGGTTCATAAGTACATGGGGGGAGGGGAGGTTGGGGGAAGAAGGGAGGAATAAAGACTGAGAAAACTAGAAAGGATAAGGCTAGATTAAAAAGGAATTTTAATGCTAAGAAGATTTTCTATTTCATCTAGAAAAAACAAGTAGTCACTGGAGTTTATTATATGTGTGAGAGACAGAAAGACATGTTGAACCTTACTGAATGTGTGTGTGTGTGTGTGTGTGTGTGTGTGTGTGTGTGTGTGTGTGTATGAGAGAGACAGAGAGAGACAGAGAGAGACAGATAGACGGATGGACGGAAAATCACTTTGGGGGTTTAATGTAGGATAGGCTAGAATGGGGGAGGTGGAAAGGGTTAGGTGACGGTGGAAAAGAAACTTGAAGCAGACACATCCACTAACAGAATATTGCAATATTCCAGGTGAGGTGATAAGAATCTGTGCCAGAGTGGTATCAGTGTAAAAGAAGAGAAGAGTATTTTGGAGAGAAGTTGCAAAGATAAAGTTGACAGGCCTTGTCAACAAATGCTGACCTCTATTATTGAGGGGGTGAGAGATTGTAAGGAGTTGAGGATGATACTCAGGCTGTAAGTCTGAGGGATGAGAAGATGGGTGTATTTAACCTTTTACAGTACTAGAGAAGGGGGAGGGGGTTAGTAATGGATGGCCTCAGGGGGAAAGATGAATTTGGTTTTGGACATGTTGAGTTTTAGATGTTTACTGAACATTCATTTCAAGATGTCTGAAAGGCAGAGATGAAAGACTAAAAAAGTTAGGGCAAGGCCCAGGATAGAACACTATAGGACACCTGTGATTAGAGGGAATAATCTGGATAAGGAACCAATAAATTAAGACTAAGAATGGGCAGTGTGATAAGTAGAAGAACTAGAAGAGAATGATACCCTGAAAGCCTTGAGTGAAAGAGTGTCAAGGAGGAGAGTGTCAAGGCTGCAGAGAGGTCAAAGACAATAAAGACTGAAAATGACCATTGGTTTTGAAAATTAACTGATTATTGGTAACTTTAAAGAGAATGGTTTCAGGGAAATGAAAATTTCAGAAGCTGGTTTTTAAGGGGCGAAGAAGAGAGAGGAGAGAAAGCAGGAGCAATTATTGTAGATAGTCTTTTTATGGATTTTAGGTACAAAGAACAGAAGGATATATGATGATGGTGGGTGTAGATGGATCAAGTGAGGTTTGTTTGTTTTTTAGAATGAAATGGGGGGGGGGGAATAGGCATGTTTTTAGATAGGAGGGAAGGAATAGGAAGAGGGAGAGATTGAAAACAAATTATAGAACAAAGATGAGAGGAGACAATCTGCTGGAGAAGACTGGATGGAATGTCATTGTGCCAGTAGACTATTGAGAGTCTTCGTAAGGCCTCTTTGTCATGTGAGACAGGGGTCAAGGAGATTGACACAAAGTATATAAGTGATATGAAATTAATGAAGAGAGAAGACACTGGAATTCATGGTGAATGGTGTCAATTTTCCCCATAAGCTATGAGGCAAGGTTCTCAGTTTAGAGAGTGAGGAGAAGCCATGGAAACTTTGAGGAGGAAAAGAAAAGGTCTGGAAGAGCCATTTTGGAAAGTAGGGTGGTGAGTTGATAATGAAACTATAGTGGGATTGCCTAGCAGCACTGAAAGCCCAGTTAAGGTTATGTAATATATATTGGTAGTGGACCTAATCAGAACAGTTGTGTGATTTTCTCTACCATGTAACTTGTGTAGGAGCAAACGTAGCAAATAGTGGGAGTAATCAAAGACTAAGGCTTGGCAGGGTATAATAAGCAAAATTATAAGAGGTCTAAGAATTAAGACAAAAGGACAGGAAAAGTTGAATTAGGTTACCCAGAATTAAGATGGATAAAAGAAGAGAGTGCCTAGTGAAGGCATGATTACTTGAGAAAAAATTGAGGGATTAAGGCATGGAGTAGATTAAAAAAAAAAAAAAAGCTCATGGAGTAGATAAAAAGTAGTATTTGGTAAGGGACACCAAAAGAAGTGAACAGTCAACTTAGTGGTCAAGAAGACCTAAACATGGAGGTGGTACATTTGTAGGTGATGGAAAGATCAAGGGTATGGCCATCTTTGTGCACAGCTGGGGTGGGTGGAGAAGTAGGTCATAAGAAATGAGTAGTTTAGGGTACTTAAGGGAGAATCAATGTGCATTGAAGTTCCCTGGTATGAGGGCAGAAATTGGAGAGGAGAGAACTGTGAGCCATGCATCAAACTCAGTGGAGAAGCAAGAGACTAACCTAGAATCTCTAGACAATAGTTACTAGGATTTTGATTGGGTAGTAGAGATGAGCAACATGAATCACAAAGGAGGAGTGATAGAGATAAGGAGAAAACCTGGAAGTGGCAATGGAGAGGAGTAGCATTCCAATTCACTGAACCAAGGGGAATGAGTGAAGGTGCAGCTAGAATTAAAAAGGGTGACCAAGGAAGCTGAGTCATAAGCAAGGAGTCAGTTTTCAATAATAACTAGCAGATGAATGGAGTGGGAGAAGAAATGATGTAGGAGTAAGGGAAGTTTGTTGCCTGTCGAATATGCATTCTAGAAGGCACAACAGAAGTGTCATGTTTGGCTGGAATTTTGGAATGAGAATAAGCAACAGAATGGTAAAAGATGGATAATAGGGTCTAAATGTTGACCATGGGCAGAATATGACTATTACATAAAACTTTATGAACATAAAACTATAAAAGTATAATAAAACTATTAATGTCAATTAATTTATATGTTCCTTTAGCAAAGCTTCAAAGACAAATAAGGATGATGGGGGTAGTGGGTAGAAGGAAGCATATTATTTCAATGGGAATGGGAAGGATTTTATATATAATTCCAAGCACCTAAGAAGCACCCATGTTTGAACTATCATTATACTAAATACAGATCATTCTTTTAAATTCAAAATGAATTCCCTCTGGAAATTTATTTAGGATCATGCAAAATAAAATTACACTATTTTAATTACTACCTTTGAAATTACTACTATTTAAAAACAATAAAAATACATGCCTGTTAATATTGTTTATAATACAGATGTCTTCCCCCAATAAGTCCAAATTTCTGAGCTTTTATATGATCCATTAATATTCTTAGATCTTGTTGGAAAGTGTGTTCTATGACACTAAATCCAAATGTTGCTTCTTCCATTCCCACATCCCCACCACCCCTCCTTCCTACTTCCAACTCTTCTAGGTGAGTATAATCTATTTCCTGTTTCCCACAGTCCACAAATAAAGAACATAGTATTACAAAAGAGGGCATGGGCCCAAGTGCTGCAGAGGCATATGCATAAGCTCAGTGGATCAGCTGAGAACATTCCTGATCTAAGTGGGAGTCACTCCATTCTGGAACAGTTCATGTTGTCTCTGACATGTGGTTAGTCTATATATAGTTTGATTAAAAAGCCCTAAGGCTCTCCCTAGAACAAAATTTTGGGGTCTATCTTAAAACATTATTAGCGAGAAAAAAATAAATACCTTCAGCACTATAGATAAGGCTAATGGATTCATTCAGGAACAAAAAATTAAAACATACTCTAGAAAACATAGAGATCATATGCTTTCAAATGAATAGCATCTTAGATTTCCAAAAGTATAACAAAAATACAATATCAAAAATGTATGATGATAAAAAACTAGTACTACAAGTATATGAGACAACTGAACTTTAAAAGGAAAGCACTGAACCAACTTGATTATTTAAAAATTCGAAGTCTTAAATGAAAGAAAGTAAAAGGATAGCAAAACAGATCTATACTTACTTATCATCCTTTTCCAGACATTTGACTAGAATAGGTAAAATCCCAGATTTTATTAAGTCATCAATCGGTGGATTTCTGTCACTGGATAACAGTTTTCTAGGGGAAAAAATGAAAACAAAGAATTCTGTTATAATGATCAAATTCTGGACCAAAAGAATTCCCATATGATAGAACAACTCACTCTTAAGAAAAATTAGTTTTACCTTGCAGCTTGGACAGCACTCAATTGGACCACTGGATTATCACTTGTGGCATTCTGTAATACCAAATGTAAAGAAATTCAGAAATTCATAAAGCATTAAACACAAATAAATGTTAAATAAAGTGAAAATGTTGTAGGTAACATACCTGCAATATAGCTTCTAGCGTTACATTTTGCTTAAAAAGAAAGAGATAATTATAATTACTTATGAAAAGTCTATATATTGCTAATAGTTTAAACTAAATATACCCAAATTTCTTGCGAAAACTGACTTTAAGGTTATTACTAAAGACTCTTAAAATTGTTACAGGAAAAAAAATTTCAACTTACTGCTTTAAAATCAGCATCAACATCAGAATCTTCTAAACTTTCTTCTTGAGGAACATTTCTCTTTTTCAATAAGTGTTCATCTCTTTTGTTCTGAAAGGCAAATGGTAAGTAATTGGTCAACAAGTACCGAAAAATACAATTGATTAATTATTATGTTAATTACGGATCTTTTCAAAAAAAGATAAATTGATTAAAACTAAAATTTTGTGCCTCAGCTTTAGTAGTTTGAGAAAAGTGAAGTTTCTATCCAAGATTAATGTAATTCAGTTGTGTAGGTATGAACTGAAAGAATTGGCATGCCTTGTTTTTTTGCCAATAAATGTGTAACATGGTGAAGCAAGGTAGCTCTGTGGACTGAGAGCCAGGCCTAGAGATGGGAGGTCCCAAGTTCAAATCTGGCCTCAGACACTTCCTAGTTGTGTGACCCTGTGTAAGTCATTTAATTCCCATTGCATAGCCTTAATCACTCTTCCTCCTTAGAACCAACAGGGTATTGATTCTAAGATAGAAGATAAGGGTTAAAAAAAAGTGTAACAAACTAAAGAAAGTGACAAGCCTCTATATTGAACACACAGTATCTATTATATTATTTAGTAAGTATAGAAACATTTAGAAACTGTTCGTGTTTCTATTTTAATGAAGTCAAAAATTGAAAATTAAAACTGGTTTTAAAAAGGGGGTAGGGGTATTAAGTCTCCTGGGTTATCCAAATTAGCTCTATTTTAATCCTATGTGTAAGCAAGCATCTTTAAACACTGACACTTATAATATACTGGTCATTGCAACATTAAGTGTTTCCTCTTATATCACTGCTTTATTTAGAAAGTACTCATCAAATGAGTTGTCCTGAAATAGTTACTTTAACATTAAAGAATTCTGCAAACTGTTGATAGCTATTGAGTCTAAATATATCTTAGGCACAATACTGTACTGATCACAGTACTGGCTACTTTCAAAATGCATTCTATGAGAAACTAACTTTTTGCCACTTAGTATATATCCATTGAAAAAGTAAAAATTGCTGTGGTAGGCTAATAAAACCTATTGTCCATTCTATCTTTGTGGTGGTGGTTGTTCAGTCATTTCAATCATGTCCAATTCTTTATGAACCCATTTGGAGTTTTCTTGGCAGAGATAATGGAGTAATTCGCCATTTCCTTCTCCAGCTCATTTTACAGATGATGAAACTAAGACAAACAGGGTTAAGTGATGCTAGTAAGTGTCTGAGGATAGATATGAACTCAAGGAAGGAATTTTGTCATCCTGATTTCAGGTCTGACACTCTTTTCACCTTGCTGCCAATTCTGTCCTTAATGGTAGTGCTTAGTTCTCATATTTGTTTATTAATAAATTAGAAGTCTATTATCCTCTTGATTTGCAACATTAAGTAGATTTCCTCTTATTTTATTTGCCTAGGCAATCTTATGAATGTTGTTTTCTTCCCCCATAGTCTTGTCAATAATACAGGTAATGCTTATTCTCCCCCCACTTTATTTTAAGCACTAGAGAAGTGATATATTTGAATTTTCATTTGTAATGAAATACTTGGAATAAAATTAATGATAGCAGCTGACTGGCAGCATCATTAAAACAAATATTCAATGACATTTCTATAATCATTTAAAATAATAAAATTATGCTGTCCTAGAATCAGTATATATTACTATATATTTTAATGATACAAGGGTCTTAATGCGTAAGAAAAACCACTCAACTATACCATTATTTTTACCTAAAACGAATAGATTCTGGGAAGTCATATATTGACTTAGAAAAACACAAATGAACATTATCCATATTGTATTATATCTTATTTTGTTAAATACAATGTTTCTTGATTATATTTTACTTTTTCTAGCTGTGCTAGCAAGTTTGATGATGGTTTGGATGGCTAGGGTCCTAAAAAATTTGTTCAAGGAAGTATGAATTCTTTTTCTCTTATTGAATTTTCTAGTAGCGTATTCTACTGGCATTAGTGCTCTGATAAAAGTAGTAAATATAAAGGAAGGTTTTTTGTTATTAATGATAAAAATATTATTCTTCCCACTCAGAAGTATTTTTAAAAGTTTGGATTAACATTTATCCCTTTCACCCTCACTTATCACCTCAGTTTAACCAGTTTCAATTGAAGCTGCTCTGTATCAGACCAAAACTATTGTCACCAGGAAACAGTTTAAAAAACCATTAAGTTACTCATATTTCACTGCTATAGCAAGCTTAGCCACTGTGGTTTTCTGAGTCTGGCTAACTTTTACAAAGGCTTGGCAAAACACTATATTCATTCCAGGTATTCTGCCCCATAACCTTTCCAAAAATCTCCCCAAAGTTCCAAAAACAGTATTCAGAAATACTACACTCTCTCTCCCTTGTACCCCAAACCCTCCCTACAAAATAAAATGAAGTAGGATAAATTTGAATAGATAATAATTGTCTTCCAAAATGCAGAAGCAGAAAACTACAAATAAGTATCAAGAAGTCTTCTGGTATATGATACTTTGTCAACAAGCTATGTACTTCAAGGGAAGCCAAAAAAAGCAATTACTAAGTCATTAGCAGACTTTTACAAAGGTGTTTCAAAATATCTCCCCCTAGAGAATTGCTAAGAAAGGCATTAAAAAAAAAAAGATTATATCCCAACTGTACAAACTACCTTGGTTTGAGTAGAAGAAAGAAAAGGGTCTTAGTTCTGCAGACAGAATGAGTAAAACAGAGAAAGGGGTGGGTTGGCTTACTTCAAGAATTTTATTTTTTTTTCTTTCAGATTTAGCTGTATTTAAATACAATTATCCCCTCTCCTGCCAGAATGTTAAATTTAACCATAATTATTGAGATAATTCCTGTAAATGCTCAAGAACAAATGCAACATAGTTCCTTTCCTTATGGATTTTAAAATGACCAGTTCTAGAAAACAGAACTTTTTTCTACACCAAAATCTCATTTCCCATTTTCACTATAATCAACTGTTCTGTTGATCTACAGATGTCTTTCATAATTTCTACCTCATTTCATTAATAGTTTCCCCAATCACAGTTAATATTTTTAGCCAAGACCATTATATTGATAAGTTTGTTCACTGCATCTCTCTATTATACTACTAAGGAACAAAGTTCCAGATTCTATACTACTTCATGGTCCAATAAGATTTTGAATTTGCTATATTTATGTTAGCATTCTCCAAAGAGAACCTGAGTTTATTTCATTGAAAAAGTTAAGGACATTGGTTGAGAGCTCTTTCTTCCCTGTTCCTTATCACTTCTAGTGTCAAATATAAAATCCTCTTTTGGCTTCTCAAAGCTCTTCATAACTTGGTCTTTTCCTACCTTTCTAAGTCTTCTCACAACTTACTCCCTTCCACATAGCCTGGTCTCCTTGATGTCCAGCAGGATACTACATTTAACTGAGATTTTACCCAAAAAGTATGGGGATACATAGAGTACCAGATTTTATCTAAAAATCAGAGAATTAAATAAAACAAAAAGCTATGATATTTTTGACAATCAAAGATATTTCTATGAGTTAATTAAAGCCATATTCTTTTTTTTTATTTTTTTTAAACCCTTACCATCCATCTTGGAGTCAATACTGTGTATTGGTTCCAAGGCAGAAGAGTGGTAAGGGCTAGGCAATGGGGGTCAAGTGACTTGCCGAGGGTCACACAGCTGGGAAGTGTCTGAGGCCAGATTTGAACCTAGGACCTCCCATCTCTAGGCCTGGCTCTCAATCCACTGAGCTACCCAGCTGTGCCCTAAGCCATATTCTTAATAGAGATATAATATCATCAATGACTAAATGAATGTCAATTAAACTAATTCTTTCCAAGTTTTTTTTTTCTCTTGAAGGACAATAAGGAAGACCTAATCCTTACAGATCATTGGATTCTAAGCTGTATATGCTGTCATATAGAACAGAGGTAAAAGTACTAGTTATATAGCAGATACTTGATAAACATCATTGATGTGAATTGACTTTCCCAAATGCTGCAAGACTATTATTTACATTTCTTTTATATCCTCTGACTATAACCTTTTGTTACCTGAAAAACTTCATCAGAAAAATAAATTAACAACAGAAAGCTAACATCTATCCCCAGAATACTTAGACTACTTGTCAAACTATAAAGTTTGCTTCTTTAAACTTGAAAAAGAATCTGAATTGTAAAGCATGTTTTACTAACAACTCTAGGGGAGAAAACACCTAGAAAGTCTTTATGTTTAGGTAACTTCTTAAGAGATAACAAACCAATTACTATAGTCTGGTTTTAATTGGTTTTTTAACAAGATAACAGAAAACCATCTGGTTAAAGGGAATAAATACTTAACCTCAGAGTCCATTAATGTAAACATATTCTCCAGAGACAATACATGTGTTAGTACACATATATATTCACTTCTACCCAGGACAAAGAACTTTCCTTAAAACACTCTGTAAAGTAGGATATCTGATTAAATGCAATTATTCCTATTTTACAGAGGAGGAAACTGAGGCTTAGAAAAATTAAGTGCCTTGCTCATGTACCATAAAACAGAGTGCAGGTACAAATTCTTATTTTCTGACTCCAAGCCAGTATTTTCTTGTTCCTACATCATGTCCTCAACAGTACTATTGTTCCAAATTCCCACTTCCAAAGGGAAATACCATACTCTTAAAATAGAACTGATTAAAAAATTTATAGAGATATGGAGGGTTCAGAGAAATATTCATTTCTGTTTTAATTTTATGATATTATAGTTTCTGAAGGGGCTCTGCATGACAAGAAATAAAGAGCGGTTTTCAAAAGACATAGCCTTTCATTCGTATTATGTGTAATTTTAACATTAGAAAAGAAAATTACCACATAAATAACAAAATCTTAAACTGCTTACCTTACGGAGTTCAATTGTCACTTCATTTCTGTGTCTTCTCATAGTCTAAAAAGACAAAAAAATAAAGATATTTAAATATCTAAGCAAAAAACAAAAATTCAGTAATGTTTATAATACTACATATAAACTGTTCATCTTTTTTTCAGCCATTAAGATACTTATAAAAACTAAACAAAGGTTAGTTATCACATAAAAATATCTAAAGTTGACAGAGAAAAAAATAACTACTGACTCATGTGTCTTCTTTTCCACTATTGTTTATGAGAATAAGCTAAACACATGTCAAGGGCTTAATGAGGATATGAGAATGGAACTGGCAAGTTTACATCTCTACAATCACACTACTAAAGGATGTATCAGGAATGCAATAAGAATATTATTAAGCACTTATTTTTGTGCCATGTATACAGCTGGAGATGCAAAGAAAAAGGAAACATTCCTGCCTTCAAGAAGGGAGGGAGAGGGGGAGAGGAATTAGGGGTAGGAGAACATCCCAAGAAAGGTTTCCTAGAGGAGGTGGTGTCGACTTCAATCTTATTACAAGCCAGGGGTTCTAAAATTCAGCATTTGGGACAGAGCAGTCCAGACATGAGAAATAGCCAGAGGCAAAGGAAATGCTATGTTTGATGAATAGCAAATAGGTCATTATTATGGCTTGAAGTGAAGAGTTGAGATATGGAAAGCATTTTAGAAGGCTACTAAAATTAAGAGGTGGTAAAGGTCAAACTAGGTTGGTAACTGTGTGAAGGTAGAGAGGCAATGAATTTGAGAGATGTTATAAATAAAGGACAAGATTTAGCAATAAATTGGATTTGTGGGAAAGTGGTTAATTCTGAGGATAATTTTGAGATTTGAAGGGATGGCTGATCATTTATCATAACAGGGAAGTTAGGAAGGGAGGATTTGGCAGGGAAAGATGATCCCAGAATGAGATAAACAAATTTGGTAATAATTATCTAGTTAGATAAAAATGTAATTAAATCTTTGGGTGCTGGTGTTATTAACAAATGCAAAAATGTATAGAGAAAAAAGAGTCTAGTTGTTAGTAGATTAAAGAATGCTACCCTAAAGGCTTTCCTTCAACAAGATTTCTACTATACACATTCCAAATTTTTAAAAGATTTTTTTTAAAACATTATTTTATTTGGTCATCTCCAAACATTATTCATTGGACACAAAGATCATTTTCTCCCCCCCCCCCACCTCTCCCATAGCCGACGCACGATTCCACAGGTATCACATGTGTTCTTGATTCAAACCCATTTCCATGTTGTTGGTATTTGCACTTAAAAGATTTCTTGAAAGAAATTCTAGTAATCTTGTTCAATGATTCTCTGATCATTAATGTCAAATAAGTAATAAAATAGGAAGACATTTACTTGCCAAAGGTATTCACTGTCATGGAAAAGATCCAGAACAAAATTCAAGTTGAAGAGACTTCCTATAGAGGCTCCTGCTTGTACATAACATTGTACTGACTGCATCAAGTTGAAGAATACTGCAAAACCCCTGAGACTAATGATGATCTAACCACAGAGGAAAAACACTAAATGGTTGAAGAATGCTTATTGTTCAGACTATGATCTATGGTTGTACAGAAAATCTAGAAATCTACACAGAAAAGGTTTCTCCTTACTAGAAGTCCTAAAGCAGAGGCCATATGGTCACCTGTTTAGTGATGATACAGAGGGAATTCTTTTTGGGTACAGGCTCATCTAAGTTCATGTTGTTGGGCCTATGGCATAGACGCTGGAGGGGGGCTGCTCCCCTCACCCTATCCAACTGTCTGAGGACATTTCTCATATGACCCACCCCTACTACCCAGCAGAGCACTTCCTCCCCTTGGGGGGTTGGGGGGGATGTTTACATGTGATGTGAGGGTTGCAGTTTGGGTACTCAGTATCTAAAAGGTTCACCATGATGGGTCTAAGTGATCTCTGGTATTTCTACAATTAATGCAATGAAAAACAAAAGAATAACTGAAATTATTAATGAACCTGAGTTTTTAAAAATTTGACAAACACACACACATGACACATCATGGACAGACACGGACATGTACAAATTGGATGCAGAACTGAAACGAGAGGAAGATAGCTGACTGGGTTGTCCTTAACAAATTAATGATTATCTTTTCCCTGAAACAAAGGTTCATTTTTTTTTTAGTTCCAATAGTTTTCTGGTGATGCTTTATGGGCCTTAAATCATAGAATACGATGGTCTCCAAAATACTTAGCCTGAAGAACATGGAAGACATAAATAGGCTATACTACACTATAGACAAAGAATAAAGCATTTCATTGAAGAAATTCACAACAAGAAGGGGCAATAAAAAGAGAGAAACAGTAGAGAGCTTACAGACTACTGTCATGTTTGCAATATCAAAAGAACTCAAGAAAAGTTTCCAGCACCTAAGGTTGATCACCTATGGTGAACTTAATGGGCAGAACAAGAGTTCAACCAATCAATAAGTATTTATTAAATACCTACTTACTTTGTGCCAGGTACTCTGTTGGGTTCTGGGGACAAAAGTACCAAGAAAGAAACAATCTGTACTTGCAATGAGCTTACATTGTAATGAAGGAGATAACAATATAAAAAATGTATGCATGTATGTATACATATAAAGTGTAGAGAGAATAGTTAAATAAAAGGTAGCAAGAGAAGAAGGGAATTAGCATTTGGGTGGGTGGGGGAGAATGAAAGGGGGGGGGGGTGCGAATTCAAGGTGGTGCCTGAACTATGTTCAAGGAAGAAAAAAACTCTATGAGGCAGAGCTAAGAAAGGCATGCACTCCAGCTATGGGAAATAGCGCAAAGTGTATGCCATGTGTATGAGCAGTATAGAGAAGAATTTAATTTAACTGGATTGGATAGACTGGGAGGGGAGTAATGTTTGATGCAGATTGAAAGATAAGTTTATGTAAATAAAGAGACTAAGAAGCCACGAGAGTAACTGAATAGGGGGAAAAAATGGTCAGACCTGTGTTTTAGGAAATAACTGCACAGGATGGACAAGACATGGATGACATTTGATCTATATTTTTGGAGGGGATAATGATGAAATCAAAGGTCCATCTGAATACAGTATATTGTGGATCTAAGTTCATAATACTGATACCCAGATAACTACAAACTCCTACTGAATGATTTCTTTAACCAATCTTGTTATCACTTTTAAAATTCTCCATATGTATACATGTATAGAGGGGTCTATTTTTCTATTTTACTCTACTCATCTATTATTTGCTTTAATATTTACTGTTTTACATAATGAAATATGGAGTCTATTCAATTCTTGCCATCAATATCTTTGATATTCTTGCATAAGACACTGAATTTGGAGTTAGGAAGATCTGGGTTTAAATCTCCCTGGTTAAGTGATCTTGAGTGAATCAAGTAAACCTCTGTGTGCCTCAGCTTGTTTCATTTATAAAATGAAGGGAATTGGATATGATGGTCTCTAAGGTCCCTTCTGGCTCTAGTGAGAATTCTATGAAAATGTCAGCATGTTTGATTTCTCTAAAGTATATAAATTCATCAGTCACTGTAGAAAAATCACACATTTAGAGTATCCCTGTTCAAATTTGTCTTTAAACATTCAATCATTTATTATTACTAAGTGCCTATTATGTTCTAAGTGCTAGATACAAAAAATGGCAAAAAACCCCAACAAAAACAACTAAAAATGTTTTTCTCAAGTTCTAATAGGGAGTCTAATAGGGAGACAGCATGCAAACAAGTGCACAAATTGCAAATATATGTATTATGTCTATTGGGGTAATCTAAGAGGGGGGTTTAGAGAACTAAGATCAAAGAGGATGAGGAAAGGCTTCTTAAAGAAGCTGGATGAGGCCTGAGGCAGAGATGAAAGAAATAGATAGTGAAAATGCAGGTAATTGGGAAATGAATATTTTGTTTAAGGAACAGCAAAAACAGTGTTATTGAATCAGGGTCCATAGAGGAAAGTAAAGTTTAAGAAAACTGGAAAGATACGAAGGGGCTAAGTTACAAAGGACTCTGAACACCAGAGTATTTTATATTTGATCCAAGAGGTAATAGAGAGCCACTGGAGTTTATTCAATGATAGGGGAGTGTGATTTGGACAAACTTATTTTTTTTAAAGGAAAATCAATTTGACAGCTTAGTAGAGGTTGTACTGGGCACAATCTAAAAACTAGAGATTTCTCAGCACTCTCATATCCCTTTTCTACTACATCACTACAGAAGTGGAAGGATCTTTAAAGACTTAAGGATCACATCACACTTTTATCTTGTTTAGTGAAGAGCACCGCAAAACATCTAATATACATTTATATAGTGTATGCACATACTCATCACCAACTGCTAACCTGCCAGTAATGAACTTAGACAGCAGAGAGGGTCATAAAGTCTGTCAGTTGGCCCACAGTAGATGCCTTTCCAGTAAGGGAAACCTGCCAGAATTTTCACTCCGTTGGCACAGACTTCAAAGGAACCAGGGTCAAATCCATGTCATGATGAGGGAATGAAGTAGAACTTTTGTAGAAGGCTTCAACAAAGTCATTCATAAAAATGTGAGCACAACAGAAAAGTTCTGGGACCTTGTAATAGAACTTCTCCTTCAATATAGCATCAATCTATTAACCAAAATTCTTTGGATCAGTTCATTCAACTAGTTGAAACTATAAAACTATAAATAACTATAATGAAACAAAATATATTATGACTGCAGACCATACCTTTCTCTCGTCTAAGTACTGTTTTGTGAATGAAAATTTCAAATACCTTTTTAAATCCAGGTAAATGCTATCTGTGGCATTCTCCTTCTAAATCAGTTTAATAATGTCAAAAAAGAAAGTAAGGTTAGTCTGATGAACTTATTCCTTACAAACCCAGGGTCAGTGGTTTCTCTAGTATCCATACACTTCATCTATAGTACTATTCCCCCATCATAGTGCAGCACAACACATGTGGTCAACTGTCAAAACATTCAAATTAATTTACTTCTATACCAGAGATTATTGGAGAACATATTGTAAGAAGTTACCAGACTAACCTCACATGTTCTCAACTTATATACATTTTCTCAGTGAAAAATAACATCTAATAGCAATCCTAGACACTTGAAAAGTATCAAAATTATGTCCCACCCTTTAGTTTCAAATCAAAACCTCTCCATGCAATCCTAGAAGATGTATTCATTACCCTGTCCCCTCCCTATGTTTAATAAATGCCTTATCGACCTATGTATCTATCTACTTGTTAGTCATTCTTTCTCCTACACTTAACTTCATCCTTCTCATCTGGCATTTGGAAATTTGTAATTAAGAAATAGTTTCTAATAGATAAGGAAAAAGAATGGTTGGTATATCTTAACATTGAGTCTAAACTTTAGGAGAACAATTTTCAAAAAGTTAAGAGAAAGGCAGATGGAATCCCCTGGTCTGAGACATTAAGAGAGCAACTCCGATATAGTCACAAATTATTTCTTTGAGGAAGTAATCTTAATAAGACCAATTTGGCAAAATGGGGGAATTCTCAGATAAACTTAAATTTTAAAAGGTCAAATTCAAAAGATGGAATCAAAGGTTAATACAGAAGTTAATACAAGCAGATAAAAAAAAGTGTTGTGGTTAAGTTAGTATGCAAAAAGCTAGCAAAAAATGTTAACAAAAAAGGGGAAGAAGGTTTAAATAAAACTGTTATGGGTAAAATTGTAGGACCATACATTTAGAACTGGAAAGGGACTTATGAAGTCAAATCTAACTCCTTCATTTTACAAAATAGACAATTGAGGTGCAGAGAATGCAAGTGATTTTCCCCACTTGCAAAGACAGTAACTATCTTTGACTGGATTCTGAATCCAGGTCTTCCTGACTCCAAATCCAACACTGTGCCATTAAAGCAAAATTTCACAACTCCTATTTTGCTTCTGTTATCTCTATCAGGGAAAAAGATCTTCAAACTAGAAGGATTGATTAAAAAAAAATTAAAGGAGGAACTAAAATGCAATATAAATAAGAAGGTAAAATTATTAGTCCCAGGCTATTGGACTTATAGGCCTGATTGTTGAGTGATGATTTCTGAAGAATTGTGGAAAATGGGGAAGGTAAAAAATATTGAAAATAAGTCAATGTTTCTAGTTTCAAAGAGTCAGATAACAGATTGCAGACTCTAAGCTGGTGAGTTTCATGTCCACTAACAGTGTAAAAATAGACTTGAATTCAGGACTTCAATCCCCAGAAGCCCTTGCTCCACTTCCCCAGAATGCCCTCTAATCTCACTGAAACCTCACCTGGGCCGGGAATGAGATGGGGTATTTAACCTGATTGCAAAGGCTTTTTGTGCCTCTTTTTTTCCTGTTTCCCCTTGCAAGCAGACGCGGCTTTTTTCATGATGTAGGTGAGATTGTCTAGGCTTCTCTCTGGCCTAGACCCATGCTTTTCTTACTCGTATATTCTTAAGTTCTTAATTTTCAATAAACCTCATAAAATATAATACTCCTTGCAGAGAGAAACTAATTTATACCTGCCTCAGTTTCCCAAAATTTTAATCTTTACACTAGAAAATTTCTAGAAGTGTTGTTAAAAGATGGTCTTAAAATGTTCAGGAAGGAAATCAGTGATTATTATAAGGCAACATGGATTTATCAAGAACAAGTCATTCCAGACCAACCTCATTTCTTTTTTCACGGGGTTACTAGATCAGTAGTTAATCAGGAATGCTGTAGATATAGTATACTTGAATTTCAACAAGGCATATGGCAGTTTGATTTATAGGATTTGGAGTTAAAAGGGACCCTAGAGATAAGAGACAATCTCTAAAGTCTACACCCTTGTTTTCTGGCTAGAAAACCGAGATTCAGAAAGGGAAAGTGATTGACCCAAAGTCATAGTTAGCAGATTGGTATTTTTAACTGAAGTTCTGTGACTCTATATTCAATTTTTTTTCACTACACCATACTGTCTTTCACATCCTTATGAACCATATGGAAGATTTAACCTATAGAATCTTATATGGTCAAAGTACACTGAGAATGAGTTGGATGACCAGTAACAATGAGTAATTATGATAAATTCATGTCATTATGAAAGGAGGTTCCAGTGGTCTGATACAAGGATATGATTTCAATTCAGCTGCATTCATCATTTTATCAATGGCAAACTATCAATTTCATAGGCTTATTGTAAGGAAAATACTTTGTTAAAAAATGAAACATTATATGGATTTGAGAGATTATAAAGTCATGTATGTATGCTAATAAAAATTTGGAGATGTTAGCTTATATATGGTTTTCTCTTGGGGTTCTCGTATTGTTCAAGTATTCTCTTACAACAATGTCCAAAATGGAAGCATGTTTTGCATACAACAGAAGTGGGGGGAAGATGATAGGGCCAACTCAGATCTTGTAATTTTGGAAAACATATTTTGAAAATTGTTACTACATATAATTGGGAAAATACTTGAATAAAAAAAGAAAATTGAAATGACATAAAAATGAAAAATGAAAATTTGCAGATGGCAAGGAGCTGAAGTACAACACTATGATGGATAGCAAAATCAAGGTCCTGACAGGCTAAAATAATGGTTTCAATCTAATGAAATAAGAATTTGGTAAGAATAAACTTTAAACTAGCAAAAAGAATTCAGCAAGTGATCAGAAGGGTCATTCACTATGATCAAGTAGGATTTATACCAGGAATGCAGGGCTAGTTCAATAGTAGGAAAGCCATCCACATAATTGACCATATCAACAAGCAAACCAACAAAAATCACATGATTACCTCCAATAGATGCAGAGAAAGCCTTTGATAAAATACAACACTCATTCCTATTAAAAACACTAGAAAGCATAGGAATAGAAGAGTCTTTCCTAAAAATAATAAACAGTATATATCTAAAACCACCAACAAACATCATCTGCAATGGGGATAAACTAGATGCATTCCCAATAAGATCAGGAGTGAAACAAGGATGCCCATTATCACCTCTATTATTTAACATTGTACTAGAAACACTGGCAGTAGCAATTAGAGAAGAAAAAGAAATTAAAGGTATTAAAATTGGCAATGAGGAGACCAAACTGTCATTCTTTGCGGATGATATGATGGTCTAGTTAAAGAATCCTAGAGAATCAATTAAAAAGCTAGTTGAAATAATCAACAACTTTAGCAAAGTTGCAGGATACAAAATAAATCCACATAAGTCATCAGCATTTCTATATACACTTCCAACACATCTCAGCAGCAAGAATTAGAAAGAAAAAGTCCATTCAAAATCACCTTAAACAATATAAAATACTTGGGAATCTATCTGCCGAGACAAACACAGTAACTATATGAACACAACTACAAAACACTTTCCACACAACTAAAACTAGACTTGAGCAATTGGAAAAACATTAACTGCTCATGGGTAGGACAAGCTAATATAATAAAAATGACCATCCTACCCAAACTTATCTATCTATTTAGTGCCATACCCCATTGAACTTCCAAAAAACTTTTTTACTGAATTAGAAAAAAACCATAACAAAGTTCATTTGGAAGAACAAAGGATCAAGGATATCCAGGGAAATAATGAAAAAAAAATACAAAGGAAGGCGGCCTTGCAGTCCCAGATCTCAATCTATACTATAAAGCAGTGGTCATCAAAACAATTTGGTACTGGCTAAGAGACAGAAAGGAGGATCAGTGGAATAGACTTCGGGTAAGTGAACTCAGCAAGACAGTCTAAACTCAAAGTCCCTAGCTTTGGGGACAAAAATCCACTATTTGTTAAAAACTGCTGGGAAAATTGGAAGACAGTGTAGGAGAGATTAGGTTTGGATCAACACCTCACACCCTACACCAAGATAAACTCAGAATGGGTGAATGACTTGAACATGAAGTAAACTATAAGTAATTAAGTGAACACAGAATAGTATACATATGTCAGACCTTTGGGAAGGGAAAGATTTTAAAACCAAGCAAGACTTAGAAAGAGTCACAAAATGTAAAATAAATAATTTTGACTATATCAAATTTAAAAGTTTCTGTACAAACAAAAACAATGTAACTAGAATCAGAAGGGAAGCAACAAATTTGGAAACAATCTTCATAACAAAAACATCTGACAAAGGTCTAATTACTCAAATTTACAAAGAGCTAAAGCAATTGTACAAAAAAAATCAAGCCATTTTCCAATTGAAAAATGGGCAAGGGATATGAACAGGCAGTTTTCAGTTAAAGAAATCAAAACTATTAATAAGCACATGAAAAAGGGTTCTAAATCTCTGATAATCAGAGAAATGCAAATCAAAACAACTCTGAAGTATCACCTCACACCTAGCAGATTGGCTAACATGACAATGAAGGAAAGTGATGAATGTTGGAGGGGACGTAGCAAAGTTGGGACATTAATGCATTGCTGGTGGAGTCCAGAATTGATCCAACCATTCTGGAGGGCAATTTGGAACTATGCCAAAAGGGTAATAAAAGACTGCCTGCCCTTTGACCCAACCATATCACTGCTGGTTTTGTACCCCAAAGAGATCATAAGGAAAAAGACTTGTACAAGAATATTCATAGCTGCACTCTTTGTGGTGGCAAAAAATTGGAAAATGAGGGGATGCCCTTTAATTGGGGAATGGCTGAACAAATTGTGGTATATGTTGGTGATGGAATACTACTGTGCTAAAAGGAATAACAAAGTGGAGGGATTCTATGGAGACTGGAATGACCTCCAGGAATTGATGCAGAGTGAGAGGAGCAGAGCCAGGAGAACATTGTACACAGAGACTGATACACTGTGGTTCAATCGTAGGTAATGGACTTCTCCATTAGTGTCAATGCAATGTCTCTGAACAATCTGCAGGGATCTAGGAGAAAAAAACACTACCCACAAGCAGAGGACAAATGGTGGGAGTAAAAACACCGAGGAAAGGCAACTGCTTGACTACAGGTGTGGAGGGGATATGATTGAGGAGAGACTCTAAATGAACACCCTAATGCAAATACCAACAACATGGAAATGAGTTCAGATTGAGGACACATGTGATACCCAGAGGAATCACGTGTCGCCTATGGGAGAGGTGGGGAGGAAAAGAAAATGATCTTTATTTCCAATGAATAATGTTTGAAAATGACCAAATAAAATAATGTTTAAAAGAAAAAAAAGAATAAACTTGAACAAAATCAATTACATAAAAGCATGATGGGGAAAGATATCTAGAAAGCAGCAGGGGGACAGGGACAGTATGCAAATACATGGCTATGATCCATTCCACCACAGATAAATGGTCAAAAGACATAAATTTTTTAAAAAGGAGTAAACTATCAACAGTCACATTTCAAGATCGCTCCATTGCTCCAAAATGATCAATGAGAAAAATGGAAATTTAAGTAAACTGTGATGTTTGACCCTATACCCTTGCAAACTGGACAAGAAGCCAAGACTTATAAAATAGTCAATACTGAAGAGACTATTACTGATAGCATTGCAAAATGGTCTGTTCTGCATATACCCTTTGACCCAGTGGTCCCACTACTGGTCACATATCCCAAAGGTGTCAAAGACAGAAATAAATATATGTGTCAGTTATGTGAGCCTACTGCCTTATTCCAGAAGGGGAGGAAGTGCTCCCAGTGGGCTGCTGGGCAGATGATGTGAGGAATGTCCTCAGGTGCGTGTGTGGAGAAGGGGAGGGGAGCAGCCACCTCTGGCATGCATGCAACAGATATATCTCCAACACAGATATATATACCAAAAGGTTTATAGTAGCACTGCTTTTTTTCTTTAAGCAAAGAACTGGAAACAAAGTGGGTTCAAACTGATTGGGGAATAGATAAATATCTACAACAATGTGGAATACTGTGCAGTAAGAAAGGATAAGAAGTCTGAAAATTATGGAGATCTATAGGAGTTATGACAGTGAAATAAACAAAAAGCAAAATATACACAAAATACAATAGTTATAATAATTCAAATAAGGTACAATTTTAATTTCCAATCTTGGCCTTAGCTTAGAAATGAATAAATGAACCATATACTTTTCCTCAAATGTAGAAAATAATGCATTTGGAAGGATATGAACACTGTCCACTGTGGTAATTTATATCTGGTTTTTTAAAATTGTTTTTCTTTGTTAAAAGGGAAAGCTCCCTAGATATGTTAAGTGTAGTGATTATAACCAAATTATGATATAATAACAAAAAGCATCAAGACGACTTAATTTTACATGGGTATAGCTAAGTGGCAGAGTAGATAGCACTTGGTCTAGAGTCAGACTCCTCTTCCTAAGTTCAAATCTGACCTCAGATACTTACTAGCTAATTTGACTCTAGGCAAGTCATGTAACTCAATTTGCCTTAGTTTCCTCTTCTGTAAAATGAGCTGGAGAAGGAAATGGCAAACCACTCCAGTATTTTTGCCAAGAAAATCCCAGATAGGGTCATGAAGATTTGGACATGACTGAAAAATAAATCTAGTGATATATCTATATTCAAAAAGTTTTAGTGCAGTGCTAAGATACTATAATCATATATGAAAAAATGAAAATGTATATAATTATAGACAGAATAAAGGAGAAAGAAATAAAAAGACCTAGGGGTTTGGGTGGACCACATACTGAATGAGTTAACTGTGAAGCAAAAGACTCAAAAGCTAATAGGTTTTAATAGGTATAGAAAATGAGGGAATTGATTATTTTAACATATTCTCCCTGATCAGATATACAGAGTATTACATTTCTTTAAGAGAGTGATGTTTTAAGAAGGAAACCTGTAAGACAAAATGCTTCAAAAGGAAAGGATTGTGCCAAAATCCCCTGAAGGAAGTGGAAATGTTTAACTAAGAAAAGAGATTTTAGGAAGCCATCATAATCTCCGACTTCAATGTATTATAAAGGCTTTCATGCAGAAAGTACAGGGTTTGTTTTTTTCCTGTTAAGGTCTAAAGAGTTGGAAGCTGGAAGGAAGAATATCATAGTTCAATATAAGGAAAAGCATCCTAAGCAACTCAAGAATGTAAAAAGTTGTCTCATGAAGTAAGAGAGGTATTGAAGCAGATACTAGATGACTACTTGCAAGGAGGTAAACGAAATGACCTCAGAGGTCCCCTTCAATTCTGAAATGCTATGATTGAACTGTTTGATTTTTCTCATAGTTTCTAATTTCATAACAAATCTATCTCTATGGCATAATTTGTTAAGGTTTTATTTTTATTGTTGTGTTCCCTGTACTCTGTACAATATTTCACAGATTAGATAGTCAATAAATACTCATTAATGGGATGGCTATATAGCCAAAGAATGGCTTATTAGTCACTTTATAGTACAATCTAAATTTCAAAAATTACTTTTAGTTTTTTTCCCTTGAAAAAGGAATAATGCATATTTTGATTACTGAGCAAGAATGTTTAAAAAAAATCAAATAAATATAAATAATTGTTGAAAAATCAATGGATTATTTAAAGATGCAAGGATTCTGCATGACAAAAATTATTTTTAAGATTAAAGCAATTAGTGAATGAAATAATCAGAGAAAGGTCTAGCAATTAGAATTAATAAGGAATTGATAATGGTTACACTAATAACCAAAATAGAACAATGGTCATAACCACATAAAGAGATGGTCAAGTTCTCTAACTTGAGAAAAAACTTTATCTCAGAAAAAACCTTTTCAAGACACCTTAAAACACACTTCACATCCCCTGGAAAAATGGGCTAGGCTAAAAATACCCCCAAATAATAAAAGAATAAAAAAGTCCAAAGTTGGTAGAATTGTCAGGAATGAAAGATTGGTGGCACTGCAGAATGGTGAAATTTACTTTTGAGATAAATTTGGCCACATGCAGTAAGAATCACAAAATTGAATATATCTTTTCATCCAGCAATTCCACTGCTAGAACTTGAAACATCATTGTAAGGAAAAAAAAATACACATATCTAAATATTTGGTTAATCTATTGTTATGGTAAAAAAAGTTGCAATTGTACATGTAACAATCAGAAGAGCTGAATATACTACAAGATATAATAAATATGATAGTAAAATATCATAAAAGATGATAAATATGAAGAGACCAACTAAAGTGATGAAGAGTGAAAACTGAGAGAAGGAAAACAAGGTTAAAAGTGGTAGAACTTCAGATTCTCTTAGAATGGGACATGAAAGAAATATCATTGGTTTTGCCCTGTTGATTTGCTTCCCTTGTCCTAGATATCTGATTATGTTGATTATCTGCAAAAATACTTTTAAATTAGTATTTGCTGAAATTTAATCTTGACATTTTATCAGGCTAGTGTCAAAAACAGCTACTACTGCCAATCTCTACCCTACCTCACTGCCAATAGTAAGTTTAATGTAGGAAGTCTGTCATCATCTCCCCTCTCTAAATTTTCTAAGAATTTAAGGAATCAAAGTGCACACTGTTGAAGGAAAAAAAGGACTCAGATTATTTGGTCGTAATAACATCCACATTTCTGTATTGCCCAAACAATAATGTGAGTGCCCAAGGTCTCATAAGACTTTGTCTAATTCTAAGATCACTGCTATCTTTAGTATATCACACTGCTAAGGTGGATTCTTACTTTACATGGAGTCCTTCTTGTCTATCTAAAAGATTTCTTTCCTCCTCTATCCTTGCCTTACCTATCAACTATAATTACTAGCTAGTACTTCTACAGTGTTTTTCAGGTTTGCAAAGCACCTTATATAAGCTAACACTTTGATAGTCACAACTACCTTGTGAGGCAGGCACTATTATTAACACCCCCATTTCACAGATGAAGAAACCAAAGCTAATTTACCCCAGGTCACACAACTAGACAGTGTCTATGGCAACATTTGAATTTAGGTCTTCTTGACTTTAAGTAAAGGATCCTATCATCTCATCCTCGAGGACTCAATTCACGTTCCATCTCTTCTGCGAAACTTTGACAAAAAGATCTTTCATTATCCTGAATTCTTGAGATCAATAAATGCAAAAATCCTTCATTTGGCAATTACCAAATGTACTATATTGTACTGCGTGACATTTTTTCACTTATAATAGTCCATAATTAGATTATATGTTCTTTGAGTATTGACTCTTTATTTTATACTTCTTTTTATTGCCTGTAATAATGCTGCACTCTGCACAGCAATCAAATATTTGGTTAAGACCTGAATTTCATTAAGGACTATATAAAGACTACCATCATATAAATATATATAAACCCATAGAAATCATTATCATCTCTATATTACCAATGTAAAGATTAAAATTTAGGGGAGATGG
Source organism: Monodelphis domestica (assembly GCF_027887165.1). Taxonomy (NCBI): domain Eukaryota; kingdom Metazoa; phylum Chordata; class Mammalia; order Didelphimorphia; family Didelphidae; genus Monodelphis; species Monodelphis domestica. The sequence goes on along the minus strand of NC_077230.1, from coordinate 319,431,588 downwards.
GGAGACTGAGGCAGGTAGAAATTAGTTTCTCTCTGCAAGGAGTATTATATTTTTTAGAGGTTTATTAAAGGTTAAAGATTAAAGAATATACAAGTAAGAAACATGTGCCTAGGCCAGAGGCCTAGACAAAATAACCTCACATCACGCAAGAGACCGCCTGCTCCAAAACGGAAGTCCAAAAAGCTCCAAGAGAGAGAGAGAGAGCCTCAAAAGCCTTTGAATCAGCTTAAATACCTTCTCGATCTCGGCCCAGGTGAGATTACAAGGCATTCTGGGGAAGTGGAGCAAAGGCTCATGGGGATTGTAGTCCTGTATTCGAGTCTATTTTTTACACCAACGAAGCCCAGCAGTGAGAGGTAAGAAGAGCAATTTCATTTAAAAGAACTACAGACAATAGAAAATACTTGGCTGCCAAGATAAAGCCAGAAGTATTTGAAGACAATTAGAAAACACTTCTCACATTATTTAGACATCTAAGCAACTAGAGAAATATTACTCATGCAAAGGATGAGCTAAAAGAATGAAAAAAATAACTCTACCTATATAATTTATTTATTCAATGCTATCCCAATCAAAATGTCAGATAATTATGTTGTACAATTATTTTTAAAAATGACAAAATTCATCTGGAAGAATCAATGGGAAATCTAAGGGAATCAATGGGGAAAAAATGTGTGGCATAGCAATACCAGACTTCCAACTATTATTATATTACAAAGTGGTGATTATCAAAACAATTTGGTACTGGTTAACAAATAGAGTGGTGGATCAGTGGAATAGATTAGGTACACAATACACTGTAGTAAATGACCATAGTGATCTTGGATTTGATAAACTCAAAGATATAGACATTTCGGGCAAGAACTCACTATCTGACAAAAATTGCTTGGAAAACTGGAAAGCAGTTAGGCAGAAACGAAACATAAACACATCTCACACCATATACCAAGATAAGGTCAAAATGGGTGCAATAGACCTATCAGATCTATGGATAAGAGAAGAGTTTATGACTAAATGAGAGACAGAGGATCAGTGGCTATCTAATGGAAATTTTAGAAAAAAGTTAATTTTAAAAAAGTTTTTGTAATTAAAAAAAAGGTTTTGCAGAAAACCAATGCAATTAGAAGGATGGCAAAAAACTAGGAGAAAAAATTTGTATCGTTTCTTTGATAAAGGTCTCATCTTTCAAATACATAGAGAACTAAGCCAATTTATAAGAATAAGAGCCATTTCCCAATTGATAAATTGTCAAAGGATATGAACAGGCAGTTTTCAGAAAAAGGAATCAAAGCTATCAATCAAACGAAAAAATGCTCTAAAACACTACTGATTAGAGAAATGTAAATTAAAGAGCCTCATAACTATCCGATTGGATAATAAGACAGAAAATGAAAATGAGAAATACTGGAGGGGATGTGTAAAAATAAGTACTAATACACTGTGGCGGAGTTGTAAACTGGTTCAGCCATTCTGGAGAACAGTTTAGAACTATGCCCAAAGAACTGTAAAACTGTGCATAGCCCTTGTCCCAGGAATAAAGGAAAAGGACCTATATGAACAAAAATATTTATAGCAACTCTTTCTGTGAAGGCAAAAAATTGGAAACTATGGAGATGTCCAACATTTGGGAAATGGCTAAATAAGTTATGGTACATGATTGTGTAAGAGTACTATTATGCTATATAAAATGTTCAACAGGATAATTTCAGAAAAACCTGGAAAGACTTCATGAAGTGACTTAAAGTGAAGTGAGCAGAGCCATAGGAGCACTGTACAAAGTAACAGTGAAAATGGAATGATGATCAATCATGAAAGATTTAGCTACTCTAATCAACACAATGATTCAAGATAATTCTGAACTACTGAAAAAAGTTATCCACCAAAAAAACCTGATGATCTTAGAGCAGACTGAATACTTTTCCCAAGGTCTTAATTTTTCTTGCCTTTTTTTTTTAAGGAGAAGACATGGTTAATATGGAAATGTTTTGCATAATTTTACATATATAATTGATATATTGCTTGCCTCCCCAATGGTGGAAGAGGAACTATAGGGAAAAAGTTTTAAACTCAAAAAATGTTAAATTAATGCAAAAAATAATTTAAATTAAAAAAAAAAACTATCACAATCTTTAAGTCTATCAGGTTATACTAGTAAATGCTCAGATAGTTAATCAAAATTTAACTGTATGCTACTAATCCAACCTAAGCTCTTCCTTTTAACTTCTTGGAGAAGTACTAGTAAATATTTGTGTTGTCTAAAAAGAAATGCTAAAGCAGTATTTAAATGTTCCATTTCTTGTTCCATTTAATGCATATGAGATGTTAATGGCAGTCAACCTCTCATCTCTATGTACTTTAGGTACTGAGTAGAGTGCCCAAATGATAAACATGGCTATATCTGTCAATATGACTCATCACTGGTATATTTCTAGTCTATGAAATGCCACTTCTAAGTCTCAGATGACAGTAATAGCAAGGTACTGTAAAACACTTTCTTTAGAAATACCCTCATTAATAACACACAATAAGGTACAAATGCATAACTTTTAAAAAGAACTAAAAATATCTTAAGGTATGATCTTATTTTGATTTATATATTACAAATAAAACATATGGATAACTTTAGGTTTCTCAAGGAGATATTAAATTGTGTCATTTAATTAAAATTATACCAAATTAGTTATATTTTTAAAAATATCAATGCTGATAAGACAAAATAAATAATAGCACCTAAAGATAGGCATGATTCTGCTACTCAACTTCACTTAACTCTGCACCTGATCTTAGCCAAAAGGCCAAAAAGCAATTCCTCATTTAATTATGAAAAACATAATCATGATATCCATGCTCTATAATTAACAAACTTTAAGACAATATTGTCAGGAAGTAATCAGATTCTAGAGCATAGTCAAGAAGTTTATTAAAGCTGTCACAAGTAAAACAAATGTTTCACTGTAAGATTTAAATGATTGTCCAATACTTCAAGTATTATTTTTATAAAGTTTATTGTCTAACAAAATAGAACCATGTGACTAAGTTTTTCAACCTGATCAAAAAGTTGCTCCACCAAAGCCACAACAGGAAGGAAAGAGGACGAGAGATGGGAACTCCACCCAATTTATATCCTGCTATGTGAGTGTGTAATGGCAGGAAGTGAGTAGTGCTGGGAATCATAGTTTTGCTGGGAATTGTAGTTTTTAGGGTAACAGAGTCTAATTACACAACTTCCCCCTGGGATCCTTTGGGAGACTAGTCTCCCCAATGAATCATGTAAACATAACCAACTTATAAATTATAATAATTTGGGGATAAAAAGGGTGAAAATTAAATTGATGCTCCCCTGACTGTGAAAGTGAAATTAATTATCCCGATTGTGAAAATTCAATTAACTCTACCCTGCTCATTTTTAGATTTAATCACCAAAAGTATATATACTCCACTCACAATCGAGTGGGGGAGGTCTGTGACCCACGTGTGCAATAGTGGGTGATGAATCAGAATCGACTGACTGCCCCCAGGCAGTCCTAAACAAAGCTTTAGCTGTAATTGGTACATGTGAAATGGAAGGTAGCTACAGGAAGTGACGCAAAAAGAAGTGTCTTTAAAAAGGAGTTACAACTTCCTGTGGAGAGTTCTTCTGGAGTTCTGAGTTCGAGTTGGAGGCTGTGAGACCTTGGACTTGGTGTGACTGTTCTTAAATCTCTCCCTTTGGACTGACATGTGTTAAATAAAAAAGGTTGGCTCCTTTCCTGGATTTTCTGAAGGCACTAGCCTCAGGAGAGACCTACCATCTTGAGAGAGGCTCTCTCCATCCCCAGGTCCTCAGCTCAAGGCCGAGACCCCTCTGGCTAAGTACTAACTAGCCCTACCTAGGTTGAGCCAGGGCTGGAGCAAATTACTTAAGTGTGTAGGCTAGATATCTTACCTTATTCTCAATCTGATTTTTCTTACGTTCACTTTCTATAAAAATTGTTAAAATAAATTTCTTTGGAGTTAATTAAATTCCTGGCAACCCTATTCATAAATAATCTAGTCCAACCTCTAATGAAACTCCCTCGCATTTTCTACCCCCCCTCCCCCAAAGAGAAAGAGAGCAAAACCAATGATTGCTAGGTGCATTGACAAAAAGCCAATTAGGAGGCAGTCCCCTTTGGCATAAGTGTATATATACAAAATAAATGTGTTACAACCCCCAAAGTTCAAAAGCTACAATCCCCAGCAACCTACTCACTTCCTGTCATTATGTGCTGATGGAGACAGGATATAAATTAGGTGCTGGGAATTATAGTTGTGCTAGGGATTTTAGTTTTTAGGGTAACAGATTCTAATTACACATCACTGTGAGTTAGGAGGGGCCAACTACCAAAAAGACTTTGGAGAAAATATGTTGTCCTTCATATATAAATTTATTACCTGGTTTATTTTCAGTAAGGTATGTCTTTTGACTTGTTTGGGAGTAGTGGTGAATAACTTAAGTGTCTTCTGTGTGTCAAGCACTATATTAAGCACTGGTGATACAAAGAAAGAAAAATCTTTACTCTCAAGGTTATACTCTAATTGAAGAATATAACACCTAAAGGAAGGTTTAGTTTTTAGGAGGACAGGAAGGCCCAGAACCCAAGAGTTCAGAGTCTAGATAGCAAGGTCCAGGTGTTGTCATTATGGATATATTAGCATTTTAGATGGATTTATTTCTCCAACCCAAGATTTGTATTTCTATTCATTTTTTATCACCTAGATTTCTCCCTATATTCTTCCCCAAGAGTCATTGCTTATAACAAAGAATTAAGAGACAAGAAATTCAATAAAATACACTAAAAAAAATTGAAATGATATAAATATTCTACACCTATGGACCCCTTAACCCAATGATGGCAAACCTTTTAGAGACGGTATGCTGTGCCACGCCCCCCTTTACCCCACATAGGAGAGGGAGAAAGAGATCCCATTGGACTGCTGAGCAGAGAAGTGGGTGAAGTGAGTTATGTCCCCAGTGAGAGTGTAGAGGGGAGAGTGGAGTGGTTTGAGTGCTCTGCTCCCCTCCAGCTTTGCCACCTGTGAGCCACCATCCTTACCCCAGACAGGGGAGAGAGAAAGTACTCCCATTTGGCTGCTGGGCAGAGGGACAGGTGATATGAAAAAATGTTGTCAGGCACATTGGAGAGGGGGAAGGGAACAGTTCTACCCAAGTCCCTCTACCTTTCTAGTAATGAACTTTGGGGGAATGGAGGTGACGAAAGGCAGTGTGCATGCCCAAAGAGAGCGCTGTACATGCCATCTTTAGCATATGTGCCATAGGTTCACCATCATTGCCCTAGCCTCTAACAATGGAGAACGGGAGGTATCAATATCTATTCTTTAAAGCCAAATTATTCTTTATTTTAAAACATTCTTTTTCAACCTTTTTTTGTGGGTTTTCTTTCAATTTATATGGTTGTGATCATTGTTTTCTTACCTCTGCTTAATTCTTTTTATCAGTTCCTTTAAATTTTTCATAGTTGTCATTTTTTATAGAATAAGAATCTATTACATGTGGACTACAATATGTATAGCTATTTCCCAATCAGTAGACATCAAGTTTATTTCTAGTTCTCTGCTATCATGAAAAATGCTGCTTGAAATATTTTGAGAGCATTTTCCTTATCAATTACCTTTTTATATGCCACCAGTAGAATGTCTGGGTCAAAGGCCAAGGATATTTTGGCCATGATTTAAATCCCTTTCCAATAAGGGTTGTATTAGTTCATAGCCCCACCAAAAATGGATGCATTGTGTGCTTATCTTTCTACAACACCTCCAAAATTGCAATTCCCATCTTTTATCATCTCTGTCAATTTGCAAGGTCCAAGGGAAAGGGGGAGGGGGGAGAGAGAAGGAGGGAGGCAGACAGAGGCACAGCATAGCATTAAAATAATCAGGAAAAACAGATCTTACATCTTTCACAGCTTTGGGAAGATCTCCCTCCTTTATTTGTGATCAAACAAGAGATAAACAATTGAACAAGGTAAAATAATTTTAGTTATATGACAATGAAAAACTTCTGAATAAATACAATCAGTGCATCATCATCTAGGATAAGAATGGAAGTGACAGAATGGGACAAAATCTTTGTGTCAAATTTCTCTAAATCCTTTTATGGGAAATGTGATACAAAGATTTTTTTGAGATCTGGGAAAGGTATTCATCCTTTATCCATATATTTTTTCATTATTTCCTTCACATTCTAAATATTTTGTTCCAAATCAATTTATTTTATCAAGCTCTGTATAGATAGTATTTCTTAGATAATTTGATTGTGAAACCAATAAAAGAGTAAATTAACTTTTGGCGGTTTTGTCATTATACTGTCAGTTTAGACACAAGCACTGAATATTTCTTCAGCTAGAAAAATTGTCCTTTATTTCAATAAGGAGCATTTTATAATTGAAACTTAACAAATATTGGATATTTATAGATTCTTACACATTCTGTAGTTATTTTAAATAGAAGTTCCTTTCTACTACTGCCTCCTGAATTTTATTATCATATAGAAATATGACTAACTTTTATGGGCTTATTGTATAGCCTGCAACTTTGCTAAAGCAAATAACTTCCAATTAGGTTTTTCCCCCCCGCAAATTCCCCAGTATTTTCTAAGAAAAACATCATGTCATATGTAAATGCAAATGATTTTGTCTCCTCTTTGCTTATCTCTATAACATTAGTTTCATCTTCTTGTCTTACTGCAATTGCTAGTATTTCTAGAATCATTTCAACTAATACTGAGGGAGGGTTTATTCCTGCTATTTACTGGGAAAGCTTTTAATATATTCTGATGAAATAGCTATTTTAACCTAAAATCTTATACCTTACTCCCTTTATGAGCAATGGAACACATATATAAGATGACCAAAGATAGACATGTGGTCTCTAGGCACTAAAAAAAGAAAAATTAAGTGGCCTAGATTAGGATCAATTTACTAACTGGAAACTAACCAAATAACTCTAAATGGAATTATTCCTAAGGAATGTACTAAAATCTAAAGAAGTCTAATATGTAATATTCACTAAGTGCCTACTATATTCAAGAGGCACAAAGCAAAATGAAAAATAGTTGCATCTCTTTTACAGCCTACTAAGAGTAAATATGTAAATAGACAATATATATGATTATTTGAGGAAGAGCACTAATAATGTGTTATAAAGAAACACTTTTCAAAGACTGTGGCAAGGGATACTAAGATGAAGTTGTGGGGACAGTATGTGGGAGAGGGGGGGAGCCTGTGCAAGTTTGTACAAAGACTAATGTGAAAGATTAAGTGACAAAATCAAAAGAATACCAAATAAGAGTAGTTTAGCTGAATCTCTGTTTGTGTGAAGGGAAACAATGTGAAATATGCTAGGAAAGTTATGCTGGAACCAAACAAAGCTCTCAAATGCCAATCAGAGGTAAGATTGGGCTTCAAGATCAAGAGAGACACTAGATCTGTCAGTCATCTGCACATGGATAAGTGCAGAATATAAAAGAAAAAACAAAAGTTAAGAGGGTCAAATGCTGCAGAGAGGTCAAGAAAGATAATAAAGAAAAAAGATCAGATTTGGCAATTATACAACCCAATAACTATGGAGATAGAAATGTCAGCAGAATGATACATTATGTTAGAAGCCAGATTCTGCAAAGCATTAAAAGTGTGAGTGTGAGCCTAAGAAGAAGAAAAAAATGAAAACATAACTTTTCCCCAGGAGTATGGTTGAGGAAGGGAGGAAATGAAAGACAGTAACTTAAGAGGATAGTAGTAGGGTGTAGTGAAGGTTTAAGGATAGAGAGACCTCAGGATATCTGAAGGCATCAGTAAAAGAATCAATAGACAGGAAGCTGATGAAGATGAATGAGAATGATTGATGGGGAGACTGCAGAAGAAGACAGGAAAGAATGGTATCAAAAGCAATGTAAAAGAGGTTGTCTTTGGCAAGCCGTTGCTCCTTTAAAAAAAAATGGAGGAAAGAGACAACAGGAGATGTTTTCAAGGAGTTTTGAGATGAAGAGAATGAAATAGGCAAGCTTACAATTGAATCACCTCATTTTTCTTAGTAAAATTGGAGATTGGTTACTCAGCTAAAAGGGTAAAGGAGGAGGTGCTGCCAGAGTACAGAGGAAATAAAGATCTGGAATAGCTTCTTTAGGAAGTAAGAGATCAGTTAGGAAAGAATAAAAATACTGCCTTGAAGTAATGAAGGCCCAATAGAATTAAGATAACAGATAATGAACAAAATAAAGAAATCTATCTAATGAACCCCAAATGGCATGCTTTTGTAAAGGTCATCAAACAATATAAACAGGATTGTAGAGGCAACTGTGTAGCTATAAAGATGTGGTGCAACAGAGGAAAAAAACTGCTTGCAAAGCCTGCCCCCTTGTCTTTTCATTAGGAATACCTTAATATACACAAATAATTTTTTCATAAAGAGTACATAGTGAATTCAGGCATAAAAAAATAGTTGCTAATATCACGTTAGCCACTTTTAAAATTTCATTTTAAAGCCACATTCATCTTTTTTGTTTAGGGATGAATTTTCTTCTTTGAGATATAGTGGAAATTGACATATGATTACTTTTAAGTTTATGTCACCTTTCATTTGGATTTCTTTCTATTTTTCAAGTCCAGAATTCCAAATATTCTTCAAAGAATCCCAGACTCAGAAAGGAATTTACAGTTTATTAATTCTAATATAAAAATATCACATTACAAGTTGTCATACTGTCATCTTTATTTGAAGATCTTTGGTGATAGAAACTCATTACTTACCAATCAATTGACAAATATTTATTAAGTTCCTACAAGAGAATCCACTCTAATTTTAGACAGTTCTAATTTGGGGGAAGTTTGGGGTTAAACTGTGTCAAAATTTCCCTTCCTATAACTTTCATATACTGGTCCCAGGTCCCTCATAAAACAAAACAAGCATAAGTTTAAAAATGCAACCATCCTTCAGATATTCTAAAATAGTGATCATGTCTCCCCTGTCTTATTTTTCTCCTGACTAAACATTCAAAATCCTTTTGGTTAATCTTCATATAGCACTGTCTTCAGTCTATCACTCTGTGGCACTCAGAATTGATCATAATAATAGCCCAGAAGCTGTCCAGGGAAGAGCATCATCATATGTTATTATCTCCCCCTGATTTGGAGGCTGTACTCCAAACATGATTATTGCCACTTTTATCTTCCACCTCACATTAATCTAATAGTCTACTACAATTTCTATGAGTTGGGGGGGTTTCCCCCATAAGAATTACTGTCAATAGTTGTGTTAAGTGTAAAACTTTAAAATGTATTCTTAATAAATTTCATCTTATTTGCTTCAGTTCACCATTCCAACCTATCAGGATAAATATCTTTTAATTTTCTATTTTTATGAATATAATCATCAACATAGATGAACATATCCACATGCAAAGGTCAGAAAATGAGGACTATACACAAAACTGTCATTTTATTATATATGGCTTTTCTTTAAAATAGAAATGTAACCAACACTGTCTTATCATTTCACCTCTTCTATCTTTTACAATTAAAAAAAAATCATTGATGTTTTCCTTCCTGTTTTTTTGCATCATTCTCACCATTCCCCACACCTTCCCCTTCCTTCCACTCAAAATACTCTCTCTTGTAACAAATAGGTAAAAGGTAAGCAAATCAAAGTCACATATCAGCCCTGTATGAAAATGTTTCATGTTAGTCTATTATTTCCTCTTGAAGAACACTATTATAAAAAGGAGAAGAGAGCGCTAATAGGTAATATTCAAACCTTACTCTCAGAGGAATCAATTCTGAGAGGGAAGAGCATCTAGATCCATTGGGAAATCAAATTCTATCTTACCCTTTAGGGAAGTTGAGAGGGAAAAACTAAGGGGGTGGAGTGGGGAAGAGAGTACAAAAAGGGAGAGAAAGAGAGGGGGGGAGGGAATTTAATAGACCCTAAAAAAAGAGGGGAATAAAAAGGGAGGGGGGGGGGAGAAAAATAAGGGTGGGGATTACGGGGATTGATTAAAAGAAAACTGGTCTAGAGGGAAATAGCAAAAGAAAGGGCAGGACTAGGAAAGGAAATCAAAATGTTGGGGAATACACAGGTGGTAATCATAACTGTGAATGGGATGAATTCACCCATAAAATGGAAGCAAATAGCAGAGTGGATTAGAAACCAAAATCCTACCACATGTTGTCTACAAGAAACACACATGAGGCAGATAGACACACACAGGGTAAAGGCAAAAGACTGGAGCAAAATCTATTAGGAATCAACTGAGAAAAAGAAGGCAGGAATAGCAATCATGATATCTGAAAAAGCTATTATTTCCTCTTGTCAAGAAGTGGGAAGCATGATTGATCATCTACTTTAGTTAGGCAGGATTGGTCACTGCATTAAACAGTTTTTTCCCAATGCCTTCAAAGTTTTTTGGGTTTTTAACATTATTGTAGTCACTGTATAAATAGTTCTCTTGGTTCCATTCATTTCACATTACATTAGTTTATACTTCTCTTTCTTCATTTCTTATGGTATGACAGTTATTTCATTACACTCATTTACTATCATTTGTTTAGCCATTCCCCAATGAATGGCAACTACTTTGTTTCCAGTTAAGACTATAATAATGATTTATATGATGCCAAAAGTACCATGTAAGCACTTTACAATTATAATCTCATTTAAATCTCACAATAATCCTGGAAGACAGGTGCTATTATTTCCATTTTATAGATGATGAAACTGAGGCAAAGAGGTTGTTAGGTGCCTTGGTTAGGTTAGGGTTGCACAGCTGGTATCTGAGACCAAATTTGACTCAGATTTTCCTGACTCCAGGTTGAGCACTCTTATCTACTGCTATAAATATTTTTGTAGCTATGGGTCCTTTTCCTCTTTCTTTGAATTCTGTAAAGGTACATACTCTGGTGCCTTTAATGTATAGTTAAAATTTCTCTCTAGAATGTTTGGAACAATTTAGATCTCTATCAATATTGCATTAGGGTAGGGGCAACTAAATGGCTCAATGGACAGGGGGCCAGGCCTGGAGACAGGATATCCTGGGTTCAAATCTGGGCTCAGACATCTCCTAGTGGTGTGAACCTGGGCAATTCACTTAATCTCCATTGCCTAGCCCTTACTGCACTTCTGTCTTAGAATCAATAGATAGAAGGTAAGGATTGAGGAAAAAAACACTGCATTTGCTGCTCATAATCAGTCAATTGATAATCATCTATTAAGCACTTACCATATGTTGGCCAATGGGTTTATACTTCAAAGAATGAAACAAGCCCAAATGAAGGGCCTTCCCACTGCTCCATCAAAAATTTTCACTTTTCCTTCATGTCAGTCTAATAGATATGAGGTAGAAATGCAGTTGTTTTAATTTGCATTTCTCTTAACATTAGTCAGGTGGAGTGTTTTTTTAATATGGTTTGTTGATAATTCATATTTCTTCTGAAAATTACCGATTCGGGGGCAGCTGGGTGACTCAATGAATTGAAAGTGAGGCCTAGATATGGAAGGTCCTGGGTTCAAATTTGTTCTCAGACACTTCCCAGCTGTGTGACATTGGGCAAGTTAGTTAACCCCCATTGCCTAGTCCTTACCACTCTTCTGCTTTAGAATCAATACACGATATTGATTCTAAGATGGAAGGTAAGGGTTTAAAAGGAAAAAAAAAATTACCCATTCATATCATTTGTACATTTATCTCTTGGAGAATGATTTTTTCAATTCCCTATATATAATCTTGGATAGTGAGAGAAACTTGCTACAAAGATCTGCCCCTTTTCCAACAACAACAAAAAAAGTTTCCTTTAATTTCAACTACATAGTTTTCTTTGGTAGAAATGTTTATGAATCTATTCTGTTATCCAATAACAAACAAACAGCAACAAATGAAAAAACTACTAACAATGAATAATTCCTAAAAATAAAATGAACTGCCTTTTAAGATAATGAGCTCCCCATCATTGAAGAGCTTCAAATGTATAATCAACAAGCATTTATTAAGCTATTACTATGTGCCAGGCACAAAGTGTAAGATGGATAATTTCTCACAGATGTTGCAGAAAGTCTTAATAATTCAGAGATGAGCTAAGTTAGACATCACCCAAGATCCCTTCTAATTCAAAGGTTCTATGAACTCTGTTCAGGATTTCAGAAAGTGATAAAGAAGCAAAATTCAAATAGTCACAAGTCAAATTCTGAAAGGCAGATAACACTAAGAACTATCTTAGGTATATTTTACTTAATTGATGGTTATGATGGAATATTAACATATTTCAGTACAATATTTTATACTGAGTTTTAACTATCTACTAAGTATTTAGTGTTATGACCTTATCAGATACATAATGGGTCAGAGAATTCAGTATTTGGAAACAAATCCTTTTAGCACTACTATGTTCTTGCTTTCTTGCCATCAGATCTCCTGGTAACCTTAGTATTTTATTTTGAATGCCTCTAATGAAAGATAGTAGTATGGATTGCCAGGAAACAAAAGCAGACAGGTAACTCTGGAACCTACAAATTAAGAGGCTTGAGAACTCTTTTCAAGTAAGGGAAGCAGGTAGTCTTTGAGGAAAAATAGCCATTTCAACTGATAATTAAAGAGTCTGCAAATGATGACAGTGGTCATAAACCAAAGGATAGACTTTACTTGAATTTAGTTTTTAAAAAAGGGAAGCTGCTAGCACCATATTGATATTTTCATGAAAGCTGAATGTAAAAATAAGTCAACTATCAATAGTATTATTTTCAGACAAAGAATTGTGTAAATTTTGTTTCAATGAACATTATTTAGTGGTTTTTACATTTTAAAGTGGGAGAAAGTAAATATAAAGACTATCAAGACCTCCCTGTTCACCCAGTGAGTTATTCAAAGGGCTGCATATAGGACCCAAATTTCAAGACTCTTCTACTGGTGTCAATTATTATTCTATTATAGAATTATTATTCAAGCAGTAGGAGTGGGGTTAGGGATAGTAAGCATGCTTCAGCTACAAAAAATGACATCTCAAGTAGAGAAGCTGTATGAAGAAAACTTAATAGAACTGAGGATCTAACAATGATTGCCTTTAGGCCAATTCAGCTGTAATAAACTCTCCATAAAACATAGTTCATTATGAAAAGGTTTAAGAATAGCTCTCCCTATAGTTACTAAGTGACCATTCCTTTAAAAATCCATGTTAAGTTTTGTGTATCTGACTTGTCCCAGTTATACATCTGGTCAGACCAAATATGGTGTATCAAAAAATTTATTTCTGAATGCCACATTTAAAAAAATGTTATTTTCCCCAATTATATGTAAAAACAATTTAAAAATATTTTTCAAACTTCTGAGTTCCAAATATTCTCCCTCATTCCCACCCCTCCTCCCTCCCTGAAATAGCAAGCAAAGTGATATAGATTTTACACGTGAAATCATGTAAAACATTTTTTCACATTAGTCATTTTGTAGCAGAGATCTCTAACAACAAAAAAAAAGGGGGGGGGTGTGAAATATAGTATGTTTGAGATTCCATCAGTGCTTTCTCAGGGGGCAGATGGTGAATGCCACATTTAAAGAACATTGACAAATAGGATCATTTCCAGGAGGCAATAAGGAGTCCCTAAAACAAGTTACATGAGAAATGGTTGAAGGAGGGGGCTTACATGAAAGATGTCAAAGTCAAAGGTTTCAGTCAAGTCCAACTCTGAGACACATTGCAGCAATGTATTTAGGATGAAAATGGATTCTAGATGAAACATCGGTAAACTCCTTCATCTAGTCCAAGACCTCACATTAAGATGACTGGTCCCAGGGCCATTCAGGGGACTCTAAAGTCAGTCTTATCTTTGGGAAATGGGGCCTGAAGCCAAAGAGATCTCAGGTTCCAGCCTGTCAGTGCCATAGCAAAGGATAAAAGCCTGGTAAGTGACCAACCTAGGAAATCAAGATGGGACAGAGGCTCCCACGCAACATTAAACTTGGGGCCCACCAGGAGGCAAGAAGCCAGTTTGATCTTTCTCTCTTAAGGTGGGGGAGCCTCACCAATAGACAAAGTCAATTCTCTGAAGATGACTGTGCAAGGAGACAAAGAGGCTGAGGATAGCAATCTGGTACCACCCCTGGTCTCAATGCCTTATTCCAGGGCTGTTACCTCATCCAGAATTGTGGCAAGACAGCAAAAACTGCATCCAGATTAAAATTAAAATTCGTCTACCAACGAATATGGAAAGGGATAGATCCTGGATTTGACATTAAGTCCCAACCCAGGAACTTAGGTGGGAGACTAAGAGATGAAAAAAATCACCTAAAAAAGTGGGGGTGGGGGGAAGATAGCCCTAAAAATTGTAAGAACAGTTTAAAATAAAAATGAAGTGGTGGGAAAAAATCAGGTCCTGAATTCTATCAAACAGTCAGTCCAGTTAATTAGCTTTAATATTGAAAAAAATATTTGCAAAAATTGGGAAAAGGAATCCTACCAACTTCTTAAGATAAATATGGTCCTGATATTGAAAAGGGAGGAGTAAAGCTGAGAAACAAAACTAGAAACCAATATTTCTAATGAATATGGTCACAACAATATTGAATAAAATGTTAGCAGGGAGACTATAGCAACATAGTTTTTAAATTACATACTTATAATACCAAGTTTGATTTATATCAGGAATGTAGGATTTGTTCAACATTAAGAAAACTATAAATGAAATAGAACATTTAGAAAATGTAAAACAATATGAATTACATAACAGCTGCAGAAAAAAGGGATGGACAAAATAACAAATTTATGTTACAAACACTAAAAAAATGGGGAGAAATGTTTTCATTAATATGGCAAACAGTTTCCATCTAAAGCCAAAAGCTAGCCTAAACTATAGCAGTGAAATATTACAGGACCTTAGGAAATCCACTGTCACCCCTATTATTTAATATACTTCTAGAAACCTAGATTGCAATAGAAAAAAATTAAGAAATTGAGGCAAGTATAGTCAAAGAAACAAAATAATCATTGCTTGTAGATAATAATGATAGTCTGGATCAGTGGTATCAAACTCAAATAGAAATGGGTCTCATATTCAGTGTCATACTAATTAAAAATACCAAAAAATAAAAATTAATTTATTAAGCTGGGTGGGGGTGGGGGTTCATCTAGAAGAACAAAAGTTCAAGAATATAAAGAGAATTAATGAAAAAAAAAAAGTGAAGGAAGGTGGCCTTGTCCTATCAGATCTCAAACTGTATTATAAAGCAGTAACCATCAAAACAATCTGGAACTGGCTAAGAAATAGAGTGGTAGATCTGTGGAATAGATTAGACACATAGTAATCTAGAGTCTGAAAAACCCAAAGATTCAAGCTTTGGGGATAAGAACTCACTGTTTGCCAATAACTGCTAGGAAAACTAGAAAACATGCAGCAACTTGGTACAGATAAATATCTCATATCGTACACTAAGATAAGGTCAAAACAGGTCCATAATTTAGACATAAAGAATGATACAATAAGCAAATTATGGGAGCATGTAATAGTTTACTTGTCAGATAGATGGAAGGGAAGAATTTGACCAAATATGAGAGAACATTATAAAATATAAAATGGATAATTTTGATTATATTAAAATTTTAACCAAAAAAAAAAAAAAAGCAATGCAGCCATGACTGCATGAAAACAGAAAGCTGGGGGAAAGTTTTTTATAGCAAATGTCTCTGATAAAAACTTTATTTCTCAAAATTTAGAAAACTGAGTCAAATTTATAAGAATACAATTCGTTCCCCAAATAATTAAATGGGCAAAGGATATGATTAACCAGTTTTCAGAGGAAGAGATCAGAAGCTTTTTACAGTCATATGAAAAAATGCTCTATATTACTACTGATTAGAGAAATGCAAATTAAAACAACTCTGAGTTACTACCTCATACTTCTCAGATCAGCTAATATGACAGAAAAGGAAAACAATAAATGTTGGAGTGAATTTGGGAAAACTGGGGCACTAATCCACTGTTGGTGGAGTTGTGAACTGATCCAGTCCTTCTGGAGAGTAATTTGGAACTATGTCCAAAGGACTATAAATCTATGCATACTTTGACTCAGTAAGACCACTACTAGATCCGTATCACACAGAGATTTAAAAAAAAAAAGGGAAAAGGACTTATTTTTTTTGAAGATATTTATAGCAGTTCTTTTTGTAGTGGCAAAGAATTAAGAATTGAGGGCATGTTCATCAACTGGGGAATGGCTAAATAAAAATTGTGGTGTGATTGTAATGAAAATACGATTGTGCTATAAAAAATGATAAGCAGGATGCTTCTTTATCTGTAAAAGGGGGATAATAATAGCAACTACTTCCCAGGGTTGTTGTGAAGACCAAATGAAATAATAAAGCCCTGTAAGCTTCATATAAATGTTACCTATTTAGTAATCCCTACTGCTGGGTAAGGCTGAAGTAATTGCTTGACTCTAGAAGTTCTGAACTGCAAAGCTAAAGTCCACACTAAGTTTGGCACAAATATGATAATCACTTGAGAGCAGAAGTCTACTGGACTACTTAGAAAGTAAAAACCAGGTTAGGTTAAAAAATTAAATTAAATTGAGCAGGTCAAAGCTTTTGCGTTAGTATTAGGATTTGGCTTAGTAAATGCACTTCTAACCTGGATAAGATTGGAAAACTCAGTCTCAAAGCAAAAATAACACAAAATATAGAAAGGACTATCTTGGGAGGTTGTGTTTTCCCCATTCACTGGAGAGTCTCAAAGAAAAACTGGACAACTTCTTGTCAGGTATATCTATATAGGGCATTCCTGTTTAGATAAAGGCTAGACTAAGTGGTCTCTTGGGCCCTTGTGACTCATGCCTGGAATCATGCTCAAAAGAAATATATCTGATAAAACTAGAGGAGAACTCTATTGTAATGGAATGAAATAGCATTTATAAAACATTTACTAAGTGCCAAAAACTGCCAGAAACTCTGAGGATATCAGCAAGGTAGGGGAAAAAAAAGGCAAGGCAGTCCTTGCTCTCAAGAACTCACACCTTAATTAAGGAGAGACAACAAATTTAAGAAGGCCAAACTTCCAAAAAGATGGAAAGACCATGTGGTCATGGAATTATGATTTCAGAGCTAGAAGAGACTTCAGGTATCAACAATTACAACTCACATTTTACAGAAGCGAAGCACAAAGAAGTTAAATGACTTGTCTGGAGTCAACCAGTTACTAAGTGAGGGGGGCAAGATTGAAATTCAGGTCTTCCTGACTCTAGGCAGGGTGCTCTAACCACTGTACAAGCTATCTATCTTTAGGCTCTGAAGGGCAAAGCAACAGGGCAGATGACTAAAGCACAGTGGACTTTGGAAAGCAATAGGGCAGATGGCCCCTGAGCAATGACTGTTGGGGGAAAAAGTAGTAGACCCAAGTATTAGAGTCAATAAGGGTTCAAAGTGCCTCAAGCAGAGGTAGGGAAGAGGTTATCAGCATCCAAATGAGTGTAGTTGGTAAGAATGAAGGGTAAGGGGGAGGAAAGAGGGAAGAATGTACAAAAAGGGTTTCCCAAAGGTTGCTCCTGCTAAGCCCTTGGGGACTGTTGAGGCAGGGGTGGGGAAAGATCAGATGTCTTCCTCTGGCATATTTATTAAAAAAAAAAACAAAAAAAAACCACATACACAACAAAATTATGGAAATCCAAATGAAAAAGCTTAAAAGAGTGTGTGTTTGGCGAGTATAAGAGATTTTTAAAAGGGGGAGCAGAATTTATATATTGCGAGAATATACCATAGAGTAGCCAAATAGAAGAAATGAATAGTAAATTTCTGATATACATCATAAAACTAGCATACAGGAAAGATATAATTTTGATGTGGGGCTCTCAGTGATCTGAAAATCAATCAGCTGAAGTTTTCTATTAAAAAGACATCTATTTACTTTCTTCTAATCATTTATTCTTTCAAAAAGAAGAGGAAGTGATGAAGGAATTGTAGTTCTGGATGTAATTCTGACCAACAAGGTTGTCCAAGTGAAAATGACAATTATCATATCATCTTCAACATGATGACAGATAAAGGGACTTTTTGCATGGTCAAATGTTTATTGATTGAGGTCTGTAGTTTCATTGGTGTCTTTGGTGCCAAGAAACTACTCCAAATCAGATCAGCAAATCATTTGTAATTTAAAATAAACTCAAAGAGTTGCCTATTTGAAAGGCTGAGACACTGGAAGATTAAGTGACTTGTCCAAAAGTCAATCCATGTCAGAAACAGAATTTGGAACACAGGTCATGCTGATTCTAAGACTCACCCACTATATCATAGCTATCAAAAACCCTAGACTTTTTAGGAAAACACATTTCAAAAAGGTCAGAGCAAAGATAATCTTGGATGAAATAACAAAAAAGAAGTAGGTTTTAAGGAAGGAAGAGTTTGCTCAGAGCAAAATTCTAACATAGTCAAAAAATGATAATTAAGGGAAAAAAAGTAGATGTAGCTTTCACAGGAAACTTTCTGTAAGATCAGATTTTAAAAGAACATGTACAAAATTGCCAGTGGGGATATAGTACTATAGTAGGTATGAGGTGAAATGCATTCTGGACTTGAGCTTTAATCTGTAAAATGGAGATATATTCCTGTATTACCTGTAACACAGAGTGGTTGTACAGAAGGTGTTTTGTAAACCAACAAACTTTTCTCAAATGTTTAAGATGAATTGAGTGATGTTAATGAAAGATATTAGGACATATAAAAGCTTTCATGGTTATGATTAGACAAAAAACAAGGAATTGTTTTTTAGAGTAGATGAGCATATAACAGAAAATAAAACTGCTCATATGAAGTCCTACTATGTGCCAGGCACTGTTCTAAGGGCTGGGAAAACCAAAAAAAGGCAAAAGACAGTATCATCCCCTAAAGGAACTCACAACCCCCAATATCTTCTGCTTTGGCACCACATCCTAAGAATAACTGACTTGTTATTATACTTATAACTGACTTGTTCCATCTAGCTGACTTGTACCTGAAATCTTCCATATATGCCATTTCCCCCTTTAGAATGTGAATTCCTTAAGGGAGTAGGGACTGGTTTACTTTTCTATTTCTATCCTCATGTTTTAGCACAATACTTTGCACATAAGCACTTTTTAAAGGGTTTTTATTCATTCATTGCCAATATAACAAATATGTTTCATAATATGGGCCTTGATGCCAGATGGCTATCTCTAAAATACTGCACCATTTCCCAGCCCACTTTCTTCCTCCTACTCAATTTCATATCCAATTCATTGTCTTAGGGCTAATGCTCATCAGTCAGAATATTTTGATTTCTTTGATAGGAAGATGATAAAGTCATTAAAGGACTAGCATCCAAGGGCTAATTTGGTGGGCCATAACATTAGTATAAGGTAAAGAATGATTACTCACTCAATCACGGTTCCTGACCATCAGGATGGTAGTGGAAAGAGCTTGGGACAGACCTAAGTTTGAAGACCATCTTTGAACACTTGTTACCCTGTATGAACATGAGTAAGTCACAATCTCTTTGAGAGACAATTTCTTCACCTATAAAACTGGGATACTTCCTGTTTTGAAAGACCTACATAGCTATGACTGCCTTGATTCTTTCATAGTGAGTTGTTATTGCTATGACATGCTTGTGGTTCTTATATACACTATAGATATGAAATTCTAAAAAGTGAACATTCACGTAGATATGTCTACATGAATGTTCACTTTTTAGAATTTTTATATTTGCATGTGCTGCCCTTTCTCTGGAAATATAAAAGAATTGACATTGCTTTCTAGAGAATGTATACAAACACATACACTTTTATATATAGACATATTACTAACTAACTAACTAAGGCTGCTTCTACAATGGTAGTATAGTACAAGGAGGTAAGGCATCAACCTCCCAACTCTTTCTATCTATGCCTGCATGTTGACAGGTTGGGCTCCTTTTTTAGAAGGGTCCATCTAGGAAGCTACAACTAACTCACAAAGGGTTAACCATAGGGGTGGGGGGTGGGGGAGAATAAACATCTCCTAATCACAACTATAGCATCCAGAGCCTTCACTGGTGTGCTTCCTATTTAACAATTCAGCTAGTGATATCATTAACTATTAAAAACTAAACATTTACTAATAGAAAGCAAAGTGAAAATCATTACATAATAATTCTACCCATATACTTGGGCCACTCTCTCCCACAATTGCAATGACCATGGGGGGAAAATAAGCACAAATAGCAAAGAAACCCTAAAGAAAAACTCTGGACTGTAAGCCTTGATGCCCTTTAACATCTTTAAGTTTATACCATGTGTCGTGCTGGGTAGAATACTCCTCTTCTTGGCCTCTCCTGCTGAATAAAATCATTTCTCAGAAGTTGTTAAGCTCTCTTAGCTAACAAAAGCTTTAAACCTGGGATCTGAAGAATTTCCCAGTTCTATTCCCTTGACTTAACACTGAGGCAGCATTACACTCTTTTAGTGGAACACAGTTCTTTAAGGCTTGTTCTTGGTACTATGAGGGATGTCCCCCTCCTCTACCATAGACAGCAGCCAGGAGCAATGAAAGCAAGCCTCTGAGGGATATCCCTCCCAAGCTGTAGATGGCACTAGAGGGTAAGAAGCCTTTCTCCAGCTAGATCCTCCAAAACCAAAGGATTCTATTTTCTCCATTCAGGTACTATCAGATCTTTTTTCTCAGTTAGATCAGCATCCTACATCAACTGCAGAGCCTTTCTTTAGTCAGCTGGACTTTCAGCTGGTCTTAGCTAGGTTCTACTCATATCTTCACCTTGCTCTGCTTCCATCAGTTTCTGTCACCTTCTCTTTGCTTTAATGCTGTGTCTTCATATAATGTCTTCTGATTCTCCAGTTCTAAATGCAGCTTCTCCACCCATTTCTCCACCCATTTCCAGCTCATTTCCCACCTGGCTGCTCTTCCAGACTTATGTCCAGAACTCCTCATTTTGCAAGATGAAATCAACTCTGAGACTTAAACCTCCTCAGCATCCCTTGCCCTTGGGGTCCCTCCCTCCCTCTAGTTGGAAAGGGGTGGACATCTGGTAGCTCCTCCCAGATCTTCTACCATTTAAGGAGGGTACCCAAGGCATTCACCTCACCCGGCTGCTCTCCTGGACTTCATGATCTCCAGAAACTCACTTCATGATCTCCAGAAATTCATCATCCTGCAAGATGAAACCAACTTTGAAACTCACATATCCTCAGCATCCCCTGTGCCAGGGTTCCTTCCCTCCCTCTAGTTGGAGAGGCTGGAGGGTGGACAACGGAAGAACTCCATCCAGATCCTCCACCATTTAAGGAGAGCACCTAGAGCATTCACCTCATCATTTTCCATGCAGCTGCTCTCCTGAACTTCATGATCTCTAGAAACTCAGCATTCTGCAAGATGAAATCAACAAATAACTCACATCTCCTCAGAAGATTGCCCACTGGTATTCCCTTGTTCCCTCCCCTTCCTTTTCAGCTTCTTTTTATGTGATGTCTTCCCCCATAAGATTGAGTTTTCTGAAAGTAGTGACTATATTATATATTATACCTTTCTTTGTATCCCAAGTACTTAGACAGTGTTTGGCATATAGTAGAAACTTAATAAATGTTTCCTGACTGATTCTAGCCCCTTCTACCTGAATCAGGAAATCTTTATATTATAGTTATTCAACTCTACACCCTGGGTTGAGAAATTCAAATTTACATTTCTATCAAATATGATAAAATATGCAATTGTCCATAGCTCCAAAACAGTTCTTTAATTCAATGTCCTAGTAATAAACTTCAAAATTCTAAAAGCAGTTATAATTATTATATCAAATTAAATGCTGGGAAATTGCATTCTAGTCATTGTTACCACTAACTAATGGTTTTTGTTTCTGAGAGGGTACTTTTCTCTTAGGCCCTCTCAAATGTGTCCTACTCTCATTTCTTCTCAACCTGATTATTTTTATCTGTGCTTCCCAAATGCCCCATTCAGTAAATAAAATGTTCACATGGGGAATACTACCTTAAATCAAGATTCTCATATAGTGATATCTATTCGCTTCTACAGAACCTAACAGTACTCACATGTCAAGAAGATAGTCTCAAGTCAATTCAAGTGGACTAAGATTCTTCATTTGAGGTGTTTAAAGCTTTTCTTTTTAGAGTCTGCATATTCATCATAAACGTAGGACAAAAAAACACTCCATAGTCCATACCATAGAGCTGGTTTTACAAAACTGCTGTGTCCAAAACAACTTATCACTAACCCTCTCAGCTAGGAGGGTTCTTGCAAATAGTCTGTCCCCAGATCTATATTCAAAACTTTCCAGTTTAGTGAGATCTGCTAAAGCTAGCACTAGATTGGTATAATTTTCAAGAATCCAGGGGTACTTCTATGCCATAGGGATTGTCTTTCTAAAGGCTGCTTTCTAGATATAGTAATACCTCAGACACTTGGCATTTTTGACTATCAAGAATACAAATCAAAAAACAAGAAAGCAAGCAAAGAACAATATAAGCAGTCAAAGGAAATCTTATAAAGATGTACTTTACTCAAAGGAGATGCTGACAAGCTTATACAAATAGGTAAACTATTTGTTTCTACTTTTCTTATGTTAAATACTTAAAATTTCATAGTGACTTCAAATGACTACAACAGTAATCTCCCATGTTTATCAATTACTCCCTCCATAACTCTGCCTTGCTCACACAAACCACTTCCTTTCTTCAAATGCACAGCTCTAGCGCCATTAGTGCCACTTCGTTCAGGGCCTTTCTTGATCATGTTAGCTCTCCTTTCTTCCTCAACTTACTTTGTAGAGCTTTGTGCATACTTTCTACTTAAAACTGCCAACTCCTAATAGAATGTAAAGAAGTGCAGGGATTTTGTTTTGTCTTTGAATGGCCAACATTTAAAGGATAACAAAAGCACCTTAAAATTGGGGGGGGGGGGGGGGGCTGTGAATGTGTGAGAGAAAGGGAGTAAGGGGAAGAGGGGAGAAAGACAGAGACTCTGTGTGTGTGTGTGTGTGTGTGTGTGTGTGTGTGTGTGTGTGTGTGTGTGTGTCCGTGTGTGTGTGTGTGTGTGTGTGTGTGTCCATCTGTGTCCCTGTCTAGTGCCTAGCACACAGCAGGCACTTGATGCTTGTTCAACTAAATTTTGAACAGATTAGAAATAGAAGTACACTGTTAGGAGGGAAATATATCAGCTGGCAAGTATAACAGTAACCAAAATGGTTTAGATCCTCTGACCCAGCACTATATATCTAAACAATATTATTGATAAGGGGGTAAAAAGCATCTATCCATAGACAAATATTTCTACCATCACTATTCACAATAGTAAGATAATGGAACCACGTATCCAACAATTGGGGAATGATAACAAATGTATGAACACAATGTAACATCTTACCCTAATGACATATATGAATACAAAGAAATTCTGGAAGCCATTTAAAGTGATACAATGAGAAAAGCTAACCAAGAGACAGGACTGACTACAATTACATAAATCAATAACTACAAAACACAGACAAATATACAGGGGGGGAAAAAATTCAGAAGGGGACACTGAAATAAACATGAAAATACCACTACCATTTTGTTAAAACTAATATACACAATTTAAAAAAAAAGCAAAATATAAGCAAAAGCTTATAGTTTCATGCATATAATTATTTGCCACATTCTTTTGTTATTTGTATTTTTAAAAATGTGTGAATGTTTAAAATTAATATTAATATTCAGTGAATATTAAGAACAAAATAATTTTTTAAAGTCAGGAAACAAAAAATTATAAAGGAATTGGGAGTCTGATAACTAATATTATTATAATAATGACCAGATAGTTCAGAGATAGATAAAAATTACATATCAATATCTAATGAAAGATACTAGATTTAAGACCAACATCTTTTATCATATATCATAAGCTCCAAATTGATGGATGACCTAAGTATTAAAAAGTCATATTATTTTTTAAGACATCTTTCCCAATTATGGCTAAAGGAGAATAATCAAAGGATAGAAAACAAAATAAAGGTTAAGTTACATAATACTGAAAAACTTTTGCACAAGCCAGACTTAGAAAAGAAGCAGTTAGGAAAAAATACTTTGCAGCAAATATCTCTGAGAAGGGATTGACCAAAATATAAAGGGAGCTAACAGAGAGGTGTGTAAAACCAAGATCTATTTTCCTATACATAAGTAATCAAAGGAAGTGAGTAGAAAGTTTTCAAAAGGGAGCAGCTAGATGGCTGAATGGATTGAAAGCCAGGTCCTGGGTTCAAATGTAGTCAGAAACTTCCTACCTGTGTTGGACAAATCACAACCTCCACTGCCTCACCCTTACCACTCCTTCTGCCTTGAAACCAATACACATCATTGATTCTAAAATAGAAGGTAAAGTTTTTTTTTTAACCCCCCCCTAAAAGAAATGCAATTACTATGTTTAAAAAAGGGGGGCAAGATGGGTAGCCCAATCAATAGAGCACTGGGCCTTAAGCCCTATCTCCTGGGATTGTTGTAAGGATCACAAATGAAAAAAATTTTTGTGAAGTACTTTGTCAATGCCCTGCATATAGTAGGTACTACTCAATAAATGTTTATTCCCAAAGTATTTGTTATCTCTAAAACATTTCAAATTACCACTAAGGGGAATGCAAATTAAAACAACTGATGTTCCCATCATACCCATCATATTGGCAAAGATGACAAAAGAAGACAATGTCCATTGTTGAAAGAACAATGGGAAGGCAGGCATATTAATTCTGAAAAACAACTTAAAACTATACCCTTCCTAAGTCACTTAACTGCTTACTCATATACCTCAAGAAGATCAAGACAGAAAGGACTCATATGTAGAAATATATTTATAGCAATGTTTTTGGCTGCAGTAAAGAAGTAGAAACAAAGCAAAACAACGTGGTGTCTATCATTGAGAGACAGACTAACAAACTGTGGTAAAAGAATGTAGTGTACTATTATAATGCTGGAAGACTTGCATGAACTCATGCAGTACAAAACGAGCAGGACCCAAAAAATTTCTAAGACAACCACAATACTGTCAGGGAAAACTAAGATTTCAAAAGTACCATTAACAGTGTTGACAAATCACAACTTAAAAAAACTGATGACAAAGCAAAACTATACATGTTGATTTGTTTTACTAACCTATATTTATGTTACAAGGGACAATTTTTATTGGAAGTGGAAGAGAAGGGCAGGGATCAGTTACTGGGTAGTGGTAAGAGATACCAAAAAAGTAAAAATCATCACTAACACGTTAAAATAAAAATTTTATATAAGAACAAAGTTCAGAAAGGGACAGAGTAATTTTGTTATTACCCTTGTTAAATTTTGTTAAAACAAACTACATAACAAGTTCACACTATCAGAAACAATACTTTTTTTTTGTTCTTTTGTCTACTGAAACATTTGTTGATAATTAAGTTCAAAACAAAAAAAAAAGGATATTTTTTTAAATGATGGCCTTCATTCAGTAAGGATAAGGTTATCAAATAGAACTTTATCTTTTCTTGATTAAATCATTTCACTCCAAATCATTTAAATAATCAATATTTTGGAATTTAAAGAATTAAATTTTCAGCTATCCTGAACTCATCATATCTTAACGGTTCTAATGGCTGAGGTTATTTTTCTTTTTATGGAACTACAATTAATTTTTAGCTCCTGCTCCTCCAAAAAACAATCTCTCAAAACTATGCTTTCCTCATTCATAAAAAAAAATCTGACAAACAGGAATAGAAACAAGATCCATGTATTCCTACATAAACATTCTTAGTTGAAGAAACTCTCGCTGAGAAGTAGTGAAAGCTCTGAGAAGTTGAATCCAGGGTCACTGGATCACTATGTATTAGATAGAATTTGAACCCAGACTCCTGGGCTTCAGGGTTGGTTTTCTGTATACTCAATCTTATAATTCTATAACATTTTAACATATACAAAACACAAAGTTAGCATGTGAAAGACAGACGTCTTTATATGCAACAGCGCTCTATTGAGTCCCAAACAAAATACATTATCTTCCCTTTCTCCTCTTTTCCCTCCACACTCCCTCCCTGCCAACAATTTTCTCTTCTAAACTTCCCCATTATTGTCTGGGGCACCACTATCTTTCTGGGCATACGTACAGGTTCATTTTCTTGGTGTTACACTAAAACCCTCATTCAAACCCTACACACACATGAAAAGTCGTAACCAAATCTTTGCCATTTCTAATTGTTTCTTATATACAGTCTATTCTCTCCCACAGTCATCAACTAAGTTTAGTCCATCACCTCTTCCCTAAATTAATGCAAGTCTTCTAATTAGTCTCCCTATCTCAGAGTCAGTGGCATTCCCAGTGATATCCTAAATGTCTGACAATTTTGGTACCCTTAATCAACAAACTCCAGTGGCTCCCTATTATGTCCAGGGCTTAATAAACACTTACTGACTTCTGTATTTCTAACTTCTAGACATAGATGGCTGATGAAATTAAAAGCTTAGAAATAAGGGCAGGGGATTCAAAGCTTATATTTATGAAAACAGTTATAAATTAATGCATCTACTGGATGAGTCCTGAAAAACTCAAAAACTTTACAATATACAAAGAAAGCTCATTTTCATTAATTTTGTTTCTGAAAAAAATTGTACAAAATTCAATCATATTATAAATACTCTAGAAAGGCTTGCTATTTAAAGGACTCTTTTAACAATTTTTTGTGTGTGGTATCTAGGCTTAATTTATGTTTTTTGTAGTGTAAACCTTAAAATGTCTTAGACTTATAAATATTGGAAATTTCACCATTGGGAAATTTCATACTTGGAAAATTTCTTACTGATAGTCTATTGGAATGTGAACCCCATTGGCATGGGAGGTTCCTCCTCCTCCCTTCTTAAGATTACTTTAGGACAGAAACCTTTTGCTGAACAATGGAAAGGGCTTTGACCTATGCTTAAGCATAGAACAGGAAGTTCTTTGAGTCATGATTGATTTTAGAATTGATACAATAGAGATACTTGGAATGACAGAACCAGGTCTTGGAAATTGCAATGTCCACCCTACTCAGTCCTAACAGGATTTAGGAAGGGCTGCAGCATAGATCAAAATTTAATTATTCCAATCTCCACCCTACTCAGGGTAACAGGATTTAGGAAGGGCTGCAGCAAAGGATCAAGATTTAATTATTTGAGAATATGACCTTCAACAGACATGTGCAAAGCCACAGACCTCTGGGCGGTCCTGGGTTAAGCTAGAGCCACCATTGGGACAGTGATTGGTAGATGTGAGAACTGAGGGGAGGGAACTTGGATGGTTTCCTTAAAGATAGAGGGGTCTGGAGAGGTTGTTAGTTGGAGAGGTCTTTGCTCTGAGAAGCTTGCTCTGAAGGAAGCTGGAGGTGGAGGCCCCTGAGACTGTTTCTCCATTTTGCGTGAGTGATAGGGTCTGTCTGTCTCTCTCTCTCTCTCTCTCTCTCTCTCTCTCTCTCTCTCTCTCTCTCTCTCTCTCAATCTCTCTCACCTTTTATCCTCCTGTTTGTAATTAAAAACTCCATAAAAGGTTGACTGCTGATTTGAGTTTTCATTTAGGAATTACATAGCTGAATTCCTTGGCGACCTTAAATTAATATATATCAGTCTTTTAAATTAATTTCCTTGTCACAGTAGACCTAAATAATAAGTTTTATTTAAAATATAGTAGACCTGCACTACATAACAAGTTAGTTATGTTGTTACAAATTCAGAATTTTTTTTTCCTGTTGAGCCAATAATTTGCTATTGCAGTCTTAGAAAATCATTAAAAAAAACATATAGAGCATAGACAACATGTCTCAAAGTAAACAGGTTTCAAATAATTAACTCTATCAAATTCAATATATATATATATATACACACACACACACACACACACACATATATATATATGGAGCTAAACAACTGAAAGACCAAAAGCCATTCCTCAATGACAAATGATCAATTATAAACAAATAGTTCTTAAAATATATTTGTCCATAGTAAACACTTAATAAAAGCTTTATTCATTCAGGAGAATTGTACACTAAAAACAACTGGGTGAATATTGCTCCAAATTACTAAAAACAAGAAATGCAAATGAAAAATTCTTTGAAGTTTCACTTCACACACAACAAATTTGCAAATATGGTTAATAGATGGGAAGTTAATGTTGGAAACATTATAAAAATACATGCGAACAAATACTGAAGCTATGATTTGTTCCAAATATTCTAGAAAACAAGACTGAAAAAAGTAACTAAAATGTTTGACCAAGAAATCCTGTTGTTGGACATATATCCCAAAGATATCAAATTGAGAAAAAAAGTTAACATATGTACAAAAATATTCAGAGCAGCACTTGTAGTATCAAAGAAATCGAAACTAGGTTGATTCCCCCTAACTAGGGAAATGGATAAATAAATTCTGATACGTGAATATAATGAAATATAACTATGCTATTAAAAAGGGTGAACATTAAAAATTTAAACAAGCAAGAAAGAATTATATGAGCTAATGAAGAGTGAAATAAACAATATAAACAAGTGACTAGAGGAATGTACATGGAAAAGCTCCCCTTCCCCCCCCCAAAAAAAACCCTGAATAGTTATAATGAAAAAGAAGCTGTGCCCAGCAGAAATTTCAAAAGCATCTCCCTTCTTTGTAGAGGTGGGAGAAGAATCCTATGGACATATAAACAATTAATGATTTGTCATTGTTTTTCTAAATGACTTTTTCCCCTTCAATTGCCTGTTGGATGGGGAGAGAATAGGGGAGCCAAGGATGCTGGAAGGGATATATTTAGAAATTAAAGTGATATAAAGAAGCAAAAAAATACTAAAAAAAATATGTACTATAATCTTAGGGATTAGGTTTATTAAGTTAGGCAAAAGTCCAAGTTCTATAGTTGCTTGATCAAAAGCCATTTCCCCTAGTATTGTAATGAATAATAATAAAACAAAAGGTTCACACTTTCCCATTTAAATTGGCATCTACCTTCTGATAGTCTGTCATATAAATGATATAGAAAAGAATTTCACTAATATGTAACAGGGTATTTTCTACAGGGTGGTTCTACCCTGTATATGGTATATACAATGTAGATAACATCCTGCCCGGTGACAAGGGGAAAAAAATCTAAGTTATTTCAAAGCATTTGATGATCTATGGACTAATCTTTCTATATTCATTAGTTTATATTTCAAAATAAAAGCTGTCAATAATATATTGTAGGGAGCAGCTGGGTGGCTCAATGGATTGAGAGCCTGGCCTAGAGACAGGAGGTCCTGGGTTCAAGTTTGGTCTCAGACATTTCCTGGCTGTGTGACCCTGGGAGAGTCGCTGCCTAGCCCTTACTGTCCTAGAACCAATATATAGTATTGATTCTAAGATGCAAGGTAAGGGTTTCAAAATAAATAAATAAAAATAATATAATGTAATTACTTTATTAAAATCTCATCAAAAGAAATTCTGCTTTTTGGGTGTCAAATGGAAGCCAACATACATTATTGGATCACAGATTTAGAGCAAGAAAGGAACCTTTAAAGTCATCTAGTCCAACCTGATAATTTTACACAGGAGGACCTGAAACCTTGAAAAGTTAAATGACTCATCCAAGGTCATAAAGATAATAAGTAGCAGAGTCAGGATATGAACCCCTAGATTTTTCACTTTAAATTCAGCACTTTCCCCCCACTATATTACACTGGTTACTTACAAGTCTTTTAAGTCTGAAAATTACTGAACCAGACAAATTTCCAAGGTCCCATTAATATGATAGCACATCTCTCAAAATGTATGGATTGATTTCATGTCTCCACATTAAACCTAATATTTTATATGAAAGATGGTGAAAATAACTACCTTGGACTCTACACTTTTCTTCTCAAAAGTTTAGTGCCTTATTCTTCTTCATTATCTTTTAATCTATATTCTCAACCTCATACTCATTTTTAAAAATTAAGCATGTATGTAAAATTTTATATTAGTTGCCAAAGAAGTAAACGGGTTTAATAAGCAAGTTTAAAAAAGGCATAGGTGCTACCCTGATGAAACTTATCAAAATCAAATGACAGATTGTACTTATTTTAATAAGTCAATGCACTGAATACATATCCAATCAACTCATCTCAGTGGATAAATCTATACTTATGTTAGGTGAGTTTCCTATGGAGCAAAGGGTATCTTTGATAAAATAATGTCTAAAGGGAAGTTCTTAATGTGCATGATCAGAAAATGGAATAATTATTCTAAGATATGTGACCTAATTAGGAGGGCAGACAGAAGAGAATTCATACCAACTCTTAGAAGCTCAATTTTCTTATCTGAAAATAAGCATGTGGAAATGGATGATCAGTAAGATCCCTTCTACCACTAAAATTTTATGATTCTAACAGCTTCATTATGCCTCTTTTAAAACTCAAAACATCTCAAATTGAAGTCAAATGCTAAAATCAAAATAATGATAACATGCCCCCCTCCAACCCTTTTACATGACTAAAATACTGCAGAGGACTTAGAAATATTTGGAGGAGGTAAATATGGATTTAGTATAAGGAACTTCCCAACAATCAAAGCTATTAAAAATGTAAAAGTTTGACTGAAGAAGATAGTGATTCCCTTTGAAAGTGGTCGCTGTATGTCCACTTATAGATGAGATTATAGAAGGGATTTATGCTTCCTTCAAGTATAGGGTGGACAAGATTAATTCCTTAAGGCCCCTTTCAATTCTGAGACTCTAAAAACAATTGGTAGAAATAAGGAAGGTATAAATCAAAGAAAGGCTTTATGGAGGAAGTGGGATATAGAAGATCTGAGGGACAAAATTAGATATGATTAAACATATAAGTATAAGAAGGCTATTTACTGGGAAAGATTTTTTATAGCAAGTTTATCTGATATAAAGGTCCCATTTCTCAAGAATATTGAAAACTGAGTCAAATGAATATGAATACAAGTCTTTCCTCAATTGATAATGGTCAAAGGATATGAAAAGGCAATGTTCAGATAAAAAAATCAAAGCTCTCTTGTCATATGAAAAAATGTCTAAATGACTATTGATTAACAAGTGGCAAATTAAAACAACTGAGATACTACTTCACACCTTTCAGATTACCTACTATGACAGAAAAAGGAAAATTAGAAATATTGGAGGGGATGTGAGAAAACTGGGACACTAATGGACTACAGGTGGAATTGTGTTTTGGAGAAAGCAATTTAGAATGCAGACCAATACATGCTACTTTTCACTTAGTTTTTTTGCATGTGCTTGTTTTATGAGTCTTCTTCCACAGCATAATCAATGTAGAGATATGTTTTGTATGATCACACATTCACACATATAACTATATCAAGCTTCTTGCCATCTCATGGAGTGGGGAAAGAAGCAGGGGAGAGAATTTGGAACTCAAATTTTTGGAAAACAAATATAAAAATTGTTATTATATGTAGGGGAAAATAAAATATATTAATTTTTTTCAAAAAGAATATTCCATTGTAGGGATGTAGGATAACCTGAATGAAGGTATAGGAAGAACTAAGAATATACTACTTTAAATCTAACTGAAACAGAGGGCCCTGGTGGAAGTTCAAGGAAAGAATAAATTTGATGAGATTCATGCTTCATTCAACATGAGGTTATTAAGCATAGATGTTTGTGTAAGATGTTATAGTCAATGAGGCTATTGAGCCAATGATGAAGATCACAATCTATTCATACTTGTAACACTGTTTATGTCCACCTGAAAGTTTCCTATAGGGAGTCCATTCAATGCTAAGGGCCTTCTTTGACATGTTAGGATATTAATGGATGCCAGGGGAATATATGGACTGTCCACTGGTAATCAATTATTTGGAGATATGGCCCAATGTTTTTTTCAATCACATTCTTTACCAATGATGTCCTTTACTCCAGTTCTTCAAAGTTCTTTTATTTGCTATCTGTTGCTGATATGCAGATTTGTAGAACACAGACTTTCCCCAACCCCTCTAGAATACAGAGCTTATATTCTAACTTGGTTTAAAGACACACAACAATAAGGAAGTAAAGGGACAGCTAGGTGGCTCAGTAGATAAGAGAGCCAAGCTTAGAGTTGGAAGAGGTCCTGGATTCAAATGTGACCTCACACATTTCTGAGCTGTGTGACCCAGGCAAGTCATTTAACCCCAACTGCCTGGCCCTTACTGATCTGTTTTGGAACATATACTTACTTTGGATTCTAAGATGGAAGGTAAGGGTTTAAAACAAATCAATAACCATCTAAAGATAATAAGCAAGATGCAAGGCAGAGTGAACTAAGTGCAAAGGGAAAATCAGGAAAAGCTTTCTGAAAAAGGTTAAAAAAAAAAAAGGGAAGGGGTTTACCATACCTAAATTTGAGGGATGCCCATTAGGGATTCTGTTGGGCAACAGAAAATCATTGCAGCTGGAACTATGGTTGAGTGAAATGAAAAAGAAGTGAACTTTGAGTCAGAAGACTTATATTTAAGCTCTAGATTTGCTACTTTATTGACAGATATTAGAAAGGTTACTTTATTTTTCTGGGCTTTATATTTATAGTTCATTCATATTTAATATAAAAAGTTTGAATCCCTTTAAACTCTAATATTTTGCTTTCAAATAGTGGAAAGATATGCCTCCAGTAGCAATGTAAAGGTTAAAATGTGTGTTAAAAAGAGACTAGACACAGAAAAACAACTTAGAAGTAATAGGTCTAGGGAACAAGAGATGTGAGCCTAAACTAGTATGAGTAGAGAAAAGGGGGACCTATTAGTAGAAAAACTCTTTTAAAATCCTAAATGTTATTTTTATTTAGAAGGTGACCCAGAGTCACTATAGGGATCTAAATAACACAAAAAAGAATATCTCTGTGCAAGTAGGAACAAATACTACTATTATTACAAGTGTGGAGACTAAAGCAGCAGAATGGTTAGGTGATTATCACAAAGTTAAAGTTTAGGCAACACTAACAGAAAAATAGCCTGGGCTCATTTGGGAAGAGGCTTTGCAGAGAGTTAAACACACATACACATATGCTATTTACAAACATGCTAATATTAGCAAATAATAAATAGTATCAAATATCCACTTTTTCAACCCAAATAGGGTTGTAAAGTAATCAAAAAGGAAATTCTGTGACATAATATTGATTTTAACATAATATTTATTCACCAGATATTTCTTTTTTCCTACAAAAATTATTTTCAACCACGTTAATGTATAGTTCAAAATTCAATTTAAAGGTCTCATACTAAAAATGCCCCAGGATCTACTTCCTGGTTTTTCCAACAAAACCTTTCCCCTCTAATCTCTTAGTTACTATGGGTGATACCATTCTCATTCCTTCCTTTAGAAAGAAGAGGCTCATGGGATCACAGATTAAGAGCTGGAAGGGAATTAAGAAGTTATCTAGTGTTACATTTCATAGATGAGAAAATAGGGGTCAGAGAAATTACAGGATTTGACCACAGTGGAGAAGTTAGACCTAAAGTCAAAGTCTAATACCAAATTTACTCTTTCCACAATACAAGTTAATTAGCTACTGTCATTTTATTACACATCTATATGTACACATATACATAGATACACATATATATAAATGCATCATTCTATAAATTCCACCTCCAGTTTTTCATCTTCACCCCTTCCTCTCTATTCCATAGTAAAGAACCTCAGTTGCATGCCTTGTTTCTTCCCATAGCCTCCTAACCAATCTTCCTGGTCTCTATTCTGTCCTCTAATCTCTCCTTCATATTGTAATCTGATTTTATGTCATTCTCCTGCTCAAAATTCTGCAATAGTTCCCTATTGCTTATTAAATAACTATTCAGTAGGTTATGCAGTGGTGTTAAACATAAACAGATCTGTGCAAACTGAATATTGACTTAGAAAAATCAGCAATTAACATGTAGTATTTTTACTTATTTTGTTAAACACTTCTAAATTATGTTTTAATCTGGATCAGGACTCTGAAGTTTTGTACTGCTTGCAGTCATTGGCCCCAAATTTGACACCCTCTGGTATAGTGGATAGTGCTGGACTTGAGTCAAGAACTGCATTTAAATCTTGCCATGTCAGCACTTTCTACTCACTAGTTGCAGTAAGTAATAAGTCACTTAACATGTCTAATATTTGTAAAATGAAGATAATAGAGGATCAAGACCTAGATGTCATTTCCTATCTGCCTGTATTACTTTGAGATTTCACCATGCTCAAGGAAGTTTATCATTGGGAAAACCTCATCATCCTGCAATATACAATCCCCCCTGGTACTCACACCCCATTAAATCCTGGCCCCTTTGATTCAAGATGAACCATGAACTCTAAAACCTCCATTTACAGAGCTCTCATTTACCACCTGGCTCCACTACTTTGGGACTTCTGACTTTTCCATCTTGCCTCTACAGAGGGTACCTCTTCTCTTCCTCCCCTCCCACTTTTCAGTTTTCTTTTGTGTGTTGTCTTCTCCCTTTAGATGGTAAATTCTAGATGGCAAATTCCTGGAGAGTGGGACCATCTTTCTTGTGCTTAGTACAATGCCTAGCACATAACAGGCACATAAATATTAATAAACTATTGACTACAGGTCCCAAGGGACTTTGGCAGTCCCATACTACTGCACTCTTTTATTACAGCCGTCCCTCCCCCATTTTACAGATGAGAAAACTGAAGCCCAGGGAGTTTAAGTCCTACAGATAATTAGCAGAACTAAAGATCAAACTCGGGTCCTGTAATTCCAAGTTCAATGTTCTTTTCACTGTACCACACTGATTCCTCTTAAGTAGCTACCTCAGTGTTGCTGTATGGTTCAAATGAAATCATGCATGTAAAACTCTTTGCAAACTTTACTATATAAATGCCACTTTTCATCAATAGACCACCTAATATTTGAGATCAGTGGTGTCAAACTCAAAAAGAAAGAGATGCCACCAGTTCCATATGGTCTGGGGAAACTACAAATTAACATTATCTATGTTGCATTACATTTTTATTTATTTTCTTAAACATTTTGCAATTACATTTTAATTAGATAGTTCAGACTCACCCCCAGATTTTTGCTGATCCCTTACTGGCCTGTTGGATAAAAGTTTGACTGACACCTCTGTTCTATACTTTTATCAAACCACCATCCTCACACATAACATTACTCTCTTGCTTTTGTGACTGATTACAGAGCAGTCTTTATTGACGAGAACATCTTCTTAATATGCTTACTGAAATCCTACCCATTCTTTAAAGCTCAGCTCAAAGCCACCTCTTCCATGAAGGCTTCTTTGAGTTATTTTATTTCATCCTCAGTCCTCACAAAGCCCCTTTTTTTGTATCCCTTTATGAGATGTCATAATAACTGGAATTTAGAGCTCCTCTACCAGAGGTAGAGGTAGTCTAAATTTTGCAATTCCTCCCCCATCCAGTACAAAACAAAATACTTACAAATATTGCTTCAATTGAAATACATATATATGTTAGCAAACATTTTACATATACACATATGCACACTCTAATAAAGACTACAATAAAAGCCTTGTCCAGTTTCTACAAATCACCAACTCATGAAATTTTTCCTTGAAGATCTCCTTGATGTCAGCAGTGTTGCAACCAATTCTAAAAACTGGTTTTAAATTCTCTTAGCCACTGTTTTGTTCATGTCACCCCTTGGAATTTTGAAATTAATCAAGCAATAAGCATTTATTAGTTACTATATAGAAGGTAAACTGTGATAAAGAGACAAAAGCAAACAATTTCTGCCTCTAAGAACTTTATATTCATTTGGGGGCTAATGTCCATACAGAAATAAAGTATGGGCAGAAAGGTTATGCAGTGGATAGAAGGCCGAAAGTCAAGAAGAATCTGGCCTCAGACATTAGCTATGTGACCCTGGACAAGTCACTTAACCTTTTTTGCCTCCGTTTCCTCATCTGTAAAATAAGCTGGAAATACCTAACTATTCTAGTATCTTTGCCAAGAAAAATCCAAATGGTGTCACTAACAGTTGGGCATGATTGAAATGCCAAAATAACAAATAAAAGACCCCCCCCCCCAAAAGATACAAAGTGAAGGGGAGGAGGAAAAGGGGAAAAAGGAATTCAGGAAAAGTACTTGGGATGAGCCTTTAAGAGTCCCAAAATACATAGGAAAGGAAGAACATTTCAAGTAAGGAAGACATGTATAAAGGTATATGGTAACAAAAAATTGAACATCATGCAACCCATTTTGGCTGAAGCATGTGCAAATGAGAGTTGTGTGTATTTTAGTCTAGGAAGGTAGCTGAAGCCATGAAATGCTTTAAATGCCAAGCAGAAAAGTATGTATCTATAGTAACTCCTTTTAGAACTCTTTACTAAGACAAAGCTCTAATAGTATAACCCTTAAGTAGTCCACAAGATTCTCTCATCTCCATTATTCTGTCCTTTCATTCTAACTTTTCTGAATCTTCACTCTATATCAATGCTTTTTTATGTATTCCCCTAAGACTTTAATGTCTCCCCTTAAAAATGCACCAAGCTTCTTCTTTCCCCTTCAAATTGCTATTAGAATCCTCCTAAGAAGTCATTCTAGACTGAATAGATATGAAATGTTTTTCTCCTAAGATCACACTCAATCCCCTAACAAAACTATATACTTAGAGAAATTTGTATTTTACTTCTGATAGTTCCTTCTTTTTTCTTGTAGAACTTTTATTTTGCTTGATTTTTCTTTATATATGTCTACCTAGATAGTCTCTTCCATATTATACAAATTCCTAAAAAAAAATGGCAATTAAGATCAATTTACACAGTATCCAGCACCTTTTACATAAAATTACTTTTAGTAATATTACTTTTAATAAAATTACTGAGCTTGTTAACTATAAACCTTGGGGGGGAGGGGTTAAAGGATAGACCACAGGAAAGTAATCAAAAGCCCAACATGCTAGCCTTAGTTTTGTCACTGACTAATTTGATTTGGGGTTTGGGTTTGGACAGGGGGCTGTCTTACGATCTTTGACCAAAATACATAAATGAATGAAAAAACATTTACCAAGTATCAACACTATGATAAGCCCTTGGGGATACAAATAAAAAAGTCAGATGATTCTTGCCCTCAAGAAATCCTAATGTGGAAAGGTAACTCTTACAGAGAAGTCACAGCCAGGGAAAGGAGTTTGGGCCTGTGGAATCTTAGGGACTATGAGTGGAGGCACCAGGGAATCAATTCTCCCAATCTCCCAATTCTCCTAATCCATAAGTAACAATAGTAGTACTAACTGAGGATGGAATAGTCTCTAGAAATGTGGCCTGGAAGTTACTGTTCCTGGTGATGGGGGAGGGAGAGAAGGGGATATAGTAGCATGGAAAAGAGCAAGATGTTTGGCAGTAGATCACCTTTCTTTTCCAAAGTTTGCCAATTTATAAAATGGAGATTAATTACAGTTTTTCCTGGAATCATGTTTTAGGTCAGAAAGTCTACTACTGCTACTCATCCATTAAAATGCCCAAATAAGCTTATAATTTCC
Source organism: Monodelphis domestica (assembly GCF_027887165.1). NCBI lineage: Eukaryota > Metazoa > Chordata > Mammalia > Didelphimorphia > Didelphidae > Monodelphis > Monodelphis domestica. The sequence goes on along the minus strand of NC_077230.1, from coordinate 319,394,100 downwards.
TTGAATTGAAGGATAAAAATTGATACCAGGAGCAGCAAACATTCAACATATACCTATATCTATTTTTTTAAAAGGGGATCAGAGCAGTGACAATCTCCCTCCTTTCCAATAAACATGCTGTCTGACACTAGCGGTTATGTCCAATTTCTTTCTTCTCTTTCTTAAGAATAGTAGTATCTTAAGTTTATAGCTAGAAGGGATTTTAGAGACCAATTCAACCCTTTACAGAAGAAGAAACAGGCCCTGGGAATGAAATGAGTGGTTCATGGTCACCCCAGCTCTGACACTTCTGCCCACTCCTTTAATAGACAGACAGCAATTAAGTTCTCCTTCCTCCTGGACAGACATTTAATGGTCTCAATTCAATTGGAAGAATTCATAAAAGACAAATTCAACTCTAGAGACCCAAGGAGTAAGATAATCTTTCCTTCTCCCACCTTCTGGGGGAATATAGCTATTTCTGCAATATTTTTAATATTTTCTCAAGGTAGGCTGCAGGAGAGGTAGGAATTGGTTGCAAATGGTCCTTCCTTGAACCCAAGACATTAGACTCAATCACTGAATAGACCAAGATAAAGCAATTTCCTGCTTTTTGAATTCCATTTTTTAATGAATCTTAGATCCAGAATAGGTGTCTGTGGTAGGAAGTTCAGAAAAGTCCAAGTCACATTCAGGCAGAGGAAGCCTCAGTTTTTTCATTCATAAAATGGGATCTCCACAATAATCACATATTTTCAAAATTACATATTCTGAAATGCCTCCAAGATTTTGTCACTGTTACTTTGAGCTTCTCAAGAACTACAATGTGTCTCAGTTTACTCACTATAAAACACAAATATGTTATTTTTCCCCTTACTGCAAAATTATGTTTATTAATTTTCATTTATAAAACCTCCTTAACATATTAATTAAAACTTACAAATCATATCCTATAAAAGAGGATGGGTACTGGACTAGGGCAGTCTGGGAGTTCAAAACACTAAACACATCTATACGCATATATATCTATAACTAACACCTATATGTAATTATATCTATACCTCGACCAAAGGACATTAAGTTTGTACATTCCACTTACATGCTTTAAATAGCTGCATAGAGACCCCTAGCGCTGCTAAAGATGAGCTGAGTTTGAAAGTAGTACCTGCTCATGTCACCTTAATGAAACAATGGCAACACACGAGTGGCAGCACAGAGTGACCACACCGAATGTTTACAATCTTGCCACAAAAATAATTACGTGACTATATTATAGTCGGTGCCAGGGGTGAAAGGGTGGAAATGCCTTAACGACGTTTCATTAAAAATACTTTCCAGCAATGATCAATCCTAACATGCATACATCATATACTCCAAGGAATGTAAAGGAAACTAGGAGGAAGGATGGAAATGAACCCCTCCTCCCTCTTTTTTTCCCCTTTCAGAGCAGGAACACAATAGATCACAAACTATTGTCTGCCCCGCATCCTGATCCAAATGCCAAGGGAGATGGGAGTGGGAGCTGAAAGAATATTACATGGTTAGCAGGGGGTGAGAAAAATGGTCCTGGCGCATAACCCTCCTCCCCATTCTGCCATCCAGGCACGAGTCAGTTACCCGGCCTTGCCCCACGACGAGCCCAGGGCTCGGGCCGCCGCCCCCCTCCTGGGCCCTCGTTGCTCTTCCTGGGCCGACGGGGCCGCGAGGAGCCTGCGCCCCATGTGGAGCCGCTACCCCGGCGCAACAAGAAGCCAGCCCTTCAGCTGCCCGGCGGGCGTGCGAGGCTGAGGCGATCCGGCCGGACAGCGAAGCCCGCCTCTCGAGGCGAGGTGGCGGCGGTATCCCCGGCTCGCTCTCGCCGGCCGGCCTCCAGCGGCGTCTCGCAGCCACACATCCCTCGCTCGCCTCCACCAGGCCGCGCCCGCATGACGGAGGAGAAAAACCCAAAGCCTTTTTCCTCTTCTCCCCCGCCGGCCGGTGCCTCCACGGGGCGGGGAGGGGGAGCGGGGCCGCGATTGCTTCAACCACTCCACCCGCCCCCGCTCCGCTCCCCTCTCGGCCGCCCCGCGCTTCTCCCGGCCCCGCCGCCGCCTCCCGGTGAGGAGAAGAAGGAGGAGGAGGAGACGGCGGCGGCCAACTCCAAACCGCGAACCGGCGACAACCAGCCCCACCGCCAGCCGCTGGCGGCCAGGCCCCAGCCCCCCGGCTGGCGGTGGCGACGGCGCGATACTTACTTCCACATCGCGGCCCTTGTTCTTAAAGCTCTTGATGCGGTGGTTCTCCAAGCCGGCGTTTTCGGCCATGGCTCTGCGCTGCTCCGGCGGCGGCTACTCCTCCTGCTGCGGCGGCGGCGAGTCTCCGGCGCGGGAGGGGAAGGGCAGGGGGTGGGGGAAGGGTAAGAGAGGGAGGGAGAGCCGGGGAGAGGGAAGAGGAGGAGGAGGAGGGGGCACGTTCCGTGACGCCTCTGAACGCTAGGGTAGGCGTGGGGCGGGTAGCGAGGTGGGGGTGGGGCGGGGGCGGGAGACTGGGGGAGGATGGAATCTAGGAGGGGCAAGCGCTGGGAAAGGGCTCCGGCCCATGTGACACCCGGATGGAAACGCTACAGTCGGCCGCTTGAGCTGCGATATGCGCGGGTTCCTAGGGTGACACACCAGAACAAACCTCCCACTCCTCCCCCCCCCCACACCCCGGCCTTCCTCCCCATGCCGCCTCGGGGCTGCAGCTTATTAGCATAACATGGAGCTGGGCCCAACGGCTTTTCCTTATGGCACGCTGGAGGGAAGGCGGGGGACTACAGTTCCCGGCATGCCTAGTTCTGAGCGAGGGTTATTCCACCGCGATGGAAGGAAAGTGGTGTATGCCGGGATCTCTAAGCGCGAGGCGGATGGCCTAGATGAAGCGCGCTCCGCCCGCCCTCGGGGCTCCACCCCAGGGGCCGCCTCAAGGAGGGGCTTCCTCGGGAGAGCGCCAAGACCATCCTAGACAACAGTCCATTAAACGTAAAACGTACGGGTTTTCTCTGCTTCCTCACTGTCCTAAGTGAACTGGAGTAAATCTAGGACCCTGCTTTCTTTACTGTATCTTGTTGCACCCACAAACCCCCACCAACACATAAATGCATACCTAGGAGAAGAGTAAAAGTGGAGGTCGAGGACACTTTGCATAGGTGGCCATGGCTCTTCTCTCCCTTTTAACCAGACCCTTTTTTTTTCTTTCTGACCCAATCTCCAGCAAGCCTGCCCACCCTGGAATAACTGTTTCAAATCCTATGAAGAGACCAAGAGAATAAGTCAGTAGTACTTGCCAGTAGAGATTGTCTTTGCCCCTTTTTGTCTCTCCAGCGCTTAGTACAGTACCTGGCTCATAGTAGGCGCATAATAAATGCTTATGAAATTGAACTGATAAGGAGTGCCTTTCAGAGGGGGACGCACTTGAGTTCCTGCCCCTAGGGAAAAGGGAAAGGGTGTCATGGCGGAAGGAATAATTATAAAACTAAGTCAAGGAAACTGACAGTGTAGTTTTCCCTAGAACAGAAAAGAAAGGATTTTATTGGTTCTGACTAGAGTTGGAAGGGACCCATCTATCCAGCCCCCTCATTTTACAGATAAGGAAATTAAAACGGCTGGTCCAAGGACAAAAAGGGAGTGGGTGGCAGAGTTGGAGAGAGCTAAGGAAGTGATTTGAGAATCAAGGGATTAAAAGAGATACCTGGAGAAATGATTCAGAACAACCTGGTACTTCTAGGACCCATCATAAAGGGTGAAATAACTGAGAGTGTTTTATTAGAATTAGGATGGGGGAAGAAATGGCTAGAAACTATTTTTAAAAGTAGGAGAAGTTAAGTGAAGTCTATTGGGTTTTGAAGGAAAATGTGTCCTATTTGTAGCCAGGGATTCAAGGACTCCCAAAATGATTGAGTCCAATCTTTGGGGCCTTCCACAAAAGAAATCAATTTCTTTCAGCTCATTATTGCCACTGCCTAGTTTCCTCTGAGAAATATCTGAATATAGCTTTTATATAATTAATGTCTAGGTTTCCACAAGTGCAGGTGCCAGGATCCCCAATTCCCTTAAAAGTTCCAGAAATAAATTCTTGTCAGGATAGAGGCAGATTTCCACAGAAAATACAGGAGGTTAAAAAAAGATTCTCAGAAGTCCATAAACAGAGAAAAAAACAGAAAACACTTGAACCCATAAGCAATCAACACAACTCTTTTTCTGATAGGTCTCCCTTTCCCCATCAGAATCTGGAGTCCCTCCAACTAAAGCAGCACTCTCCTCCCTTCTAGGTCTTTTGGCTAAGATCAAGTGTGTAAGCAGCACTCTGGTTTGGACTCCATGCAGAAAAGAACTGGTAGGGTTACCAGCATAGTAAGACCCTGACATACCTGGTCAATTCTTGGTTTGGAATCCCTCCAGAAAGCAAACATATGTTGGAGCTACTCGATAGGTAACCTCTTCTTTCTATCAACTTATCCTAGTTGGAATAACTAATACTAACAGTCGGCTTGCAACAAGCACTTGCTTCCCCTTGCTGTATTCCCCACTGCATATATGTGTGAGGAGGTCAGTGATGATAGAAGAATGCCAACGATGCTCTCTAAAAGGACAGAACTCTGAACTCTTGAACCTAGGGATACTCAATTGGCATCTGCCAAGACTGGTGCTGATTTAGAAATCTTCCATTTGGGGATAAAAAGTGGTAGAGCTGGGATTTGCATAAGTCTTCCTGGCTCCAAATCCATTGCCCAATCCATTACATTATCATGCCCTTTCTGACTTTTATAGACCAAACCAAAACAAGGGCAGGTTGCCTTACCCAGGATTCTAGGGTCAATCAGTTAATCAGTCAATAATCATTTTTAGGTGCTGACCATATATGAGGAATTGTGAAATTAAAAATTGATTTTAAGTGCTATTTTTTTAACACTTAAAATATATTTAATAGTCCACTTCAATGTGTTAGGTTATCTGTCTCACAATTCTTGTTTCTTGAAACCAGGACCTGAGTTTAGAGGTGTATGAGTGATCAAGAAGGATTAGCACTTCTGGTAGAAGCACTTGCCAAGCCCTTTTCACAGCTACTCATCCACCTTTGTTGTGCACTTGATGAATTCTTGTTGCAGACAGAGCAATATTTCTTAATAACAAAAGTATTTGAACCATTTCCTCACATCTAGGTAAAATCATTAAAGGTCTCTAAGCAACAGGTAAAAGTGGTCAAACTTCTCAGCCATGCAGGGTTAGCAAACAATGCAATGTTTTCTCACAATTCCTATAATTAAATAAAGTTTAACTCAAAATTATGGATTAGGCCCATAATTGAACAGAAAGATAACTGAGCTAGTTCCAGATTTGAGACACAAGATGGAATAAGTGTGGTTCACTCAATTCCCATAATTTCCTCAATTCCCCCTTTTGATGCATGGGGAAGGGATCAGTCCATTCTCCTCATGGATCACTTATCCAAGACAAATCTATAAGGTTTTTCATATATATATAATCAGAATTACATAAATCAGGCTACAGATCAAACTACATAAGAAGGTGGAGTAATTTTGAGAGGAGAGATTTATATGTCACCAAGGTAACCAAGAAAACTCAGCATAAACACCATGAAAAAAAAGTTGAAATAACACAAGAATGATTGTCAGTATTAACTAACACCAAGCCTCCTTGTATCCTCCTAATCTACTCCCAGTGTCCACTTAATCATTTCATCTTGTCTTGAGACCCAGATGTCCCATGTAGTCATCTAGTCCTTGGAAATATCTTCTCTTGAACATTCTGGAATAGGTCTCATTCTCAGGGCAGCACTGAAGGAGACTCTGCTTCTCTGGTTCCAAATCACTTGCAGATGTTCCTATATAATTCTGCTAAAATCTGTCAGTAACAAGGCTTAATACAATTTAGTACAATCTCTTAAATTTGATTTTCCAATAACTAATTCATGTGGCAAAACCTAGCTCAAGCCTTATGGTTCTGATCCTATTAACTACTAAGCTATAAGAAGAACATCAAATTAGGAGCCCAAAATTCACCTGAGACTTCAGAAATTTTCAGTTTTTAAATACCAAGTGTTATTTTTTTAATTTGACCTAAACCCTGCAAATAAGATTCTAAAAGAAAAATTCATGAGGGTCTGAATTATAAAATGAACCTTTCTGTCTTTTAAAATTATCAGACAGATATTTTCAAATGATAAAATAATTGCATTTTCTTTTCAATTATCAATTCAATTTTATGTGGAAAATCCTTAATCTGATTTTGAGGACTTATTACTAAAACATAACGAAAGCTTGAATTTCCCATTAGAAACATTTGGAAGTCAATCATATGTATATGTATATATTTCTTAGAGAAAAGTCTAATCCTGCTGCCAAAATTTAATATTCTATTTATTTATTTAAAACCCTTACTTTCTTTCTTAGAATCAATACTGTATGTTGGTTCCAAGGCAGAAGAGTAGTAAGGTCTAGGCAAAGGGGTTAACCTAGGGTCACACAGCTAATAAATTTTTAAGGACATATATGAATCTAGGACCTGCCAGTCTCTAGGCTTGGCTCTCAATCCACTGAGCTACCCGGCTGCCTCCTACTATTCTATTTAATTAGAAAACTTTAACATTACATATTTTTCTTATTATTTTGTCTAATTCCCCCAGTAGGCAGATATCATGCTATCTATCATTTGACCACAAGTTCAGATGAAAATTGTAAGATTTTTCATTCTTGCAACCTATTTGTATAGAGATATTCCAGCAGCAATCTATTAATTAATATATTTATTATTGTATTTATTATATTTCTATTGCTTACTTGTCCTGATTATGGAAATTTACTATGAAAGGAAAAAGAGGGACATAGTTATAACAATTTCAAGACTTGTCCCCATCCATAATAAAGGAAAAACTCCCTTAACTTGATTTGATTCCAGGTACAAGTGATATCTAACAGCCAATTATTCAGTAAAGTTCCATGTTATTCTTAGGATATAAGGTGGGGAAATTTCCTGTTAAGAAAGGTAATAACACATTGTAGAAACTGAGTCAATAGGCTCCTACCTTAGGCCACACCAAAGTTATCCTCTCAACTTTTCCTAAGGACAGACATCCACCTTTGGCAGTTTGCATAATACAGCATATGCCATTTTCTTCTATTGGCTTCATGACAATTGAGACATCCATTTCTAAAATTATCCATTTTAAAACAAAATATATGCTGTTAAATATTGAACCATTTTCAAAAAGTCTATTTTAATCACATTCTTTTAACTGATAAATTTTATAATCTAACAGCAACCATATTGAAATAAAAGTCTTACAGCATTTCTGATACCATGGTTTCTCAGATTTCACAATATATGAAAAGAACATTAGAAACACAATAAAAGCATATAAAATATCATGTATTTAAAACATGAAACAAAACTTATTATGTCAGATGATATCAATTCAGCCTAATGCATTTCCAAGTTATCTTATATAAAAATTATTCATTTTATCACTTTTGACAGTTTATGCTAATTATATCTAGCAAAACCTAGCAAAGAGTTATCAAGTATGGAAAAATTACAGACAATTAAAGAAATTATAATAACAATCTATACAAAGTGCCTATCATATACCAGGCACTGGGTTAAGCACTTTACAATTATTATGTCATTTGATTCTCACAACAACCCCAGGAGGGAGGTAGTATTATTATTTTCCTCTTTACTGATCAGGAAATTGATGTAAATAGAGATGACGTAACTTCCTTAAGATGACATAGTTCATAGAACACATTTTATCATAATATAATTTCATTACAGTAAAATCTCAACCAAACCAAATCTATATTTACAACCAAAAAAATCAAAATATTGATTTTCCAGGGGCACTCAGCACTTGCTCTTTAAAATTTAGAACCCCAAGTTAACAATTAGCTATTTCCAAAGGTTCATGGTATCACTTTCATCTTTCTATAAGCTTTTTATTTTTTCTTTCAAAAATCACCCAAAGAGTGAAATAAATTCCCTTAATGTTTTTAACCCTTCCCTACCCTCTTTTCCCCCAAGGCTTTTAAGTCTCAATGCTTGGAGAAAGAGAGGGTAAAGCTTCAAGTGACAACTTCATATTCCTATCTCCTTGTTTTGAAGTCACAGGATTCCAAATATTAGGCAATAAGCCCCTGAATGAATGTCTAACGGCAGAGTACTATATTTCCTAATCATATCCAATCTAAATAACTAACTAATCTTTATTCCATAGAATTTTTCATTTTAGCACAAAATTATAAATAACCACAATTCATTGTAATATTGCTATATTTTGGGGGTTCCTAAGAGCTTACAAATGCAAGGTATTCTAATATTCTTTGGTGGTCTTACTTCTAATTTACCTAAACATTTAATTCTATTACATACATCTTTGAAAGTTCTACTTCAGACATCCCCAAACATATTCCTAGTTCCTGGACACCTTCCCCTTTTCCCATCATTGTGAATATCTTTCTGGGGTCTAAACCCAGGTGATAGTGGGGGTTGGACTAGGTGGTTCTTGCTTATGAACCTCTCTTTGGGTTGGGTTTAAAACATCCTTTCTATTCCTTAGTGAAATTTTACTTATTTTTAAGTTCCTCCCTGATTTAAACAAGCTTTTCTCTATTCATGATCAAGAAAGGGTTAATAAGAGATGGCTATTAAGTTCCAGAAAAAAATTTTAACTATAAAATGCATAATTATTTTTTTCTTTTACTCTGGGATTACTTTGAAATTAGTCACTTTTCTTTGTTACATTAAAACAATAGGTCTATCAATCTTGTGAATTTTAAAACTACTCCACCCTACTCAGACTATACTTTAGAAGATCTGATTTAGCTATTTCCTGATTAGTAACAATGGAGATACTTGGTCTAAAAGAATCAAGTCTTGGGAACTCTACATTTCTCCACCCTACTTAGTTTAACAAGGTCAGGAATGTCTGCACCATACTCAAGGATTAAGTATCTGAGAAAATGGCCTTCAACAGACATGTGCAGAAACAGCGGACAGACCCCTGGGCTGTCCTAAGTCAAGCTAAGCTAACATTGGTACAGATGAGACACAGGAAAGTGACGTTAAACTGTCTATATAGGGCATGTCAGTTCCTCTCTTCAGCCTCTTTCCCCGGAGAGGCGTCTCTGGCTGGCAGCATGCTAAGAGTTCTGACATCTTGGCATGGTGGCAGCTATTTGTCTGGGTTTTGGTGGTGAATTTGCCCTTGAACTGATTCAGGTTCAGGCATCTTGGCTGAGCCCTCTTGGAGTTCAGGCTGATTCCTTCCTCCTTTACTCTCTAAAACCTTATCTTCCTAGAGCCTCTGGTCTTCCTCCTGGCACTAGCCAGGCAGGAGAAATCCTACACCCTTTCCTTCTTCCTTCTTCTTAATGTCTTTCCACTATATCAATTAAATCATCATAAATTTCCAGCTGACTTGGGTATTTTCTTTTATATTTGGGATATCCATGGTGACCAAATAATTAATATAGTTTAGGTCACAACGCTAAAATTATCCTTTACAATTTTTAGGGGACATGTGACTAAATGCCATTTATCCCTAAATTTTTTTCTTAATTCTATTTTAATTAATGAATTATTATCATTAATTTTAAATTAATTTAATTCTTATTTTTCCTTAAATAAATTCTCCTGAGTGGTACCCCAGAATTCACTACGAATATTTAAAGTTTCTCCTAAGCACTTTATCAGATAAGACAAAAAGAAGGATTTGAGTTCCTCCTACTACTCAAAGTCTCAGGAGTTCTTACCTGCAGTCTTAAAAATCACTAACCTTAGGGGCAGCTGGGTGACTCACTGGATTGAGATCCAGGGCTAGAGAAGGTAGGTCATAGGTTCAAGTGTGACCTCAGATACTTCCTAGCTATGTCACCTGGGCAAGTCACTTAACCCCCATTGCCTAGCCTTTACCACTCTTCTGCCTTAGAATCAATAAGTGGAAAGTGAGGGTTTTAAAAAAAATCAATAACCTCTTAATTCCTTAATAATTAATCTCTACTCTCCTTAATCTCAAAACCTCAAAAACCTACCAAGATATTTTTAGCAGTTACTATAATTTGGAATCTCTAATTCATGTATAGTGCCACAAATGCTTACACATCAGGGAGAGATTTTACTCTCCTTGATTTACTGACTTTATAATTCCAGCATGGCCAAGGCTGAAATGACAGAGATACAATATTGCTGGGAGGTTTCCCCCCTTTTTAATCATATCTTCTGTTGAAAGCCTAATGTGAGAGTATGATGCTTTCTTTGCCATCTAACCTCAATGCTCAGGCTGTTGCATTTATTGCTCTTACTGCAGGACAAAGTACAACCATTTACACTGACTCCTGCTACGTTTTGCAAGTCCACCATGTCATTTGGATACCGTGGTTACAAAGGTGGTTACAAAGGAGTTTGCTGATGCTTGCTGGCAAAATAATTGCTAATGCTGACAACTCAGGGAACTTTTATATGCCCAGGAGCATCCAAATGTACTTGTTATTGTTCACTGTCCTATCCACACCAATGGAACCAATCCTGTTTCAGGAGGAAACAGCCATGTTTATATTGTCACTAAGCACATATGTGTTTCACCTTTCCTTTTTAGTTACTGATGACCTTTCTGTCATTTAAAATGATGAAACAATGATATAAGGCAAAAACAGGTCTCTTGGTTCTAGATGACTTTAGAAAGGAAGCTACAACTTCCCCAGAGCTTCTACCAGGTATGTCTTTTTGTTTATAAGGTGGCAGGGTGGTGGTGGGGCCATCATTTTGGCATGCAGGGAATAGTAGATAGAGTTAAGTAGGTATGCCCCAGGCATCAAAAATGTTTCAGTTCAAATTTGTACTTCTTGTCCAATTTGTCAAGTATTCAACCAACACGCTTTTTTAAGCTCCACTTTTGCTTGTTTCCCTTTAGCTTATGCTTCACATGAGCATTTACAAATTAATTATATATATATAATATAAATATATAATTATATATGTATAATTACATATATATAAAATATAAACATATAATATATATGTGTATGCATATATATGCACCTTAGGATGTCACTATAAGGTTTTTATTATTACTGTTGATTGACTTTCTCTGTGAGACAAGAATTTTCTGGTTCTAAAGCAATGAAAGCATTTTTTTCCTAATATCCCTCTAAAGGAAATTGTGCCTAGGCTTGGTCCTCTTACACACATGGACTCCAATTGGGGAATCTATACTTTCTCAGATTTTCTCATGTCTTAGGATAATGTCCATATTTCATACCCACTATGACCCTCCGAATTTACGGGCAAGTTGAGTGTATGAATAAAAAACTTAAAACTCTTGTTGGGAAGTTATAATCTGAGACCCACCAGATGTACTTTCCCTTGATTAGTTATATTTGTGAAGTAGACCAAGGAGTAGACCATATCTCTCCTTATGAAATGCTATTCAGTTATCCTCCTAAGCAAAACTTTTATTCTCAATATACACATATTTGCAAGGATGAGATATGTCTGCTGCCTTTTACATCATGAAGCTTCAATGCTGACTGAAAAAACTCCAAAAAGCAGGAGTTTTAGTACAGACTGGTCTTTTTGGACTCTTCACTACACAACTCCAATCCTGGTGACAAGGTCTATATCAAGAATTTCCAGAAAGTCAGTGGGACTCTACCTGCCCAGGAACATCTATTCCAGGTACTACTGACCACTCTGACTGCCATCAAGATCTCAGAAAAGTACTTTTTGACTCACTTACATAATATACATACAGCACCATATGCTGATATATATAATGTTTGTTTTCTAACTTTGATTATCCAATATTTATTGTAGCATACCAGGCATCTTAGCATCAGTCAAGTATAATTGATGTATTGATATTGTATCCTGTATATTCATTTACCAGACACATGGTCAGATCTCTTAATGTTCATTGTATAGAAAGGGTCAGTCCAAAAGAATAGCAAAGGACTAGCAAATTCCTGGGCTGCTCAGAGTTCATTCATTTGCAAAGCGCAGGTTCGATTAATCTCCTCCTCTGTGGTTCGGTCATTGTCAATGCTACCAGTGTAAAAACCTATGTCATGTCATGTATTCGTTAATCACCTCCCACTTAACATTCCTAAGGTCCCCAATAAAGGCTGGGAAACATATGCAAGCCTCTTCCCTTCTCTTATACCTCTTACTCTCACAGGGTTTGCTCTCCCTCTTGCCTCTTACAATCTTGATCTTGCTGTGGCCTATTATGTTCCTTGTGTATTATGTTCCTTATGTCTGACTGACGCAGCGCAGCTGCCCCACACATCTCCCATTAATCTCTTGGCCATGTGGCCCAAGGGGGATGTCCCAGAGCTCCCAGGTCTACGCACTTTCTCTTGGTCCTCATATTTATAATTTTTCCACTTGCTTTCTCTTTCTAGAGAGGTTATTATGGAGCTCTCATCTCCCCAGGTGTTTTAACTTGTGGTGTCTGAGTCTTTATTCTGGTGACTGCCTTATCTATCTCACATCCATATTCCTCTAGCCTCCATTCTCCTTCTCAGGTCACCCACCCACAGATAAATAATATAGGACTCCCTGGAGGGTCTCTAAATCTGGTGACCAACATGATCACACCACCAGAGGAGAAATTGTTGGAGGTCGGGATTGGAGATAGGATCAGCAGACCTGCACTTGACCAGTGCTTTTCCATTCAGGAATATGGGTCAAACTCTATCATCTCATACCTATTACATTCAGTTGTTGGAGTCTTAGTTCAGAAGCCAGGACTTAAAACTATCTTAAAATATTATCCTGATTTCCCTAAAACCAGTTTTTTCATACTGTGAAATCTTTAAAACTAGGACTTAAGATCTCAGGAGTTGCTCCAGGCATTACTTAACGTTATCCTGTAATGTCCTGCCTTTAAAAGAAGGAGTAGTTTCTAAAAAACAATGGCATTTGAAATGCAAGCTATGGAAGGAAGTTCAAAAAAAAAAAGGAGCAAAAGTATGGTAATTATAATCAATTGGAAGCACATGGACTCTAGTAAGAATACTGCACTAAATGTGGAGTTCTCAGTTTCTACCCCAACCTTTCATTAACTCTACTAACAATTTGCTTATCATTTTTCCTCTTTCAACTTTTTGGCTTTAACTGACTCTTATCTATTCATTCCCTTCACCATTCTTACTTGGGGTAACTGCAGAACCCCAAAAGTAAGTTATCTTTATCCCCTTCCCCTCACTCCCCCTCAATTTCAAACTCTGCTTCCATGAGAACTTAATGCAGTATTACAATATAATTCTGAAAGTGCAGAAGTAAATTTAGTACAACCTAATGGTATTGCATTCCTGACTCCTAAAGAGATTTAGAGCAGGATAATTCAGTATGATAATGAAGCTCCTTTCACTAAGGACTGCTGGACTAGATAAGCCTGAAATCTCTAAGGCCAGATCTTTGGTATCAATTGAATCTAAGCTTATGGTGGAAGATTTCTCAACTTGAAAATTGCTATTTCAAAAGTTATGCAAAGTACAACCTAGAAAAAAAATAAGGAAATTCATGTGCCCATTCCCTATGAGGAACTAACTGGCACAGGTAAAGTTTGAAGTCTTAATAGGTAATTGTTATACTCAGAACAAACCTTTAATCACATTGGGCTAGCTGCTAAATGTTAAAGAGTTCTTTGAGTAGACAATTCCTCACAAAAGGGCTATAAGAACATCCCAAGACATAAGAACTTTAGTCCTAAAGAATCTGAGGGAAGTTCAATTTAAAAAGGAGAACTCGTGCTTGCTTTGCCTAGAAAACAGGCAGAAGTTTTGCTCTCAAGGGGATAGCCAGAGCAACAGGATTTTTTCTCTATCAGCAAAGCTCAGCACAATTTTAGCATATCAAAAGGGGGACAGCTGGGTATCTCAGTGGATTGAGAGCTAGGCCTAGAGACAGGAGATCCTGGGTTCAAATCTACCACAGACACTTCCCAGCTGTGTGACCCTGGACAAGTCACTTGACCCCCATATCAAAAAGGGGATCTGGGAGACTCTTTAAAGCACTCCCAGAGAATCCAGTCAGACCATTGTTTAAAAGCAAAAGTATAAACCTGATTATTTTTTAAATAGATCTTTGCTAAAAGATGGAATTACTGTGAAGTCAAATTTGTTATCCAGTAGAGTGATTTATTAATTGCTTAGAAGTGGCAGTACTACTACTTACTCAAATTACAAATATTGGTCCTGATACTGATGTTAGTCTAAAACCAATGACAAGAATACCAGTTCAAATGTTACTTATACAATATCTATTTTGACAATTAAATTTTGCAAAGTTTGTAGGTAAAATTGATAATTCTATTACTAGTACCAAATTCTTTTCAGTTATGAATTTATATATGATGGTTTAAAAATAATAACATCATTGCACCTTGTTGATAATGCTGTGAATACTTTCACTGCATCTAATCAGGAAAAAGCAGAAGCTCTATATCAGACAGTCATATAATGTTGATGCATGCAGAGTATAGTTTGTTGCAGAAAGCAAAGTTGACTGCAGTTAGACACATACTTAAGATCATAGAACAAACCTGTAAAATCACATGTGTTTCATTGTATGTTGTTTCTATGGTTATTGGTTTTAAAGATGAATATCAAACATCAATGTATGCTATCTTACAAAGTCAAAGTGAAAATTTTATGACACATATTTACTCTGATATGAACCTTCCTGGATTTGTATATGAGGGAATTTCGAGAGTAAACGGCATAGCAGCCACTGCCTTTTAGCAGGCAGATAATTAGCACTCACTGCTATATCAGAGTGCCAGATCTATTGTACCTCAATATTCTATGCAAACAGGTGAAATTGCTTGGCAGTGCAAATTTTGTGGAATATATAATGTCACTCATTCACTTCAAAGAGGTAACTGCAGAATTTTAAGAACTGCACAATGTGGGCAAAAGGGTGCATTACAATATGCTCCTGGTCTAAAAATGGAAAATTGATGTGTTATTGGAAATAATTACTCTCATGATATATGAGCTAAAGCTCAAAATAAAAAAATAGTATGCAAAGTTATTGCACATCTTGTAAATAATCTTGCACATTTGGCCATTCCAAAACAGTTTTGGAATAACAGTGTTTTTACCAGCAATAGATGGGCTAATTGGATAAATCATGGAATTTATCTCATAAGACAGATATTCCAGAAAATTCTTAAATACAAGCAATTGGAGAAAGGGCTCAAAGAAATGTAAAAGCCCAAAAATTTAAAAACAATAAGAATATATTTTCAGTCGCTTTCTAACTAAATAAGACCCAATAAGTCTTTCATGTGGGGTCAAGATTTTGCTTCTGTTTTCTCAGATACCAGAAATCCATGGAGAAAAACCGAAACCATCCAGCATTTCCAAAAAGAAAGTCAGCCCAGAGAGAGGAGAAAGCAGATGTCTGTATAGCACCAACCACAGCACAGCACAGAGGCCAGACACCAAAAAAAAAAAAAAAACCCAGCAGAAAAACAAACAAGGCAAAACCACTGCCTTAGGGACAGGTCTAATGCAGTATTCACACAAATGAACTTTTTCTGCGAGACAGTTGACCTACAGAAGAATATCATTAATTTGCTTACAGATATTCTATTCTACAAATATATGGGTATTTGTTGTAAGATCAATGCTTATCATGTACCTGAAAATTTCAAATGGTATTTGTACAATATGTAACTTGCAATTATTTTATTGGAATTGTTCCATGTTACCTAAATTTAATCAAATAACAAATTGTGCAGTTGGGAATGTTATAACAGCACATCGGGTACTGTTCAATTGCAGCAGAAATTGTTTATATTATCCAAAATGTGTGTTATGATGTTGTGGTGCTAATATTCTAATAGGAAAAGAAGACAAGAACCTTAATGCTTACAAAGTGAAGATGGGATTGACTCTCCCCTTGCCTTTTAAATTTAATCAACCAAAAGTGAAGACACCCCTTCTTAACATTAAGTAGGGGAGGTTCATAAACCACTTACTAAAGTGAGTAACACCTCCAGAAGTGACTGACTGCCCTGTGGGCAGTGCTAAGCAAATTTAAAGACTGCAATTGGTCCCTGTAAAGTGAAGGAAGGGATAGGAAGTGACATAAAGAAAGGTCCATAAAAAGGACCTAAACTTCCTTTTAGGGGGTCTTTGGTCTTCTGTATTTGTCCTGATTTTTGGGTTGAAGGAGCTTGGACTTGGACTGTGGCTCTTGGACTGCTCCTGGATCTCCTCCCTTTGGACTTCAGCCTAGTGAGTGAAAAGCTGATCTTCCTTTCCTGGCTTATAGAGAGATTATTTCTGGAGAGGCCTCCCCTTCCTGGAGAAGGCCATGTGGGTTGAACCCTTGCTTAATTCACCACCAAGTTCTCTGGCTGAGGGATTAACAGGCCCTGTGTGGGTTGAGCCAGGGACTAGAGCATCATTTAGGGTGATAAGCTAGACTTCTTATTTGACCCTCTTTCACATTTCTCTACGTTCACTCTCTCCACCTTCTTTGTAAATAAAAGCTGTTAAAAGTCATTTTGACTTGGTCCATAATAATTTTAAAATCAGCAACCACAGTATTATCTTTAAATTCTTATATATTTAGTCAAACCATAAAATTTAATTCCTTACAAAAGAATATTGAGGGAGTTAAATAAGAAAAACAGAAGACTTGGGAGTGGATTAGTTCTGTTCTGGGGGTTTTAAGATAAGAGAGGGCAGAAAGCAAGGAAAAAAGAAGAGAATGAATCTTTCTGTTTCTTATAATTGAGGTATGGGTAAAAATAAGAGTATAGAAACATAGAAGAAGGGATGTGGGGAACAGGCATTAGATGAAACTCATGTTTATATGAAATGGACAATATCCATGCCTTAGAGGAGTTTGATGTAGAAATACATCAAACTCAAATGAGAAACAATTGGGGAATGGAGGGGAGACAGTTAAGAGGGAAAATAATAAAGTGGAGGGAATTTCCCCAAGCAAGACAAATTTCCTGATTCTGAATGAGGTTTTGTTTTTGTTTTTTTTAAACTAAGAACTAGAGTCTAAAGGGTGCCCATAAATGAGGAATTGCTAAAGCTATTGAGGGATAACATTATGCTTAAGAAATGACATGATATGGTTACAGAGAATTCTAGGGAATATGAACTGATACAGAGTGAATTAAGCAAAATGAAGAGAATGATTATATAAAGATAATATTGTAAAGAAGAAAACTTTGAAAGACAACTCTGGTCCTTGTAATGACCAACCATCCAAGTTTCCAAGAGACTTCTGATGTAGATTTGTATACACTTTCTTACAGAGAAGTGATACACTCAAGGTGAAAAGACATACATTCTTGGACATGGCTACAATGTAGATTTGTTTTACTTGAATATGCTTATTTGTTTAAAGGTTTGTTTTTCTTTCTTTCTTGTGGATATTTTTTTTTCACTATGGAAAAAGAAGTTAGGGTTTTTGGAGAGAGGAGAAAAGAAGTACTAATGATTTGTCATACCAAATATAGGAGAAAAGGAAAAAGATTATCAATGATATATTTTAAAATATACATAGAAGATAACTGAAGGAAGTTCAAATAGTGACCCTGATACAAATAAAAATAGTTTTGAAACTAGTTGTATTTATTATTTTCTTTTTTAAAAAGTCATATTTAATAGAGAATGTCAGTTTCAAATGCAATCTTCCTGTTCTCTTTATTCTGTGAGGAACTGTTTGTGTTTCGTAGTGTTTTCCAAGTTCAGAATCGCAAAAAATTAAACAAAACAAAACAAAAAGTAGAAAAAGAAACAAGGGGAATTGCTCTTCTGGACCTGATTGTCACCAGCAAAGATAAACTAGTTGCTAAAGAAGAAATACTGGTAACCTTGAGAGTAAATGATGACTTAGTCTAACAATTCGCTTTAGAGGAAAGGAAAGCCAAGTATAGTGACATGCATACTAGATTTTGGAAGAGTATATTTCAAGATGAAAGAGATGATTTCCAAAAAACCTAGAAATACCTGCATGAACTAATGCAAAAGAAGGGAACAAAACCAGGAAAACATTGTACACAGTAGCAGCAATATTACATGATGAATATTTATGAATCATTGAACTATAGTGATATTCATATATAGTAATATAGTGATCTAAGGCAATTCTCATGGCTCATGATTAAAAGTGACATCTACCTGAAGAGAAAGAACTGATGAAGTCTTAATGTACAAGAAGACATACTATATTTCATTTAATTTCTCTATTTTTCTTTTGTTTGTTCTACTTCCCTTCCACAAAATGATTAATATGGAAAATATTTTACACTATTACATATGTAAAATCTATGTCAGATTATTTGCCATCTCAGGGAGTGGGTAGGGGAGGAAGAGAGGGAGGATGATAATTTGGTTCAAACTTTAAAAAAAGGTTTTGCTTTTTATGTAATTGAGGAAAAATAAAATATTTGAAAATGTAAAATAATATAAAATATTATTTAAAGAATTTTACAAGTATATTTCAAAAGATTTAGAGGGAGGAGGATCTTATTGCCTCAAATCCTAAAATGGAATATAAATTCTCAACAATGAAATTCCAAAAACACAAAGAAATATGTCTGATGAAAAGAGAAAGGGGAAATTGTATAGACTACGTTGGAATGTTGATATACATACTGCCAAAGGATTTGTGTAGAAATATATCAAACTCAAAATGGAAACAATTTACAGAAATAAAAACAAACTAGTCAAATAATTAGAAACATACAATAATTGCTCATGGTTGGGTGGTGCCAATATAAAATAGATGTGACTAGGATGATGATAAATGGTGAAGGAGAAAAAACAAAACTTAGCTCTTTTTTATTTTTATTTTCTCTGCCAAATAGAGTAATCCTTGGATTAGAAAGGACAAAATAAAGTAGCTAATCACGAGCCAAGATAAATAAGGCAATAGTAATAGAAGAAACTAAGTGGTGCCTGGTGTAGAGAAGAAGAGTTCAAATGTCTATGACCATGGTCAAGTCACATCATCTCTGTTTCAGTTTCCTCCTCTGTAAAATGGTATTAATAATTGCATCTACTTCCCTGGGTTGTTGTGAGGATAAAATGAGAGAATATTTGTAAACATACTTTGCAAACTTTAAATGTCTATATAACTGCTAATTATTAGCTGTTATCTAGTAGTAAAAAAATACCTAGCAGTCATCAATGACAGGCTTGATAGTTAAGCTAATCCTAATGATCCTGTTCTCTTCTCTCACTAAACTTCCAGCAATATTATCATAATTCACAAATTCAACTATCAACTCTGTGCAGATAACTCCCAAATCTACATAGTCAGTCTTCCTCTCTTCCTTGAACTCCACCTAGATGTCTCATGGGCATTTTGTACTCAGTATGTCCAAAAAAGAAGTTACCTTTCATTGTGAACCCAGTCCTTCTTCTACTTTTCCTATATATATCAAGGGAACTACCATCCTTCTGGGAACCCAGGTTAACAACATTGGAGTTAATCATGTCTCTTCACTCTTGACTGCTTATATTTGATCAATTGTTAAATCTAGTTATTTCCATCTCCATATTATTTTTTGCTTCTCCCCTCTTCTTTCCACTCAAAATCAGTCATAATTCAAACTCTCCTGTCCTCTCACATACATGGTTGCAATATCTTCTAATTGGTCTCCCTGTGCCAAGTTGTCCTCCACACAGCTACCAAATTGTCATGTAGAGGTGTGATGATGTCATTCTTCTCCTTAAGAAGTTTCAATAGATATACTGAAGAGAAGGAAATTCAGAAGGAAGCACAGACAAGTAAAGAAGTTTTGAAAGTAATGTGTATAACTTATGGATATATATGGATATGTTTGTATGTATACATATATTGGTATATATGTAATTGATAGGAAATGGAGAGTTGCATTGTAATATAGAATCTCCTTTTTGTGTTCTGTTTTTATGGAAGTGATCTTTTTTTAGGCATTTTACTACAGAAAAAAATGTTTTACCTGGTTTAAATAAAAACTCCTCAGTTTGGTATTTAAAGTCTTCCACAGTATAGCTACAATATGTCTTTCTAAACTAATTTCACTTTCATTGTCTAATCTTCTATGCTTTCCTAGATTGAAACTATGACTAGTCCACAGTAGGTGTCAAACAAATGTTTCTCAAATTAAATTGCATTGAACTGGTGACTGATTGGGGAAGATGGAAAGTTAGAAGACTCATAAATCAACTGGGGTGATATAGGGAATGGGCTGGACTATTAAGTGAAATAGAGACTAGGACCACTTTCAGATTCACTGCCTATTCTATTAAATATTTCTCTATTCTCCCACAAGATGATGAGTATCACTGGAGAGGGGGAAGGCTACTTACTCTAGAAAACATAAATGAGAGGTACTCCCTGCATATCTGCACAGAAATTATTTTCAATGATTGTGAATTCTGATATTAATGGTTATTAGAACTTTTCTTAATGAACTAGAGTGTGTATCAAAGTATCCTATCAAAGTGAAGATTGGAACCATTAAAAATATATACTGTATAAAAGTCACATAAGTCAATAGATTATATTTGTTTAAATAAAAAGAGTGAAATTGCTTTGAACACTGTTTCAATTCTATATGATATAACTTTTTATTTTTCTGGGTTTTAGGAGGGAACGTAGTAGTAGAAAACAGTCCAAAAATGTCAAGAATGCTATAATATTTTGCAGTTTCTATATTTTCATTTTCAAAATATAATATTTATGCTTTATATTCTAAGACATTTTGCCCCTCAAAAGTGCTTTTTCAACTTCATAAAAATGTGTTTGTTATATAGGCTCTAATTGTCAAGATTAGTCCAAAGAGAAATTTGTCTTGTTCCTTCACTTCAGTACCCTCTCAAACATGTTCAAAAGAGTTTGTAACCTCCCGTTGTGGCTGTTCCTTTCAACAATGCAGACTGAAACTCAGACATATCTGTTTAACTTGTGCAAGTAATGGCTTCAAGATCTTGTCTATGTACTCCCCCAAATCAATAGTCAACATGCTAAAGGTCTTCCCCATTTTCTCTGGATGTTTCAAGATGAATGGAGTACATTGACTGTACACAGAATACTCCTCACTCTCATCACATGACCAGCCAACATACTTTTTTGTTCATACATTTCCCTGATAACATCCTTTACTCCAGTTCTTCAAAGTGCTTTTTTTTGTTTTGTATTATATTATGTAACATGCTATGTATTTTATGTGTTTGTTATGTTGTTTGTACACCCCTCCAATGCCTTCTAGGTGCCACTCAGTTTTAATTAAGTGAAAATTAGTGTTCCATGACTCATAGTAATAAAGCAGGAATAAATTATAACCCTTAAACATAATGACCTTTTGTGATTCAGGACCAAGAAGTGGGAAAAGATGGCACAAAGGATGAAGTTCTGGGCCTGGAATCAGGAAAATCTATGCTCCAATACAGCCTCCAACACTTCCTAGCTGTGTGACACTGAGCAAGCCATTTAATATCTATCTACTTCAGTTTCCTCAACTGTAAAATGGGGATAATAACAATATCTACCTCACAGAGCTGTTCTGAGGATAAAATGGGATATTTATGAAATGCTTAACATGGTGCCTGGCACATAGAAAGTACTCAATAAATACTTGTTCCTTTTTTCTCTCCACAAAAACAGTTATAAGTGAAAGCATTTAGGAAGTAGGAGAAGGTAGTGATGACATATATAAAGATCTGAGGTTAAAGAGAAATGGGGAGATTAACATGGAAGAAATGGGACTAAGGGGGAATATCACTTTATGTCTTTAGAATCTTGTTGATAAGATGGATACATACAATTAATTTTGCTTTATTTGTTTACTAATGCTATATTCTCTGCTTAATAAAAGTTAACTTTTGCTTAAGTCTATCTATAATTTTTAGCTTGAAGTGCATACTCACCAAAGATTCATGGGTCTATGAAATTCTAGTCATACTAAAGAAGTCAGGAAGAAATGGTAGTAATCCAGTGATACTAACTTCAAGTTTTGGGGAGTTTAAGTTTTCAAAAAGTCAAGATCACCCAATATAGAAGGCAAGCCTGGGAACTCAGCTGGTGGTGCTATTTCCTTACTGCTATTTTTGGTGTAATTCTTCACAACATCTGCTCAAACTGTGTAGCCCTTATAGAACAACAAAGAAAATAGATCACCAAGAATAAAGAAGAAATGTATTCCAATCTGGTCGAAGCACATCCAGACAGCCATGTTCATTTATTGCACCACATTTTAGGAAGAATATTGATAAAATTAAGAATATGCAGAGAAGGACAACCAAGATGTTGACAGATCTCAAATTCATTCCAGATGAGGAGTGGTTGAAGAAACAAGGGATATTTAACCTGAAGAAGAGGTTACTTAATGTTAACTTTATAGTTACTTTGAAATAGTTGAAAGGCTGTCATGTGGAAGAGGGTTTATGCATATTTTGTTTGACCCTAAGGGTAGAACTAGAAACAATGAATGGAAGCTGCAAAGAGACAGATTTGAAATTGACATAAGGGAAAACTTCCTAATAGGTAGATTTTTTCTGAAGCTAAATGGAATATCTTGAGAGTTAATGGACTCCTCCTCTTTGAGTAAGAGATAAGTGAACAATTGCTTCATATCTCATGGAAGAGGTTCTTTTCCTTGTATGAATTAAAACAAGACAGCTAAGAGTTCCCATAAAATTATAAAATTCTTTGGCAAGAAACTGGGGTACTCTGAAACCACTGTCACCATGGTGGTTCACTATGGAAGAGAATGCTCTTAAATCTCATTTGAATTGTAGTAAACCTCTCTTTCCTCTTGCAAAATGGTATTGACCAGTTTCACACCAGTAATCCTTCACCCTCTAGTTTAAACATATTACAATTATTATCCCCAACTGAGTGGGATTCTTATGTGTCTGCCTTAAAATTAGTCCTTATGGTCTAGATGGCAGACGAGGGGCAGCAACCCAGCCAAACTCTACCAAGATTTCCCTTCAAACTTCTTTAAAATAACTCCTCAAATCAAAATTTGGAGTGACAGGGCCAACAAAAGATAAGAGTGAGACATTTTTTAGCTTAAGACAACTTAGGAGGTTTTCAGGAGAGGATTGTGACATTGGTGTAAAGGTGACCCGAAGCACACTTAATGATAACATGAGCAGGGCCTTGGATTTAAAACTTCCTCTGAGGGGAGAGAGAAGCTTTAAGGTAGGAAGATAGAGAAAGGATAGAAGTTTTAGATACCACGAGGGGGATGATGGAGTCGAAGTAGAGATATGAGGTGGCAGGAATGAGTCTTTATTAATTATCAATGAGCCACAGCCAGGTTCCATCTCTAATCTTTCTCTATCATCTCTCCAACCTGTGTGGTATTAAATCTGGATCTCTGGACTGGTAAAGGCCTTCAGAATGGTCCATTGATCAGAGCTTGGCTGTGGCTCATTGATAATTAATACTCATTCCTGCCACCTCATATCTCTACTTCGACTCCGTCATCCCCCTCGTGGTATCTAAAACTTCTATCCTTTCTCTATCTTCCTACCTTAAAGCTTCTCTCTCCCCTCAGAGGAAGCTTTAGGATTAGTCTGAGATAGTAGCAGCAGTAGAAATAAAATCAGCAGCAATAGTTTCAGAAGCTCTCAGCCCAGGGATGACAGTAAGGGAGCCAGACAACTTCAAGAAAGAAATTATATTAGTAGGCTGCAGGATAGTTCAGTGGATTGAGAGTCAGACCCAGAGATAGGAGGTCCTGGATTCAAATCTGGCCTTAGACACTTCCTAGCTGTGTGACCTTGGGCAAGTCACTTGACCTCCATTGCCCAGCCCCTACCACTCTTCTGCCTTAGAACCAATATGGGTTCTAAGACAGAAGGTAAAGGTTTAAAAGAAAGAGATTACAAGGGATCCTTTGCTGGCATTGAGTGCAACTGGCACTGATTGAGAAATCTATTACCCATGAGCATTTCTAGATCCCAGATTCAGTGGAGAAAGAAGTCCTAAGGAAGTAGAAGCCCTAGACAAAATTCCAAGGCAAAGAGGAGGGGAGTAGGGATACCAGGGGTCCATCCTGGGTAAAGAATAGAGCATAGACCAGGAAAACGTAATTGCATCTCTCCTTGGGCTACACCACTTTGGAAACACTGAAAGCTTGAAGATACCCAGAAATATCTGAAAATAGCAGCATAAAAAAGACTAAAGCTTGGAACAGTGCCTCCTCACTCCAAGGTGAGCAAAATCAAACTTTAACATAAAGTTCAAAATAAAAAAAATAGGTAGGAAAAATGAGAAAACAACAAAATAAGAAATTGACCACAAAGAGCTACTATGTTGGCAAGAAAGACCAAGACACAATTTCAGAAGAATACAATAATGTGCTTATATACTTATTGTTTTTCTCTGCTGCTGCAAGTTATCAAGAGTGACCAGAAGGAGCATATTGAAGGAAAATATGATTAATTCTATATCTTGAGATGTGTAAAGACTAAATTTAACTCTCCCCTGATTGTGAAAATGAAATTAACTATGCCATGATTGTGAAGAATAAATTAACTCCCCTGCCCATTTTAAGATTTAATCACCAAAAGTGTAAACATCCCACTTAATCATTGAGTGGGAGAGCTCTGTGACCCATGTGTATGACAGTGGTGATGAATCAGAATCAAACTGACTGGCTCCTGGGCAGTCCTAAGCAAAGCTTCAACTTTAATTGTTAGACATAAAAGTGTAGGAAGGCACAGGAAATGACGCAAAAGAAAGTGTTTTTAAAAGGGAGTTACAACTTCCTGTGGAAACTTCTTGTGGGAGTTCTTTGTGCTTGGAATTTCTGGCTGCTCTCATTCTTCTGAGTTCGAGTTGGAGGCTGGCGAAGCATATGCTGACTAGACCTGAGACCCTGTACTTGGTGAGACTGTTCTTAAATCTCTCCCTTTGGACTGACACGTGGTGAGTGAAAAGAACTGACTCCTACCCTGGATTTCTGCAGGGACTAGCCTCAGGAGAGACCTATCCTCTTGAGAGAGGCTCCCTGCATCCCCAGGTCCTCAGTTCAAGGCCAAAGCTTCTCCAGCTAAGCCCTGCCTGGGTTGAACCAGGGGTGGGAGCAAAATACTTAGTGCTTAGGCTAGATATCTTACCCTATCCTCTCACTCATTTTCTTACTTTCACTCTTTCTATATTTTGTAAATAAATTGGTAAACAAATTTCTTTGGAATTTAACTAAATTCCTGGTCACCCTACTCTTAAATAATCCAGTCCAACCTTTATATAAAGCCCTCTGTTTTCCCCCTTATAGATAGTGGTAGAATATCAAGGTAAAGGTGTCCTACAGGTATTTTGAAATGTAAATTTAGATCTCATTAGTTAAATCAAAGCTTTATATATTCACCTGGGAATCATCTCAAGAGGAGTGGTGGCTTCATTTACATGAATAGGTTTTTAAAAAACCCTTAAGATGAATAGATAATATTGCTAACAGAATTATTTATTAATATGTTTATAAAAATAAAAACAATGGGTAGGAAGAAAAAGAGAATAGATTTAAAGAGACCCAAAAGAGTAAAGGTTAGAGAGATAAGAACCAAGAAATGAGTATTGATTATTGGGAACATATTGGGAGCATAGACCTTTGGAAAAGCAATTTCAATAGATAGTCACAACACAAAGGACTAAAGAGTGAGGGTAGAGAAATAGAATCAGCAAGTCTGTCAGTTAATGGAAAAAGAGAGATAGAATAATAGCTTAAGGATTTAGGTAAAATAATTTTTGGATCATAAGATTTAGAATATTTTGTATGACAAGAGTGAGGCCCAATAAGGTATTGTGAACTCCATAAAAATCACATTAGTAAAAAATTCCGAACTATAACTGATTCAGTACCTGAACAGTAGATATCAGCTCTGAGAAAATCAGAACCACTGACAGTAGCGAGTTGCTGAAAGCTCAAGATGAATATCTCCTTAAGCATTGCCTTTTCATATGAGAACTAAAGCCTTGACACTCATCTGGAGTTTTGATCCCATTATCAACTGTCTGGACCTCTTATTTCCAGGCTTAGGAAGACTTCTATCTCTTTGCAACTCTTCTTTTATTTCCCTATTTCACTGCTCTTCTTTCTGGAACCATTAAAATTGCAATTTTGCTATCCTAAACAAAATTGTATCATGAATATATTCATAAAAACAGGAGGAAAGATAATTCATTGAATATTTTTTATGTCAGGAAGCTGACATCTTTTGAAGATCACCTGATGTGCATCTTTGCTGACAATAGACAGCAAGAGTAAAGAACTTAAGAACTCCCTCTCCCCTAGATAATGTATTCAGTTCATCTTAAAACAATCTTTCTAAATGCCAAAATCAATAAGATAATTAATTTTTTTTCTTATTCAAAATAATAATATATAATATTATTTAAATTTATAAGCTATACAATAAACTCCTATAATTGTAACATTTCCATCTACCATTTTAAAATTCCCAGCTCAAATAACATCACTTCTCCAATACCAAATAACATTTTGTTTCATAACTTTCTACCAACAGTTATCCCTTAGAATTGTATATTATGTGAATATATGTTGGGGGATCTATTCTTCTCCTAAAATGACTATGAATATGTAGTGGTCCTCACAAAGACCTTAGAAATAGTATTTATGGGGCAGCTGGATAGCTCAGTGGATTGAGAACCAGGTCTAGAGATGGGAGGTCCTAGGTTCAAATATGACCTCAGACACTTCTGAGCTGTGTGACCCTCGGCAAGTCACTTAACCCTCATTCCCTAGCTCTTATCACTCTTCTGCCTTAGAAACAATACACAGTATTGATTCTAAGATGGAAGGTAAGGGTTTAAAAAAAAGAAATTGTATTTCTTCACAGTTAAAGAAGAGAGAAAACTAGAGACTGATTGAAAATTAAAGTTTTTCCAAGTATAGCAGAAACTTGGAGGATCTCTTAGGTCAAAGAGAGGAGAAAAAGGGATGTGTCAGGACATGACATGTGGAACAGTATTGCAAACAGGGTGGCCAGTGGCAGTGACATCTGTAGGTTCATTTCTCAGACCAAAGCTTCCCTAGAAGGCCATGAGAAGTGACCTCTAAACGGGCAAATTGAAATGTATGTGACTGAATTTTTTAAAAATTGAGGGTCTTCATTCCAGTAGCTGAAGCCTATCTAGAAAAAGACTTCTGCCCCTTGCTTTAATGTGAGCTGGACATAAATGGCACCATTTCACAGTTGGTCTTTAAGAGCTCTGTTAAGGACTACACTTAATGAATCAACTATTATTTCCCATAAATATTCATGGTAGACTCCTTATCTTTCTAAATGTAAGTCCCTTGACCAAAATCCCTTTGATAAAGTCTCAAGAATACAGGACACCTCTGGAGCCACACAGGAGAGAATGACCTTTCTTAGCTCAGAGTGGGGATCTCAAAGGCTCAACTTATTATTAAATGGACTTTGCTCTATAACTGGGTACATTATAATCATTTCATAACTATACTTTCAAGGGAGAATAACTATGAATTTGGGCAATACTTAAAACATTTTATATTTTGAAAAAACTTCTGGGTAAGCATGGCGGCAATCTAAATGCAGCTTACTTACTCTCCCCAGCACACCCCAACAAGGACTACCCCAAAAGACCTTAAGAATCATTTTCAGAGGAACAGAGGAACTGTAAAGTGGGACACAGCATTGAAGGTGCATGGGGTTGGGGTTTTTCCAGTCTATAAGAGGGTGAAAGCGCTTCCACCCAAATGCAAGCCGATCCACCCTCCCCCACTCCCACCTACAGAGCCAGAGACAGTGCACACCAAGATGAACAAGCAAGGAGCACCTCTGCAGTGAATAGGGGGCACCTCTGGGTCTTTCAGAGCTGACTAGGACAGCAGGGGACCCACCCCTGAAGGCAGCTAGGCAGAAAAACCCAGCACGTGAGAGAGCATAGACCTTAGGTGCCCAGAGCCAGCGCACCCATTGGAGCCAGGAAGTGAATGAGGAGTACTTCTGGAGTGAGCAGGGAGCACTTCAGGGTCCTTGGGAGCTGACTAGGACCCCCTGGGGACTTACCCCTGAAAGCAGCTAGACCAGAAACCCAGGTGGGCAGGAGAGCACAGACCCTGAGCACCCCTGAGAGTGTGGCACCTAGAAGAGCTGCACAGGACCACAGAGAAGTGAGAGCTTGCCTAAAACAAAATCCTTGATCCTTAACTCCATACACAGAGAACTTACCCAGCTGACTCAGATTTCTGACTAAAGAGGGAAGGGAAAACATTCAGGAAAATGGCTAATCATGCACAGGAGCCTCAAAATCCTTCCAAAAAAACCTAAAAAGAAGGCTGTGACCCTCAAAAAAATTTTATGGAGGTAAAACCCAGGCTACAGAGGAAATATTGGACAAAACTCAAACAAAGGCAAAATGAAAATAAATGGAAATTGTCCACAAGACCTGGAAGAATATCAAATGGAGCTTATCAAAAAGATGGAAGTCTTCTGGAAAGAGAAGTGGGAAATAGTTTTAAAAAAATGAAGAAATCATAGCTGAAAACCAAAAGGTTAAAGCAAAAAACCAAAAATGTTTAACAGAAAAAACAGGCCTTAAGGACCAGAATTAAGCAACTGGAAACCAATGGTCTTACAAAAGAGCAAGAATTAATAAAACAAAGTCAAAAGACTGACAAAATAGAAGAAAACATAAAGTATCTCACTGACAAGGTGAGAGATCACGAAAACAGAGGAAGGAGAGAATTTGAGAATCATTGGTCTACCTGAAAAGCCAGAAATAAACAGAAATCTTGACACCATACTACAAGAGATCATCCAAGAAAACTGCCCTGATGTTCTTGAACAAGGGGGAAAATAGACATTGAAAGAGTCCATAGAACACCCTCTACACTAAACCCCCCAAAAACAACTCCCAGAAATATAATTGCCAAATTCCAGAGCTTTCAAGCTAAGAAGACAATCATACAAGAAGTCAAAAAGAAACAATTCAGATATAAAGGAGCACCAATCAGGATCACACAAGACCTGGCAGCTTCAACACTAAAAGACCACAATGCCTGGAACACGATATTCAGAAAGGCAAGAGAACTGGGTTGTCAACCAAGTATCACCTATCGATCAAAACTGACTATATACTTCCAGGGGAAAGTATGGGCATTCAACAAAATAGAAGATTTCCAAGTATTTGTAAGGAAAAGAACAGAACTAAGGGGAAAGTTTGATATCCAAACACAAAGACCAAGAGAAACATGAAAAGGTAAATATGAAAGAGAGGGAAACGGAGAAATTTTTTTCCTTTTTTTGTTATTCAAACTCTCTTCTTTAAGAGCTACAATTGAATCAAATTATATATATTAATATATGGGGAAAATGTTATTTGTAACTATCAAAATGTTTTCATTATTATAATAAATAGAATAATCATTCATAGGAAAAGATTGGGGCATTAAAGGATATAAAATGATATAAAAAAGGGTGAAGGAGAATCAATGATGGTACTAAGGGATACCTGAAGAAATAAAATAAATAGAATAATCTTTGTCACACAAAGATACACATGGGAAGGGGAGGGGGAAAATACTCATATAAGAGGGAGAGGAAAGCTAATTGAAATAATCAACAACTTTAGCAAAGTTGCAGGATACAAAATAAACCCACATAAATCATCAGCATTTCTATATATTTCCAACACATCTCAGCAGCAAGAATTAGAAAGAGAAATCCCATTCAAAATCACCTTAGACAAAATAAAATACTTAGGAATATATCTCCCGAGACAAACACAGGAACTATATGAAGATAACTACAAAACACTCTCCACACAACTAAAACTAGACTTGAGCAATTGGAAAAACATTAACTGCTCATTGGTAGGATGAGCCAATATAGTAAAAATGAACATCCTACCCAAACTGATCTATCTATTTAGTGCCATACCCATTGAACTTCCAAAAAATTTTTTTACTGAATTAGAAAAAACCATAACAAAGTTCATTTGGAAGGACAAAGGATCAAGGATATCCAGGGAAATCATGAAAAAAAAAATACAAAGGAAGGTGGCCTTGCAGTCCCAGATCTCAATCTATACTATAAATCAGTGGTCATCAAAACAATTTGGTACTGGCTAAGAGACAGAAAGGAGGATCAGTGGAATAGAATTGGGGTAAGTGACCTCAGCAAGACAGTCTATGACAAACCCAAAGACCCCAGCTTTTGGGACAAAAATCCACTATTTGACAAAAACTGCTGGGAAAATTGGAAGACAGTGTGGGAGAGATTAGGTCTGGCTCAACACCTCACACCCTACACCAAGATAAACTCAGAATGGGTGAATGACCTGAACTTAAAGAAGGAAACTATAAGTAAATTAGGTGAACACAGAATAGTATAAATGTCAGACCTTTGGGAAGGGAAAGACTTTAAAACCAAGCAAGACATAGAGTCACAAAATGTAAAATAAATAATTTTGATTACATCAAATTAAAAAGGTTTTGTACAAACAAAATCAATGTAACCAAAATTAGAAGGGAAGCAACAAATTGGGAAACAATCTTCATAACAAAAACCTCAAAGGTCTAATTACTGAAATTTATAAAGAGCTAAAACAATTGTACAAAAAAATCAAGCCATTTTCCAATTGAAAAATGGGCAAGGGACATGAATAGGTAGTTTTCAGCCAAAGAAATCAATACTATTAATAAGCACATGAGAAAGTGCTCTAAATCACTGATAATCAGAGAGATGCAAATCAAAACAACTCTGAGGTATCATCTCACATCTAGCAGATTGGCTAACATGACAATGAAGGAAAGTGATGAATGCTGGAGGGGATGTGGCAAAGTGGGGACATTAATTCATTGCTGGTGGAGTTGTGAATTGCTCCAACCATTCTGGAGGGCAATTTAGAACTATGCCCAAAGGGCACTAAAAGACTGTCTGCCCTTTGATCCAGCCATAGCACTGCTGGGTTTGTACCCCAAAGAGATAATGGACAAAAAGACTTGTACAAGAACATTCATAGCTGCGCTCTTTGTGGTGGCAAAAAATTGGAAAATGAGGGGATGCCCTTCAATTGGGGAATGGCTGAACAAATTATGGTATATGTTGTTGATGGAATACTATTTGCTAAAAGGAATAATAAAATGGAGGAATTCCATGGAGACTGGAACGACCTCCAGGAAGTGATGCCAAGCGAAAGGAGCAGAACCAGGAAAACATTGTACACAGAGACTGATACACTGTGGTACAATCGAACGTAATGGATGTCCCCATTAGTGTCAATGCAATGTCCCTGAACAACCTGCAGGGATCTATGAGAAAAAACACTATCCACAAGCAGAGGACAAACGGTGGGAACAAAAACACTGATGAAAGGCAGCTGCTTGACTACAGGGGCCGAGGGGACATGATTGAGGAGAGACTCTAAATGAAAATCCTAGTGCAAATACCAACAACATGGAAATGGGTTCGGATAAAGGACACATGTGATACCCACTGGAATCGTGCGTCGGCTATGGAAGGGGTAATGGGAGGGGAGGGAGGAAAAGAAAACGATTTTTGTATTCAATTAATAATGTTTGAAATTGACCAAATAAAAATGTTTAAAGTAGAAAAAAAAACCCAAACCAAAGAAAACAAAACATTTTATGTTTTTAAATATATTTCAAAGATACAAGCCTAATAGTGACCAAGAATTACTTATCTATTTTGCTCATAATGTAGTAAGGCAGGAAGTATCAGGACCAAAATAAGATCCTAGAGTAAAGATTCCTTTTGACAACTCCATTGACTACTACACAGTTTTGGGCCACAGATCCAGGACAGAGAGGTGCAATCATGAGCATGGATCCTGTGTACTGATAAAGGCAATTATACATTGGTAGTTCTGATCCCAGGAAGAGAGTTGGGACTCAGTTCTAACCTTGAGCCTAGAGTGAAAGCCTATAGTGGAATAACCAGGGTAGGAGTCCCAGGCCAAATGGTAGTCTATGTCAAGTCCCTCTGAACTTGAGGCGCCTCCCAGTGCTCCCAGAGCTAATAATGACTGTGTCCAGCAACAGTCTACTGAAACTTCCAAACAGGGATAAACATTTAGATCTCAAAGCTATTATTGGCAAATTGTGCACACTCATTTAAAATGGTTTGAAATTCTCCCTTGAAGGATTTTGGTACTTCTTGAATGTGCTTTAGTTGCTCTATTACTGTTTTGTAAGGTTGTTGGTAAAAATCACTTGCACTCACACTGTGGATCATGACCAAGTTAAAAAGGAAATGGATCTTATTTTGGGGTGAGAAACCTTTGTGTTGCACCTCTCCTTGGGAAACAGTATGTCACTGATTGTGAACTAAATATTTTTGATTTAAAAATGTTTATTATTGTTTTTCCTTGTATGTGCAATAGAGTTTGTTTTTTTTCTCTCGTTTTTTGGACGTGAGGCATGTTACCAGTATTAATGTTTTTTTTTTTATTTTGCACTAATATAAGTTTACATGGAGAGGGGGGAAGGAAGAGGAAGAATGGGGAAAATGAGTGAGGTGCACAAATAGAAATCTGTGCAACAAGAAATGGGAAGTAGGAGGAGAGCAAGTGACAGGAACTCTCATATGAACTAGTCAAAAGAGGGAAGAATTCACAAACACATAGTAGGGTTCAGAAATATATCTGATCTGAAAGGGAAAGAGGAAAGAAGAAAGAAAGGTATTACTGGTAAGAGGTGAAAGAATTAGGGGGAAGGCATTTTAAGGGAGGCATTAGTGAGAAAAACAAATTCTTAAAGATGTGATAGATAAAAAAGAGAGGGAACCCTATAAGATAATAGAATGAAGAGATATATAACTGTGTATATGTAAATAGGAAGAATTCACCCACAACACAGAAAAGGACGACAGAATGGATTAGAATCTCAAATCTAACAATATGTGGTTTACAAAAAATATGCTTGAAATAGAAAGATACACAGAAATAAAATAAGAAGCCAGAGCAGAATCTATAATGCTTCAGCTGAAATTAAAAAGGCAAGAGGAGCAATCATTATCTCAGACCAACTAACAGCAAAAATAGCCCAAAATTAAAAGTAATAAATAATGAAATTATATTCTACTAAAAAGGTATCATATACAATGAATTAATATCAATACTAAGTGAATATGCATCAAATGGCAATACATTTTAATTCTTAAAGTAAAAGTTAAATATATTACAGGGAGAAATAAAAAATAAAACTATAATATCAGGAACTATTAATTTACCCCTTCATAGACCCAGATAAATATGACCAATAAAATAAACATAAAAAAATAGATTTTTAGAAAAGTTCCAGATAATAGATCTCTGGAGAATATCAAATAAATATAGAAGTCAAATAGGGTAAAGACAGAAAAAAGACTATTAGATTTGGCAGTTGAATGATTATTGGTAATTTTGAAGAGAGCAGTTTTAATTAAGTTATATTGTGGTTGAAAGCCAGACTACTAGGACAGAGAAACAATTATCCACAAAAAGTTGGAGAGACATGGGATGATAAGTAGTGAGGATTGAGGCAATAAATAGTTGGGTTTTTTTAATGGGGAGACTTGACCATTTTTTAAAGTAGCAGTGTAGTAACCAGTAGACAGGAGAATATTGACTAGTGAGAGAGGAAATGATAGAGGGACAGGCTTCTGGATAAGATATAATGGAATGGGATTATGAATGCAGATAAAAGGCCATAAAAATGGCCAGGAAAAAGACAGACATTTTGTGTGAGAATGTGATGGAGGAAATAGTATGTGAAGATATCTGAGTCATGTAAGATGAGGAGGGGATGAGAGAGATTTCTCATCAAATGGCCTCAATTTTTTTTGGTGAAGTAGGAGGCCAGGTCCTGAATTGAGACAGTGGCAGGAATGATTGCCTTGGTAAGCTGAGGAAAAAGATGAAAAAGCCTTTGTGGTGAGTGGAACAATGAGTTAGTTAAGGAGATGTAAAAATGTGAATGCCCAATTGGGATTCTTTTTCATGGATTCAGTCAGAATGGTTTTGTGATTTTCTCCAGATCCATTCAGCAGCATGTGAATTGATGTGAAGGAAGCAGGTGGGAGTAATAATCCAAAATTGAGACTGGCATGGCTTTATCACCAACAGAATAAGGGGGTAAGGGATTCCAAAGTGGGGTTGAACTAATTTAAGAAGGGTAACACATTGATAGAGATAGGGAAGAGAATTCAGTCAGTGTAGGGATGATAACCTTGGAAAAAATGGAAAGATAAGATTGAACGTCATGGTGAAGAGGAAAAAAGCAAGGTTAAGGAATGTAAGCCACAGGGAAAGATGGAATGTTAAAGATAAGAATCAGATAAAAGAATTTTAGAGCTTATGAAAATAGAAGTGAAACATTTACGGGGTCAGCAAGATCAAGGGTATGATCATCTCTGGGTATAGCTGAGGTAGTATAGAGGTCATAAGATCAGATGTCAGTGGTGTCTTCTTTGGCTGTGCATAACATTTTCATCATGAGCTTTTTGGGGTTATTTTAAGACCTTGCTTTGCAGATTAACGTAAACTTTGAGTTTAGTACTTCACAGTTGATCATCATGCAATATTTCTGTTACTGTATTCAGTGCTGTCTTGGTTCCAGTTTGCAAAATCTAAAGCATAACCTTGTTGGCATGTGAAATGAGTGCAATTACTTGGTAATTTGAATATTCTTTGGCATTGACCTTCTTTAGGATTGGAATATAACTGATTTTTTTTTCTATTTCATTGGCTACTGTTGAGTTTTCCAAAATTTCTGGCATATTGAGTGAAGCATTTCAACAGCATCATCTTTTAGGATTTTCAATAGCTCAATTGGAATTCTGTCACTTCCACTAGCCTTATTGTCAATCTGCTTCCTGAGATCCACTTGATTTCATTCTCTAGGGTGTATGGCTCTAGATCAGTAATCACGCCATCATGGTAATAAGCAATAGTAAGATCTTACTTATATAGTTCTTTTACATATTCCTGCCACTTCTTAATCTCTTCTATTTCTGTTAAGTCTCTACCAGTTTTATCTTTTATCATATCCATTTTTGTAGGAAACATTCACTTGATATCTAATTTTCTTGAAGAGATCTCTTGTCTTTCCATTTTATTGTTTTATTTCTTTATGTTGCTCATTTAAGAAATCTTATTTCTCCTTGCTATTCTCTGGAATTCCACATTCAGTTGGGAATATCTTTCTCTTTTCTCCTTTCCCTTTCCCTTTTCTTCTTTCCTTAGCTATTTGTACAGTCTTGTCAGATAGCTATTTTGCTTTCTTCCTCTTCTTTTTCTCTGGGACTTTTTTTTGTTGCTACCTCCTACATTATACTGTCCATAGTTCTTCAAGCACTCTATCTACCAGATCTAATCCCTGAAATCTATTTATCACTTTTATTTCATATTCATACAGGATATTATTTAGCTCATATCTATATAATCTTGTGTTTTTCCCTATTTTCTTCAATAGAAGTTTAAATTTATCAATAAGAAGCTAATGATCTAAGACACTGTCAGTTCTAGTCTTGCTTTAACCGACTATATAGAGCTTTCTCTCCTTTGGTTACAAAGTATATAATCAATCTGATGGTGATATTGACTGCCTGGTGATGTCCCTGAAAAGAGTCACCTTTTGGGTGATTGAAAAAAAGAGTGTTTGCTGTAACTAGCAAACACATAAAAAAAAATTATGATGAACTTAATCATGCTTTGATAAATCAGTATTATCTCATAATGCCTTAAGGAAGAGACTGTGTAAAGTGGTGGATAAAGGAGTTAAGGAAGACTTTACTGCTATTTGATTATTGACTAGTCACTTAATGTCTCAATACCTTGGGTAATACTCTTAATCTATAAGCTGCAGAACAGCTATATAACTGCCAAGTTATCTCACTTGGTGCACCCTATATTGAGGAAATCTAAAGCCTAGCCTTTCCGTAAAAAAAAAAAATAATGGAGAAGACATATGACAAAGATAAAAAACCTATGACATCATTTCAAAGTTTTCAGAAATGATTTTCAGGGTAAAAAGGGCTGCTAAGACAAATAATATGTAACCGCAAAAATGTGGGTTTTAAGACTGTATATTGCCAGAACTGTAAAGATAATTTTTAGTGTCTTGATTTAAATAAAAAATAAGTGGTCGCCATGGGAAAAAATTCCCAAATATGAAAATACCCAAGTCAGCTGGGTTTTATGGAGATTTTAATTAATACAAATGAAGGAATTTAAGGGAAGGGAGAGAGAGAGAGAGAGAGAGAGAGAGAGAGAGAGAGAGAGAGAGAGAGAGAGAGAGAGAGAGAGAGAGAGAGAGAAAGAAAGAGAAAATAGTAGGAAGGGCCTAGGCCTGAGCCTTAAGAGAGACTAGTCAGTCTTTTATCACTCACCACAAGATCATCCTAAAGCAAAACTCTAGTCCTTCACTGAAATCCTCAACTCCTGAACTCAGTTCAGAGACCCAACTCCTCCAAACTAACTCCAAACCCCAACTAAGTTCAGAGAGCCAGCTCTGAAC
Source organism: Monodelphis domestica (assembly GCF_027887165.1). Taxonomy (NCBI): domain Eukaryota; kingdom Metazoa; phylum Chordata; class Mammalia; order Didelphimorphia; family Didelphidae; genus Monodelphis; species Monodelphis domestica. Next base: position 319,357,608 of record NC_077230.1, on the reverse strand, counting down.
TCCTGACCGCCTTTTAAAGAGAAATTTCTCTTATGTCACTTCCCCTAAAATTTCACATCTACCAATCAGAGTAGACACTTTTCCCCAGAACTGTCAATTCTTAGTTCATATCTTCTTTTTGTTATCACCTTCTCTGATTAGATTATATCTTCTGAGTATTTCACATCTCTTTGCTAAGCTTGCCCTTTGTAAGTTGCTTGACCTTTTTAGTGATTAATTTAACCTTTATAGGTACGTATCACCTTTTTGTATTAGATCTAAAATAGACCACCTAGCTTAGGGTTTTTGCTTCACTAAGTATGAGTTGGGGACTTTTCATTGTTCAATCAGGAATTTTACAACTTTATCTTCCCCTTAGGCACTGTCTGAGCAGGGTGGAGTAATTTTAAAGTTCTCAATACATTCCTGACTAAGTACCTCCATTGTAGAAAATGGGGAATAGCTTAATCAAATCTTCTGAAGTAGAGTCTGAGCAGTTTTAAGATTCACAAATCTTGGGGCAAAATTGTTAAGAGAGTCACTATATGCCATTTTTGCCTTTCTATCTCCTATTTAGCCCCCTATCCAAACGTTGTTCCCCCCTTTTCTCCTTGTGTTTGTCACCCAGTAGCCTTATGCTGCCCTCTTTCTGTATAAAGCTCCTCACAGTGTTCATCTTACCTGGTGCTATCATTCAAATATCTCATATTCCTATGTTATTTGAGATGATACCCATATTGTCCTCAAGTGAAAATATTTATCTTTTTAGTGCTATTAATTCCAATTAAGACTTAAAAGGAAAACCAACTGATCAATGTAGTTCATACTGTGGTATTCATGATGCCATATTTATATTTAATTTCATTTTTAAAATATTTCATTTTCCCCAATTACGTGTAAAAACAATTTTTATCCATCATTTTTTATGATTTTGAATTTCATATTATCTACCATCCTCCTGCCTCTCCTCCCTTATTGAAAAACAAAACAAGTAATTTGATCAAGGTTATGTATGTGCAGTCAAGCAAAACATTTCCATAATGGTCATGTTATGAAAGAAACAGGTACAAATGACCCCAAGAAAAATAAAGTTGAAAAAAAGAGTATGTTTCAATATGCTTTCAGATCGCATCAGTTCTTTCTCTGGAGGTGGAAAGCATTTTTCATCATAGATCCTTTAGAATTGTCTTGAATCTTTGTATTGCTCAGAATAGCTAGGTCATTCAGAGATGATCATGATACAATATTATTATTATTGTGTACAACATTCTCTTGGATCTGCTTACTTCATATTGTATCACTTCATGTAAGTCCTTCTAGGTTTTTCTGAAATCATCCTACTCATTATTTCTTATAGCACAGTAGTATTCCATCACAATCACATATAACAACTTGTTCAATCATTCCCCACTTGATGAACATCCCTTCAATTTTCAATTTTGCCATCACAAAAAAGAGCTGCAATAGTTATTGTTGTACATATTAGTCCTTGCCCTTTTAAAAAAATCCATTTTGGATACAGACTTAGTAGTGATATTGCTGGGTCAAAGGGTGTGTACAGTTTTATAGCCCTTTAGGCATATTTCCAAATTACTCTCTAGAATACTCTCTAGAATATGTCAATTCACACATTTGTATTTTAAAATATTCTGTTAAGTGTTTATTAAGCATCTTCTGTATTGCACACACTGTATTAGGTACCAGGGATAGAAATACAAAGAATGAAATGATCCTTCCTTGCTATGATCCTATATTCTTTTTTTTTTTAGACTCTTACCTTCTGTCTTAGAATCAATACTATGTATTGGTTCCAAGGCAGAAGAGCAGTGAGGACTAGACAATTAGGGTCAAGTGACTTCCCCAGAGTCACCTAGCTAGGAAGTATCTGAGGTCAGATTGAACCCAGGATCTCCCAACTCTAGGGCTGGCTCTCAGTCCCCTGAGCCACACAGCTGTCCCCAAGCCTATATTCTTGTGTGTGGCATCCTGCCTCAAATCTCCCTTGTATTTGGCAAAGTGATTCTCCAAAAGACAGTTAATTAGTTCTCCCTTCTGTATTATGGATGTAAGATTGGAGGGATTGGGATTTATAGTAATATCACTCATGATCTTCCAAAGATGTACATCTTGTTGATTACGCCAAATCCTACTGATTATTGCCAAACTGCATCAGCTTATAGGATTTTTGTTAAGATGGGTAAGAGGAATTAATATAAAACATAATCCAAAATTTTCCCCTTGCACAGACAACATTTCTAGGGAAAGCAATCTCAAATGCAGAAAGCATACATAGCTTGAAGATAAACTCACAGCTTCTAGTTCTTTTTCTGCCTTTGTGGAATCCTCGTGAAGTTAGGTAGAGTCCTATGTTGGGTTCTGAGGGTCACTGCCCTTATAGCGTCTGGAAGCTCCCTTTTTCATGTAATATCTAGCTTGTTCTCAGTATGACTCTTAGTCTCCAAGGTAGATATTACTGTTGGCCACTGTGAGTTCAGGGGACTCTGCTTCTGATGAAGATGGGAACTCCAGCTCTTCCAATCTTTCAAGGATCATTAGATAGTCCCTTGGTTAACTGGGGAAGGGAAACAGTATAACAATCTCCTTGAATTCACTCCCCTTACCCTTTTGGTGACTTCTTGTATAGACATAAGGATCTGCCTCTTCATGGTGCTCCTGAGCCTAGAAGCTCCCAAAGTGTGACTGCTTGGTCATTGAACTACTGATTCCAAACTGGCTTGCTGTGTTCTAGGACTAGGTCTCTTGTGTCTAAGTCTCTTGAATAATCACTAAATATGGGACAGCTAAGTAGCACAGTGGCTAGAACACCAGGCCAGGAGTCAAGAGGACCTGGGCTCACATCTGGCCTCAGATATTTTCTAGCTGTGTGACCCTGGGCAAATCACTTAACCCTAATTACCTAGCCATTGTCAATTTTCTATCTTAGAACTGAGACTGAGATTGAAGGTAAGGGTTAAAAAAATAAAAATAAAGTCATCTCTCTGAAGCACAGTTCTAACCACATCAACTCCTAGTCAATAAATTTAAGTGATTCTCTATTTAAAAACAAGGGGAGCAGTAGGCAGGTGGTTCAGAGGCCCTGGGTTCAAATGTGGCCTCAATAGGTTCTAGCTGTGTGGCTCTGCCCTAGTCACTTAACCCCTATTGCCAAGCCTTTACTACTTTTCTGTCTTGGAATCAATACATAGTACTAATTCTAAGGAGATAAAGATTTTTAAAAATAAGTTTTGCAGAGAATAAATGGACTGCTCGGGGTCACATAGCCACTGTGGATCAAACTAAAACTTGAACTCAGATTCTTGACTCAGAGGCTGAATTTCTATTCATTTTGTCTTTGAAAGGGAAGAAAAAAGAAAAAAAAGGACCTAGGACATTTTAATATATACATCTCTCACTTGAATCCTCCCCAAAGAGTCCCTTCCAGTTGCATATTCAACAAGTTTCATCTTTGTGCAAGTAAGCTATTCAAGTTTGATTGCCCTCCAGTGGCAGGAATCTTCACCCACACTTCAATCAAAGTTCTCACTCATGCAATCTGTACAGAATCCTCCAACTTTATTTGTTTTTCTTCCAAATAAATGTCCTACTTTCCAGTTCAGTTGGGATCACTGTGTAATAACATCCAACTTTGCTAGACAGTGCTTTGGGGATAATGGTCTTTCTGGAGCCTGATTCAGCACCACTCCTCGCCCCCAACTATGTATTATGTTTAGGAATGGGAGAGGCCAGGACCTGAGATAAGCTAAAATTCCCTAACAATTGTTTTCTTAACTCATGACTAGAAAAGCAAAGGGAAAAAGAGAACCAGTTCTGACTAACCTACAACTCATGCCCCAGACATTCTCATTTTACTGAGGTCTTAAAGAAAACTAACAAACCAAAGTCCTTAAACCAAGAATGATAGAAAAGATACAGTATGATTGCCTTCCTTTGATTCAAAAGTAGGACTATAGAAGGTATGATTAAATTGAAGAAAACTCCAGTATCTGTCCTCTTCCCTACACTTTAAACTAAACTGTAGTTTAGCTTCCCCTAATTACAAAAAATAAATTTATATCAAATTTGTTATCTAGTATTGGACACTTGAGCAGAAAAACTGTTGCCAACTAAATTGCCATAGCTGAAAATGTTATCTTGGGTTGAAGTCACTGTTGTGCAGAAGTTCTCAGGAGAGTATGCTATAAAAATGTATTTATTTTTAAAAATATTTTCCCACATTTACATGATTCATTTTCTTTCCCTTCCTTCTTCTCTTTCCCCTCCCAGAGCCATCAAGCAATTCCCTGGGCTTGTACAAATGTTATAACTCGATACTTATTTCCACATCTTTCATTTTTGCAATAATCTTTTTAAGCCAAAACCCCAAATCATATACCCATATAAACAAGTGATAAGTCATAAATTTTTCTCTTGTATTCATATTCTCATAGTTCTTTCTCTCAATGTGGATAGCATTCTTTCTCATAAGTCCTTCAAGAATGTCCTGTATTATTGCATTGCTACTAAAGTTCATTATATTGGATTTTTCCACATCCACAATGTTTTACTTTCTGTGTACAATGTTCTCCTGGTTCTGCTCATTTCACTCTGCATCAATTCATTGAGGTTCTTCCAGTTCATATAGAAATACTACAGTTCATCATTCTTTACAGCACAATAGTGTGTAGAAGGAGTTTCATCCCTTCTCCCTCTTGGATTGACAACTGTGTTCATCCCATTTTTGTGTGCTGGCACTGTTAGGGTAGGATTTGGGGTGAGGGAAAAACAAGGGGAAAACATACAAATAAATTTTGATTTATTGTTTGGGAAGGGTAGGAAGGAATAAGGGTTTAGGAATATTTTTATTATTAAACTTAATTAAAAAGATTATAACTAACTAAATTATATTACTAAGCTAAAACATTAACTTCCCAAATATCCCAATCTCACACCAGGAGTCCAAATCGAATAGGACCAGGATCTTAAGTCGTTAGATGTCCAAGTAAGTCCAGAGATCTTCTCACTGATGCTGCCGGGAGTCAGGTCCAGAAAATCTCCTTCCTCAGTTGATCACAGGGAAAATCCTCTTCAAGGTCATTCCAGGAGAGCAGACTCTGAGAAGAAGCAACCATTGGGCATAGAATTTTGCCAGATCCCAAGGCTCAGGCTCCCATGTGACCCTTGGTCACATGCTTCTGTCAATCAATCATTCCCTAAGGTTTGTATCTCTCAATTTTTGCAACAGTTTTTGCAAATTACAAAACTTTTCATCCTTTATCACAGCACTGCATCCATGAACATGAATAAAAAGATGTGGGTGTGACCCCATAAGGCTTTATTCCCTTTGAGGCAATGGGGAAGGACAGTGACTGAGCAAGGCAGCCATGTGGAGAACCATATGGTCAAAGTTACGTTAGATTAGGTTTAAATCTTTATAGATCTGTATTTTCTGTTTCAAATGATTATTAATAAACTTTATGGAAAATAAGAACCTGCAGATATAAATTTAAATCTAACAATAGTATTCCATCATCATCATATACCACAATTTATTCAGTCATTCCCCAATGGAGGGGCTCCCCCTCATTTTCCAACTTTTTGCCATTGTAAAGATTAAAATTTAGGGGAGACTGGGGAGACTGAGACAGGTGAGGCAGGTAGAAATTAGTTTCTCTCTGCAAGAAGTATTATATTTTTTAGAGGTTTATTAAAGGTTAAAGATTAAAGAATATACAAGTAAGAAACATGTGCCTAGGCCAGAGGCCTAGACAAAATAACCTCACATCACGCAAGAGACACGCCTGCTCCAAAAGGGAAGTCCAAGCGCCAAGAGAGCCCCTCAAAAGCCTTTGAATCAGCTTAAATACCTTCTCGATCTCGGCCCAGGTGAGATTACAAGGCATTCTAGGGAAGTGAAGCAAAGGCTCATGGGGATTGTAGTCCTGTATTCGAGTCTATTTTTTAAATTCCCACGTGTGATCATTTTTGGAAAAATTAATTTTTCCCCAAAAGATCATAAAAACATAATAAACTTAAAAGATTACAATAGTGTGAGGATAAGAGAAAAAAGAATAAAACCAATAATTGCTGAACACATTGACAAAAAGCCGTTAGGGGGCAGTCCCCTTTGGCATAAAAGTATACATACAAATAAATGTTCAATCAACCACACCCAAGTTCAATTTTGTGCAACTTGTGGCCTGGAGGCTTCTTCATGGTGGCTTCTCCAACAGTTCAGTTCTGGATTCAGAGAGGTAGCATCTTCTTTACCTAAAATTCTTCTCAAAAGGAATTTAAACTTTGCAATTTAAATAATGATATTTTTTTACATTCCCCGTGTTGTGGGTGATTGAAAGATTCAGAATCAGTTAGGGATGCATGGCTGAGGTATGAGGTATATGAATCAATTGGCAAGAGATATTAAAAAGACATCAGAAAATCCAAAAGAAAAGAAAAATTTCTGGATGAAAATATAGACTATCAAAGTCTTATGTGTAAAAATTCCAAGTAGAAGAAAAATAAATCTATAACAGGTCCTTCAATCAGGGCCCAATCAAAATGATCTAAGTAATGATGCATTTACCCAGTCAGTAGCCAGGACTATAGAAAGGTACCACACTATGAGAGGCAGAAAAGAAAGGGACCAGATTATAGAAGCCAAGTAGGAGCCAAGATTTTGGGGATACTCGTCTGTGAGTATCTTCAGGGTGAGTGTGGATACAAGGAAAGCCTATGTCTTAACACATGTTAAACATAGTAACCTTGAGTCTTCACACTAGGTTCAAGACCTTTGTATTGGCCTAGAAGTGCATCAATCCATCCTGGATTGGCCTTTCTTTGGCTCTATGCAATGGCTCTTGTGTGTATATCTTCTCCTGGAATCAGACAGAATCATTAAGCAAAGTCCCATAATTAATTTAAATAATTAGTGGCATCATTTTTATAGTCACAAGCTTTTTGGGCATGCTCTGACAAATGTATCTTACACTTGTAGTACTGAAAAATCAAAAGGTTAAAGAAAATCTTAATGTTGGTGACATGTACTTCAAATATAAAAAGGAGAGAAAAAATATAAAAAAACTGAAAAAGTATATTGCACATGCAAGAAAAATATAATAATAAAAGAGCTTTAAGAATTCAAAAATATAGCTTATAATCATTGACACTCTGTGTCAGTTAAGAAAATATAAAATACAAGGCTTTCTCACCAAAAAATGAGATCCATTTCCTCTTTGTATCTGGCCATGATCACTGTGAGTAGAAGGCAAATGAATTGAACAAGGTTAACAATTTTTCCATCTTTAAAATACCGTAGTACAAATATGTAGTTATCAATATCCCCCAAATTCTCAATAGCCCAATCAATTACAATAGCAAATAAACACACTTTCATATTTCACATAAGTTGCTGTATGGCATTTTTAAAACCTATGAATTGATGGACATTTGTCACAATTTTTACAAACATAGCAATCTTTCAACCTTGGTAATAAACATATTTTTTTTTAAACAAAGTAAAACTCATCTTGGGTTAAGAACATAACCAAGAAATCTATATATCATTCTGGTGCAAGTAAAGTAGTGAGCTGAAGAGTATAAATAAAGGGGTGCTCCTTTTTCTTGGAGGCTTATAGGGATACAAATGCCCTGAGATTAACTGCCCAACTTCCATTCACATGTGGGAAGGTTGGGGGTTTATAAAATGTATTTCACTTCAGCTAATGGGCCTTACCTCGTGGTAGGGGCAGGCAAAAATAACCAGATTGTTAAAAAAAATTCCAAAAATCATATTAAAAAAACCCTTAAAATCAAATCATTTGAGGTATTTAGCACATTAAAATTCCAAAGGTTGTTAATACAATTATAACCAGTTCTGAAGTCCATCTATCCTCAGCAAAATAGAAAAAAGCTGTTTTTTTTATATATGGGCTTATTCACAATAATATTTGTTCAACACAGTTATAGGGGAAAAACAACAGAATTTCAAAACTCAGTACATTCAAAATAAATTCAATCAACCTTCAGTTCAAGCAGAATAATATTGAATCCAGTAATATATGAACTTAAAATCACAAAGTTAAACCTTAAACAAAAAATGCAATAGAATACAGAGATTTTTATAAACCATTGGAGTCTGAAATGCCTTAGAATATAGCCTTTAGTCTCTTCAAGTCCTTGGGTTTTTTTTCTTTTTTGTTTGTTTGTTTTTAATTATCCATTTAAATGTCTATTGTCCAAAGGTAGAGTAGTAAAGGCTAGGCAATGGGGTTTGAGTGTTATGCTCAGGGCCCCACAGTTGAGGAGTATCTGAGGCCAGATTTTAACCCAGGACCATGCTCTCAGTTCCCTGAGCCACCCATTTTCAAATTCAAAGTTGAATCTTTGGGCTGAATGTTTCTTCTGGCATGCAGGTGAAATCATTGAAATTACCAGAACAGTCAAAAATCCTTTTAAACAGCCCATTGCTTTTTAAGTTTCTGTTTGAAAAAATCTGTTTCTTCTCCTCTCCCTTTTCTCTCTCCCCTGCTCTGATACCCCTGTGGCCAATACCCCCATCCACGTGGAGGCTTAGCCTAAGGGAAAATTACCGGTCTCCTTTCCCTCTCTTCTCTCCCCTCCACCCACGTGGCCAATACTGTTACCAGCTGGTTGCAATGAGCCCTGCGCGATCTGCTCCAAGGATCTGGGTGATGAGCCAGCTGGGGTCATGCTCGTGGGTCTGGGGCCCAGAAATAGGCAGGCAGCAGGCCAGTGAGAGGCCAGGAGCAGGAGCTGGAGCAGCTGTGGGGGTGAGCAAGGCCGGGACCAGGTACCAGGTGAGGATGATCAGGGCTGCAGGCAGGAAGCAACGGGGCCGAGCTAGGTGGGGTGGGCAGCAAACGCAACAGGTCCGGAGCCTGTAGCAGCTTTGCAAGGGTAGAAAACCTTGGCCAGAGAGATATGGCTCAAAAAAATTTTTTTCTAGGCACTAGATATTAAAAGTTGAACTAAAGATCAGAAAAGAAATCAGAAGATTGAAAGTTTTTTTTCCTCATTAGGTCGCCAACTGTAAAGATTAAAATTTAGGGGAGACTGGGGAGACTGAGACAGGTGAGGCAGGTAGAAATTAGTTTCTCTCTGCAAGAAGTATTATATTTTTTAGAGGTTTATTAAAGGTTAAAGATTAAAGAATATACAAGTAAGAAACATGTGCCTAGGCCAGAGGCCTAGACAAAATAACCTCACATCACGCAAGAGACGCGCCTGCTCCAAAACAGAAGTCCAAAAAGAGCCAAGAGAGAGACTCTCAAAAGCCTTTGAATCAGCTTAAATACCTTCTCGATCTCGGCCCAGCTGAGATTACAAGGCATTCTGGGGAAGTGAAGCAAAGGCTCGTGGGGATTATAGTCCTGTATTCGAGTCTATTTTTTACACCATTACAAAAAGTGTGGCTATGAATATGTTTGTACAAATACTTTTCATTATTATCTCTTTGGGCTCTTTATAACCCCATTTGGGATTTTGATTTATCATTTGACAAAGATATTGGAGTGGTTTGTCTTTTCTTTTCTCCAGCTCATTTGACAGATGCGGAAACTGAGGCAAACAGAGTTTAAGTAACTGGCCCAGGGTCACACAGCTATTAAGTGTCTGAGATCAGATTTGAACTCAGATCTCCTGGATTTCAGACATAGTGCTCTCTCCACTGTCACCTACCTGCCCTACACTTCAAGTGTCCTAACTGCTATATTAAAAAAAAAGAAATCCCCTTGGTTTTGTTCTTATGATATTGACAACTTACTTCATGAAACCCTCAAGTACTCCCTAGATTACCCTATATGGGATTAGCAAGTTTGACCAAACACTGAACAATAAACCTTCCAATACTCATTGATACCTCTAGATAGATTAGTAACTATAGTCAAATTTTAAGTACCCTTTTTGTCTTCTTATATAAGATATATATATATATATATATATATATATATATATATATATATATATGGATATATATGACCCTTAGTTCTACAGATCAGTGGAAATTCCCATCCTTGTTATTTTTCCCAGAGATAGTATTCCCAGTCTTGGAGCTGGGTAGCTCTGTTTGGTTGAGTTGGTTCTGTGTGGCAGCCAGCCATTAGAGTATTGTCTCCCTTGTCCAGATTAAAAATGTGTTCTTTCATAGCCACTTTGGTGGTTCTATGTTTTCTCAGGTTGACAATATAGTCAAAACTTTTACTTTATCAAAAAGAAAAGCAAAGACTATCCTTTAGGAGAAATTAGGCTCCTTGAGGGAAGGGATTGATTGTTTTTGCCTATATTTCCAGCATCTAAAACAGAATAAGTGCATAATAAGTACCTGTTGGAGTGGATTGGATTAAAAAAAAACAACAACTCAATTTAAAGGATCTAAGAGACCTAAGAGATCTAGTCCTCTTTCCCTCACAATCTAATGTATTATTATTGAAAGGATAATAATTTAGAACATACAGGTTCTTTCCCCTTTTTCCCTAATCCTCTTAGTGATATTGCTAGGTCAAAAGGCATATTCAGTTTTATAATTCTTTGGGCATATTTGTTTTTTAAACCCTTACCTTCTGTCTTAGAACCAATATTGGTTCTAAGGCAAAAGAATGGTAAAGGCTTGGCAATTAGGGGTTAAGTGATTTTTGTGAGGTCAGATTTGAACCTAGGACTTCCTTTCTCTAGGCCTGGCTCTCAGTCCACTGAACCACTCAGCTGCCCCCACTCTTTGGGTTTATTGTCTTCTTTGTGGTGGTAAAGAACGAGAAATTAAGAGAATGTCCAGCAATTGAAGATAGCTTTGTGGCACATAATTATGATATAATACTACTGTACCATAAGAAAAGACAAGTAGGTTAATTTTAGGAAAACATGGATGGGTTAGCTAGGTGGCTCAGTGAAAGAATTAAAATGAATGTGCAATAATAATAATAATATATTTTAAGAAATTTATTAATGATCATTATCAATAAAGGAATAAAGGGGATATTAAAAATAAAAACCACATGCCCATAGTTAATCAGTCCCATGCTTACCACCACCATGCTTGTGGACAGGAAGGAAAGAGCCAGAAAGTAGGACCACCTACCCAATTTATTCCCTGTCTACAGGAAGTATATAATGACAGGAATTTAATGGGCTCCCAGGAAATGTAGTTCTTTTTTAGAGTAACAGATTTTCAATTATACATTTTTCCCCTGAGATTTGGTGGAAAATTGGTCTCTAAAATGGATCTTGTAAACATAACCAAGTTTGAAATTACAATAATTTGGGGATAAAAGGGAAAAAGAATAAACCCGTGAGTGCAAGGTGCATTGGCAAAAAGTCAGTTAGGGGGCAGTGCCCTTCGGCATAAGAGTATACATACAAAACAAATGCATTCAACCCCACACAGTTCAAATCACCACATTCCAAAGTTCACTCTGGATTTTCTAGTGCAGTGTGTTGTCTGTGTAGACATCTTAATGGTGCTTTCTCCAAACAGTTCACTTTCTGGATTTGGAGAGGTAGCATGTTCCTTATCCTAAAATTACTCTCAAAAGAATTTAAACTTTGAACTTTGGAATAATACATTCCCCCCTGAAGAGATTGTTGAAAAACACAGGGATTACTTAGGGATGCATGACTGAGTTATGAGGTATATGAATCAATTGGCGAGAGAAATAAAAAACATTTTAAAAAATCCAAATAAAAAAGAAAAGATAACATCTGGATGAAATATAGACTATCAAAGCCTTATGTGAAAAAATTCTAAGTAAAGGAAAATAAACCTATAATAGGTTCTGAATCAGGGCTCAATCAAAATAATTTCTATCCCATATATGTCTATAGGACAAATGCAGTAATATTTCACTTACCCATTTTCAGACAAGACTACAGGAAGTTGTCAAACTATAAGAGAGAAAAAAGGACTATATTTTTGTGTGATAGGGAAGTGTCATTCCCTCGTCAGATTTTACCTTCATTCTCAGGGATAGGGGGAGCCAGGATGATAGCCAGACTTTGGTACTTGTCTGTGAGTATTTCACAAAGAATATGGTACAAGGTGTTCTACGTCTTAACATATGTCAAACGCCACAACCTTGAGTCTCACACTAGGTACAAGTCCTTTCATATTGGCTTAGAAGTTCATCAATCCTACCTAGAGTGGTTTGGTCCTTTTTGACCTTGTGCTCCTTGGCACTGTGCAGTTTCTCATCAACCCTATTTGGATTGGTTGGTCTTGACCTTGTGATTCTTGACACTGTACACTGGCTCTTTTGTTCCCTTCTCCTGGAATCAGACATAATAATTAATCATAGTCCTGTAACATTTATCAATAAATGGTAGGTTTGTTTCCATAGTCTAAAACTTTTGGTTATGCATTAATATTATAACAAATATATATATTTTAACTTATATTACTACAGAATAAAAATTTTTGAAGAAAATCTCAATAATGGTGACATATTCTTCAAATACAAAAAGGAGAGAAAAAAACTAAAATACTATATTGCACATGCAAGCAAAAACAATAATAAAAGTTTTAAAAATCAAAAATATATATAGCTTACAATCATTGACACCGTGTTAGCCAGGAAAAGGTACAATACAAAGGTTTCTCACCCCAAAATGAGATCCATTTCCTTTTCAAACTTGGCCATTATCCACTAACAGTTTTTTAATAAAGAACAGTAGTACAACATGTAATGCACATTCATGAAGTATCAAAATCCCCAAAGTTATAATAGCCCATTTAATGACAATAACAAACAAACCCACTATCATATTTTACATGAATCTGCTGTATGACATTTTAAAAAACCTATGAATTGATGGGTATTTGTCACAATTTTTTACAGATGTAGCAAATCTTTCAACCTTGGCTGACATTAAAAAAAAAATCTATTGCTACCATCAATACAAAATGTGGCAGAGGAGTCTAGAAAAAAAAAAAACAACCAAAACTCAGCACTATTGATGCTAGGTCTAAAAATGTCACCAAGAATCTAGATCATTCTGGTGGGAGAGTAGAGTAAGCTGAAGAGTTACAAATGAGAGATGCTCCCTGTTGAGATCCATCTAATGGTACCATGCCCTGGGAACAACTTCCCAGCTCCTTTGGTATGAGACTGTTATGTTCCATCCATTCACATTTATGCTCAAGGCATTTTTCCTGCATTTGCCTCACCGTTAAGACCATGTCGATGGTGCTGCAATCTGGTCAGAAGCCACATTTTGATTCAGGCAGGTTCTGCTCTGAAACAGATGACAGGAATCTGTTGAGTATAACACGGGCGAGGATCTTTCCAGCAGTGGAGAGTAGTAAGATGCCTCTGTAGTTGTCACAGGCTGCTCGTGAGCCTTTGTTCTTGTATAGGACTATGATGGAGGCATCTCTGAGTTCTGGGGGCATGTCTTCCTCTTCTCATATGCTGGTCAGCACTATGTGGAATGCCTGGAGCGCCTTTCCATTTAAGGCCTTGTACATCTCAGTTGGGATCTCGTCCTTACCAGGTGCCTTGCCTGCACTCATTTGTTTAATGGTTTTTTGGACTTCCTCTATTGAAGGAGGGACATCAAGTTGTTCAATGGTGCGGTTTTGGGGGATCTGGATGAGGGCGCTTTGGTTGACTGAAGAGGGTTGGTTGAGAAGCTGACTGAAGTGTTCTTTCCACCTGTTGCTGATGCCTTTTTTATCTTTTATGAGAGTGTCACCGTCAGAGGATAGCAAGGTAGTGGTGGTGGGTTTTAATGGCCCATAGACAGTCTTGAGGGCACTGAAAAATTGTTTGTAGTTTTTCTTATCAGCAAAACGCTGGATTTCTTTTGCCTTTTTTTCCCCACCATCGGTCTTGCATCTTCCTGATCTCACTCTGCGCTGTGGCTTGGAGACACTTGAATCTGTCCTTTTTAGGAGCAGAGTTTGGGTTATTTTGCCACTCCATAAAGGCTTTGTTCTTTTTGCTCAATAGGTCTTAAATAGCAGTGTTGTTCTCGTCGTGGTTGCATTGTTTGGGGCCTAAGACTGACTTTGATGTTTCCTTCACTACATCTCTGAATTGGTTCCATTTCTCGGTTGAGCTTCCAGTGAGTGGTCCATTGGCAGACAGCTTATCGTCCAGGCAGGACTGGAATGTTTGCAAATAAGATGGATCTCTATGAGGACTCACGTTGTAAAATGTGCAAACTGTCTGGGCGCATTTTGGATGGCAAGGCGCAATGTGCATTTGAAGAGTTGCTCTAACCAATTGGTGGTCTGTCTAGCATTCAGCTCCACCCATGGCTCTGGTGATCTTTACATCCTGGATGTCTTGCTGGCGTACAATGATGTATTCAATGAGATGCCACTGTTTTGATCGTGGGTGCATCCATGTTGTTTTATATTTGTTCACCATTCTGAAAACAGTGTTCGTGATGGTGAGTTCTAACTCTGAGCATTTGCTGAGTAGCAGTAGGCCATTGTTGTTCATTTTGCCCACGCCATGTTTGCCGAGCACTCCTTTCCATCTTTCATGGTCCTGGCCAACGCGGGCGTTGAAGTCTTCCAGTAGTATCAGCTTGTCATTTGTGGGCATTGAGTGCAGGACGACACTCAGGTCAGAGTAGAACTGCTCGATGGTCTCCTCTGTGCTGGTCAGTGTTGGGGCATATGCGCTGATGATTGTGGCATATCGGTCTTTGCTGAGAGGCAAACGGATCTTCATGAGCCTCTTGCTGATGTCCACAGGCAAGTCTGGCAGCTGTTTGAGCAAACTGGTCTTGATGGCCAGGCCAACACCGTGGATTCTGTCTTCATTTGTGGCTCTACCTTTCCAGAAGAAGGTGTATCCAGTGGTGGGTTCGCTGAGTGATCCCTCTTCTGGTAAGTGTGTTTCGCTTAAGGCTGCGATGTCGATGTTATATCGTGCCAGTTCTTTACCGATTAGAGCTGTTCTTCTTTCAGGTCTTGGGGTATTCTCTCTATCAAGTAATGTCCTGATGTTCCATGCTCCTGGTAGGAGTTTCTTTGTATTTTTTCTTTGATTTCGACTGCTTAAAGGGATGACCCGCCAGCCGCAGTGTGCTGACCGGGTGTTTGTAGGGCAGGCAATGTTTGGGACACCTTTTCTAGTCCCCTCCCTTGATTAGGGTGAGCAGTGCTGTCCTAGAGAGGGCTGCTCAGTCGCCCAGGAGGCTGCCGAACGTCCCTGCTGCCCTACAGGGCCGAGCGACCACTGGTCTGTGGGCCGCCTACGTGCAGGATCATGACTACAACTGCCAGTGGTCACCTCCACCTGTTGCGTCGTCACTCCCCCATCGCCACAGGTCTTGAAGAGGGTGGACGGGGTTAGATAGATGAGTGTGCACAAAGATACTTGTGCATGAAAGAGATTTAAGTGGAAAAGCCGATGCACAGAGACAGTCCCACTCTCTCGGCATTGGAAGCCTGGGTCCAGTGGCACGAAAAATTGTTAGGTCTGGAGACTTCCTCAGCTGCATTGGACGGCCGTATTGTCCTTTGTGCTCCATCACGCCCTAAGCACTCCACAGTGCTTTGCTGCCTCGCCATCTCAGCCATTGAACCTTCTTCTTTTTTTTTAAAATAAACCCTTACCTTCCGTCTTGGAGTCAATACTGTGTACTGGCTCCAAGGCAGAAGAGTGGTAAGGGCTAGGCAATGAGGGTTAAGTGACTTGCCCAGGGTCACACAGCTGGGAAGTGTCTGAGGCCAGATTTGAACCTAGGACCTCCCATCTCTAGGACTGGCTCTCAATCCATTGAGCTACCCAGCTGCCCCCCTGTTGAACCTTCTTATTGGTTTCTTCCATCTGTTCCGTGGAAGCAGTCTTCACATGCTGGGTGAGCAAAGCCCTGGTTCACCAGGGGTCGATGACCCGATGGCTACCCTCACGAGGTTTAGCCGGCCTGTCGAAGCCGTTGCCCGGGGTGTGGCCTCTGCCGCATGCTAGCAGCTACTGGGAGCCACAAGTGAGAGCTGAGTGTCAGGTGGGGGTCAGAGGCTGGAGAGCTGCCCTAGGAGGGCACGACAAGCCCTCCATACCAGAGATACTACCCCTCCCTGAACACCCCATACACCCCACGCACACATATATACATATATAAATATTTTGTTGTTAAATGATTTCTTCTCTAGTGAGGGGATAGGATAGAGGGTGGGGAGACATCTGGAAATTTTGATGTAATAAAGAAACAAATAAATAAGTTTAAAAAAGAGAATAAAAATAGTTCACAAATATACAATGCTTTACAAAGTTCTTTCCTCTCAATGTTAGAAGCAATGAGGTGCAGGAGATAAAAACTGGGCTTGGAGACAAGAAGACCCATGGTTCCTATCCAGCTTTTGATACTTAAAAGATAGATTACAAGGCATTAAGGAATAGGGGGGAAAGTTGTGAAGCGCAAGACTGGTTTCAAATTCTGGTTCTTTTGCTATGTTCTTGGGCAAATTGTTTAACTTTTCTGGGCCTTGATTTCAACTATAAAATGTAGGTGTGGACTTAGATGATGATGAAAAGTTCTTTTCACCTTTAAATCTAAGATCCTTTGCTAGGCAATGGTTAAGTAGCCACAGTAGATGTTCCTTATGCTGATGCACTTTTAAATCTCAGATCCAACTTATATACCTCATTCTTTTGTACCTTATAAGTCTATGAAATATAATACTTACATGAACTTACATGAACAATCACTTATGCTACTTGCTACTATTGAGTAGGGTAAAAAAATTTTAGTTTATGGTTATAGATTCATGGAATCTTACAGTTGGGGGACATCAAAATTCATCTAGTCTGACTCTTGTGACAAGCATGAATCCTCCAATCTTTGGAGGTTTTGAAAGGGATGCTACATAATGGATCCCATTCACTATCAAATAAAATGGAGAGCTATAGAATTTAACATTTAGAAGGAATCTCCTAAACAAAAGGAATCCATACAAAGGAACTACTTGTATAAAAATATTTATGGCAGCTCTTTTTGTGGTGGCAAAGGACTTGAAATTCATGGAATATCCATCAATTGGGGGGGGGGGTGGCTGAATAAATTGTGGTATTTGGTGTTAATGGAATATTACTGTACTATAAGAAATGATAAACAGGTTGATTTCAGTCAGAGCTGGAAAATGCTACATGAACTGATGCAGAGAGAAATAACCAGGAAAACTTTGTACATAGTAATAGCAATATGGTATGATGATCGACTATGAAAGACTTACCTATTCTCAGCAATATAAAGTTCTAGGATAACTCTGAAGGACTTATGACAAAGAATGCTATTCTCCTCCAGAGAAAGAATTGTTGGAGTTGAAATACAGATCAAAGCATACCATTTTTCCCTTTAGTTTATTTGTATTTTTATTTGGAGAGTTTTGGTTTTATATAAATATTCTCTTACAACAATGAACAACATTAAAATGTTTTGCATGAAAATACATGTATAACCCAAATCAAGTTGCTTATGGTGTCTTTAAGGGGAGAAGAGAAGAAAGGGAGATAATTTGGATCTTATAACTTCAAAAAACGTATGTGGGAAATTTGTTATTCTGTGTAATTGGGAAAATAAAATATCTTTAAAAAAAAAAAGACAGTTTAACTCCAGCCTTCTACCAAAGACCTTTCCCAGTTTTCTTGCCTACTAGTGCCTTTCCTCAGAGACTCTCATGTTTTCTTGTATATTAATGTTTTGGGTTTTTTTTTTTAATGTTGTCTTCCCCATTTGAATGTAAACTCCTTGAAAGCATGGACATTTTTTTTTTTGGTCTTCTTTGAACTTAGCATAATGACTAGCATAGCAACACTATTAAATAAATGCATGTTGTAATATTTATAGGAAAAGAATGGGTGGATATGAAGAATAGGGGATATGGAAGGTTTGTAGCAGGGAATGGAGGAGTTGAAGGAAGAGAGGGAATATGGCTGCTGGTGAGACAAAGGAGTGAAATGCCCCCTGCCGAGAGGCTGCCAAAGATGGCCCAGAGCAGGCAAACACGGACCTTCCTGAGGGAAAAGCCTTTCTCCAGACTTTGGTCACCCAGCAGGGGTCCGATAAGGACCATTTGTAGTTTGATGACTGAATTGAGGTTCAGCTCCTTCTATGCCCCAGAAAAGATAGTTCACTTATCTGACTGCGATATTCAAATAAGATAAATTTAATAACCAGTTTGGATTGGAGAGGTATCAGGGAAGAGGGTTGTCCCTAAATAAGGTTGGAGTCTTTCTCAGCTTTGGAGCTGAGGCCAGGCCTCACAGGTTGGTGGAGGGTTTCTCCTATTCCTGTCTATGCTATATCTGTGCTAGTTTTCTTAATTTCAAAATCTTAGCAGTAGACAGCAAGCAACAAGAAAAGTTCTGACTTTCAGAGCTGGTTGGGCATGTCTCTTTGGGCTGAAGAAAGTAGAGGCACTTCTATCCAGACCGGGAAGGAACGCTCCTCCCACTTCCCACACCAGGCAGGAAGTGTTAGTCACAAGACCTACTGCCACTCCCAGTTGTCCCTTTCCCCATCAACTGTCAGTCTTGTCCATTTTTTCTCTCTCTAATATTCCCCCGACTGTTGCTTGTTCCAACACACTGGCAGAAAGTCCAGAACTTGTTTTAGTTTCCTTTCCACAATGTCAACTGACATCAATCCAATTATTTAAATTTCTATTTCTGTAATGTATATTTGGTAGTTTTATTTATGTAAGTCCTAGTGTATTTTGGTAGTTCAACTTCCAGATATTTTATGTCGTTTGTAGTTATTTTGAGTATAATTTCTCTTGCTCTTGTTTCTTCCTTGTTTTTGTTAGTAATTATTTAAAAACTTTGAGAATTTTTGAAAACTTATTTCATATCCTTGTGATAGAGGCTGGCACTAGAGAAAAAGTGCCAGAGTGAAGAGTATGTGAAATTGATCACCTTGATGGGGGGGGGGGGGCAGGATTGGAATCAGAAGGACAGAAGGGGAGAAGACTCTGGCTGGAGGAGAAAGCAGTGAGGCCCTCATTCGGGAGAGGTGGATAAAGACTTTCTCCTGAGGGTTACCCACTTTTCCTGTTGGTGACTGGAAATTTTTCCCCCCCAACACTTCCCAATTGAAGGGACTTTCTGAAGAGAAACCTGAACAGAATTTACCTTAGCTCCTGTTGCCCAGGGGTGAGTCAACCTGACTTTCTTTCAGGGGGCTCAGGCTGCCGAGGCCTGAGTTCCCCCAAAACTTGAGGAAGGAGGAAAAGGGTTTAGACAGAGACAGGGAACCCCTTTTCCCACTTTCCTTTTCCCATTCTTCCTTTCCCGTTATTTCCTTTTGTATTACCTGATTGAGTTAACATTAAAAGTTATTTGTATCCCAAGCTAAGTGTGAGTGAATTGATAAAGGGGAGACCTTTTGGTCTTGAGTAGTGGAGGGGAGACAAGAGGGACAAGAGTGAATTGGGGAGAGCAACTTTAGCTAAGGAAGGAAGGCAGAAGGGGGAAATCTTTAAACCCCCTCTCCTCTCTGAGCCAACCTGTTACATTTTCTGTCTCCCCTGTGAACTGAACCCTGCTCTGTGGAAAGGGGGGTCTCCTCCCTTTCCCCCTTTCCATACCAAAAGCCCAAACCTCCCTTGGGGTTACAAAACTTCCTCATTTATTTTTTTTAAGACATCCTGCTGTTTTTGTGACACTATTATTCATCTTACTTAGTTTCTTCATTGATTCTTTGGATTGTCTTTAGTAAATCATTATGCCATCTACAATAGTGTAACAAATAAAAAGGTGATCAGAAGGTTTAATGCCAGAGTTATAAGCATTTATTGAGAGAGAGAGTGAGAGAGAGAGAAAGAGAGAGAGAGAGAGAGAGACAGAGACAGAGACAGAGAGACAGAGAGAGAGACAGAAAGGCAGAGAGAGACAGAGAAATCCCAGATTTCATCCCAGCATGGTCACCTCCATGCTATGCTGTTACTTGCTAAGCATCAGCCCAGGGAGTGAGTCTGTTCAAGAGTAGAAGTAAAGAGAGCTTCTTCTTCCTTTACTCCATTTAAAAACCAACCTAGTTCCTCCCTTCAGGGCAACGTTGCTCATTGATGCTCACTCAAGTTGACACTCACACTGTCACCAGGGGACACCAGGTTATTAGATATGATGTTACTTTGTAACACTCACCATTGCAGTGGCACAGGATGAAGGGAATACTTGTTTCCTCTTTTTCAGTATACATACTTTTGATTTCTATTCATTGAGTCATTGTTATAGCTAGTATATCTTGAGCCAGAAGTGTCAAACACATGGTCTACATATGACCCACAATGCTTGAGTATTGTGTGCAACCCAAAAAGGGAGATGCTTAACAAAAATCAAACACATAGAATAAAACATAGATAATATTACCTTTTAAAACTAAGTCAATATGTGACCTGCAGGGATCCTTTATAGATTAGTGGAACTCATTTAAATTTGAGTTTGAAACCACTGGCTTGAACTATATAAAAAAATTAACTAGGAAAGAGATCATCCTTGCTTCACTGTTGCTTATATTAGGCAATCTCCTCATATTTGTATTTGCAAATTATGCTACCTCATGGTTTGTATTTATTTAACTTTAACTTTATTAAAGAAAAGCCCTTCTATTCTTGTTTTTGGGGCTTTTTAACATGAGTGCTGATTTATTATGCTTTTTATGGCATTAAATTTTGTTTTTTTCCCCCAATTACATGTAAAAACTATTTCCAATATTTTCCAAAGAATATTGGGTCTTGAATTCTCTTCCTCCTTCTCTCTCTCTCAACTCCCTACTCCCCTTGACATATTAATCAATAACATATAGATTTTATATGTATAATCATATAAAACATTTTTTCATATTAATCCTTTGTGGAAGTAACAGAAATAAATTTAAGAAAGTAAAAAAAGTTTGTTTTGGTCTAGATTAAGACTCAGTTATTTCTCTGGAAGTAGATGATAATTTTTATCATGAGTCTCTTGGGATAGTTTTGGATCATTGTATGTCTGACAATAGTTGTTATAAACAGATTTCATTGTAAACAGTGTTCTCCTGGTTCTACTTATTTCACTCTAGTTCAGTTTGTGTAAGTCTTTCCAGGATTTTTCTGAGTTCCTCCCATTTACCAATTATTACTGCACAATAGTATTCCATTATAATCATATATTATAATTTAGTCATCTATCACCCAGGTGATGGATATCCTCCCTAAAATGATTTGATACTTTAAATATTTTTTATACATATGTACAAAAATACATATTTTGGGTTTTTTAATTGCTTTGGGATACTGTAAAAATTAAAATTAATCTATAATAATTTCAAATATATTTTATAAGATTTATTAATAATGACTAGAAGTAACAAAATAAAACCACATGCCCATGACTAATTTACCTGCTCAAACAGCCCACTCCACCATTGTCCTGATCCAGGAAGGAAAGAGGCCTAGACATGGAACTCCTCCCAATTTATCTTCTGTCTATGTCAGTACATAATGACAGGAAGTCAGTGGGTCCTGGGAAATGTAGTTCAAAGGCACAAGATTTTCAATTACACAATACAAACCTAGTAATGGTATTGCTGGGTGAAAGGGTATGTATTGCTTTATAGCGCTTTGGGCATAGATTCAAATTGCTCTCCTGAATGACTGAATCAATCCATAACTCCTGCAACAGTGTATTCATGTCTCAGCTTTCCCACATCCCCTCCAAGTTTTGTCATTTCTATCATAAGAGCCAATCTGATAGGTACCTCAGAGTTTTTTAAATTTGCATTTCTCTAAATAGTGACTTAGAACATTTTTTGTATGATTATAGAGAGCTTTAATTACTTCATCGGAGAATTGTCTGTTCATATCCCTTGACAATTTGTCAATTGGTAATGACTTGTATTCTTATATATTCAATTCATTTCTCCATGTATTTGAAAAATGAAACTTTTATTAGAAAAACTTGTATGAAAAATTTGCACCATTATGATTGCTGTGTATTACTTTCCATTCTATTTATGACCTCCCTCTCCCCTAATTCCTTCTCTTTTCTATCAACCCTATCTCCTTCTCTTATCTCCATCCCCTCCTCCTGTTCTATGGGGTAAGATTGCTATCTATGCCCAATTGATTGTGCATGTACTTTCTGCCTTGAGGCAATTCTGATGAGAGTAAGGCTCACATTCTCTCCTCCCCACTTCTTCCAGCTTCCCCTCCACTGTAAAAGCTCTTTCATGCCTCTTTTATGTGCAATAATTTTCCCCATTCTATTTCTCCCTTCCCTTTCCTCCCAATGCATTCCTTCTTCTTGTGCCCAGATTTCATTTTTTATATCATTCTTTCTTCCCTGCAATGAATGTAACTTGACAGTGAATTATTTTTTGTATTACTTATGGTTTCTTTTTTATTGTGATTTTCTACAAAAGTTTTGCTTTGCCATATCAGATAAATTGGTTTAAAGTTCTCTTTCTCCGATTAACAAATGGTTTTGATATCAGGACTATATTTGTATCATAAAAGGAGTTTGGCAGAATGCCTTCTTTATTTTTGAGGAAAAACTTTTAGAGCATAGGTATTAATTATTCATTCGATATATGACATAACTTGTAAATCTTTTTAGACCAGGGCTTTTTCCTTCGGTCATTTTATTTACTGTTTACTCAATGTCTTTTTCTGGGAGTGGCTTATTTAGGACCTCTCCTTAGCTTGTTTTGGTGATATAGGCTGTTAACATATTGCCTCCTTTAAATTTTTATTTTTACTTGCATATTATTGTGTATGAGTATCTTATAATTGTTTGGGTTTATTTTTTGTTTGCTATGAATCTACTTGTTCATTTTTAATTTTGGCTATTTTATTATCCCCTTTGCTTTCTTTTACCCAATTAATTATTGGTTATTGGATTTGATAGTCTTAACTTTTTTTGCTTTTTTCTATTTACTAATATTTTGTTTTTTAACTCAATTACATGAGAAAACAATTTCAAACATTCATTTTCTTTAAGTTTGAGCCAAATTCTCATCTTCTCTCCCTCCCTTATACCCCTCCTGAAACAGCAAGCAATCTGATAAAGAGTTTTCATATGTAATAGTATAAAACATCTTTCCATATTAGCCCTTTTATGGAAGAGAACAAATGAAAGAAAATTAAAGAAATGAAATATATTATGTCTCTGTCTGCATTCAGATTCAATTTGATAGTCTTTTCAAAAAACAATTATAGATTACCATAGTTCAACAGTCTTTTTATTTTCAGGTTTATCAATTTGTCTTCTAGTTTTAAAAAACCCTTAGTTTTTCTCTTAGAATCAATTCTTCTAATTTTTAAAATACAAATTTATTTTGGAGTACATTTTCTAATTTTTACAATTTCATGATTTCATTAATTTTCCTTTTATGTTATGTTTTCAGAAATGTGTTGTTTTTGTTTGTCCTGAATGAAAGTTATTTGGTGAAATACATTAAGAACAGTAGCAATAGAATATTTCATCCCATAACACAAATATGCACAGCATCAATGAAAAGAATGGACATGCACCAGGATAATAAATGGGGAAGAATATAACACAGGGAACATAGGATACATGTGTGGAGGGATGACATGCCTCTGATGACAGAGGGTCATCAATATCATCTGTAATAGCATCATTATATTTAGAGAGAAACATTTTGCCCTAGAAATGCCTTTAACTATCAAAGCCAATTACCATTAATTAATTGGTCTATCATTTAGGATATTGTTGCTGTAGAAAGTTAATATTAATTTGTAACTCTTTTTTGGCCCCTCAAAAAAAGCCTTTTTGATTTTAAAGCTCAAACAGTTTTATTTTAGGGCTAGAGATAAAAAAAATTGCCTCTCCCCAAGGCTATGCTGTGTCCTTTCTTCTTTCTTCTAGATGTAAAAATTGGCAGGGTAGAGACCTGTTCTTTTTCTGTAAACAAGGACCATTTTAAGTAATGAAGACTACTAGGCAGCCCCCCATGTTGGAGGGGCAGTGAACAACCCCATGGCAGAGAGGAAGAGAGTTTCTTGTTCTCCAAAGACCCACCACTTCCTGGGAAGTCTCTTGAGTTCCAGTGAGAATATCCTGGGGAGAAATTACCTGATGTTATCATTAGGGAAATATATTGAGCTATAGGAAATTAGCCTTTTGGCCTAGCTCAGCAATCTTGCCCAGCTCTCCTGGCCAGTTGCTGATTTTGCCCACACTTGGGCATTTGCTCTGGCTCTCTCTCATGGAAGCATGGATCCAGATGTTCAAACTTGGTCCAGTTCTTTGTTGGCCTTGTGGGCTTCTTACCCAGCTACTGAGTTCTATGGGGTCTATTCAGACTGGTCGTGCCCATGGGTAATTAGATTGTAGGGAGCAGTCTATCAACCTGAAAAAACCCCAGAACAATTGAAGCAATTACAAAGGAACAGGTCTAATCAGAACGAGGGAGACAATGCTCTTATGGCCACCATAGAGACCACACACTCACCACCCAGAGCCAACACAGACTCTGGGATTCTAGGAACACCATCTCCAAGAAAGGCACCAATAATGGGAATTTCCACTGAACTATAGAACTGACAGTCTTAATTAGGAAGTACATGACAGGAAGGATAGAAAGGCTAGAAAAAGGATTCTAGCCAGAGACTAAAATACCTAGGAGCAGCCTAAATGCAATAAGAGAAACTAAGAAGACAAAAAAAGGATACTTAAGATTTGATTATATCTGCTAATTCCAGGGGTTTCAATAAACAAGATTGTAATTTCCCCCTTCTAGTCATAGGGATTCTGCCATTGACTATAAGAAGGAACAAGGATCATGTTTCCAGAGGGTGTGGTAGTGCATGAGACTAAATTATGCTCTCAGTCAATGTAGACATTTAATGATTTGGACTGATTGAAATGTTCTGATGGTCTTAAAAATTATTTCATATTGATGCTTAGAATAAAATTGAAAAAATAACCTTGGCCAATACTAAATAAAAATTCAAATTGAGTATCCTATTATGGAATTTAAAAAATAGTTTAAAAATGCCTGCTCAAGCACATATCAGATCACAATTGCCAGATGACAGTTTCAGTTTCAAAAGTATTTTAAAATTAAATTCGCAAAATTAAAAATTGAATTCAAAAATTGAAAGTTGAAGTCAAACTTCTCACTTTCCTTAGTGGAGGAGAATGAGATGCTAATTCAACATTCTCATTTCCTCCTTCTCGAGAATGAGATGCTGAGTATCTAAAACAACATTCTTTACTGCTTATTTAATAACCATAACTATGCTCAAATGATTTGGACATTTTACTCACATTAACCACTGTTTAAACATTTTTTTTATTTCCAATCCTTTAAACTTGTATATTTTTCAGTATATGCTTTCTGTCTATGAATTCATCTCAAAATGAAAAACCACATCCAAGTGACTGGATTTCTATTTGAGGTAACAAGATCATAGGCCATTCTTTTCTAGCAATAATTCCTTTAACTTAACCAGACTTAAACCTCACTAGTGCTACTAAACAGATTTATACTGTAACAGTTAAAATTAGTTTCTCTGCTAAAAGTATTATATTTTTATGAGGTTTATTAAAGATTAAGAAATGAAGAAAATACAAAATAAGAAAGCATATGGCTAGGAGGGCCGAAAGGCCCATTGAGTTTCACTTACTTACTGCATCCTTGCAATCTCTGAGTACAGGAAGAGAGATCTCAGTAGGCTTTATAGCCAGTTGAAATAGAAATTTTGATCTCGCCCAGGTGGGGATCTCAGTGAGATTAGAGGGCATCTTGGGAACTAGAGCAAGGACTTCTGGGGATTGAAGTCCGGGGTTCAAATCTCCATTTTTACAATACCTTGGTTTTACAAACTATATGCTACATTTTCTAATTATTCCCATAAACACATATTTCCAAAGGCTTCATACTGAGTAACAGGCAGATGAAAAACACAGTATTCATACACTTGATTGTTTCAGTGTCTTTTACATACCTGTATTTTATAATTCTTATATGTTTCAGCATTAGCCTAGCCTAGTCTAGGACTGTGTGACCTTTCATGATTATAGAAAATTTTCCATAACAGGAGAAAAGAGAGATATAATTAAAATAAGGGAAAAGTGCCCCCCTAATTCAGTGTATTAATGCCAGGTGGAAGTTAGTACTGATGCACAGCGATGTATAGAACCTGCCAGGTATAAAACTTTAGTTTCATTCTAAGGAAAAATCCAAGCACCCTCTATGCTTTCCCATGATATAGAATTATATCTGCAGTTATCAGAAGATACCGCATTGGGCTAATTGCCTCGCCAACTAATTTGTGTATTTGTATACAATTTAACTTCAAATGGCAGTTCTCTCCAATCATGTTTGGGGTTGAATTTAACTATCTCCTGTTGCTATAATTGTGTCCATAAAAATTATCTGACTCTATCATTCTTTCCTAAATTATTCTGACAGATTGAGAAATAATCATTCCCCAATTCTAGATAGATACTGAACATAAGATAATTTACACAAACTTAGAAAAGCACTCTGGATAAATTGTTGTAAACCTCTAGTTTAATAGGTATTGAGTTATATTAAATCACATAACAAATGAACACAACTGAGTTGGAACCTTCCTACTTTAGTTAACTGTGAAGTTGTTAGCTTTTTTCCTTTTGTATAGTTGGAAATTCTTGAACCCCTAAAAACTACGTTACCCAAAATTCCTTTCTGTATTACCTAGAATCCTTTTCCCTTTTCTTGTGTCCTCACATTTATGTGATTATATTTAAGTTTGCTGTGACTCCTCCCTCACTCTTTTCTCTTGTGACCAGGCTGGATTTAGTTAGATTTTTTTAAAACTTTAGTTATAATTAATAAAACTTTTAAAATATAATACTTAGTTATTGAATATTAATTTTAAAACCTACATTTATGGTGACCACAAAGGGACAGAATTCTCAACTATTAAAAAAAATTTTTTTTTAAACCCTTACCTTCCGTCTTGGAGTCAATACTGTGTATTGGCTCCAAGGCAGAAGAGTGGTAACGGCTAGGCAATGGGGGGCAAGTGACTTGCCCAGGGTCACACAGCTGGGAAGTGTCTGAGGCCAGATTTGAACCTAGGACCTCCCATCTCTAGGCCTGGCTCTCAATCCACTGAGCTACCCAGCAACCCAGCTGCCCCCCTCTCAACTATTTTAAAGAGATATTAAGTTAGTAAGTTTTTCGCCAGTCATCCAGCCCACCTGCTTTTGCACCATTGTGGACACTGATGTCATGCCCTCTGACTGCTGTTACCACTGCTGCCACTACTGCTACTGTTTTCCTATTTCCTGCCTCCTAGTCCTGCTACTCCTGCTACCCCTGTGTGCACCCATCCAGTGTGCTGCTTCACTGCTGCCTCCAACTGCTATCTCTGATTCGAATCTCTGTGCAGAGGGTGAGATATCCCCAATCCTTTTGGCCACCCCCCCCCCACTCCATGTGGGTTTTTCCAGCCTGCCCTAGCCATTTTTCAGTGTGGAGAAGTAAAACCGTGTTATTAAACCCCATCCCTTCTAGTTTTCAAGCAGGTTTTTTTTTAAAGTTGACCCTGGACTCTTAGTTTAGAATGCTGTTATTAAAGGTTTTTCACAGGGATGACAATTTGTTCAAAATTGATGGATTTAAAATCAGTTTTGGGGAATGAGCCTGCCTTTTCCTTCTTTCTCTTGACCCAAAACACCAAAGAGGAGTACTCTTTCCATCATATGCAAATACTCTATTGTTTTCCCTCAAAGCTTTGCCTCTTAACTTGTTTTCTCTGTGAACAGACCCCATTCAGTGTCTTTTTTTTTTTTTTAGGATGAATGCTGTTAGAAAGCATAGCTTGGGGCAGCTAGGTAGCTCAGTGGATTGAGAGCCAGGCCTAGAAACAGGAGGTCCTAGGTTCAAATCTGGCCTCAGACACTTCCTAGCTGTGTGACCCTGGACAAGCACTTACCACCCCCCCCCCCCCCCCCCCCCCCCCGTTGCCTAGCCCTTACCACTCTTCTGCCTTGGAAACCAACACACAGTATTGATTCCAAAACAGAAGATAAAGGTTTTTAAATAATTTTTTTAAAAAAGCAAAGCTCAGTTTCTTGCCCACCTCAAACAGTTTCCATTTCCACAGAGCCTTATAGAGCTCATGCAGCTTATAGCTTTAGGGTGTGTTTTCTTACTTCTTATCCTGGAGGTTTTTGTGCTGATTGGATACCTTGCAGTTGAGAGCTTGACTAATCTTAATATTCAAGGGGGAGATGCTTCTCCCAATATCCCATTGTCATTTTGGCCTGCCAAGTTTCTGCATCATATCCCATATAGGATTTCTTCACATTGTGCCCAGTGTGAGTATGAGGAACTTAAGAGGGGCAGCAAAAGAAATGTAAATGGATAATAAATGCTGGGGGAGAGGAAGGAAATTTTAAAAGAGATCTGGAAGTTTATTGCTTGCTAACTATATTGAGTTTATTCTCATTCTATAATAAACAAGTCTATTAAATTGGTGAAAAGGATTTTGACTGCACTGCCTGCCTGTCCCTTTTCATTTGTTTATATTGTTGTATTTACTGATTGCTTTAAGGTTTAAATTTTTAAAAGTTTATCTAAATTAATCTAATCAATGCAATTTTGTTACACAATTCTTTATTTTTTACCTTTAGATAACTAGTGGTTTCTGAATGGATGATATATATATATATATATATATATATATATATATATATATGTGTGTGTGTGTGTGTGTGTGTGTGTGTGTGTGTGTATGTATATATAATGTTGTATTAAAGGTAGAGAACGAAATAGAAGTTCTTGTCAGGTGGGGGGGCTTTATATAAAACAGAAAGCCAAAAGAATCTCCTGCATATAAACTCTTCAGTTAAATTTACTTCCATCAAAACAATCTAGATTTCTTGGTGATGTTTTAAAACTCAAAAAGGATTTCATCAATAGATAAAAATATCTTTGACAAAAGTTGAAAGATTTGTGACATCTGTAGAATTTTTGACAAGTGTCCATCAGTTCATAGGTTTTTTAAATATCACATAGCAAGTAGCTATATATAAACTCATGTGAATCCTATGTTATAATGGGTTTATTTGCTATTTTCATTAATGGGGCTATTGTGAATTTGGGGAACTTTGGTATTTTCTTTGAATGCTCATTATCTACTATACTACTGTATTACTGTTTTATTCTGAAAATAATTTGCACTCACAAAGTGGTTCATGGCCAAGTTAAAAAGTAAATGGATCTTATTTTTTAGTGAGGAACCTTTGTATTCTACCTCTCCTTGGCTGGCACAGTGTGCCACTGATTTTAAGCTATATATTTTTGGTTTTTTAAACTTTTTTATTATTGTTTTTCCTTGCATGTGCAATTTAGTATTTGAATTTTGTTTTTTTCCTCTCCTTTTTGTATTTGAAGTACATATCAACAGTATTGAGAAGATTTTCTTTAACTTTTTTGATTTTGCAATTATATAAGTTTAAAATAAATTTGTTCTAATATTAATGCATATCCAGAAAGCCATAGGCTATAAAAATGATGCCATTGATTGTTTTAAAATTAGGGGTCTTAACGATTCTGTCTGATTCCAGTAGAAGGGAATATAAAAAGAGTTACTGTACAGTGCTAAAGAAGCACAAAACTACCTGCATAGTGCCTATTGAGCACAAGATCAAAGAGACCAAATCCAAGGAGGATTGATGAGATTTTGAGTCAAGACAAGAGAACTTGTACTTTTTGGGGGTTTAAGGTTGTGGTTGTTTTGATATATGTCAGAGGTCAGACTTCCTCTGAACAACATTCTACCAAGTATCTAACTTTGGTTCCTACCTGGCTCCTATAGTCTAGTCCCTTTTCTGTCTTTCATAGTGTGGCAAACTTTCTGTAGTCCCGGCTACTGATTGGGCAAATGGATAATTTCTTAAGTCATTTTAATTGGGCCCTGATTCAAGGACCTGTTATAGGTTTGTTTTTCCTTTACTTAGAATTTTCTAGACATAAGACTTTGATAGTTTATATTTCATCTCAAGTTATTTTTTCTTTTTTGTTTGGCTTTTTTGATATTTTGGATTTCTCTTACAAATTCATTCATATACCTCCTAACTCAGTCATGCATCCCTAAGTGATTCCTGTGTTTGTTATTATCCACCTCAGGGAGGACTATGTTATTATTGTGAACTTTGATTTGAATTTGAGCAATTTTAGGGGAAGAAACTTGCTACCTCTGTAAACCTTAAAATTTCTTAGACTTATGAATATTGGAAATTTCCTCATTGGGAAATTTCATACTTGAAAAAAATGTCCTACTGATAGTAAGAACTCTATTGGAATGTGAAACCCCTTGGCATGGGAGGATCCTTCTCCTCCCTACTTAAGACTACTTTAGGACAGAAACCTTTTGCTAAACAATGGAAAGGGCTTTGACCTATGCTTAAGCATAGAACAGGAAGTTCTTTGAGTCATGATTGATTTTAGAATTGACACAATAGAGATACTTGGAATGACAGAACCAGGTCTTGGAACTTACAATCTCCACCCTACTCAGAGTAACAGGATTTAGGAAGGGCTTGCAACAAAAATCAAGATTTAATTATTTGAGAATATGACCTTCAACAGACATGTGCAAAGGGGGGCAGACCTCTGGGCGGTCCTGGGTTAAGCTAGAGCCACCATTGGCACAGGGGAAACATCGACAGTGATTGGTAGATGTGAGAACTGAGGGGAGGGAACTTAGATGGTTTCCTTAAAGATAGCGGGGTCTGAGGACGAGAGGAGGGTTTTTGCTCTGAGCAAGGTTTTGCTCTGAGGAGAGGTTGCTCTGAAGGTGGCTCTGAAGAGGTGGCTCTGAAGGAGGACTGAGGAGGTTTTGCTCTGAAGAGGTTTTTGGCTCTGAGAGGTTTTGCTCTGAAGGAGTCTGAGAGGAGAGAGGTCCTGGAGGGAGAGCTCCTGGAGAGGTCTGAGAGGAGGGCTTGCTCTGAAGGAGGCTGGAGGTGGAGGCCCCTGAGACTGTTTCTCCATTTTGGTCATGTGAGTGATAGGGACTGATCTCTTTTCTTTGCCTCAGCTATCTAAGGGCTTGGGTCTTTGGCCCAGCCTAAACAGAGGGGATATTTAAGCCCTATTTCCTTCTCTCCCCTTCCTCTCTCTCTCTCTCTCTTTCATACCTTTCATCCTCCTGTTTGTAATTAAAAACTCCATAAAAGGTTGACTGCTGACTTGAGTTTTCATTTAGGAATTACATAGCTGAATTCCTTGGCGACCTTAAATTAATATATATCAGTCTTTTAAAGTGATTTCCTTGTCACACCTCACAGAATCCAAAATGCATCATGAAGATAGATTCCTGCAGAGACCACATGCTGCACCTGAAGATCCAGAGTGAACTTTGGAATGGGAATTAAATTGGGGGGGGGGGGTTGAAATGCTTTTGTTTTGAATGTATACTCTTATGCCAAAGGGGACTGCCTCCAAATTAACCTTTTTTCAACCTAGTAATCATTGTTTTTGTTCTCTTTTCCTTTTGTCCACAAATTATTACAATTTATAAGTTGGTTATGTTTCCATGATCCTTTTGGGGAGACTGATCTCCCAACAGGATTACAGGGGGAATATGTATGGAAATTCTTGAACCCCTAAAAACTACATTACCCAAAATTCCTTTCTGTATTACCTAGAATCCTTTTCCCTTTTCCTGTCTCCTCACATTTATATGATTATATTTAGGTTTGCTGTAACTCCTCCCTCATTCTCTTCTCTTGCAACTGGGCTGGATTTAGGTAGTTCTTTTACTTTAGTTATTATTAATAAAACTTTTAAAATATAATACTTAGTTATTGAATATTAATTTTAAAACCCACACTTTTCTGATTTTTTTTTTTAGTTCTCAGGTTAAAGAATTGCCAATCTTTTTTTTCTTTCTATTTTTTCAAATTTTACAAAACTAAATAAAATAAGCATTTTTATATACAAAGAAAAAGAGGATAATACTTATGTGAAATCACAAATTTCTTATATATTTATCTTCATATGTACATAACAAATTCAGTTTCTAATTCTTTGACACCACAAAGAGAGCTCCTATTTTGGAGCCTATGGGTTCTTTTCTTTTTTCTCTAAGTTGCTTGAGAAACAGACTCAGCATTGGCTTTATAATTCTCTGGGTGAAGTTCCAAAGTGCTATCGAACTTGTTTGGATCAGTTCACATTTCTACCAAGTGTATATTAGTTTTATTCTTTCCTTGCCAACATTTGTCATTTTGCCCCTTTGTCATTTTAATCACTCTGATTGGTATGAGATATCTCAAAATTATATTGACTTGTAATTCTTTAATCAGTAGTGATTTAGAACAATTTTTATACACCTATATATGTGTTTGATTTCTTATCCCCCAAACCTGAAGCTTTTGTCCAATACAAGGTTACTATAATCTTTTACTGCTGTTTTTTGTATGTCTGTTCTGTGCCTCTGATCTACCTTTCTATTTTGTGGCCTGTACTAGATATTTTTAATAATCATTGTTTTGCAATACAATGTAAAATCGGGTACTGCTAGACCTCCTTCCTTTACATTTTAAAAATTAATTCTTTTGATATTCTTGATCTTTTGTTCCTCCAAATGAATTCTTCTTTTTAACTCAATAAAAATTATTTTTGGTAATTTAATTTGGATGTCATTGAATAAGTGGATTAGTTTAGGCAGTATTGTCATTTTATTGTCTCTGCCTCTCCATAAACAAATAAAAATTTTCCAATGATTTGTTTTAAAAAGCATTTTATAATTATGTTCATGTAGTTCCTATTTGTTTTGACAGGTATACTCCTAGGTATTTGATTCTGCCTGTGGTTAAATGGAGTGTATCCTTTCTTGGAGAATTTTATTAGTAATGTATAAAAATACTGATGATTTTATGTGGGCTTATTTCATATCTTACTACTTTGTTAAAATTATTGATAGTTTCAATTAAAATTTTAGTTGAGTCTCTAGGATTTTCCATGAGTGCTGCCATGTTATTTGCAAAGAGATAGTTTTATTAATCAATTATATTGATAGTTTTCCTTATATGGAACCACTCCTGAATTCCTGATATAAATTCTATTTGGCCACAATGTATTATCTTTGTGACATATTGTTGTAGTCTCTCTTTGCTAGCATTTTATTTAGGATTTGTAAATTTTAGATTTTCTCCACCCTGATTAGTCTTTAAAATCCTAGCAACCAGCAATGTATACACTCCTATTGTGAAGATTGGATTTAGCTATCTCCTGATTGTAACAATGAAGATACTTAGTTCTTTCTTTATTGTGAAGATAAAATTGTAATCTTCTGATTGTAGCAATGAAGGTACTTAGCTCTTACTTTATAGTGAAGCTAGAATTTTAAGCTACAATCCATTTTTAGATCTTAACTACAAAAAAGGTGTTAAGTAACTAGAAAAGGTGAATTAACCACAAAAAGGTGTTAAGTAACTACAAAAGGTGAACTACAAAGAGGTGTTAAGTAACTAAAAAAGATATAATCTAACCAAAAAAGGTCAGAACTAAAGAATGGATGGTCCTGGAGAAAATCTAACCAAAGAAGGTGAGAACTAAAGAATGGGCTCTCCTGGAGAAAAGTGTCTGCCGTGATTGATAGATGTGAAAATTTAGAGGAGGTGACACAAGAGAAAAACGTCTTTAAATAGAGGAAGAAAAGGCTGAAGAGATTTCAGATTCAGACATTTGGATGAGTTCGAACACAGTCATTCACCTGGGCTTGGAGTAAAGGATGGAGGAGTGACTGGAAGACCAACACCCAGACTTCTTTAAAATTGTCACCATTGGTGAGTGAAAAGCTGACTTAGTGACCCCGCCTTTCTGGAGGTGTGAAGCCTCCAGGTAAGGCCCATAGTTCTTGAGCCTCTCTTCCCCTGGCTGGGACTTAGAAATTCTAACTGGTAAAAGAAGAAGCCAGAGTGTGTGTTCTCTCTCTCTCTCTCTCTCTCTCTATTTCTCTCTCCCCTTAATATCTTCCTTCTACTGTAAATATTGTGAATAAACTACAGTAAATTCCATTTACTTTAGTAAATCATTTTG
This sequence comes from Monodelphis domestica, assembly GCF_027887165.1. Taxonomy (NCBI): domain Eukaryota; kingdom Metazoa; phylum Chordata; class Mammalia; order Didelphimorphia; family Didelphidae; genus Monodelphis; species Monodelphis domestica. The sequence continues at coordinate 319,323,618 of NC_077230.1, read as the reverse complement.
GGATTTAGAATTAAATCCCTGGAAACCATATAATTGATATATTATCAGTCCAACCACAATTTTAAATTTAACACTACTTACAGATTAAGTATTGAGGAGGATGTCCTATGACCACATGTGCTAGCAAGTGACAAATAAGAAAACAAGTGACAGACCCCCTGGGCTGTCCTAAGTCAAGCTTAAGCTACCATTGGTACATGTGAGATGTAGGAAGTAATGTAAAGAATGGTCTATATATTTCATGTCCCTTTCTTTCTCTGGCCTCTCTCATGGAGACATTGGGGTCTTTCAGCATTGGGAGCTTGTGGCAGCGTCCTTAGTGTGCTTGATGAGTGGTTTAGGCTGATTGCTTTTTTTCCTTTACCTCCTAAAATGCTATCCTCCTAGGAGGCCCCTCATCTTGGAGGAGAACTCATGGCTGGAAGCCAAGCTAGATTGAGAAGGCCAAAGCAGTCCAAATTCCTTTTCTCTCTCTCTTCTTAATTTCTTCCCTCTATTGTAATTAAACCACCATAGAAATCCCAAACGAACTCGAGCATTTTATTGGGATTGAATTAATCCCTGGTGACCACTGGTATAATATATTTAGCCGTTAACCCCTTAATTTTAACCCTTACAATCTTTTGTGTCTGATTGTTAATCTTAAAAAGGGATCTTCATTAGGAGAGGTAACACTAGAATTCTTGGGGGAAAAGGCCAAGGAAGGTCAATTTTTATATCTGGCCCAGGAACATGTGTTGAAAGAAATTTAATGGACAACGGGAAAGAAAAGCAAAGAGGATACTTAGTCAAATTAGGAGTCTTCTGAGACTTGGTGAAGTCCTTCCCATTTGGTTATAAGGTTCCTTATACAGTGTCTGAGATGGACTCCTTCCCCAGGTTCAGGCGGTAGGGTAACCTTATCAAAGGATTTTGTCTCCCTAGGAAATGATTGGGATGGAATAATTAGGGTTTCAGAAGTTCTAAATGAGTTATCTGCAACAGGACTAAAAGATCAATGAGAAATGTAGCAAGTTTAACCTTAATAAACTTTGGTGCCTTCTACAATACTTGAAGACTGGGGTGTGTACTAGTGTAGGTCAGGAATTAAAGTTTGAAAGGCCTAAGAGAGAGGGGGGACAGATAAAAAGAAGCACTACTTCCTCTCCTAGGTAAAGCTACAGAAGGGAAGGTGAAAGATTTTGATCAAGGTCCAGAGCTGAAAGGTAAAGATGAAATCCCCTTTAATCTCTGGTTTCTGTTTTCTTTCCTTGATAGATATTATCCTAATCCCCTTATTACATTGGAAGAATAAGATGTTCAGTTTCTTCTGGATTAATAAAATCTATTTATTCTTTTGGTATTTAGGAATAGTAGGTTTAAGGAAGAGGGAAACTTAGGAAGTCCCTAATTCTATTTTTAACCTGAATTCCCCTCAGGGGTTGAGGGTTCAGGTCTGGGGATCTGAGTCCCTGAGGAGACTGTGGAGTCAGGCTGTTGTATTTTCCTGAGAGATGTAGAGTTATTGAAGAGATCAATTGAAAATTTTCTTGGGTGGATAGTCTCTTATCATCCCCAAAAGGAAAAAAATTCTTTATCCACCATTACTGAGGAAGGATGGCTAATCTGATTTCTTCAGATAGATGAGGGATCACCACAGGTTGAGCTCAGCAAGATGCTTCTCTCCCTTCAAGTTCAAAAGGGAAAACAAACCCCTCTCCAACTGTTTATCTGCTTTTCTTGGCTAGAGGTTCTAGCCCCATCCCCCGTTGGCAGCAAAATTCCATTCTCTTCCTACATGAGGTTTTCCTGCAAACCAAATCCTAGCAATACAGACTGTAACACTCTCATCCACAGGTGGTAGGTGCAGAGTGTCACTAGGGAATTCCCAGGGGGGGAAAATTCTTTCTAACAACAGCCCTGTGAAATGGCTCCATCAGAGAAAAATAATATACAAAGGTGGAAGTTGAGTAAAATCAGTCTTCCAGACTTAAAGAGGAAGAGATAAAGCCAACCCATCACAATTTAACAATTCTTTAAAAAAAAATCTTTCTGTGTTATGGTTGCACTCGAAAAAAATTACATTAAAAACTCCAAAAAAGAGTCTGCAAACTGTGGCCCTTTCTTCTCAGAAAAGCAAAATCCTTAAGGATTTCCAGAAAACAGAAGTACTAAACAAGATTATTAAGGAAAAACTTAAAGATCATCTCTAAATCAGAATAAAATACTTAAATTACTAAGTAACATTTATATTGGTAGGGTGCAGACACAACTTTCAGCCTCCCAGCTAATTTTATTTGCAACAAACTAACCAGCTAAGCTTTCAAAACCTCTAAAGTAGTGAGTGAAATCATGGGAACGTCTCTGTAACCCTCAGTTTTGTTATGGAAAAAGTTGTTAGTGCCTGAAGAACAATTTGGTTACAAGTGATTTATTCTTTAGTCTATTAAAAATATCAAAAAATATCAGTCAATTAATTCCCCAGTTTCACCACACCCCAAATTTAAAATGGAGCAAATTATTATACCCCAAAATTAAGCAAATATATCCAGATGATCAATTAGTTAAAACAAAATTGTTTGATTTCTCTTAAAATGAAAAAAATGTTAACTAATTATAACTACCTTTGTGTAAGGAACTACCTTTTATTATTTAAGAAGTTTTCTTAAAAATAAGATATTGATGGATGTAGTTTATTTTGTTCTTTCCTTGAAAAGCCATCTTTTAATTCACAGTTCTCTGGGAAAGACAATAAAGGAAGCAAACCAAATGATGTCAAACAAACTACTTCCCCTTTCTCAGCTAAGAAAACTTTGAAAATAAAAGTTTAGTTTCTCATGGGTGAATAACAGAAAAATAGCAAAATAGCAAAATGAAATCTGTGCTGTTAAAATCTTTTGGTTATTTTGAGTATAAAACTGAACTAACCACAAATACTTTTTTCTAAAAATCAAAATTATAGTAAAAATCTTAATTTTTAGTGGAATGACAGTTTTCTCTTAATCTACAGGCCAAAAGAATCTGGGATTAGGAGAATTTATTAATTTAACTATGGTTGCAAATTAAGCATTTTTACTCAGTGTACAAATTACTATACCAAAAGCTTTAAAACCATGTATGTTAGAGTTATCTCATAATTTTCAGTTATCCAGCATTAATTCATCAGAAGACATAAATATCTCAAGCATTCTATAAGGGACTATACTTGTCAGTTCTTTTTAAGGGACACTCCCTTGCTTTTAATCTCCAACTCATCTTAATTATTTGAGGAACCTCTTTGAAATCATATTCTGACATAAATTTAAAACTATTCCATCTGAATTAAAAAACAGTTTGCTTTTTTACTTACTAATGTCACTGTGCAAAATTGCTTAAGTGTTCACTCAAACATACGTTTAAAAGATTATTCCAGGGACTTCCGGGTAAGCATGGCAGCAATCTAGACGTGAGTTGCTTCCTCTCCCCAGCACCCAACGAAATAGACTACCTCAAAAGAATATAAAAACCATCTTCAGAAGAATGGAGGAACTCTACAGTAGGGCACAGCATTGAAGGTACATGGGGTTTGAGTATTTCCACACTATAAGAAGGAGAAAAAGCTTGCAACCACAGTGAGCCGATCTACCTTCCCCCACCTCACCTAGTCAGAACCAACACACACCAAAAACAGCGAGTGAGTGAAAGATACCTCTAGAGTGAGCAAGGGGCACCCCTAGGTCCTTGGGAGCTGACTAGGACTGTGAGGGACATACCCCTGAGAGCAGTTACACAGGAAACCTCTGTACACTGAAGAGTGTGGACCGCGGAGGCTCTAGCAAACAGCGGAGGCTGCAGAGATTCAAGAGCTTGCCTCAGACAAAAGCCTCACTCTTTAACTCCACAAACAGAGAACCTGCCCATCTCACTCAGATTTATGACTAAAAAGGAAAGGGAAAACCATCAAAGGGATGGCTCATTATGCCCAAGACCAACCCTCCAAGAAAAACAGGAAGAAGACAGTGACTCTTGAAAATTTCTAAGGAGGGAAAACCCAGGCTACAGAGGAAAAAGAGGATGAAATTCAAACAAAATCAAAACCTTCACAAAAAAAAATGGAAATTGTCCACAAGCTCTGGAAGAATTCAAATTGGAGCTTATCCAAAAAATAGAAACCTTCTGGCAAGAAAAATGGGAAATAATTCAAAGAGTGATCAACAGTGTGAGTCAAGAACTCCAAATTGGAGAAAGAGCTGGAAGCCATAAAAAAAGCAGGGCAGCTTTCAAGCTTAGGAGAAAGTTTTACAAGAAGCCAAAAAGAAATAATTCAAATATCAAGGAACACCAATCAGGATCACACAAGACCTGGCAGCTTCCACACTAAAGGACCTCAAGGCCTGGAACATGATATTCAGAAAGGCAAGAGAACTGTGTCTTTAACCAAGAATCACCTATCCATCAAAACTGACTATATACTTCCAGGGGAAAGAATGGACATTCAACAAAATAGAAGATTTCCAAGTATTTGTAAAGAAAAGACTAGAACTCAGTGGGAACTTTGATATCCAAACACAAAGAACAAGAGAAACATGAAAAGGTAAATATGAAAGAAAGGGAAAACTCTCTTCTATAAGGGCTACAATTATATATATATATATATATATATATATATATATATATATATATATATATATATACACACACACATATAGTATATATTAATATATGGGGGAAATGTTATTTGTAACTCTCAAAAATTGTATTCATTATTAGAATAATTAGAAGAATCACACATAGGGAAAGATTGGGGCATTAAGATGATATGTAAAAAGAAAAAGAAAAATGGTGGTGGTGGGGGAATTGATGATGGTACCAAGAGATACTTGAAGAAATAGAAATAAATCAAATAGAATAATCTTTGTCACACAAAGATACACATGGGAAGGGGAGAGGAAGAATACTCTTATAAGAAGGAGAGGAAGAGAGTGCTAATAGGTAATACTTAAACCTTACTCTCAGTGAAATCAACTCTGAGAGGGAAGAGCATCTAGATCCATTGGGATCTTGAATTCTATTTTATCCAACAGGGTAAGGAAGAAGGTAAAACTAAGGGGGGAATGGGGGAGGGAGTACAAAAAAGGAGGGAAGGAGATGGAGGGGGTGAGAAATTAACAGACCCCTAAAAAAAAACAACAAGAACGGATCAAAAAGGGAGGGGCTAGAAAGGGAAGCATATCAAGGGAGGGGATTAGGGGGACTGATTAAAAGTAAACCACTGGTTTAAAAGGATATAGCAAAAGAAGAAAGGTCAGAACTAGGGGAGGATATCAAAATGCTAGGGAATTCACAAGTGACAATCATAGCTTTGAATGTGAATGGGATGAACTCACCCATAAAATGTAGATGAATGGGAGAGTGCATTAGAATCCAGAATCCTACCATTTGTTGTCTACAAGAAACACACCTGACCCTGGTAGATACTCACAAGGTCAGAATTAAAGGTTGGAGTAAGACCTATTGGGCCTCACCTGACAGAAAGAAGGCAGGAGTTGCAATCATGATATCTGACAATGCCAAAGCAAAAAGAGACCTGATTAAAAGGGATAGGGAAGGTAAATACATCCTGATAAAAGGGAGTATATATAATGAGGAAATATCACTAATCAACATGTATGCACCAAATGGCATAGCACCCAAATTTCTAATGGAGAAACTAGGAGAATTGAAGGAGGAAATAGATAATAAAACTATACTAGTGGGAGACCTGAACCTAACACTATCAAATTTAGATAAAGCAAATCAAAAAATAAATTAAAAAAGAGGTAAAAGAGGAGAATGAAATCTTAGAAAAATTAGAGTTAATATATATATGGAGAAAAATAAATAGGGGCAAAAAGGAATACACCTTTTCAGCAGCACATGGCAATTCACAAAGATTGACCATATACTAGGTCCTAAAAACATGGTATACACATGCAGAAAAGCAGAAATAATAAATGCAACCTTTTCAGATCATACGGCAATAAAAATAATGATCAGTAAGGGTACATGGAGAGCCAAATAAAAAATCAATTGGAAATTAAACAATATAATTCTCTAAAATCAGTTAGTTAGAGAACAAATCATAGAAACAATTAATAATTTCATTGAAGAAAATGACAATGGTGAGACATCCTTTCAAACCTTATGGGATGCAGTCAAAGCAATACTCAGAGGAAAATGTAGATCCTTGAGTTCATATATTAACAAATTAGGGAGGACAGAGATCAATGAATTGGACATGCAAATAAAAAAACTCAAAAGTGAACAAATTAAAACTCCCCAGAAGAAAATCAAATTAGAGATCCTAAAAATTAAGGGAGAAATTAATAAAATTGAAAGTAATAGAACTATTGAACTAATAAATAAGACTAGAAGCTGGTATTTTGAAAAATGAATCACAATAGACAAAGTACTGGTCAATCTAAAAAAAGGAAAGAAGAAAAGCAAATTAACAGTATCATAGATGAAAAAGGAACCTCACTTCCAATGAAGAGGAAATTAAGACAATCATTAAAAATTATTTTGTCCAATTATATGGCAATAGATATGCCAATCTAGGTGATATGTATGAATATTTACAAAAATATAAATTGCCTAGACTAACAGATGAAGAAATAGAATTTTTAAATAATCCCATATCAGAAAATGAAATCCAACAGGCCATCAAATAACTCCCTAATAAAAAATCCCCAGGGCCTGATGGATTCACCAGTGAATTCTATCAAACAGTCAAAGAACAGCTAATCCCAATACTATACAAAGTATTTGACATAATAAGAAAAGAGGGAGTTCTACCAAATTCCTTTTATGACAAAAATATGGTACTGATTTCAAAGCCCGGCAGGTCAAAAACAGAGAAAGGAAACTACAGACCAATCTCCCTAATGAACATAGTTGCAAAAATCTTAAATAGGATACTAGAAAAAAGACTCCAGCAAGTGATCAGGAGGGTTATTCACTAGGATCAGGTAGGATTTATACTATGTTACAGACAAAAGAGTGGTTGCCATGAACTGTTACAGACAAAAGAGTAGATGCCATAAACTGTGACCGCGAAAATATGGTTTCAAGACAGTGTCTTGATTTAAATAAAAAATAAGTGGTTGCCATGGGAAAAATTCCCAAATATGAAATACCCAAGTCAGCTGGGTTTTATGGAGATTTTAATTAATATAAATGAAGGAATTAAGGAAAGGGAAAAAGACAGAATAAGAGGAAATAGGAAAAGGCTAGGGCCTAGGATTGGCCTAGGCCTTTCTCTTTAAGAGAGAAACTAAGTCAGTCTTTAATCACTCACCAGAAGATCTTTCCAAGCAAAACTCTAGTGTTCAGAGAAACCCTCCAGTCCAGCTCCTGAGCTCAACTTAGTTCAGCCACCGAGAGAGCTCATTGAGAGAGAGCCCAGCTCTCAGTTCCTGACCTCCTTTTAAAAAGAATTTTCTCTTATGTCACCTCCCCTAAATTTTCACATCTACCAATCACAGTAGATGTTTTCCACAAGACTGACCATTCTTAATTCACATCTTCTTTTGTTGATCACCTTCTCTGGGAAGACTAAAACTTCACACCTCTTTTGTTAAACTTGCCTTTTTGTTTGTTTGACCTTTCAGTGATTAATTTGACCTTCATAGGTACTTAGCACCCTTTTGTATTAGATTTAAAAATAGACCTAGCTTAAGGGCTTTTGCCTCACTATAAGTATGGGTTAAGTGCTTTTTCATTGTTCAGTAAGTAGTTTACAACTTTATCTTCTTTAAGGTATGCTTAAGTGTGGGTGGAGTAATTTTAAAGTTCCCAATACATTCCTGATCAAGTACCTCCATTGTTTAAAATAAGGAATAACTTAATCAAATCTTCTGAAGTAGAGTCTGAGAAATTTTAAGATTCACAACCAGGAATGCAAGGATGGTTCAATATTGGGAAAACCATCCACATAATTGACCATATCAACATGCAAACGAACAAAAAATCACATGATTATCTCAATAGATGCAGAAAAAGCCTTTAATAAAATATAACACCCATTCCTATTGAAAACACTAGTAAACATAGGAATAGAAGGGTCTTTCCTAAAAATATTAAACAATATCTATCTAAAACCATCAGCCAACATCATCTGCAATGGGGATAAACTAGATGCATTCCCAATAACATCAGGAGTGAAACAAGGATGCCCATTATCACCTCTATTATTTAACATTGTACTAGAAACACTAGCAATAGCAATTAGAGAAGAAAAAGAAATTGAAGGTATTAAAATTGGCAGTGAGGAGACCAAGCTATCACTCTTTGCAGTTGATATGATGGTCTACTTAAAGAATCCTAGAGAATCAACAAAAGAGCTAGTTGAAATAATAAACTTTAGCAAAGTTGCAGGATACAAAATAAACCCACATAAGTCATCAGCATTTTTATATATCTCCAACACACCGCAGCAACAGGAATTAGAAAGAGAAATCCCATTCAAAATCACCTTAGACAATATAAAATACTTAGGAATCTATCTCCCGAGACAAACACAGGAACTATATGAACACAACTACAAAACACTTTCCACACTACTAAAATGAGATCTGAACAATTGAAAAAACATTAACTGCTCATGGGTAGGATGAGCTAACATAATAAAAATGACCATCCTACCCAAACTGAACTATTTATTTAGTGCTATACCCGTTGAACTTCCAAAAAACTTTTTTACTGAATTAGAAAAAACCATAACAAAGTTCATTTGGAAGAACAAAAGATCAAGGATATCCAGGGAAATAAAGAAAAAAAAATACAAAGGAAGGTGGCCTTGCAGTCCCAGATCTCAAACTATATTATAAATCAGTGGTCATCAAAACAATTTGGTACTGGCTAAGAGACAGAAAGGAGGATCAGTGGAATAGACTTGAGGTAAGGGACCTCAGCAAAACAGTCTATGACAAATCCAAAGATCCTTGCTTTGGGGACAAACATCGACTATTTGTTAAAAACTGCTGGGAAAATTGGAAGACTGTGTGGGAGAGATTAGGCTTGGACCAACACCTCACACACTACACCAAGATAAACTCAGAATAAATAAACTCAGAATGACCTGAACATAAAGAAGGAAACTATAAGCAAATTGGGTGAACACAGAATAGTATACATGTCAGATCTTTGGGAAGGGAAAGATTTTAAAACCAAGCAAGACTTAGAAAGAGCCACAAAATGTAAAATAAATAATTTTGACTCCATCAAATTAAAAAGGTTTTGTACAAACAAAACCAATGTAACCAAAATCAGAAGGGAAACAAAAAATTGGGAAACAATCTTCATAACAAAAAACTCTGACAAAGATCTAATTACTCAAATTTACAAAGAGTGAAACCAGTTGTACAAAAAAATCAAGCCATTCTCCAATTGATAAATGGGCAAGGGATATGAATAGGCACTTTTTTAGTCAAAGAAATAAAAAACCATTAATAAGCACAAGAAAAAGTGCTCTAGTAGTAGTAGTAGTCTTTCGGTAACCGAGGATGACTATTGTCTTTGTGTGTTTTTGTGCACAAAGACACTTGTGCATGAAGATTTAAGTGGAAAAGTCGATGTACAGAGACAGTCCCACTCTCTCGGCACTGGAAGCCTGGGTCCAGTGGCACGAAAAGTCGTTACATCTGAGACTTCTTCAGCTGCATTGGATGGCCGTGTTGTCTTTTGTGCTCCAACACGCCCTAAGCACTCCACAGTGCCTTGCTGCGTCACCATCTCAGCCATTGAACCTTCTTATTGGTTTCTTCCATCTGTTCAGCCGAAGTAGTCTTGGCATGCTGGGTGAGCAAAGACCTAGTTCACCAGGGGTCCACGACGACCCGATGGCTACCCTCACAAGGTTTAGCCGGCCTGTCGAAGCCATTGCCCAGCTACTAGGAGCCACAAGTGAGAGCTGGGTGTCAGTTGAGGGTCAGAGGCTGGAGAGCTGCCCTAGGAGGGCACGACAAGCCCTCCATACCAAAGATATTACTCCTCCTTGAGCACTCCATACACCCCAAATCTCTAAATCTCTGATAATCAGAGAGATGCAAATCAAAACAACTCTGAGGTACCACCCCACACCTAGCAGATTGGCTAACATGGCAGCAGAGAAAAGTAATGAATGCTGGAGGGGATGCGGCAAAGTGGAGACATTAATTCATTGCTGGTGGAGTTGTGAATTGATCCAACCATTCTGGAGGGTAATTTGGAACTATTCTCAAAGGGCAATAAAAGATTGTCTGCCCTTTGATCCAGCCATAGCACTGCTGGGTTTGTACCCCAAAGAGATAATGGGGAAAAAGACTTGTACAAGAATATTCATAGCTGCGCTCTTTGTGGTGGCCCAAAACTGGAAAATGAGGGGATGCCCTTCAGTTGGGGAATGGCTGAACAAATTGTGGTATATGTTGGTGATGGAATACTATTGTGCTCAAAGGAATAATAAAGTGGAGGAATTCCATGGGGACTGGAACAACCTCCAGGAAGTGATGCAGAGCGAAAGGAGCAGAACCAGGAGAACAATGTACACAGAGCCTGATACACTGTGGTACAATCGGATGTAATGGACTCCTCCATTGGTGGTAATGCATTGATCCTGAACAACTAAGAGGGTTACAGGAGAAAAAACACTATCCACATCCAGAGGAAAAACTGTGGGAGTAAAAACACTAAAGAAAAACAACTGCTTAATGACATGGATCAAGGGAATAGGATTGGGGATATAGACTCCAAATGAACATCTTAGTGCAAATACCAACAACATGGAAAGGGGTTCTGATCAAGAACGCATGTGATACCCAGTGAAACTGCGAGTTGGCTATGGGAGGGGTTGGGGGAGGGGAAGGAGGAATAGAAAATTATTTTTGTAACCAAGGAACAATGTTTGAAACTGAAAAAAAAAAAGAAAAAAATTATTCCACATTTTAAAAAATCCTTTCTAATTTTTAATCCTTCCCTAACTTCTTCAAAGGCTGGCCAGCACATTCTCTAAACCTTTCTCAGAGTTGTCAATCCCAATGTCTTTCCTTTTTACTTGACTTTACCTGTGGCTTCAAGAAAAGATTGCGTTTGTAACAGCTTTGTCCTAAATATCTCTCATTTGGTCTTGGGAAGAAGCCTCTTGCAAGAAGAACCTGGATTGTTCAATTAAAATACTCAGGGTCTTTACCATTAAACACAAAGTATTTCCCCAAATATTTCTTGTCCATTTACAATAAGAAGCCAGGTCTGCAGTTTATCCACTCCAAATTAACTTTCTTATACTCTGAAACACATACATATTAATAAGAAAAGCCCTATGTTCTTAGGCAGAATAAATACTAGCTTAAAAATTTTGAAATTCTAGCATTCAAATCAAAAGAGTTAATGCCTAGGATAAAAATGTATCTCATTACTGGTATCATTTAAAAAGTCAGCAGTACTCTATGTCATTATTTTCCATATTCACCATTGCCTTAAGCTATTAGGAAAACACTAAAATATAAAGTTATGAATCCTGGGCCTTTCCTTTGGCTCCTGCTGGAGATTCCACTACTGGGGATTCAACAGTTACTACAATTTCAAACATTATCAAGTAAAAGTTAAACTGTAAACATTTAAGGTTATTATAGAAAAACTTCCATCTAGGAAATATATTAGAAATACATTCAAAACCCCAAACTTTAAGTTCTCAAGCTTCTATGAGGAATTTTTTTTCCTTTTAAATTTTACCTCCATTGACACAAAAAACTCAAGTTATAGCATTTGGTGGCATAAGGAGCTTTTCTCCATTTTGATTGGTCCAAAGCAATTACCCAAACTAAGATTAAATACTTAGACTCCAACCCTCCCGCTCAGCTTCCATTCAAAATTTCAACCAACCATTCAGCCTTTTCATGCTGCTGTTTACATCTCTCATCTGTTCCATACCCTTCCTTCTCTTATTTCCAGTAGAGTAAGGGTAGAAAAAGACATAGAGCTGCCTTGCTTCATTCACACATAACAAACCACATACGTCTGAGTGTGGGGGTTGCAAACCAAAACCTGATTTTATTGAAAATATTTAGGGTCAGATTTTGTGAACTTTTGCAAATTCCCTAAACCCATACAGGTACTTGGATGACAATTTGAGGACATACATCTGGCAGCAATCCCCTCCAGGGGACTTGCTTAAACAGACACATCTCTGTGTTTGCCCATAGTTCACCAAAGTCCTTATTTGAGAGTGCTTCAGTTTCCCAAATACATGGAGAGCTTTACTAGCCAAACTACCATGTTGAGTCTGGACTGGTATTCAATAGGTTCCTGTGGGTGACACTCGTCAGGAGTCGTTAGCAGGTGGCTCAAGCAACAATAATCTCACTCTAGGGGCCTCTAAATATGTCGACTTGAAAAAAAACACTGACCCAACAAAGCAGTTACAAAAGAACATATCTTTATTGAGGATAAGGGAGAAAATGCTCTTATGACCACCACACAGAGTCATCACACAAACCACAAAGAACCAAGCTCTGGGATTCTGGGAACACTGTCTCAGAGAAAGACCCCAAGAATAAGAGTTTTCACTGAGAACTCAGGATCTTCTATATTCCTTAGGGAGTACAAGAAAGGAAGGACAACTGATTGACTTACACAAAAGCTAGGGAAAGAGCTAGTCAGAGGCTAAAATATCTGGGAGTAGCCTAGATACAGTAAGAGAAACTAAGACAAAAAGGTACTAAAGATTGGAT